>NC_084888.1:22302636-22974303 GCF_958979055.1 Alnus glutinosa | reverse complement strand
CAAGAAATATCCAATAATAATCTCAAAAATTGGAGTAGAACCATGAGAAATCAAAGCCCATAAACTCAAATAGCATAAACAAGCAATGAAACTCAGTTTCTATTCAATGGTGAGGTTTCATCCTCAACCCAAGACGAAAGTTTAGTTATACATCACTAAAGAAAACGTAAATGAACAAGAAGAATCAATAAAAACATAAATAAAGTTACAAAGGAATGTGGTTCTAGGTGAAAATCACCCAAGAACCCTAAGCTAGGTCAAAATCGGCCCTTTGGGGTGCCCAGACGGTCTCTGCCGCGGCTCCTCATATTGAGAAAATGAGAAAAAGACGTATTTATAGAGTTAGCTAGGGTTTCTGTCCCGCAAAAATTCGATCGATCTATTTTAAAATCGATCGATCTACTTTTCGATCGATCTACTTAATATTCGATCGATCTACTTTTTCAGCACTTCCGAAAATCCAGCTTTCTATGTATTTTGACTTGAAAATTGTTATTTTTCTCTTATTACCCTGCAAAAACGCAAAAACACTAAAACTAACCAAAACATCAGAAAGTAACAAAGCTAAAGGTTTAACTAATGTAAATTAAGGGGTCCAAATATACACTTTTTGGCACTCATCAAATACCCCCAAACTTACATTTTGCTAGTCCCTTAGCAAAACAAAATGAAAAACAAAATCAAAGCATGAAACATAAGTCCTCTTTCGTGGAAGAAACGATTGCATTTAGCATATGCAACAAGCCTTTTAAACCCCTAGGACTCCCTAGTGGACGAGTGAAGTCTCGTGAGGGTTTGCCAGAAATGATACCCACAAACATTGAAACACTATATTGTCAACAAGAAAGAATTTTCACACAAACCATGGTTCATACGTCATTGGCATGCTTAAATAGACAAACCCCATCATAAACATCAACAGGGGATCCAACATCAAATCACTCATAAATGGACAGTTAAGACATCACATTTTCTCAAAAGTGTAGAGTGAAATCAACATGCAATTATGAGGTTTCATTTTAATCTCAAGATAAGTACTTCAAAAATCATTGGAATCCCTATCAAATGAAACAACCAAGGCAAGATATGCAAATTATTTTATTTTATTTTATTTATATGTTTTTTTTTTTTAAATATATATATATATGTTGGCTGTGCAATGCTCGGCTCCCTTAAGCTTTCTAATTGACCCATGTAACGAGTGTTGGGCCAGTGGCTCCCAAACCAGATGGTCTTAGGGCACTAGATGTAGAAACATCCCTAAGGGCTTAATTACTCAAGTCAAGAAGGCTACGAAGCCAAACTAGCCATACAATTAACCAAATTGAAATTCTCACATTTTGATGCGAACACTCAATGCTTAGTGAGGCAAGAGGCCTGGTTACTCAGTGAAAAACTCAGTTATTTATCAATAGGTCATCCAAAAAATTCTCAAAATACACAATTAAGCACAAATTCATACCCCACAGATTACATGCTAATGTGCTCGTGATAATTCAACTCAAACAAGTGAAGTCTCACTAGCCCAAAAATAAGTCAAAAGATTCAAATTCCTAAAGACATGATGTGTTCAAAACTTTAAGCAAACCAATGAAATGCAAACCACAGTTACAGTTTAACTCAAACTTGACAACAACAAATTTTTTATTTTTATTTTTTTAATTTTTAATTTTTAATTTTTTAGAACAAAAAGACAACTAAAAATAACTAAAAAACAAACAAACAAACAAACAAACAAACAGACAAGTGTTTTTCTATACCCCCAAACTTGAATTACACGTTGTCCGCAATGTGTAGTGTAGAAATACATTACCAGAAATACGGAAAACATCGAGGTGTGAAAGGTCAAGGCGTCCCCCAAACTTAAACACTAAAACACCTGTCAACAAAAACTAACAGCAATATTTCTCATAGAAACAAACATCGAAAGGTTAATTGCTGTTAGAAATAAAAGTAAGAATGAAAAGAAATAAAAATAAAATGAAAGAAATCAATTGTACAAAAAGGTAAAAGAAAATTTACAACGCCTTCCCCGATCATGTGGATGTCCAACCAATCCCCTCCACCCTTTCTTCTTTAAAATTTGATATCCCTCGGGTGGAATGATGAAGGAATGAGCTTCAGTACTCATTTCCTTGTCGTTGGACGAATTTGGATTTAACGGGGGCGCTGTGTGCTCAAGGTGCTTCTCTCCTCCTTCCCCTTCAAACTCAGCAGCTGAAGAAGATGTGCTGGGGAGTGATATCTCAATGGTTTCCCCATTCTCAGGTCGTGTCTCAAGAGTGGGATCCAATAAAGCCTCTTCTTGCTCAGGTACCAAGTCTAGGTTAAATTCGATTTGAGCATCGCTCTCTTCAAAAGGATCTTCCAGACTTGGTCCATGTGCAATTTCCTCAAAAACTACTTCACTCCCAAGTGTGGCGGTGGCCTGGGCATGCTCATGATAAGAAATGCTGAAATCATCCTCATCAATCATGTAATACCTTGTGGCCATCAGCTGGCATTGAAACTCTTCTTCCTTTATTCTGGTGACTTCATCAACCAGATATTCTATCTGTCCTTCTATCCTGGCAATCGCTTGAGTGTTTTCCATAGTAGCATTCCTCATGTCACTAATAGCCTGGCCTGTGAGCTCTATGAAGACCTTGAGAGTGTCTTCCAAAGTGGACTGTGAAGAAGATGCTGGATAATTGTAGGATGAAGGATGGGAAGATTGGTTATCGAACTGGGGATAATCAGGATGGTGCAGATCTTGAGATTGGGGAGCACAATTTCCCATGGCTTGAGCTTGCCACAAGAAATCAGGATGTTCGCTCCAGTCCTGGTTGTAAAAATCGGAATTTGAATCAAATCCCGGGCTGGAGAAATTGGTGTTCACTTGCTCATAAGAAAGATTGCAGAATTGTCTCCAGGAGGGACAACTACTAGCACTATGATAAGGATCAGAGCAATATGAACATGGTTCATGTGGGTTGAAACTGTAAGGGTAGTTGGTTGGAGCAAGTGTCCTACCACTAGGTGAAGCATGTTGTGCAAAAGAATCACAATAATTATCAAAGTAAAAACTCATGTTTCACTTACACCATATAGCAAGAAAATATCCCATCAAAGATATGAACCAATTTTATTTTTTTTAAAAAATAAATTAATCAAAGAAAAACAAACAATAAAATAATATAAAACAGAAACAGAATATTAACAAAATAAACTAAAAACAACTGATTTTTTTTTTTTTTTGGTTTTCTGCTGCTTAGAAAATTCGCACGATCGAAGTAAAGTTCGATCGATCGAATTACTTCTAGATCGATCGACTTTATATAGGGCGAATGCTTTCTCGATCGATCAATCGAAAATAGATCGATCGAATTGATACTCGATCGATCGACTTCGCAGGGCACTCAGAAAGTGCAGAAACAGAACCAGGAGCACAAAAAAAAATTTTCTTTTTTTTTTTTGAACGAAATCAGAAACAAAACAACAAATATATGAAAGAAAAATCTATCTAAACTAGTAGAAAAGTAAAATCAATTCAAACAAAAATCAATTTCCACAAACTAAACAATTCCCCAGCAACGGCGCCAAAAACTTGATGTGCAAATTATAATATACTCGCAAGTGCACGAATCGTTTGCAATATAGGGGTAGCCGAACCACCCCCATTGGGGGTGCCACCCCCATTTTGGCCAAGGGGGAGGCTTAGCCACCCCTCCTTTTTCTTCTTTTTAATTTTTTTTGTTTAAAGTTTTTAATATTTTTATTTTATTTTTTTAAGTTTGATTAATTTTAATTTTTTAACTAATTTTTGAAGATTTTTTATTTTTTATTTTAATTTTTTTTATGTTGTGCCACTTGTCAACCCTCAGGATTTAACACGTGGTAGACCGTTAAATATTGGATGGAAAAATAGATGGTACCATCTTTTCCTAAAACCCATGTACCATCTGGATACGAATTGAAACTTAAGTACCAAAAAATGAAGTTTTCAAAACTCGGGTATTAAAAAGGTATTTAACCCTAAAATTAAAGCAAAGAAAAATCTCACAATGCAATAAAATCTCGCAAAAGCGTTGTCCTTAAAGGTCAATTCGTGCCTCCCGGAGTATATAACTCAGTGCGATCGGTTCTCTTGACACAGCCTCTTAGGATTAGATTATAGTGTCTATCTTCGTTAAGGACGCACTTTTAATAACGAAGATTAATAGAACAACCCATAAAGTTTTCATAGTTAATGAGGGACTTCAGAGTATTTTTTTCTTGTAAAAAAGTTAATAGTATAACAAATAGCTTTATGGCTTGAAAACAAGTGTTTTGACAACACTGTATATATATTGAAAACAAATTAAACAATTTCTATGTGTAAGAAGACGTATATTCACCCTCTTGGGATTGAAGAAGATTTTTCCTTTTATAAAAGTGAGTAAGTGCTTACTTTTCTAAGGATTATGAAGATGCATCAATGACAAATGGTCATAACTATTGGAAATCAAAAGTAATAAAATTTGATAATGACCAAACGGTAAAAAAAAGTGAAGCTCATGAATCTCTTAATAACAAATGGTAATAAACGGCTTTTGATTGCAACTCACAAAAATTGTATAACCAACGGTTAAAAAAATAAATGTAAGTTTGTAACATTACAAACATCCCCCACATGTTACAAACACAAGAATAAAAGGAGATTGAAAGCATGAATAGATGTGGTACCCGAAGATTTTAACCGCACCTAGGATAAATAAGTTGGAACTTACTGAATCATGGTAGAGTTAGACTCTTTTAACCAAATCCATAAGTTGACAAAACTTATCACTCACATAACCTTCTCCAAAAAATATTGGGTGGTTTTATAGCGGGTTGGCGCCTTATACAGGCCATGCGCCCCTGGGTTTTATGAGAGCTCTAGAGACTTACTCAAGTCTCATAGGAAGCGGCACCACCTCCACGCTCATATAGGTGACATCCATCAAGAGTGTGTACAGAGTACACCTCATCCCAACATGTAAGGACTATGGATCCATTAAGAGTTTTAAACTCATCCTTAACTATTCTGCATCTTGTACTGTCTTACACCAAAGGCATGGAATCATCACTAACTTTCTCATTTGAGATAGTAAATAAACATAGAATGACAGTACCTCGCCATGATAACTTGTGATTTTGTTTCCCATTAAACCCTATTTATGGGATCTCCAATCACAGAGGTTGGGTATGTTTAAATGTCACAGTGGCACAACTATTTGTCGCTCAGCCGACATATGGTACACATCTCATAATATGTACCTAATTATCAAAGTTACATTTATGCAACGAATAACATAAAATCAATGTGCAATGGAACACATATTAAAAACGGAAACACATCTATAAGTACATATATGTTATACAACAAGAGAGCCATACATGAGTCTATCTACTTAAGGCTTCACATAACATAGATATATACATAACAAAAGAATGACTTTACAAAAGAATAGGTGGCACAAGTGTCACAAGCCATATACAAAAAATACACAAAAGAATGGACAACCCGCGGTCCATCACATTACAACTATCGCGTCGAGCTCTAATCATAATATCCTAAGTACAAAGCTACGAGGTCATTATCCACATCAGGTGTACTTGCAACCAAAGGAGTACCATCTATACGGTCGTGGTGGTAGCCACATCCGTATAGGTGAAAGTATGAGTTCACTGCCTCAGTACATAATACGGAGGCCTCAGGGGTATAATACTCACTAAGTTTTCGCATAGAACCGACTTTTCTTTTAGTTTTATGTTTACAATAACAGCTACTCATGTTATAAACATCTGTTTTGTAAAAACACAATGTAGCTGATAAAGTAAACACCGATATTTCAGAAATACATGAAAGCATACTATACAGCTGAGAACATATGTTGAAGTTTCAATCATCCCACTTTGCAAGCATCTACATATAGACCCGTCTACAATACATTACTTTTATAATCGATAGCTCAGCTATACGAAGACTTAGCGTTTCCAAATATAGGTAACTCTGTGTCTAAGTGCATTACAGCTTCATGCCGAACAAACGATAGTTCACCTACCTACTCGAAGACACTTGCATTACCCAATTTGGTAGCGTAAACATCTAAGTATATTGAAGCTCAAAACAATGGCATCTTGCTCAGTTATACAAAGATCCGGCGTTTCCAAATATAGGTAACTTCGTGTCTAGGTGCTTTACAGCTTCGTAGCAAATGGCAATCCGCTTACCTACTTGAAGACACTTGCATTACCCAATCTGGTAGCGTAAACATCTAGTAAATTGAAGCTCAATGCCCTTAAATCAGTGCAATCTAGCCGTAAACATATACATATGCGCTATTCCCATCAGCCTCATAGGCATATAAATATGTCTAGCATGAAAACTACTACATATTATGAAAACAACTTAAACACTTCCATTAAATGATGCAATGCATGCTTCTTGTTATTCGCTCTCATTGTTTCTGTTTCTTGTTCTGTTATCTGATTACCATGGGACATGATTCTCTCGTTACTCCCTGTCAAATACCATGGGGTGTGATTCCCCCACTTAATTAGTTCAATTACTCACTGTCAAATACCATGGGGCATGATTCCCCAAATAATATTTGCTAGGTATGGTGGGACGTGATTCTCCCACTTAAAGATTGTCTGTTCATATTCATGCTCAATGCTTATGCTCAAATACTATACATTTAATTTCATGATCATGGTTTTAACACATGCTTTCCTCATAAAACATAAACAGATCAACATGTCATTTTCTCAAACAATTTGTATAACTTAAATTCCAACCATAGCAGGCATCAAATACATAAATTGAATATCATTCTTATATCTCAAAACTCACAACTTGTATAACTTGAACATCATTCTTATATCTCAACATACTTGAAATAATTTAAATCATCCAAAACATATATTCAACGTATTGTCAGTTCGATCAGAAAACAACATATCATTTCATTTCTATCAAATACTTAAAGCATAGTACATTTTCTCAATTAGTAGAATACTCACCTTTGACTTCTTGTGGATGTTGGGCGCAACTAGGTTATCTAGACAACACTTTGCAATGCACAATCTGAAAATTAATACATTGCATCATATCTATTAATTTGAACTCTAAATACCACAAGTAGCACTTGAATCGCTTAAGAACTATATTGTTAGAATACCCATAAAATTTTTAGGGCTCCAATCAAATACCTATTAACATAAAACACAATCCCAACCACAATAACATTAACCCATAAGGTTTACTTAGGATTAAACACACAAAAACACCACTTAAGCAATCTACCCCAAAGTTAGGGTTTGAAAAGCTTACCAAAAGTTCACCCAAAGTTAACCTAGAGTTTGAGGAATCTTATAGAAGCTCCAAATTGCAAACACCTAAAGATTAGTAAAGAACAAACTCATATTTCACAAGATTTAGCCAAAAATATCAAAAATAAGAGTTTAGTGATTTACCTCAAAATGATCGGTCAAAATATAGATCTTCTCGCATAGATCACGTTTATGAAATTAGATTTGAGGTATGGAGCTTGAATATTCAAGAAAATAGGGTTTTCTATTAAAACCCTAAGAAAAACGAAGAGGAAAGGCGACACTCGTGTAGAAAATGAGAAGAAAATGACTCATTTTTGCCTTATAACGCGTGTTGTTCGGATGAAGTGGCTGTCTGGACGCGCGCATGAAAAGCCACAAGAATTCTTCCATGTGGCTATCGTCCAAACGGATGTTGTGTCTGTCCAGACGCCTACTCCAGAGAGCAAATATTTGCTCTCTATGGCTCCCGTCAAGACGCTGCATCTAGAAACTCAATTTTCTTGGATTTCTAAGTGTTTTCTTGTATTCTCTTGACATCTTATTAACCCTAATCATTTAATTACTTTGATTTACATCTTAAAGGCTCTAGTAATGTCTTAGACATTACAGTTATAATTTGGGTATCTGTCATATCCCCCTCGATGTTTCACTCACTAGCCTTCTTGCTAGGGCTTGGTCAAAGGATTTGTAAAATTCCTTTTTGACCTCACAAAGTCCATGGAAATTATACCGATCTCAATTAGCTGCCTTACAATATTGTGGACTTTTCTCATTCAATTCTTGCTCTTTGCTTTAGCTATGGCAACCTGTTAATCAAAATGAAAACACAGGTAGAACTGGATTAGTATATAAAGGCAAATCAATTAATCAATGGGTTTCTTAGCCATTCATCTTCAATTCCTACCTTCTTCAAGGCAACTAACTTTAACTCCATAGTAAACCTTGCTATGCAAGTCTATTTTGAGGACTTCTAAAAAATAGCTCATTCAGTCAGAGTAAACACATAACCACTAGTAGGCTTTGCTCATCTGAATCAAAAATCCAATTAGCATCACAATGTCCTTTCAATATAGTAGGATAACCACAATATGACAATCCAAAATTAATTACACCTTTTAATTATCTCAACAATTTATTGATAGCACCCCAATACTCAACACCAGGATTTTGAGTAAATCTACTCAATTTGCCAACAACATATACAATATCATGGCATATACAATTTGTCAAAACATAAAGATACCAATGATTTGTGCATATTTTTTTCTTGCAAACCATCACTGTAATTCTTAACTAAGTGTATTTTTGAATCATTTGGTGTGACATAGACTGATTAAAGTGGTCGAATATTTTAAGCATCTTTTCAACATAATGTGTCTAAAATTAAATAATGCAATCTTTATCTCTAATAACTTAAATGTCCAAAATGACATTAGCTTTACCCATATCTTTCATATTAAAATTAGATGCAAGAAATCTTTTAGCTTTAGCACAACATCAATGCTAGTTCAAAAATAAGCAAGTCTATATATATATATATATATATATATATATATATATATATATATATATATATATAAACAAATAATGACACATTCATTATTTTAAAACTTGTTATGCATTTACCTGCACTATTAATCAAATATGCATTAGCCAATGTCACATTGTCAAACTTTTCATGCCATTGTTTAAGAGCTTGCTCTAATCCAACAAGGATTTCACCAATTTAAACACTTTGTATTCTTGACTGGGAATTACAAGTCCCTTGGGTTGCTCCACATAAATCTCTTCACTATTCATAAAAACAATTTTGACATCCATTCAATGTACAATAAGTTTATAAATTGAAGCAATGGCAAACAATATTCTAATAGATAAATTCTAGTAACCAAAGAATTGGTATAAAAATAATTAACATGTCGCATTTGCTTATGGCCTTTAGCCACTAAACGTGCCTTGTATTTATTTATTATATCATTTGGTTTAAGCTTTTTCTTAAACATCCATATACAACCAATTGGTTTGGCTTTAGGAGGTAATTTAACAAGTTCCCAAGTATGGTTAGACATTATCGATTCCAATTCATTATTTATAGTCTCTAACTAAAACAATTGCATCAAATAGATTTAATTGCTTCAATATAATATGTTGGATCATCATTAACAATATAAGCAATAAAACATTCCGAAATTCCTTTCTTTTCTAGCTCGCTTACTACTTCTCAAATCTTGCATCATCAACGAATTTATTAGAAGCAACAGAAGATTCATGCAATAATTGTTCCTTATTTTTCAAAGGAAACACATGCTCAAAGAAAATAGCATTTTTAGATTAAATAATAGTATTGTAATCTAAAACATCACTTTTGATAATAAGTAATCTATAGCATGAACTATTGCAAGCATAACCAATAAAAGCACAAATTTAGGGATGTAAATAAACCATTCCGTTCGACAACTTGCTCGATACCCGCTCGGTTTAGCCTGATCCGAACTCAAGCTTGATACTGTAGAAACTCGATTGTTACTGTAGAAACCCACTCAATTAGTAAGTGATTCATACCCGACTCGTTTGACAAAACTCAATAGGGACTCGTGAGCTCAGCTTGTTTAAAGTTCAACCAGATCGCTCGCTCTGCTCGTTAGTCCGACTCGTTAGCTCGTTCATATCTTACATATATATTA
Source organism: Alnus glutinosa (assembly GCF_958979055.1). Taxonomy (NCBI): domain Eukaryota; kingdom Viridiplantae; phylum Streptophyta; class Magnoliopsida; order Fagales; family Betulaceae; genus Alnus; species Alnus glutinosa. Next base: position 22,964,281 of record NC_084888.1, on the reverse strand, counting down.
GTAAATAGTAAATATAGTATAATATATATAGTATTACGTATTAATTATAATACTTTAATAACAATATTTAGTATGTTAAATTAACATATTAAGTTATTAATAGTTAGTATATAACAATATTAAATAGTTAGCATATATATCACATCACACATGGTTAACAATAGTTATATATTATACTTATATTATAGTTACTTAGTTATATAGAATATATTAGACTTACTATTTATCACATTATACATATACCATAGTTTATACTCTCTAGTTATATATAATAACATATTGTTAATTTGTTACTTATAAACTATAGTTATGTACTATATTTTATAATATGCCTTATATAGTTTCATATTATATATTTATGTTATTAATAAATGCATAGAGGTTGTTCATAAACTTGGGCTTGAATTCTGCTTTGATCACTCATTAAAAAATTTAATAGTTTACCTCAAGTATTAGTTGAGCCGAGCTTGTCAAGTAACCCGGCTCGGCTCAAATGTTATTTTCAACGAACTCGAACTTGAGCTCGAGCTCGCTCGAGTTTTAAACGAGCTGAGCTTGAACATGAAATTTATAGCTCGGCTCGAATTCGATCTCGATTATTTAGGCTCGACTCATAAACGAGCCAATCTTGAAATCTTTAAACTCGACTCGGCTCGGCTCGATTACATCCCTAAGCACAATCATAAGTTCTAGAACTAAGTTTCCTCATTTTACGCTCAAGTAACATAACATTTGCCAAACACCCCCACACTTTGAGATATTCTATGCCAGGCTTACTATCTTTTCAAATTTCATAAGAAATTTTACCAATTTTTTTGATGAAACACTTTATTATGAATGTGACCAGCCAAAAAAATTGCTTCCCCCATACGTTGGTGGATAGGCCAAAACTAACAATTATAGCATTCATAATTTCTTTTCATTTACTTGATGTAATCAAGATTTATATATATAAATCAATCATACCAAATATTAATGAATAAACCAAGTAAGAACAAGAAAATAAATATTCATTAACAGCACACAAGTGCTTTAAAAAATGTGACTTTCATTAGCTCATATTTCTCTAAGTATGATATATCATTTTCTCTTCTTTCTTTTCTCTAAACTTTCTTTTCTCCAAATTGAGAGTTTTCTGAAGCATTGATATATATATATATATATATATATATATATATATATATATATATATATATATATATATATATATATATATATATATATAATACTAATCACAACTTGCGATTTTCTAAAGAACTTCACTAAATAATTATTACTGCTTATAACAATTTTTCCAAGTTCTATCAAGATAGTAAAAGAAAATCTTTTCAACTTAAGCCCCAGTAAATATGCAAAGTATTAGGCTCAATCATATAATAATCACCTAGTACTAGCTCTCTGTTATAAATGCGTCATTGGTATCAATCTTACGATATGATAAAAAAATTAGATGTTAAATGAGCTTCAATAGGTGACATCAATAATCACATCTATTTTATTACTATTCAACGTGTCAAAAAAACTTGAGAGCTAAATAATATAGATGAAAAAGTAGCAAATTCTTTTCAAGTACTCATGCTAATCTAGCATGCCATATCTTAGCATGAGTGTTATATGCTATTTCTTTTTTCAAATAGATCAATCAACATATGCTGCTTATCATATACAATATTCATGTAATTATAAATTTCCTCCAGTTTTAATTCAATCAAGAAGCACCTTTATCAATTTTATTTTTTTAATAAATGAAATTGTATATCATCTCTTAAAAACAAATCAAGGCATGTGAAACATAATTTAATAATTCACAGAGGAGCCAACAGTTTTACTCCAAGATCCTCCAAAATAGGCTAAGTCACCACACACCAACTAGGTGTCATAAAAACCGATCAATTCAGCATACACTCATGTCTTCCTTCTACCATGTGCTTACCTCCAAGAATCTTCAGCAAAGTGATATTCTTTGCACATAATTAGCAATGCCTTTTTCTTTTCTTTTTTTTCTTTACAACATGGGTAATACTCACTTTGGTTATTATTAATCGACATGAATGTTCTCCGATAAATTCAGCACGACACAATAGAAATTGGTAAGTTCTAAAAATCTATAAAAGGCACAACTTTTATTGCGACATTAGTGACCCAACAAGAAAATGTTATTTGACAAATAAATTAAATAACACAAATTTGAGTTCAAATAATCGAAAACTCTTTTAATCAAAATATTTTCACTTCCATTACCTACACATGAAATTAAAATTTTCTTATGACAAATGAATCAATTATCAGATATTTTTCCCCAACAAAGTCTTTATCTTTCCACCCAAGAATTGATTTCATCATTCTTGTATGCGAATTACATACCGTAAACTCTAATAGTATTTGACTTCTCATAAGTTTAAATAATACTGTTCTGGTCCTAATCAAAATATTCTTGCAACCATCAATAGAATCAACCTCTAAGATTGTAGGAAATAATTTTTGGTTGGTGCACAAAATTCTTGTTGAAATAAAATAATATCAATCTAAAATTAACAATCAAATAAATAATTGGTTGAAAATATTCTTGTTGATACTAGACCATATTAATTCGAAATAATAATAATAAAATAAATATAGTACAATAGATTAAAATTAAAAAAAAAAAAAAAAGGAAAGATCTCACAATGCTATAGAATCACGCAAAAGCGTTGTCCTTAAAGGTTGATTCGTGCTCCCAGAGTATATAACTCGGTGCGATCGGTTCTCTTGACATGCAACCTCCCAGAATTAGATTATAGTTTCTATCTTTGTTAAGGACGCACTTTCAAGAACGAAGACTAATAGAATAACCCTTAAATTTTTCATAGTGAATGAGAGCTATCGAGACTTCAGAGTATTTTTTTCTTGCAAAAAAACTAATAGAATAACAAATAGCGTTATGGCTTGAAAACAAGTGTTTTGACACTATATATATATATATTGAAAACAAAATGATGTGAACCCGCAGGATGAAATCCCCTTTGAACCCACAAACAAATTGAAATCTACCCAAGAAAGCCAAGAATCAAGTCCAAAGAATCTAGACCCGTTGAAATCTTGTTTCAAGAACCTAGATTTGGTGAGAACGCCACAAAGGGTTTGCCTTTGATAAGTTCTTAGTTCAATCAAGAACAAGTAGAGAAAACTGAAAAAGTTTTCTATGAAGAACAAAACTTCATTCACAATCAACTTGTCTAGCATATGCGGCTACAAGTCTTTTTAAAACCTCTCCATGAAACCCTAACCCTACTAAGGCCTACATCAATTAAAAGACATGGGCTGAACATCTTCAAGCCCAAAATATCCTAAACTACACTTCTATAGCTAATAAAAGAAGTCCACTTAATAAAATAATAGGCTTAAAGGCCTACAACCATAGAAACATAAAAATAAGCCCATATGCCTATACTTAGTGAAATAAAGAGTTTGCAAGAAACCACTAGGCTATGCCGCCCCCATCTGTTGCTTGTATCACATGAATTAAAGTTGGTCCTTCTTCTTTCAAGCACATCTTGAATGTTGGAGTCTTGCTCGATAAATTTGCAAACTCGGCCCAAGTGGATTGCACCAATCCTTGCATTGCCTCCTTGATCTTCTTCGCCCTTGACTTTGTGATTAGCCCATCTGGAACTTGTAAGGGATCTTTAAGATTCGGCCTACCATGGGGCCCATCATTCTCCCTCTCCTCAAAAGGATTCGACCTCGAATCGTCACCTGCATCATAGGGAGAAAGATCAGAAACATTGAAAGTAGCAGAGACATTATACTCACCGGGAAGATCCACTTTATAAGCATTATCATTAATTTTCTCAAGGATTTGGAAAGGTCCATCGCCGCGAGGATGCAATTTAGTCCTTCTATGGGCTGGGAATCGTTCTTTTGCGCATGTGAACCCAGACCCAATCGCCTGGTTCAAAGATGACACGCCTTCGCCCTTTATTGGCTTGGGAAGCAAACTTTTCATTCTTCTGCACAATTTGAAGTCGTACCCTCTCATGAATTGACTTCACCAATTCGGCCTTCCTGTGTCCATCCAAACTACTCCTGTCATCAATAGGTAAAGGCATCAAATCTAAAGGAGTAAGTGGATTAAAACCATAAACAATTTCAAATGGAGAATAAGAAGTAGTAGTATGCATAGTCCTATTATATGCAAACTCTATAAATGGTAAATAGTCCTCCCAAGTTTTCAAATTCTTTTGAATGACAGTGCGTAAGAGTTGAGTTAAAGTCCTGTTGACTACTTCAGTCAATCCGTCAGTCTGTGGATGACAAGTAATGGAAAATAAAAGTTTGGTACCTAATTTTCCCCACAAAACCTTCCAAAAGTAGCTAAGGAATTTAACATCCCTATCAGAAACAATATTTCTAGGGACACCATGGAGTCGCACTATTTCCTTGAAAAACAAATCAGCTATGTTGGTAGCATCATCTGTTTTATGGCATGGAATGAAATGTGCCATTTTACTAAATTTGTCCATTATCACAAAAATAGAATCACTACCTATTTTTGTCCTAGGCAACCCCAAAACAAAGTCCATAGATATGTCTACCCATGGCTCACTGGGAACGGGTAAGGGTGTATACAACCCGTGTGGTAAAACCTTAGATTTGGCCTTGCGACATATAATGCACCTATCACATATTCGGGTGACGTCTCTTCTCATCCTAGGCCAAAAGAAATGTTCATGTAAAATTTCTAAGGTTTTCCTCACACCAAAATGTCCCATTAATCCCCCACCATGTGCCTCACGTACCAATAATTCACGCATTGAACAATTTGGCACACACAATTTGCTTTCTTTAAACAAATAACCATCATGCTTGTAAAACTTACCAAATGCCGCTTTATCACACGCTATATACACATCAGAAAAATCAGCGTCATTGACATACATGTCTTTCACATATTCAAACCCAAGCATTTTAGCACTCAGAGAAGTAAGAAGTACATACCTTCGCGATAAAGTATCAGCAACAATGTTTTCCTTACCTTGCTTGTAACGGATGACATAGGGAAAGGTCTCAATGTATTCAATCCATCTAGCATGTCGCTTATTTAATTTACCTTGACTCTTGAGATGCTTTAATGATTCATGATCGGTGTGGATCACAAATTCCTTAGGCCAAAGGTAGTGCTGCCACATCTCTAGAGCGCGAACAAGAGCATAAAGTTCTTTGTCATAAGTGGGGTAATTCAAGGTTGCCCCACTTAGCTTCTCACTGAAGAAGGCTATGGGCCGCCTATCCTGCATTAAAACGGCTCCAATTCCTATTCTTGAGGCATCACATTCAATCTCAAAAGTTTTGTTAAAATCAGGTAATGCTAACACAGGTGTAGAACATAACCTTTCTTTGATAGTAGCAAATGCATTTGCTTGATCACTCCCCCAATGAAATCCAACATTCTTTTTAATTATTTCAGTGAGTGGTGCAACAATGGTGCTAAAATCCTTAACAAAACGCCTATAAAAGCTAGCTAAACCATGAAAGCTTCTTACCTCAGTGATGCTTTTAGGCGTTGGCCACTCCTTGATAGCCTTTACTTTTTCTTCATCCACCTCAATACCTTTTGAACTAACAACATAACCAAGAAAAACAACTTTTTCCATGCAAAAGGTACATTTCTTAAAATTAGCATACAACTTTTCACATCTCAACACATCTAACACACATCTTAAATGCTCAATATGTTCATCTAAGTTCGTGCTATACACTAAGATATCATCAAAGTACACGACTACAAATTTGCCTATGAATGCACGTAATACATGGTTCATTAATCTCATGAAAGTACTAGGCGCATTTGTAAGTCCAAATGGCATAACCAACCATTCATAAAGTCCATGTTTAGTTTTAAAAGCTGTTTTCCATTCATCTCCCTCTTTCATTCTAATTTGATGATATCCACTTTTAAGATCTATTTTACTGAAAATACATGAGCCATGCAATTCATCAAGCATATCATCTAATCTAGGAATGGGATGACGGTACTTTACCGTAATATTGTTGACCGCTCTGCAATCAATGCACATCCTCCAAGTCCCATCCTTCTTTGGCACTAGTAGCACTGGTACTGCACATGGGCTCATGCTCTCCCTCACGTACCCCTTGCTCAACAAATCTTCAACTTGCCTTTGAAGCTCCTTGGTCTCCTCCGGATTACTCCTATAGGCTGGTCGGTTTAGAATAACTGCTCCGGGTATGAAATCAATTTGGTGCTCAATGCCTCTAATGGGTGGCAACCCACTCGGCATCTCCTCCGGAAATACATCATCAAACTCTTGCAACAAAGAAAGAGCCAAACTAGGAAGAGATTGGTTAGTTTCATCAAGATTAAGATAAGATTCTTTGTAAACAAGAAAAATCATAGGCTGATCTGCTGAGAAGCCCTCTTAACCTCACTCTCCTTTGCATAAAAAACTCATCTTTGCCTTCCCTTTTCTCTCTGCAAGTCCTCTTTCTTTTTTCTCTCGTGGCTCCACTCTCTTTTCTTTATTCTCAAGCACCTCTCTATTTTCTTTTTCACTCTTTTTTTTTTTGCTCAATCTCACTTTTCAGCTTCAGTTGGTCCTCATAGACCTGTTTTGGGGTTAAAGGAGCAAGCTTGAATGTTTTTCCATCCTTCACAAAGTTGTACCTGTTTGTAAACCCATCATGAATCACCCTCCTATCATACTGCCATGGCCTCCCCAACAAAATATGGCCAGCATGCATAGGAACTACATCACAAAGCACCTCATCACTATACCTCCCAATGGTAAAAGCCACCAAAACTTGCTTATTGACCTTGACCTCCCCACATTCATTCAACCATTGCAACTTATAAGGTCTAGGGTGCTTCAATAAAGGTAAGCTCAGCTTTTCAACTAGGGTGGTACTAGCTACATTGGTGCAACTTCCCCCGTCTATAATCATACTACACACCTTGTTGTTTACATAACATCTGGTATGAAATATGTTCTCTCTTTGTTGCTCCATATCGTCTATCTTAATTTGCGTATTGAGAGCACGCCTGGCAACAAGAGACTCACCTTCTACGGGGTATTCCACTCCATCATCATCACTAGCATTAACCAACTCAGGCATCTCATCACTATCATCTTCACTATCAGTCATCACCTCCCCATTGTCTCACAGAACCATCACTCGCTTGTTTGGACATTGAGACGCAATGTGCCCTGAACCCAAACACTTAAAACATTTAATATCTCTATTCCTTGAAGGTTGGAAATCAACCTTGGGTTTGTTCTTGCTAGTTCCCTCATCTTTTCCCTTAGGTGGTTCGGCCTTTCCCTTTACTATAGCTTGAGCATTTCTATCCCACTTTGGTTTCCAAGGAGTGCTAGAAACTGAAGTATACCTTGCTGCCCCCTTTCTCTTTAATTGCCTCTCCACCTTCATAGCCATGTGCACCATATCTTCTACCTCCACATAATGTTGCAACTCAACTACATTGGCTATGTCCCTATTCAAACCACTTAAAAATCTGGCCATTGTGGCCTCCCGATCCTCCTCTACATTGGCCCGAATCATAGACACCTCCATCTCCTTATGGTAATCTTCTACACTCCTTGACCCTTGTGTAAGGTTTTGTAATTTTTGGTAGAGGTCTCTATAGTAGTGGCTAGGTACAAATCTTCGCCTCATGAGAGCTTTCAACTCACCCCATGTTTCTATAGGTCTCTCATGATTCCTCCTCCTATTGGTCATTAATTGATCCCACCAAATAATTGCATAATCAGTGAACTCAATTACCGCCAACTTCACCTTCTTCTCTTTTGAATAATTGTGACAATCAAAAATCAACTCTATTTTCTTCTCCCACTCTAAATAGGCTTCAAGGTCAGTCCTACCTTGGAAAGATGGTATTTTCATTTTGATGCTCCCAAGGTTCCTATCTACTTCATCTCAAACCCTTGGATTTCTCCCATGTCCTCTTCCACGCCTACCTCCTCTAGGTCTGTCAACTCCGCCCCTTCCAACTTCAGATGCTATGTCTTCCTCATCATCATCATCTCCTTCGTTTTCAAACTCATTTTCAATGCTAGGCGCACGTCTCCTCCTATCTCGCCCACCTTGCAGATTTCTAATGACTACCTCTTGCTGATCCATCCTATTCTTCACCTCCTCCAACACCAAATTCAACTGTTCAAACTGTTGTTGCATGGCCCGCAATACAAAGAATGAATTATCCACCTCCTCCTTAGGTGTTGAATCACTCTTATGAGACATTTTCAATGTACTACAAAACAAAAAAATATGTCAGTGGTAAATACCTCACACACTCCCTTACGTGTTTACACTCAAATATTGTCACTTCACTCGTGTTTTCACTCTTTTAGTCTTTCACCTCACCTATTTTCCCTTTCAAGTTCTTTAAGAACTAGTTGAACTAAATCAAGACATCACCTTGTATTATTCCAACCAGCAACAGATTCCAGAAACAAGAAAGGAATAAAATGACACGGATCTAAAAGAATTTGTACGAGGAAAGAACAATTAGGACACAAGATACTAAAGATGATACACTCGATCCCTTTGAAGATAAAGATCAATCAACACCAAATCACTTCAATTTCCGGATTGCAAAGTATATCAAATAGCTTTTTTTTTTTTTTTTTTTGAAATTTCTTTCTTCTTCTTCTTCTTCTTCTTCTTCTTCTTCTTCTTCTTCTTCTTCTTTTTTTAAATTTGAAAAATTACAGATATGGAAGTTAAAGTAAGGATTCAAATCTGAAAAATTTAAGCAAAGATTTGCAAAAGCAATCAAGAATGGAATTCAAATCTGACAATTTCAGATTTGAAAAATTAAAGCATAGACTGGTGTAATTAATTAAAGAATTCACAAATCTGAATTCCTGAATCAATTACACGAGTAACCAATTGTGAAAATCACAGATCTGAATTCTAACACACGATTTTTTTTTTTTTTTTTTTTTTGGAACAGAACACACGAAATTAATAAGAATGAAGAAAGGAGTTGTAGATCCAAATGCAAGAACTAAAAAAAAGAAAAGAAGAAAAAGAAAATGAAAAGGAAAAGGATAAATAAGAAGGATAAATAAGACCTGATTTGGAGCCTGAGCTCTGATACCAAATGATGTGAACCCGCAGGATGAAATCCCCTTTGAACCCACAAACAAATTGAAATCTACCCATGAAAGCCAAGAATCAAGTCCAAAGAATCTAGACCCATTGAAATCTTGTTTCAAGAACCTAAATTTGGTGAGAACGCCACAAAGGGTTTGCCTTTGATAAGTTCTTAGTTCAATCAAGAATAAGTAGAGAAAACTGAAAAAGTTTTCTATGAAAAATAAAACTTCATTCACAATCAACTTGTCTAGCATATGCGGCTACAAGTCTTTTTAAAACCTCTCCATGAAACCCTAACCCTACTAAGGCCTACATCAATTAAAAGACATGGGCTAAACATCTTCAAGCCCAAAATATCCTAAACTACACTTCTATAGCTAATAAAAGAAGTCCACTTAATAAAACAAATAGGCCTAAAGGCCTACAACCATAGAAACATAAAAATAAGCCCATATGCCTATACTTAGTGAAATAAAGAGTTTGCAAGAAACCACTAGGCTATGCCGCCCCCATCTGTTGCTTGTATCACATGAATTAAAGTTGGTCCTTCTTCTTTCAAGCCCATCTTGAATGTTGGAGTCTTGCTCGATAAATTTGCAAACTCGGCCCAAGTGGATTGCACCAATCCTTGCATTGCCTCCTTGATCTTCTTCGCCCTTGACTTTGTGATTGGCCCATCTGGAACTTGTAAGGGATCTTTAAGATTCGGCCTACCATGGGGCCCATCACAAAATAAATAATTTCTCTGTGTAAGAAGATGTATATTCGCCCTCTTGGGATTGAAGAAGATTTTTCCTTTTATAAAAGTGAGTAAATGCTGACTTTTCTAAGGATTATGAAGATGCATCAATGACAAATGATGATTGCCAAATATTTTATATTTGGACCCCTTAATTTGCATTTGTTAAACCTTTAGCTTTGTGATTTTCTAATGGTTTTGGTTAGTTTTGGTATTTTAGTGTTTTACATGTCATTGAGAGAAAATTGCAGTATTTATGTGGAATTACAAAGAAGCGGAAAAAGAAGTCTTCAGAGCCATTCAAGCACAGGGGTTAGGGCTGACGTGGCAGCAGTTTTGTTGAAACCAAGTGAGCTCGAGCGCACTGGGCAATTAGCGGGCGTGGCGACCAGCACCCAAGGCAACCAGAGCGTATGGTGCGCGAGTCATCGCGAAAGCGCTCGAGCGGAACCTGGTGTGCGCTCAAGCACAATAGCGCAGATGTGGTAGAGCTGGGCAGACGTGACTTTCTTCCTCGAAATGGCATTTTTTCTTTAATTGAGAATGAAAAAAGACACTTTTCTTTACTCTTTGCAGATGCATCTGACCCAAACCCTAGCATTTTTTTTTTCTCTTATTAGGGTTTTAAGGGGTAGATGTGCCATTTTGAAAATAGATGTATCTTACCCAAACCCTAACATTCTTTTCTCTTATTAGGGTTTTAAGGGGTAGAAATACCATTTTGAAAATATGGGGTTTAACCTAATGTTTTGTTATAAAAACCCTATAATAGGCACCACTTAAGGATTCACACTTTTTTTCAGAGCATGTTTTTAGCTCTTTTCTTTCTTTTGTAATTTAGATTAATTCTTTCTTTCTATCTTCTCTATTCTACTTTAGTTTCTTTTATTTTTAGGGGTAATTACCTTTTCCCCCCATCAACTATCAGCTATTGTCAACATGCCCCTATGAACTAACACCTTGACCAAAAGAGAGCATCAAACTACCAACTTTACATACTTTGCCCCCCTCCGTCAGGGAATCCTGTTAACTTGGACGGAATATTTCATTTTTAGGCGTTAATTTTGGTTTAAAGACCAAAATGCCCTCCAACAGTAATTAATAAAAAAAATATTAAAATTAATATGTTTAAAAAAGTTGAGGGCATTTATGTCATTTTTAAATTTGAGTTAGGGTATTTAAGTCTTTTCACGAATTAAACTGACGAAACGGGGCAAAGTATGTAAAGTTGGTAGTTGGATGCTCTCTTTTGGTTGAGGTGTCAGTTCATGGGGCCAAGTTGACAATGGTTGGTAGTTGATGGGGGAAAAAGGTAATTACCCCCTTATTTTTATGTTTTCATTACAATTGTGTTTGGTGTTTTTAGTCATAATAGACTAAAATCATCAACTAAGGTTGAGGATGAAACTTTATCATTGATAACGCCTACATTCTTGTTATGATATTGTAAATTCGTTATTTATAAGATTATATTCAAGTTCTATTTTAGCTTATTGATTCATGTCTTTAGATTGAAAATTTTATTATTGTTCAGTGGATATTTGATGTGTTTCAACTGATGGATACATCAATTGATTTATTTGAGAATGGATACTCATTGTGATTTGTTTGACAAACGAATACAATGGATGATCTGATCTCAAAGGAGTAATTGTTGTGATTTATCTTTGAGCTGAATTCATCGAATGATTTCACGATTTATTGTTAAAGAACTTGAATAACAAACACATTTGAATTGGATTTATGCAAAGAGTGCAGGAATGTAGTGTTTGATTTGGTTTGATGGATTCCAGAACCTTAGTACTTTTCTCTTTGTTCATTTACTCATCTATATTTTTTTTTTTTAAAAAATAAAAAAATAAAAAACGCGGAACTAGGTTAAAATAAGGTTCATTTAAATAGGAATTGATTTCTGTTTGCACACACTTCCCTATGAATACGATCTCGCACTTGCACATACTTTGCTACATACGATTCGTGCACTTGCGAGTATTAAAATTTGCACAAGTTTTTGGCATTGTTGACAGGGAAGTGTTGATTTGTAAAAAAAAAAAAAAAAAAAAAAAAAAAAAAAAAAAAAGAAGAAGTTTTGTTTAAATTGATTTTATTTTTTTACTAGTTTAGGTAGTTTTGTGTTTTATTTTTTATTTTTCTTGCAATTTTTGTTTCTTTTTATTTTATTTTATTTTTTTGCTTTATTGTCCAAAATAAAAAATCAATTCTGTTTTAGATTTTTGGTTTTGTTTCTGTTTCTGTTTCAGGTTCTTCAGAATTTCAGAAGTTGATCGAGCGCACCAACGCAGGGGGCACCACCTGCGGAAGTTCAGTAGCTGAAATTTTTGCCAAAAATTTATTTTTGGTCTAGTTTTGTGAGTTTTTAAGTTTTAGTTTTTACTTTTTGGAATATTTGTTGTGTCTTATGCTTTTGTGTTAGTTTTCATTTTTTTTTTTTTATACTATTTATTTTTGTTTATTTTATCTTGTAAAAAAAAAAAATTGCTAGTGTGGGCTAACGGCGCAATCCAAGAATGCAATGTCTAGGCAAGTTCTGGCTATGAAAGTCTTGGGATTTAAGAGTGTCCTTATGACCCCCTTCACTTTCCTGGGAACTAACCTAGTTGCACCTTGGATAATTCTGTTTACCCCACTTGCATTTTCTTTTTAGTTAAATTTTAGTTTATTTTAATTTTTGGCATCTTGTTTATGCTTAGTTGGAGATCTTTAAATTTAGAGTTGTTACCCTTAGATCCCAACATAAAAAGGGTTTTTAGGAAAGAACGAAGAGCGACTGCTGAGGTGGAGAATAATATGGCTGGAAATCCTCAACAACCCGAGAATGAGCAACATATAGCGGAACGTGGATCACAATAGGTTACTTAGGGATTTGTTCACACCAGTTACGATAAATTCCTCATCGTGTATCATATTGCCACCTACCAACGCCACCCATTTCGATCTCAAGCCTCACGTCATCCAACTCCTTCCTTCATTCCATGACTTAGAGCTTGAAAATCCTTATAGCCATGTGAAGAAGTTCAAGGATATCTGTGCCATTTCGATCTTAAGCCTCACGTCATACAACTCCTTCCTTCATTCCATGACTTAGAGCTTGAAAATCCTTATAGCCATGTGAAGAAGTTCAAGGATATCTGTGCCACATTCAAGTTTCAGAACTTTTCTGAGGAGTCGGTTCACCTTAGACTATTTCATTTCTCTGTTCACGTTAGAGCCAAGGCATAGTTGGACTCAAACACTATGTTGTTGACAAAAAATGACTTTCATACGAATATATAGTTCATACATCAAGAGCAAGTTTAACAAAATGAACCTCATATCATCAGGATATCAAAAATCAATCAACTCATAGCTGAAAAATTGAGACTACACATGCTCCAATAAGTGCAAAGTGAGATTAATATAGACTCATGAGGTTTCAATTTTTCTCAAAGTTTGTGTACCCCAAAACTCATAGGAATTCTATCAGATGAAAACAACTACGGCTTAAATCAAAATGTGCATTTTTTTTTTTTTTTTTGTATAAGCTGTGCAATGTCTGACTCCTTTAAGCTTTCTAGTTGACTTATGTAACGAGTGTTGGGCTAGTGACTCTCAAACCAGATGGTTTTAGGGCACTAGATGTAGAAACACGCCTAAAGATTTAATTACCCTGGCATGTTTGAGTCCAACCATGCGTTGGCTCTATCATGAAGAGAGAAAAGAAATAGTCTAAGGTGAACCAACTCCTCAGTGAAGTTCTGAAACTTGAATATGGCATAGATATCCTTGAACTTCTTCACATGGCTATAAGGATTTTCAAGCTCTAAGCCATGGAATGAGGGAAGGAGTTGGATGACGTGAGGCTTGAGATCGAAATGAGTGGTGTTGTTAGGTGGCAATACGATACACGATGAGGAATTTATTGTAACTGGTGCGAACAAATCCCTAAGTGACCTATTGTGATCCACGCTCTCCACTCTATGTTGCTCATTCTCGGGTTGGTGAGAATTTCCAGCCAAATGATTCTCCATCTTAGCAGTCGCTCTCCATTCTTTCCTAAAAACCATTTTCTATGTCAGGATCTAAGAGTGAAAACTCTAAATTTAAAGATCTCTGACCAAGCAGAAACAAGATGACAAAAACTAAAATTTAACTAAAAAAAAAAATGCATGTGAGGTAAACAAAATTATCCAAGATGCGACTAGGTTAGTTTCCAGGAAAGTGAAAGGAGTCACAAAGACACTCTTAAATCCTAAGACTTTCATAACCAGAACTTGCCTAGACATTACATTTTTTTAGATAGTGCCGTAAGCCCACACTAGCAAATTTTATTTTTTATTTTTTACAAGATAAAATAAGCAAAAATAAATAATATAAAATCAAAAAAATAAAAACTAACACAAAAGCATAAGACGAAACAAAGATACCAAAAAGTAAAAACTAAAACTAAAAAACTCACAAAACTGGACCAAAAATAAATTTTTGGCAAAAATTTCAGCTACTAAACTTCCGCAGGTGCTGCCACCTATGTTGGTGTGCTTGATCGACTTCTGAAATTCTGCAGAACCTGAAACAAAAACAAAAACAGAACCAAAAATAAATTTTTGGCAAAAATTTCAGCTACTGAACTTCCACAGGTGCTGCCACCTATGTTGGTGCGCTTGATTGACTTCTGAAATTCTACAGAACCTGAAACAAAAACAAAAACATGACCAAAAATCTGGAACATAATTGATTTTTTTTTTTTTGGACAATAAAGAAAAAACAAATAAAAAAAAAAAAAAAAGAAACAAAAATTGCAAGAAGAAAAAAAAATAAAAAAAGTTAAACACAAATCTACCTAAAGTAGTAGAAAAATAAAATCAATTTAAACAAAACTTGATTTTTTTTTTCACAAATCAACACTTCCCCCACAACGGCACCAAAACTTGTTGTGCAAATTTTAATTCTTGTAAGCAAACGAATCGTATGTAGCAAAGTGTATGCAAGTGCGAGATTGTATCCATAGGGAAGTGTGTGCAATCGAAAATCAATTCCTATTTAAATGAACCTTATTTTAACCTAATTCCGCGTTTTGGATTTTTTCTAAAAATAAAAAATAAAGATGAGTAAATAGACAAAGAGAAAAGTACTAAGGTTTTGGAATCCATCAAACCAAATCAAATACTACATTCCTTCACTCTATTCATAAATCCGATTCAAATGTGTTTGTTATTCAAGTTCTTTAACAATAAATCGTGAAATCATTCGATAAATTTAACTCAAAGATAAATCATAACAATTATCTCTTTGAGATCAAATCATCAATTGTATCCGTTTGTGAAACAAATCACAATGGATATCCATTCTCAAAGAAATCAATTGATGTATCCATCTGCTGAAACATATCAAATATCCATTGAACAATAATAAAACTTTCAATCTAAAGACATGAATGAATAAGCTGAAATAGAACTTGAATATAATCTTATAAATATCGAATTTATAAATATCATGACAAGAATGCAGGTGTTATCAATGATGAGGTTTCATCCTTAACCTTAGTTGAAGATTTTAGCCTCTCATGACTAAAAACACCAAAAACACTTGTAATGAAAACATAAAAATAAAAGAAACTAAAGTAGAATAGAGAAGATAAAAAGAAAGAATTAATCTAAATTACAAAAGAAAGAAAAGAGCTAAAAACATGCTCTGGAAAAAATATGAATCCTTAAGTGGTGCCTATCATGGGGTTTTTATAACAAAACATTAGTTTAAATCCCATATTTTCAAAATGGCACCTCTACCCCTCAAAACTCTAATGAGAGAAAATAATGATAGGGTTTGGGTAAGATGCATCTATTTTCAAAATGACACATCTACCCCTCAAAACTTTAATCAGAGAAAAAATGCTAGGGTTTGGGTCAAATGCATATGCAAAGAGCAAAGAAAAATACGTCTTTTTTTCGTTTCCAATTAAAGAAAAAATGTCATTTTGGGGAAGAAAGTCGCGTATGCCCAGTTCTGCCGCGTATGCCCAGTTCTGCCACGTCTGCACTATTGCGCTCAAGCGCACACTAGCACTTTCACGGTGACTCGCGCACCATACGCTTTGGTGGCCTTCGATGCTGGTTGCCACTCCTGCTAACTACCGAGTGCGCTCGACCTTACTTGGTTTCAACAAAACTGTTGCCATGTCGGCACTAGCACCCGTGCTTGAATAGATCTTAAAACTTCTTTTTCCGCTTCTCTATAATTCCACATGAATACCACAATTTTCTCTCAATGACTTGCAAAACACTAAAATATCAAAGCTAGCCAAAAAAATTAGAAAATAACAAAGCTAAAGGTTTAACAAATGCAAATTAAGGGGTCCAAATATACAATATTTGACACTCATCAACAAATGGTCATACTATTGAAAATCAAAAGTGATAAAATTTGATAATGACGAAACGATAAAAAAAACATAAAGCTCATGAATGTCGTAATAACAAATGGTAATAAACGTCCTTTGATTAGAACCCATAAAAAATGTATGACCAACGGTTAAAAAAATAAAAGTAAGTTTGTAACATTACAACAAATTGTACCTGTGGTGCTAGACCCATGAGGCTTCTTATTTCTAGAATGGATAGGAACCATATGAGACGCTTTTACAAGTGTCCCCTTGGCCAGGTATGAATTTCTCCTAATTGCAAGCCTTGCATGCATTTTAGTGTGTTTTATGTTATTTATTATTGATGTATTTGTTGTATTTAACAAATGCAGTGACATGCCTTATTAGTAGGGTTATATTTTGGGCATGTTTTGTGGTGTACTAATTGTGGGTTCTACATATAGAACACCTATAGAATGTTAACAGTTATGTGACACTATATCCCAAATATTTTATTACGTGTTATTGCAGAATCATCCAAGGGGTTTCCATTAGGAAGATGAGTTGCTCCAAAATATGTGAACACCAGTACAGGAGGTCAACGCTGTGCGTTTACTTGCTCAGCGTCATGCATCGGGCATCCCATTGACTGTGGGAGGCATTATGCGGTGTTGTGGTCGTTATGTGGTTTGAGCTTAGTGTTGCTTGGGGGTACTCTTTTTGTTGCTGCTCATGTTTGCATGAAGTAATTTCGTTCACACTGCCTGAGATATTGAATACAACTATTTGTTATGTCTCTCTTTTGGTTTCACCTAAAAATGTTGTAATATATATCATATTTGTAGGATTGCTACCTGAACTGCTTTGTTTTCAATAGTGTTCAATTTTGGATGCGACTGCCTGGCTACCAATTGATGTTCGGATTTTTTTTTTGTTTTTCTTTTTTTTAATAAATGTGTGTAACTGCCTTTTTCAGTCTAACTATTCTGGTGGAAAAAAAAAAAAAAGAAAAAAAAAGAAAAAAAAAAAGTCACCACTTAATGGACAATGGCCATCCAAACAAAGCTACTATATAACGCGATTTTTGGTATAAGCTACTTTTAAGTAAGTTAACTCATACAAATATTAAGAAAACAAAAGTGTAATAAAAGGGTCCCATTGTAACGCCCCCAAACTGCTAGGGTTAGGTTCGTCCATTTTCTTACACAAAGTCACAAAAATTTATATGGTCTGCCAGATAACCTACCTAATATGCTGAATTAAATAAATTACCAGAAAAAAATAATTTTAAACTCAAAGCTTTGATAAATGCGGAAACAAGTAATTTGAAAAGAATAATTATGTTCGATACAATAAATTAAAATCCAAAGTAAAACTAAATTTACTGTGTCGGTGCACTTGATAAGATAAATGAAATGCAATATCCTAACGCTAGCTAGCCTAGATCTCAGTCCGGCCGCCTAGGTCACTCTTCTCATAACTTGAAAACAAAACAAAATAAGGGTGAGCGAGAAATGCTCAGTAAGGTAACCCTCAACCATAAAACGGTTGAGTTAAATTCATTTTCTTCAAAACGATTATTAAACACACTTGAGATAAAAAATTTCTATAATACAAAATATAAGTTCGGCATTTTGCGTAAAGCATAGAATTACTAGTTGATAAATAAAACTTCTCATATTTAGGGCCCATGTACACTATTACGCCCTGTGTACTTAGGGTTGCGCGGCCTTTGCTGTGACCATGGCAGGTAACTGTGGCCGCAGGCCTGCCCTGTCAGCTAATTAATCAAAGTACACTTAGCATGACCTAGAGATAGATTTCCACATTCTTAACATCCTTTAGCGGATGCGCTTCCATCTCAAGCAACGATACCGAACTTAATCCTCTGTGAATCTTTATGAATATCTCTGGAGCCAAAATAATAGTCTCCTCCACACACATGCCTCATTTATAAAAACCGTTCTCCTTCTCATAAATTATTCTTATTCCTTTCACTATGCTTGGTAACTCTTAAGGCAACGCGTGGGGTTTTTTTTTTTTTTTTTTTTACACTCCTCTTTTCATTACTTTCAAAAAAATAGTGACTTCCCATCTTGGGAAACAAATAAGTAATTTACTATAATTAGAAAGTCTTTTATAACTAAAGCTTTTCTCAAAACTGTTGATTTCAAGAATATCATTTCTACCAACAACTTTCATCTCAAAACTATTTTAAAATAATCCTTCATGCATCAATGTAAATTTGAAATACATAACGAGAAAAATTATTCGTAAATATGCTAGAACCAATGGATAAAATAATATGACATAAAATAATTTTAGAAGGGGTAGAGGATCTCTTACCTCGATACTGCTACTAAAAGACTGTTCTGAATTATCACACATCTGGATCGATAAAACTTAACTACGTCAGCCCTAGGCTAGAATGCAAATCATAATGAGAATCGGACCTAACACGTCTCGGCTTTCCAATCTCTACTTATATCACGATTATCTGCATTTTATTGTTATTAGAAAATTATTAAACAATAATTGAGTGTGTGTGTGTGTTTTGGGTTTCATGAAAACTTTTATGTCATATTCATAAAATATGATATCAGTTTATTGTGAAATATGTTCTTGAAATGATATAAATTTTTCAAGTCAAAAACAAGAAAAGAGATATTATAAGATGCTGAAATATCATTGGTTATTAAAGTAGCACAATTATATATATATATATATATATATATATATATATATATAGGGCTTAATTACATATAAAAAGGGACAAGAAGGAAGAATAATAGAAAATAAAAGAACAACAAAATTTATCCACTCTGTGACCTGCTACGGTTAACACGGCCAGACAGGAGAAGAAGAAAAAATATATTTAACAAGGAGATAGGACCTGCTGTTGAAAAGAAAGAGCAAAAGAGAAGAGAAAATAAAAGCAAATTGCTATGGTGCTAAGGCTAGACAAGAAGAGGAAAAGAAAACAACATCCGATCAATGAAAGGTTTCAAGACTTGCTAGTACTGTACAGTAAAGAAAAGGAAGAGAAAATAAACAAAATAAATGAAAGGACTAAAAGGCTACTCAAGTTGTGAGGCTACGGTAATAATAAAAGGAAACAGAAAAAAGAAATAGAAAAAGAAATAAAAGGGAAAAGAGATGAAGGGACAAGTTGGTTTGTACTAAACTAAAAAAAAAAATAGTAGAGGGAAATCAAGACAGGCCGGCTACGGTAGATAGAAAAAGAAGAAGAAGAAAAGAAATAGAAGAAAGACAACCGTGGGACCATGCTGTCCCAAAAAGAGAACCACAAGAGAAGAAAGAGCAAAAAAATTCAGGCTATTCCTCCTATGTACACGGCCAGAAAAGGGAACAAGAAAAAAAAAATAACAAACAATATGGTATCCAAACTCCAGAGAAACAAAAGAAAAGAAATAGAAGAGTGACAATGCATTTGATGTCGGTACAGAAGAAAGGAATGCCACAAGAGGTTACCTTGTAGAAATTCTTCTGAGCATTTCCTCACAATTGAAACTTGTTTAAGGAACTCTTTCTAGAGAGAGAACGTCCTGAGAGTTCTAGAAAGAGGAAAAGTCGAAGTTTTCATTCACTGGGAGGGAAGGCCTCACACCTTTTCCTCCGGGCGCTGTTTCTTTGTTTTTTTGTCCCCTTGGCCTTGTGAGCTAAGGATTTTGTTCCCCTTGGCTAGTTTTCAGTGGTGGTTGTCTCCTCCAAGCCTTTAGGACCATTGGAGTTTTGGTCCTCCCGGTGTTTTGTACCGGTGCTAGTTTTGTTGTTCTGTTTTTTTCGTGGGCAAGCAGAGGATTTCAGATTCTGGCTTGTGGAAAAAGGCGGGTGTTGGAGGTTTTCTGGTAGAGAATTTGTTCAAATCTAGATCTTGTAAACTCGGCTGGTTTTCCCCTAACAAGAACCCTTCTGTTGCGGTCGTCAGCCTTCTCCGGTCATGATGGATGCCTGATGAGTCCGTGTGGTGTTTCCTGTTTGGCTCGTGACCTGCACGCGCCGGGGGTTTCTCTTTCTACTCTCGCACCTGTGAGCCACAGCTAGCTTTTCCGGCTTCGGAAGTTGTTGATCTGAGATCTGGAAGGTCGTTTGTTGTTGAGAGGGTTCCCGGAGAAGGCGTGTGCTCTACACGTGCCGGTTTCCGGCCTTTTTTTCCAAAGCTTGTTTTCTGGGTTTCTATTTGTTTGTGGTGTTTGTATATTCTTTTCTTGTTTCACAGTCTGCTGTAATGGTAGCTGCTTTAAGCTAAGTTTTCTAGCTTTGTGGGTAGAGAATCTTTTTCTCTAATCACTACGATGGCCTTCGGGCTTTGTTGTTCTTCGCCAATGGGCGTTTGTAGCTTATGTATTTGGTGCTTTCTTCTCTGTATTTGGTTTACAGTTTGTATTCCCCTTTTGGGATGGTTTTCTCAGTAATGAAGATGGCACTATGTTTCAAAAAAAAAAAAAAAATTCTTCTAAGTTATAGGGAGAAGAATGACAGCTATGAGGGGTATTAGAGGGTTAGGGTTTTATAATTTGGCGGCTGCTAGGCTTTTGACAATTAGGGTTTAGATGCAATGAGGGGGTATTTCAACATATTGAAAATAAAATAATGATAATGGGTAAAAATCCGTAAATGTCTGAAATTTTTATTTAAAACAAATATTGCCTCTTTATAGATTTGAAAAAAAATATTAAATTATAAGACCTTATTAAATTTTTTAAATACAGCTTCTAAATTTTTTATTTTTGTCATTTAATTATTCATTGATCAATATTTTGAGAAATTAATGAAATTTAAAATTTTATTCTCTTAAGAAAAATTATTGTCCATGACTACTGAAATTACATAGATCTCTCTTAATAAATACCGAGATCGTTACACCCATGAACTAGGTTCCAGCACGAGTCATAGGGAAGTTCAAACGTTGTTTTATGTAATTTTTAAAATCATTCTAAACCCTAAATACAAATTAAGATAAAAATACAAAATACAAAATACAAAATAAAATTAAAAAATAAAATAAAACCCAACAAAAACCGAGTGGTTGTGGGCAATACAATATTCCATTAGGTGGGTTATTTGATTGTTAGCGTTTTTTTTTTTCAGCTTCCCACGTGCATCCGGTATCACAACACAAAACCCAAAAATAATATAATAATAATTAACCACTAACCGATGGCTTGAAATGACTAGAAAAAAATAAAAAAATAAAAAAATTGTTGGAAGGTCGATCGCATTTCCTTGATTCCGGTGTTAGACCTATGCTCATTGATTTTCGTTTTACACATATTCAACAACAATTATTTCAATTATTGTTACATACTAATTTTTATACCTCTAATCATTTCCTAATTCCTACCATATTTTTCTGTAAAAAAAATATTTTAATACAACTATCACCCAAACATAAATTATAAATTCTATACACTTTATTTTGTACTGCCAAATATATCTTTCAAATATTATTTAAAAGAGTAAATGTCTAATAAATCATTGAGTCAATGCGCGATTTGAAATCAGTCCTTCACTTTTTAAAAATCAATTTTTGTACCTTAAGTTTGTTGCGGATTTGAAATCAGTCACTCTGAGATTTTTCTGTCCACTTTCCCAACTTTCGTTAGTGCCACGTTAGCCTTTTCACCACATTATCTTAAAATATTATTTTTTTATTATATTATAAATTTAAAAAATTAAAATTTTATTTTCTTATTTAAAAAAAAAATGGAAAATCGGGGATTTGGGGGGTGGCTGTCGGCCTTAGGGAGAGTGGTGGCCGGTGCCACTTCTGGGGTGGCTTACTGCCTCCCCCATTGGTCGAGGGTGGCTGTGCGCTACCCCTAACCACCACCTTGGCCTAGTTGTGTATGGCAGCAAAATACCTAATTTTGACTTCAATCTGAAACCCTAATTTCCTAAGCCCTCAAATCAACGAGATTCAATCTTTCCAAAGAAAACCCATTAGGCTTCTAATCCCATTTCCACAACCAATTCTTCGAAAACCGTAAATCTCCATGGCCACAAACGCCACAGCTAAGTTCCAAAACCCGAAATTTCGACCGATACCACAGCCGCTAGACTTCCACCCGGAGTCAGCCATGTCAGCCCACGACGGCCTGCACTTCTGGCAATTCATGATTGCCAGTTCGATCGCCGACACGGTCGACCACTTGGCCATGTTCCTGGTCAACATTATGAAGACCCACATGCAGGCTATGGGATCATGCCCGATCAAGTTGGTCAGCGTTCAGCAAGCCCTTCGGTCGATTTTGAGATTCAAGGGTCCCGCCAGGCTCTATAGGGGAATCGGCGCAATGGGTCTCGAGTGGCCGCGCGACCACCCCATAGGCCAAGGGTGGCACGCTAGCCACCCTAAAGGTGGCCGGCACCACCTCTAGGCCCCTTGCGGAGGGGGGTGGCTCGCCGCCTCCCCCATGGGCCGGGGGCCCCAAACCCTCCCTTTTTCATTTTTTTTTTAAATAAAAAATTATATTTTTCATTTTTAAAGTTTATAGTATAATAAAAAAATAATATTTTAAGATGATGTGGCTAAAAGGCTGACGTGGCCCTAACGAAAGTTAAAAAATAGGATGGGAAGATAACGGAATGACTCATTTCAAATCGATTGATTTTTTAACATCCATCTTCTATTATGCAATGTGTTAGAACATCAATTAAATTATTAAATTCAGCATTTTTATAGGCTTAAACTTTTAAGATAATTGATGATTTAACATAGTATCTAAAGGTTCTAAGAAGTTTCAAAATATTAATTAAAAAATTTACTATTTCAATTTTTTAACAATTTAAACTTTTGGATAATTGATAATTTAATGCCATATGTTCATCTTCAAATTTCAATCGACCAAAAGAAATTAAAAAGGAAAAAGTTCGAAAGGTCTAGATCGATCTAATTAACCTCTTCAAATCTAAAGGTTGATTAATTAGTAGAATAGGAATAGTTGTTTTCATCTTTTCAAATAATATTATTTTTTCAAGACATGATTTTACGTAAAAAAATTTAAAGCAGACCATTTACATTCTAACTTTCTTTCTTTTTTAAGCCGAGGCCTTGGGAATCAAAGAGCTTTTGCCTGCATACCTTGACGAAGATACAAAAGATGAAGATCTCCTTACAGGTGTATGTTTTGCTTCAGGTGGCTCAGGACTTGACCCTCTAACACCAACAATATTGGTATGCAATTTATTATTTTTCCACGTACAATATATATATTTGTGGGTGTATCGGTCGAGTGAAGACTCGTACAGCCGATCTCGTGGTATCAACCAAACGAGTCGACCGGCAACGGTAGAATTAACTAATTGCTCTTGCATTCTTATTGTTGCTCACTAATTTTCTGTGTTTGTCGTTGGAACCCAGCGAGTTTTGTCGCTCTCAGACCAATTAGAACTGTTTAAAGAGTACATAACAAAGCTGAGAGGGATTGCTGGAGAAGATAGAGCAAATTCCATCATATCCAATAGCCTATTTATAGTGTCAGCGGCCAACAACGACATAGGCCTCACCTATTTTATTACCAACCTCAGAAAATTGCAGTATGATGTTCCTTCATACAATGCTTTTTTGGTTGCCTCCGCTTCTAGCTTTTTTGGTTCACCCTATACCCTAAAAAAAAAACAACAATAATAAATAAATAAATTAACTTGGACAATCTCCTTTTCATTCTCTCATTCCGCCTCTCTCTCTCTCTCTCTCTCTCTCTCTCTCTCTCTCTGTGCTGTATTGTCTTCCATCGCCATCACACTGCCTCACTCTCCCTTGCCGGACTGCGCATCCCTCATCTAGATATCTAACACACTTCGTTAATCGATTCAAACCCTAAACAAATATCTTGGAAATCAATCACAAAACATGGACTGTATATGCATGTAAACTAGTGATTGCATAATATAAACTATACACTAAGTCTAGCACTTTATTTTGATTTTGAAAAATAAATATATGTCTCATACATTTGAATGCCCTGAAAAACTAAAAACTAAGGGGGGGAAAAAAAAAAAAAAAAAGTCCAAAACAGGTCCAACAGATAAAGGGCCAAAAAAAAAAAAAAAAAAAAAAAAAAAAACCAGGTTGGCGGTTGACAATTTTTTAGCAGATAACCATTAATCGCATTTTTCACCCCTACTTAAGTATTTAATGAAAGTATAAATTTAGCAAGTCTTTTTTATTTTTCTTTTTTTCTGGTCTTTAATGGCAATGGGTGCAAGTCACGTACATGTAGCTCAGGTGTGAATGTGATGGTTAATTATGACGTGAACAATGAACATAGGGTCTAACTATTTTTTTATTTTTTTTTGGTTTGAGTACTTTTTTTATTGCAAGAGTTGTTTCTAAATTTATGTAGCAGGTCAGGCACAGGGGACCAGTGCCAGTATGGCAGTATTGTCCCTATTCAAGATTTATTACTAATTAGTTGGGTGAATCAGCTGTCCTTTGTGTTAAGAGGAGAGCTGACATAATTCTTAATTATTTTTATTCATGTAGTAATTTTTATTTTTTAAAAAAAAAATCCTAAATCTAGTTAGCGGATTACTTTGCCGCATGGACACGGTGATCAAAAATTGTATCTTAAAGTGACAAAAGATCATATATCATTTTAAAATAGACATGTGGAGGGAATAATCCTTTTAAGAATTTTAGGATGAACTACTAAAAGATTATCTCGTATTGTAGCACTTAAGTAGAGTAAATCTAAACATCTAAGGGCATGTTGAGAGATTTTTATTTTTCAAATACTGTTTTTTAGAATTCAAATTCTACACATATTTTATCAATTTTTTTTTTCTAATTTTATCTCAACTTTTCTAAACCATCAAAACATAATTTCAAAAAACAAATTCTCTTGATATATACAATTTTAAATATTTAAAAAAAAAAAAAACCACACACCCAAACGAGTACTAAGATTCCAAGAGATCGAATGTGAATTCCCTCAACTATTTTTGCTGGAATTCACATTCAATTCCCTTGCCCTTTTGAAAGTTTTTCTTTTTTAAATGATAAAAATGCTCACATTCATCACAAGCAAGTTTTTTTAAAAGATTTAAATATTAATAACAGGCCGTCAAGAATTCAGTTAGCGGTCATCGATGAACAATAAACCGAGTGGAGTGGAGTCGAGTCTGAGTCAAGGAGGGATGCTAGTTAAGTCAAGCAAGAGCTAGCGAGAAGACAGGTAATAAAGTGAGAAGGAAGCAAAAGTTGTATTTTTAATTGGCAAAGAATCCTATCACATTACATGCAAAGCATTCAAGCAAAGATGCGCTAGCTACATGGAAAAATGAGATAGATCAAAACAACTCTTAGAAAGAGGCTAAGTGAGTTGCTACTCAAATATCTTAACTTAAAATCAAAATTTACAAAAAAAAAAAAAAATCCTCAAAATTAAACCAAAAAAAATAAAAAACAACAATTAAGGGGGTGGCTGCCACCTTAAGGGAAGGGGGGCCTATGAGCCACCTCTAGGGTGGCCCGCGAGCCACCCATAGAGGTGGCTCCGGCTACCTCGGAATCTAGAGTGGCTGTGCGTCCACCCGAGGTTTTTTCTGGGGTGGCTCGTAGGCCACCCCCCTCCCCCAAGGTGGCAGCCACGTACACCCTTTTTTTTTTTTTTTTTTTTTTTTCTTTTTTGTATATGTGTATATATATATATATATATATATATATATATATATATATAAAAGGTTTAATTTTTTTTTTATTAATTTACTGTTTAAGGGCATTTTTATCTTTAAACAAAATTTAATGTCTAAAAATCGCATATTTCATCTAATTTAACTAAATATTTTAACGAAAAGAGAGATAAAAATATGAAAAAGGTAGTTAAATATCTTTTTATAGTCGAGATGAAAATTCGTGGGGACATGTTAAGATAATTACCCTGTACTGAAAGTTCAGTGCCGCAAGTAGTCCTTGTCATGCAATTTGAAATTAATCCAATAATTTAATAACTATAGGGGAATCCGTGCAATGGGTCTCGGGTGGCCACGCCACCCCACAGGTGGTCGACGCCACCTTTGGACCCCTTGGGGAGAGGGGTGGCTTGCCGCCTCCCCCATGGGCCGGGGGCCCCAAACCTAGGGTTGGCAATTTTTGACACGACCCGCGAACCCGACACGAACACAACACGAGAAAATAGGGTTTGGGTTTAACATAATCGGGTTGCGGGTTGACCCGCCAGACACGATTATCATCCGATTATATTAAAAAAAATAAAAAATAAAAAATTACAGAAACTTTAGGAAACCGAGCACTGAGCAGGCCATTTCTTCTTTTCACTTTCACAGTTCACTCATTTCCTTTTCATTTTCACTCAACACTGGCCCTCTGGAAGAGCTTTTTCTCATCTCCGGCGGTTGACTCCTTTGTGTCGTCACGCAAAACGACGCCGTCTGCGCTCGGCTCCAGCGCCTTCTTCTTGGCCAGCTTGGACGAATCCTTGCTATTGGTCTTGGAAATTGGCCGCTTGGTTGCCACTGACGATCTCTCGGCCGAAGAGGCTAGCTTGGATCTGGGCTTGGCGGCGGCCTTCAGGGTCGAGTCTTCCAAGGGCTTGGATGCGATGGGCTTCACGCTCGTGCTTGGGGTGGAGGGTTTTGGAAACTAGGGTTTCTTCACAGAGAGACAGTGAGGGTCGAGCGAGGATTGTGATTTGTGTGTGGTTTAGCTATGATTTGGAAATACGATGGAAACGAGATTGTGTTGTTCAGAGAGAGACAGAAACAGCTCTTCCACAGCCTCTGGATTGCTTTGTTTGCTTCTCTCGACTAGACGATCCTTCGACCTTCATCCTTCTTTCTTCTTCTTCGGGCGATTGTCACACCGTGTTACCCGGGTCGTATTCAGGTAACACGGTTGACAAGTGGGTCGTGTTCGGATTTCAGAACTCAACCCAATTAATAATCGGGTTGGGTTCGTGTTGAACCCGAATATGTAATCAGGTCAGCCGGGTCGACACGAACCCGACCCGCTGACCAGAATTGCCAAGCCTACCCAAACCCCCTCTTTTTCATTTTTTTTAATAAAAAATTATATTTTTCATTTTTAAAGTTTATAGTACAATAAAAAATAATATTTTAAGATGATGTGACTAAAAGGCTGACGTGGCCCTAACAAAAGTTAAAAAATAGGACGGAAAGATAATGGAATGACTCATTTCAAATCCATGACAAACTTAATATGCAAAAATTGATTTTTAAAAAGTCAGGAACTGATTTTAAATCATGAGTTGACTTAAGGATTTATTAGACATTTACCATATTTAAAAAGATCTAAGCCATCCAAACATCTTTTTCAAACTACTTTTTTCTCGATATTCACACTTTTACATATAATAAAATGTAATACAAAAAATTTGAACACCTAAATGTACCTTTAGTATTATGGGTGAAATAACCGCCCTCTACTAACCTTTCGCTAACCGCTAACACAAAACTGTTAAAACCGCTTTAAAAACCATTAATCGCTAACCGCCCTACTAGGACGGTTAGTGGTTTTTACAAAGGCGGTTAGTGGTTATAACTGCTAATCGCCTTTATTTTTGTATATATATTTTTTTATAGATGAAACGACGTTGTTTTGGTATTTAATACCAAAACGACGTCGTTTCACCCTATATCCTAAAAAATAATAATAAATAAATAAACTCGGACAATCTCCTTTCCATTCTCATTCCGCCTCTCTCTCTCTCTCTCTCTCTCTCTCTCTGCCACATCCACTGTCTTCTATCGCCACCGCACTGCCTCCCTCTCCCTCGTTGGATTGCGCATCCCTCATCCAGGTATCAGAAGCACTTCATTAATCGATTCAAACCCAGTAAGCTTTTTGCCTTGAGCGCTTATGTCTTCACATTTGTTGTGGGTTTTGGCCAAATTTTTGTTTTCACTGTTGGATCTGGTTGAATTGACAATTTTTGGGTGAGGTTGTTTATGGTTGATCAGCGATGCGGCCAGTGGCACGAACTAGGTCGCCATGAATCCCATCAACACTGTCTTCAGTGAGATCTAAGCTCCTTTGAACTTGTTTCTTTTACTGCTTCTTAGATCTAATATTTGTGCCTTGATTTATTATTCTAGGTCTTAGATTTATGTTAACATGTCTTTTTGGATTTCTTTATTTT
Organism: Alnus glutinosa; assembly: GCF_958979055.1. NCBI lineage: Eukaryota > Viridiplantae > Streptophyta > Magnoliopsida > Fagales > Betulaceae > Alnus > Alnus glutinosa. The sequence continues at coordinate 22,935,927 of NC_084888.1, read as the reverse complement.
GAGCTCCAATGGAATATATTAGACCTAAATTGGAGTTTTGGGGGCTTTAAAATTAAAGCTTTTGGGGGTTGATTTCCGTATCAAAATGTTGTACAAGGCCTTCAAAATCAAAATAAAGTGCTAGACTGAAAACGTATATTTTTATGGGGAAATGATTGGTACAATGTTGTGCACTTGTAGTAAAAGTATTATTTCTCATTTTTATGTCGAAATGCTGTACGAGGACTTGTCATTTACAATTCCTGATCTCAGTCATAGGAGCAGAAATATATAGTCAAGGAACACGAGCTGATTAAAACATATATTTTTATTTCTTTTGGATGATGTTCAAACAGGTTGCAGCATTAAGGTAGCTTGAAAAACAAGAATAGGTGGATATATTCAGTTTCAGAAGATCACAGCATCTTTACTGTTTATTCAGATGAGTCTCTGGTCAGGTGAAATTGTAGAGAGTTGAGAAGGGTTTGCAGCACATGAGATTTACAGGCCTGAATTACTCTATTTTTACTCTCTTTTTGTTGTCTTTCCAATTTTCAATCTAATATATTTCCTTGTTTTTCCAGAATACCAACGCACCTCATGCCACCCAGAGGTCCTTCTCTAATTCGTTGGCCGTAGAAAGCTCATTCATTGGGGAAACAGAACTTCTGCCATCTCAATATACCAAAGTAGTGGAAGAATGTTGAAACAAATATTTTGGAAATCAATCACAAAACATGGACTGTATATGCATGTAAACTAGCTAGTGATTGCCTAATATAAACTATACACTAAGTCTAGCACTTTATTTTGATTTTGAAAAATAAATATGTCTCATACTCATACATGCCCTGAAAAATAAACTCGTACGTTTTTCACCCCTACTTAACTTTTAAGTAGTTAATGAAAGTATAAATTTAGGAAGTACGTCTTTTTATTTTTCTTTTTTTTTTTTCTGGTCTTTAATGGCGATGGGTGCAAGTCTTAAAAGTGTCGTAGTGTCGTAGGTAAGCCATCTGTCAGCCACGTACATGTAGCTCAGGTGTGAATGTGATGGTTAATTATGACGTGAACAATGAACATAGGGTCTAACTATTTTTTTATTTTTTTTTTGGTTTGAGTACTTTTTTTATTGCAAGAGTTGTTTCTAAATTTATGTAGCAGGTCAGGCACAGGGGACCAGTGCCAGTATGGCAGTATTGTCCCTATTCAAGATTTATTACTAATCAGTTGGGTGAATCAGCTGTCCTTTGTGTTAAGAGGAGAGCTGACATAATTCTTAATTATTTTTATTCATGTAGTAATTTTTATTTTTTTGACAAAGAAATCCTAAATCTAGTTAGCAGATTACTTTGCCGTACGGACATGGTGATAAAAAATTGTATCTTGGACAGACAAAAGATCATATATCATCTTAAAATAGACATGTGGAGGGAATAATCCTTTTAAGAATTTTAGGATGGACTACTAAAAGATTATCTCGTATTGTAGCACTTAAGTAGAGTAAATCTAAACATCTAAGGGCATGTTGAGAGATTTTTATTTTTCAAATACTGTTTTTTAAAATTCAAATTCTACACATATTTTATCAATTTTTTTCTAATTTTATCTCAACTTTTCTAAACCATCCAAACATAATTTCAAAAAACAAATTCTCTTGATATGCACAATTTTAAATATTTTAAAAAAAAAATTGCACACCCAAACGAGTACTAAGATTCCAAGAGATCGAATGTGAATTCCCTCAACTATTTTTGCTGGAATTCACATTCAATTCCCTTGCCCTTTTGAAAGTTTTTCTTTTTTAAATGATAAAAATGCTCACATTTATCACAAGCAAGTTTTTAAAAAAAATTTAAATATTAATAACAGGCCGTCAAGAATGCAATTAGCGGTCATCGATGAACAATAAACCGAGTGGAGTGGAGTTGAGTCTGAGTCAAGGAGGGATGCTAGTTAAGTCAAGCAAGAGCTAGCGAGAAGACAGGTAATAAAGCGAGAAGGAAGCAAAAGTTGTATTTTTAATTAGCAAAGAATCCTATCACATTACACGCAAAGCATTCAAACAAAGATGCTCTAGCTACATGGAAAAATGAGATAGATCAACACAACGCTTAGAAAGAGGCTAAGTGAGTTGCTATTTAGGGGCGGAGTCAGCTTTTAGACTTTGGAAGGGGGGCTAAATTGGAAAAAAATAATTTTGGGGAGCCAAAATTTATAAAAAAAAAAAAAAAAAAAAAAAAAAAAAAAAAAGTAAACAAATTAAGGGTAAAAATTATTTTTTTTAATTTTTTTTTAGATTTTTTTTTTTTTTTTGTGGGGAGGGGGAAAAGCCTTTGGCTTGGGAGGGGGCTTGCCAAAGTGTAGCTCCGCCCTGTTGCTACTGGTTTTGAGGTCATCCATGAAAAATATATTCAGTTTAATAATAATAATAATAATAATAATAAGTAAAAAATAAATAAAAAACAAACAAGCTGATGATTTTATTAAGCACCAAAATAAAGCATACTAAACGTAGAGTACTTACTATTAAAACTTAATTTACATGACCGGCCGGCCGGAAGCCTTTCAAATAATATTCCTAGTGAAAAGGATCTCCTTGAAGCTTCTTTTCCACCCATGATGGTGATAATACTGGACTCATCTCGAACTCCACACCCTCTCTATGCTGCTGATCTTTCAATATTGGCTCCTCCGAGTTTTCCCTTTCAGTGGGATATATTTTGACCCGCCATACCTTCAATGTTTGATCAAAGCTTGCACTAAAAATCAGGAAACACTTGACCAAATTGTCCGACGACTCCAAAGAAGCAGCTAAGCATCTCACTGGCCCGTGATGTCCTTCCACCACAGAAAGACATGAATGTAAGCAATTTCCTTCCTCTCTCCTCCATATCCTGATGGTTGAATCCTCCGAACCGCTGAACACTATCTCCCCTATGGCTACCAAGCAAAGAACAGCAAAATGATGTCCCTGTAGGAACCCTCCATGGTTATATCTACCGGACAACTTTTCCTTCTCCCAGAAGTTTATGAGCCCATCGGAGGAGCCTGAGTAGAGCAAGCAAGTGGGTGCAGCTGGCGACAAGTTCAACGCCAGGGCATTAACAGGGGAAAGTTGAAACTTGAGCGTCATGGTGAGAATATGAGAGTTTTCTCCAAAAACCCTTCTCCATATTTTAACCGAGCCATCAGAGGAGCAAGTAAAAACACAGCCATCCTGCTCGTTGATGACAATCGCATTGACATGACCGTCATGTGCAACGAAAGAATCCACGCAACGCTTCTGAGAGACATTCCATGCCCTGACGGTCTTGTCCCAAGAACCTGTGTACAAAAGCTTTTCTTCATGGTTGTAGGCAAGGCAAGAAATGATGTTCTTGTGTTGTTGGTGGGTGCTCTTTCTCGAGAACGAGAAGAAGGGGTTTCTTTGAGGCAAGGTTGTGATCTTCTTGGGTCGGAAATGATCTGTGGCGGTGGACACAATATTCCAAATTCGAATTTTGCAGTCAGTATGTGTGGTGAAGAGCATTCTTCCGTAGGCCAAGAGGGCGCGAACTTGACCAGAATTAGCCCTCATGTAACCGATTTCAGTGCAGTCGGGTTGCTTCCAGACGTGGATTCGTCTGCTGTCGGAGCCGGTGAAAAGAAAATCTTTAGTGAGTGCGATGGAGAGAATGCTACCATCGCGGCGGTGGAGAGAGGCGATGCAATGGTAAAGAAGGGGTTGAGAGGGAGATGTGCGGACGGGGGAGAGCAGTGCCCACGGTGTCTCGGGGCTCATAGGGCGTAGTGGGATTGACGTTGATGAAGCAGAAGATGGCCTTGGAGATATAGATGCTGCAAACTGGATCTTGCTTGCTTCGGATGCACCGAAAGAGAGTCTCCTTGCTAAAAAATTCATCTTCTTCCTCTCCTCATCCGTCGTCAAGCTTATTCTTCCCTCCATTCTTTTCCTTACTCAACCATGCATTCTGCAGCTTCAATGTTGCTAGCTGCTTATTAACATATATACTAAAATTGTGACATTAATAAATTGGACGTACGAAACCAATGGTCTTTATGCTACTCAACCATTCAATCAAATGTATCTACATTTTTTGCATACGCGCAATAAATAGTTCCAACAATCTAAACTTTAGCACAATTGGAGTAATATGTATATATTACTGACAACTATCCACTCATATTTGAAATTGTTAAAGCATTTTCAAAATTAATATGTATATATATTTATTTTGTGTTTTTGGAATGTTTTTTTTTAAAAAAAAAGCGTATAAAGTTAGCATTTATAAGGCACATGCAACACACTTTTAGCATTTAAAGTAATGTTTGGGTGTATGCACTTATAATGTATATACTCTAGTACGGTGCAAAGCACCAAACGCGCGCATGTGTGGCAGCGGATTGTAGGGCGCTAGTGGCGCACTTGACACGAAGCATCGGAACTTGAAGCAATCTAATTATGACCATTCAATTTTGGATGGTCATGATCATTCGATCTAGTAGTTTTATCCAGATTATAGGACGTTTCTTAGATAGATCCAGTGGTTAAATTTACTGGACCATCACTAAAGTAAATTGTAAGGACAAATCACATTTGATCTAACGATTGTGATTAACTAATAATGATCTAATGATTATTATTAAATAATCATTGATAGTTATTTGATCTGATGGTCAGAATCAAGTTTCTGCTAAAATAAGAGTATATGACTATTATTTAAGCAATTATGAACAATTTGGATTAGCAGTGATTCAACACAATACAGAAGTAACTATTATCTAGTTATTAATAAAAGATAAAAAATTTTTCTTTCATCTTCAGTTATTTTTCTCGATACCTTCTACCTTCTGTATTTAAATTTGAAGTCTCTGTCTCTTGATATAATAGAAAATCTGAGAGCATTTTGGTTTATTTTTTGTTTGTGTAAAACGCAATTAAACAAACAGAGGATTCTAGGCTTCATTGTATTTTGAAGAAATATTTGCTATAACCTTTTACATACCTTTCTGGTGGGGGCAAATAATTTATTAAAGAAAACAATATTATATCGCACCGTAGGAGCATTTCGTTTTTTTTGCTTTCTTTTACTTTTAAGGGTAATTACATTTTTCTCCTATGAACTACCGGTCATTGTTAATATGTCACCACGAACTGACATATCGACCATTAGAGCATTCCTAGCAGCTTCCCTTCCCTTCTTCTTTATTTTCCTTAAATGTAGGGAATAAAACTACTTTTTATTTTCCTATCAAAAAACACCCCACAGCAGCTTCCCTTCATTTTTCCCTATATCATTAAAATATTATTTTGTTACTTTTACTTTAATTAAAAATAAAAAAAGAAATAGATAAAGTAAGAGAGAGATTATGTTTTTAGAATAAACAATTGAATGAGAGGTGAACAGTGCTTCCCAATGCATTGGGAAGCACTGTTCATTTCCTAGGGAACAGATAATTGTAGGTAAGCTGCTGTGGGAAGGTTTTTTTGACTTTCTTAAAATTTTCCTTAAAATTTAGGGAACAGATCCCTTGTAGGGAAGCTGCTAGTAATGCTCTTAGAGAGCATTCAGCTATCATTTACATACCTTTACCCCCCCTTCTATCAATTAAATTGGTGAAAAAACTCAAATACCCTAACTTAAAATCAAAATTTACAAAAAATATCTTCAAAATTAAACAAACAAAAAACAACTAAGGGGGTGGCTGCCACCTTAGGGGAAGGGGGGCCTGTGAGCCACCTCTAGCATGGCCCACGAGCCACCCATAGAGGTGGCTCCAGCCACCTCGGAACCTGGAGTGGCTGTGCGGCCACCCGAGGTTTTTTTTGAGGTGGCTCGTAGGGCACCCTCCTCCCCCAAGGTGGCAGCCACTTACACCTTTTTTTTATCTTTTTTTTTTTTTTTGTTTTTTTCTTTTTTGTGTATGTGTATATATATATATAAGGTTTAATATATTTTTTTATTAATTTACTGTTTAAGGGCATTTTTATCTTTAAACAAAATTGAATGTCTAAAAATCGCATATTTCGTTTGATTTAACTAAATTTTTTAACGGAAAGGAGGGTAAAAATATGAAAATGGTAGTCGAATATCTTCTTATAGTGGAGATGTCAATTAGTTGGAGATATTAAGATAATTACCCCCAACTGAAAGTTCAGTGCCGCAAGTAGTCATTGTCATGCAATTTGAGGAACATGGCCGGTGCCCATTGTGGCCCAGACTCCAGAGAGAGCCATGCCTTTTGTTTGTCCGTATAATTTCCTAAGCTTTTTCAACAAATGCCACCGGCCTCTTTCTCATGTCACTCACCTATAGTCACATGGTGGAATCATTGATGAGCTTCCCGACATTTCTATTAAAGCATGTAAGTGCCAGCTCAGGGTACAGAGAAAAGCCTGATTGGTCTCCATTAATTTCCATATATATTCCAAACAAATATAACAATACAACATGATCGATCGAAGCCCATAAACCAATTAACTTAATATAATAAACCTTATATATATATATATATTATTATTATTATATATGTCTCCACTATATATATTGTGCGACCTTGAAAAGCTGCATTTGTGCTCCCTCAATTAACCTTCATTTCTAGCTCTATCCTTATCCTCTCCAATATGGCCAGGATCGCCTTCGGAAGATTCGATGATTCCTTTAGTTTGGGCTCTTTCAAGGCTTATCTTGCAGAGTTCATCTCAACCTTGCTCTTTGTTTTTGCTGGTGTTGGTTCGGCTATAGCTTACAGTTAATATTCCTCCTCATCCTCCCACCCACACCCACTGGATGCATTATATATGCTGCATAATGCCTCTCTTTTCCTTACTTACATATATACCTGCATGCCTAGCTACCTGCTAATTAATTAAGATAATTTTTCATTTTTCTTATTTATTTATTTATTAATTTTTAAGTAACATTCAAGTCTCTCAACGACTCACTTCAAAATAGGTACTATAAGTTCACTTGAAAGCTGCATGTTCAATATGATTGCTGTGCATTAATTGTACATCACAAGTATTACCTTACCCGTACGTACAATAGAAAGAAATTAAAGAACTAATTAAGGGGGCCAGGGTAAAAAAATTACAAGCAATTTTTCGTTCTTCTTCCCTCCTTTACATTAATTTATTCTAACATTTTATTTATTTATTATTCTAGATAAGTTGACATCCAATGCGGCAGTTGATCCAGCCGGGCTAGTAGCCATCGCTATCTGCCATGGTTTTGCTCTGTTTGTTGCAGTCTCTGTTGGTGCCAACATCTCCGGTGGCCATGTTAACCCTGCCGTCACCTTTGGATTGGCACTTGGTGGCCAAATCACACTCCTTACTAGCATCTTCTACTGGATTGCCCAGCTTCTTGGCTCCATTGCCGCATGCTTCCTCCTCAAGGCAGTCACAAGCTTGGTAAATATTACTTCTAATTAATTAACCGCATGCATTTCTATCATTAATTAAGTGTTAATTAATTGCATGTGGTTTAATTTTTCAGGCAATTCCCACCCATAGCGTTGCGGCAGGAGTGGGAGCCATTGAAGGAGTGGTGATGGAGATCATCATCACCTTTGCTTTGGTTTACACTGTGTACGCAACGGCAGCCGACCCCAAGAAGGGCTCGCTGGGGACAATAGCCCCTATTGCCATTGGTTTCATTGTTGGTGCAAACATCCTGGCTGCCGGCCCATTCTCCGGTGGATCCATGAACCCGGCTCGCTCCTTTGGGCCTGCTGTGGCTAGCGGTGACTTCCATGAGAACTGGATCTACTGGGTTGGGCCCCTCGTTGGTGGTGGCTTAGCTGGCGTTATATATGCCAATGTCTTCATGCCCTCTCAGCATCAACCTCTTTCCAATGACTTCTGATTTGGTTCAAATCCTTGAGTTAATTCCATATCATATATGTCTTTGTAATAAAGGAGGAAAAGCAATTTTTGCTCTTCTTTCCTTTCTTTCTTTTTTTTTTTTTTTTTTTTTTTTTTTTTTTTTTTATTTAATTTTTCTTTTTAATTTAGGTTTATCTTGTGTTTGTCCTTGTAAAAGCTTGTGTACGTTGGGTTCAAATGTTGCTTTGTGAAAATGGACGAAGTGAAGTGGGTGATGTGTATGGATTTGCATGGATGCTCTTATCGTCGTCTTGTATCTGTTATGGAGCGGAGAATGGCCCATCTATGCAATAATGCAACCAACTCCTTTGGGCCCGCAAATGATGGCTTCAACTTTTTACTTTCTTTCTTTTTTAAAACCTTTTCCTTTTCTTTTTTATTTTATTTTTTTAAAAAAAAAAAATCTGAAAATAATTCTTTTACCAGACATAACTTTTTTTTTTTCCTTATTGTTTTGTCTTAATTAATTACCGTAACAGTAAACTTTAGGAAAAAGAAAGAAAATTGGTAGGGCTCAATGTAGCTACAGCTTGTTGTTTGCGAACCGTACACAATTCAACTATTTTTCCTTTTTTCTTTTTTTCTATTTTTTTTTCAGAAATCATGTTCGGCTCCTTAAATTTCTTTCAACCCAACACACACGTTCACTTGAGAAATAGTAGCGATTTTTTGGGTACGTTTTACCGTCTCTCGACCGGCTTTTTTAATAAAAAAATAATTTTTATTATGAAAAAGTTACTTTTGATGTGACATTAAAAGACTCTTTTTGAAAAAAAAAATTATTTTTAATTAAAAGGGGCGGGCAGGAGACCGTAAAACATCCCCGGCTAATTACTACTCGTTAAAAAAACGTAATGAGATAGTAATAAGATAAAAGTGAGTTAGAGCCATACCATTTTTATATCTCTGATATATTTGGAATCAAGTTGATTGCAATACAAAAACGTGTTAGAAAGCTCTTTGAAGGCAGTGTTTTTATATCATCTCCTAATGATTTCATATATCTCAAAATTAACATTAATAATTAATATAAAATAAAAAAATAAAATGGTGTTACGATGACTCTGACCCAAACTCTAACTCCAACTCTGACTGAAACTCTGAAGGCGATATTTTTTCATAATCCCATTCATGCCCTTTCCATTCAGGCAGCTGTTGGACCACAACCTGCATATATAGCAGAGGAAAAAAGAAGCATTAATTAAGCAAAATAGAACCGATATTCATTAATTTGATAACCAAAAATCTCTGATTTAATTAATGTCTAGTTAATTTGCTAGCTGGACCATATATATATAAATAAATTAAAAGAGACGCGAAAATTAAGAAATTAAAGATCACAAACCAGCCCTCTAGAATCTGGTTTACCCACTGTAGTTTGACAAGCAAGTCTCCAATTTTTTCGTTTCTGCATGAATATATATCAAATAATATAATATTGTTAGGCCTTGACAACAATTATATTAATTAATAACCTGAATAGGCATGCAATAATCGTCATTCTCGGTGGAAATCAGTAAGGTTTTTAAAAGCCATTCCTAGTCATTCTTTTATTCTTATGGCTTGTTTTTGGGAATGCCCTTCAATTCCCACCAAAGAGAGGATTTCTTCTTGGAGTTATGGTGGCAGTTTACTCTGCCCTTTTTGCCTTGGCTGTATAGAGAATAGAGAACATCTTTTTTTTTTTTTTGCAGCTTCAACTGAAGAATTTAGTTGAAGGTTCTCACTGCCTACTGTGTTAGTGAGCCTATGCATACACTACAAAAAAATTCACAATCTGCCGCGTGTCTACAGTACCGGTTACTGTAGACACGTGGGCAACTAGCCACATGTCTTGATGACAACATGGCTAGTTGTATAAGCCGAACAAGTGGCCGCGTGTATTTTTTACACGCGGCCACATAGCCGCGTGTAGTAGCAGCGTGTAGTAAATACACGCGGCTAATTGTACACGTGTCTTTATACACGTGGCCAAATGTTATTTTTTTTTCAAATATATATTAAAAAAAAAAAAAAAAAATTGGTTTTGTGTTCTTTTTTTTTTTTTTTTAAAAAAAAATATATATTCTTATATAATTAACTATATACCATAATCTTAAATTTGTGCTATAAATATATAAATATATATAATTACGGTGTACATAGCATATACACGTAAGGTTAGGTTTTAGGGCTATATGCTATATGTAAATTCTATACTTTGAGTTTACATGTTGAGTTCCTTATATATATATGGTATACTGATAAGTACGTAAACCTTAACCTAATTTACATATTGTACTATATGCATAATTAAACCAAATTTGGTGCTATATATATATAATTAAACCAAATAGTTCAAATTAAGGTTTAGTTTTATACACCATCTACGTTTAGAAACAAAAAAATAAAAAAATAAATAAAAAATAAATAAATAACAAAGTTAAAAAACCTATAATTAATACTATATATATAGATATGCATAATATATGCATGCATGCATGTAAACGGTTTAGAAACTATATACATTTATAATGACTTGTATATACCTTAACCTTGCTATTTATGACTATATATAGTAAATGCAATTATTTTGAGGGTTCCGTGCTACATAATAAATTAAATACTTATGGTTTAGTCCTTTATATAGTATATACACTTAGGGTTTATGGCTATATATAGTACATACCCTTAGGGTTAGGGTTTATGGCCATATATAGTACATACACTTAGGGCTAGGGTTTATGGCTATATATAGTATATATATTTAGGGTTAGGGTTTATAGCTATATATAGTATATACACTTAGGGCTAGAGGTTTATAGCTATATATAGTATATATACTTAGGGTTAGGGTTAGAGTTTATCGATATATATAGTATATACACTTAGGATTATGGTTTATAGATATATATAATATTTACACTCAGGGTTTATAGCTATATATAGTATATACACTTAGGTCAATGGCTATATATAGTACACACACTTAGGGTTAGGGTTTATGGCTATATATAGCATATACACTTAGGGTTATGATTTATAGCTATATATAGTATATATAGTACATATAGTACATATACTTAGTGTTAGGGTTTATCGATATATATAGTATATACACTTAGGGTTAGGGTTTATAGCTATATATAGTATATATACTTAGAGTTAGGATTTATCGCTATATATAATATATACATTTAGGGTTAAAAGTTTTAGGGTTTATAGGTATATATAGTATATACACTTAGGGCTATGGTTTATAATTTAATTGATTTTACATTTTATGAATAATAATGTCAATATATTTTTCACTTGTCATTATTGTACACTTTTAAATATAACATTAAATCCTAGATTGATTATAATTAGATTGTTCCGATATTATAGAAATTCGAATGAATTTGACTTAGGTGCTGTTACAAAAAAGTACAGTATATTTACTCTAATTTTGTATGAGAAAGATTGTGATATTAAATCTAAACAGTTGAAAAAATGAAAAAAAAAAAACTATAGAGTATATCTTATAGTTTTTTTACGGCATTTAAGTCGAATTTTATTCAATCAAGTTAAAGAGAGAATCTCCTCAAACAATTAAAAAAATTAAAAATTAAAAAGTTAAATGTTGATTTTTCTCATTTTTTAAAGAGAAATGTTTAATTTTATTCTCTTACACATCTCTTATCCATGTTTGTACAAGAGATGTGTAATCGATCATTGAATTTATGTACTATATGTGGGTTTTATAAATACAATATTAAATTTTCCAAAAAAAAAGGGGGAATAAAAATGATATATATATATATATATATACACTTAGGATTAGGGTTTATGACTATATATAGTACATACACTTATGGTTAGGGTTTATGGCTATATATAGTACATACACTTAGGATTAGGGTTTATGGCTATATATAGTACATACACTTACATTAGGGTTTATGACTATATATAGTACATACACTTAGGGGTTATAATTTAGTTTTAGGATTAGGGTGTCATTTTATGAGTTAGAGTTTATATAAATTTATATGAACCCTAAAACATATTTGTATTTATATAGTATATACACTTAGGCTCGGGTTAGGGTTTGTGTTTGTTTTTATATATATATATCAAATATATAATAATAATTTACAAATGGAGATGTGTATTAAAAAATACACGTCTCCATACAGGGACATGTATTAAATACACATCCCTGATTGGCCACGTGGCCAAAATTCGGCTAGGTGAACCGCGCGGGACATTTCCTGCGCGCCACCTGGGCAAATAACTTTAAAAAAAAAATTATACTAAAATTAATAAAAATTAAAATAACACTTAAATGGGTAGCTTCCTCTAGAAGCTACCCATTTTCGACATATCTCTCTCTGTACACTCTCTCTCTCTCTCTCTCTCTCTCTCTCTCTCTCTCTCTCTCTCTCTCTCTCTCTCTCTCTCTCCCTCTCCGTCACAGCCGCACCGCCAGCTCCCTGGCCACCGCGCGTTCGCCCTTCCCGCCAGTGACATGCCCCTTCTCTAGCTCTACCTGCTCGGTTCTCTCTCTCTCTCTCTCTACCTTTCTCTCTCTATCTCTCTCTCTCTCTCTCTCTCTACCTATCTAAGCTCCGGCCGGCCAGCACTTAGGGTAAGGGTTCAGTAACCCTCTCCCTTTCTCTCTCTCTCTCTCTCTCTGTATCTCTGTATCTCTATCTCTCTCTCTGCATCTCTCTCTCTCTCTGACTTGTGTTTTTCTTTTGTTTTGTTTTATTAATTTTTTTTTCCCAACAATGCAGGTACAAAATATATAAGGAGCATAAATTACACCACAACAAATATAAGGAGCATAAATTGTGAGTAATTTTTCTTTATTTTTGTCCTTGATTTTTTTTGCTATAATAAACATGGTACATTTAAATGTATTTGTTTAAAATATGTTTCTATTTGTTTTAATATTTTCTAATAATAAACGTGGATTTAACAATTAATATTGGACTGTTTTTTTCCCCATGCAATGCTACTAATTTTGTTGGGTTTGTATATATATTGTTGTGTGTTTTTTTTTTTTTTTTTTTTTTTTTTTTTTTTTTGTGGTTTTGCATGTGAAATATGCGTACATTTTTTTTTTTTTTTTTTTTGTCTTTTTTTTGATATATTTTATTGTACTATGAATATGGTTTTGCATGGGAAACCAACGTCTGGGATGATACCTTGTGATCCGCAGGGACGCCTTTCGGATTTGTAGATATAATGTGTAATTATTTTTTGTTATTAACGAATATGTTTATTTTTTGTAATTATTTTTTGTTTGTAAAGATTTGCGTAGTTAACAAATACGTTATTAATTATTGGTTTGTGTAATTTGATTTTGTGATATTTTTGGGTAAAATAAATATTGCGTTATTTGTGGTCGGAAATAAGAAAATTAAAAAAAATAAAAATAAAATTAATTAACCCAAACAAATTTAAAAAAACAATAACAAAACTAAATTGAAAAACAATTTTTTTTAAAAAAAATTTTAATTGTATTTTTTATTTAATTCTTTAATTGTATTTTTAATTTAATTTAAAAATACAATTAAAGAATTAAATAAAAAATACAATTAAAATTTTTTTTAAAAAAAAAAAATCAAAATAGACATGTGTATCTTCATACACGTGTCTGACAGTCAGACACGTGTAATAAAATACACGTGTCTATCAGTCAGACACGTGTATGAAGATACACGTGTTTAACTGTCAGACACGTGTACAAGAGTACACGTGGTCAGGTGGGCACGAGTATTCGAATACACGTGTTTGACTGTCAGACACGTGTCTAATCTGCCACGTGTATTATGATACACACGGCAATTTGGTCAGTTAGTCACTTTCAGATCCAACACGAGTCACACACGTGGCCATGCGCACGTGGCGAACAGTTTGCCACGTGCATTGTGTCCGTACATGTGGCAAACTGTAAGTAGCAAAATGCCACTATTTTTGTAGTGATAATTGGGTTGATGTAGTACAATGGAGTTCAGTTTCCTTTAAAGGGAAAGGATTGTGGACTATTCTATGTAAACTTGCTCTAGCTAGGAGCCTCTGTCTACAATATTTGGAGACAGAGGAATGCTTTGATTCATGGCAATACCCCTAGAACGGAGGAACAAATCATTGCGCAGATTTGCAGGGATGTAAAAATGAAGATTCTGGCTTCTTGTAGAATTGAAACCTCGGAGATCCATCACAGTTTTCTCCAGGAGTGGAGTTTGTATAGTTAATTTTGCCTACTCGTATAGCATTTTGTCTTGAATAGATTCTTTCTGTAAGTGTTGTTTACTGCAAAATGGGCAGTTCCCCTTGAGGGATTGTATCCAGTTAACTGGAGAAATTGTTTTCTCTTTGAGTTTGGTATAAAATGCTTTAGTTCATATATATATATATATATTTAAAAAAAAAAAAAAAAAAAAGCAGTAATATTGTCGATAATATAAAATGTTAAAAAAATTAAGTAAAAGTAGGAATATATATGGGCAGATGTAGGTAGGTACCTTCTTAGTTAGTTTTTCCTTCTCTTTGTCGGTGCGAGGGCTTAGAAGCTCCTCCCCTTGAATAATCTAATAATAAATACATGATCGACAAACAAATCAATCAATCAATTAATTAAGTAGTTAATTTGGAGATTATGGAAATTAAGCTCACCTCCACCATACACGTCCCACAGGTTCCACCTCCGGCGCAGTTCAGCAGAGGTCTAGCCTGACAACCAATACATGCATGCATGAATGATGAACATCAACGTACGTACGTAGGGCTTCTTCAATTAATGATAATTAATTGAAGATTAAAAAAAAAAAAAAACTTACGTATGGTCCATACAAATCAATATTAGAGTCCAACATTATGTTCCTAAGCTTCTGGCCACCGCATGCTTTTCGAAAATGTACGTCAGGCGTTCCATCCGGAAGCAACACAGACTAAAAAAGGAAATTTAATTAATTAATTAAAAATCCAACAACGTACGTACTCCTAATTAATTAATAATTTATGAAGGTTAATTAATTTGATGTAAGAAGAGTACTACAACTTACACTAACAAAAGCAAAAGCCACGGAAGGCGGTTCCTCTGCCTGATCTACGCCTACGGCTTGGGATTCAGCTCTGATTTTCGCTCTGCAGAAGCCGAGACGCCTGGAGGTGCTACTTCTGATGTTAAAAGAGGTTGACAAATTACAAGATAATGCATTACAAGTAAGTTGGACAGTTCCGGCCATTGCGAAGAAGAAAAAAAAAAAAAAAAAAAAAGAAGCTTGTGTGAGTGTGTGTGGTGGTGCTTCTCATTTATTATCTTATCTGATCCCTTCAACTATGGAAACACAAGATGGGCCGTATAATTCTTCCTGTGGGCCGGCTTAGAGGAACAAAAAAACCACACCATGATTGATAGTCCAATTCAATGCATTTTAACCCACGCCAACATATTTTGATCTCGACTTAATTCCATAAACGAGATAGATCATCATGATTGATACGTTATAATATTGCATTATCAAATGGAATGCTCAATTTCATTACCGACTATAAATTAGAGTTTACAAGTTACAAGATTAACGGCTTAGATCTTCTGTGTGATAATCTCATTACATACCCAAATCGTATTAAAAGTAACTTAAGGACTACATGTATATAATATAATATGCACATGTATATAATGTTAAATCACCACTTATCCTAAAAACTTAAGCTAATAGGAAGAGGAAACATTAGTCATTTAATTAATACATTAACACTCCCTCTCACGTGTGGGTTCAAACTACTTTTTTAATAGGTGAAGCCCAACACGTGAAATATTTAATTGAAATTGGAATAAGTAACGGAGTCAAGGTTTGAACTCAAGACCTTTGACTCTGATACCATTTTAAATCAACATTTATCCTAAAAGCTTAAGTTAATAAGAGGAGGTAAAATTAGTCATTTAATTAATACATTAACATATAATGATATGCCCAATGTTCTAATAATTTTTTTAAAAATAAATAAATAAATAAACAGCTTTATTAATAAACTGGAAAAAAAAAAAAAATTCATACAAATGAAATTAGCTTTTAGGACATAAACCCTAACAATCTCTCACTTTCCCCTAAATTCAATTTGGCATACATATGACTCTCATTTCCTCCAGGTGAGACTCAAAAGTCTCGTAAGGCAATGTTTTTCATGAAGAGGTCTGCCATATTCTTTGTCGATTCAGTCTTTTCCTGTAACGCTCCCGAAAATTAACTAACATGTAGTTAACTCAACGCCTCTCCCAATACCTATTTACAACGTAAATAAGTCACAATGGATCTATCTAACTAGTTAAATGTGTATAAAATAAACATCGGAAATAATTGGAACTTATTACAAGATAGCATATCAAAATAATTTCATTAACCATTAAATATCCAAAGCAAACGCTAAATCACAAAATAAATAACTTAAATTCTAAAGTATTAAATTCTCAAAATAACCTCAAATCATCAATAAGTAAAGAAAACTCCAACATAATAAAAATCTCAACTAAACATCAAATCTCATGGTCGAGTCTTAATAAGATAAATCAAATAAAGTATATCAATCATTTCATTACGTGTATCTCCATCGCTATTCCACAAGCAATGTAACCACTTAGAATCGAACTCCTCAAAGATGATTTTAACTATATCCTACACAAGTACATACCATCTTGAAGGGCTTGATGAGTGCAAAATATTGCATATTTAAACCCCTTAATTTACATTAGTTAATTCTTTAACTATATCTTAATCTAATGTTTTGTTTTAGATTTGTGTTTTTAGTGTTTTGTAGGTTGCTAAAGGAAAACGGCAACTTTAATGTGAAAAATGCAAAGCTTAGAAGAAAGCACACTTTGAGAAGACTTAGATGATGTGGTTTAATTTTTTCAATGTTTTACTTCTTTTCAATGTGTGGAATGATTCTTGAATATCTTTTGTGATTCAAGGATACATTTGATGATTTGAGATAATTTCACATAATTGATTGCTTGGTTTTTATTTATAAAACAATTGAATATCCCTTGCAATTTATTCTACAGATACAATCAATGTTTTGATTTAAATTGGATATCTTGTTATGATTTACGGATATACTTGATGATTTGATTTAAATTAGATTTCTTTTGTGATTTGCGTAAAGAATAGATACATTGGATGATTTTGATTAAATATTTGAAGTATAGTAAAGCATACCTAAGATTTTAATTGTGAGAACTTCGGATTAATATTGATAAACATAGAATACGTTGTTATGATTTGGTGGGTGTGGATTCCAAAACCTTAGTACCATTTCTTTTGTTTTATTTTCCTTTATTTAATTTATGTTTTCTTTTATTAACAAAAACAATCTCTCAATTTTTGGAACTAGGTTAGGATTCAATTAGTTTAGACATAAATTTTGTTTTCACAAACACAATTCCCTGTGGGATCGATCTCGCACTTGCAATCCATTAATTGCAAACGATTCGTGCACTTGCGAGTACAATTAAAATTAACATCAGGGCTCACCATCTAGCACTTGGATACTGCAAAACACAACTGTGTTTCACAAGTGGAAAGAAAAATCAAGTGTAAGTTTGCGATTTAGTGAGGTAAAATCACATGAAAGGCAATTATCTGTCTTGTGACCTCATAGTTTTATAAAAAATAAAAAAAAATTAAAAAAATTAAAAAAAAAATCACATTAAAATATATCATTGTATAAGGCAAATGATATCAATAAGAAATATGCAATATTACAATATAGGTATAATTACACGATAAATTCTGATCATACTGTCATAGCTCAGTTCCATATGGTCTATTCGGGCCCTTACCCCTTCCCAATGTTCACAAACTAGAAGTCATCATTACATAGCCCAACTAGGTACAACTGTGGGTGACCCACGCTGCTAACAATGACGTACAGTCATGACACCATGTGTACATGGTTGTGTTGGTCACTCAGCTGGTCTCTTGGATCCAATGGCAAATCATAAAATAAAACTGGACCATAGGGCTTTACCCATATAATGGTAGCCCACGACACAAGGTCATGTCATACGATACAATTTATCTAAACTTTATTTTTATGCATGCTAGATAAAATACTTACACGAGCTTCATCTCATTTCATAATCTCAGTTATCTCATATGCACAGAAGAAAGAGTACTCGTGTTTATAAATTATAGTTCGTGTAAGTAAAAGTCATGCAAGTTTTCTTTCATATCAACACAATATGCTAAAATCATGCCAAACAAATAATAATATCCATGTAAGGTTTACTCACCTGAGTTGTAGGAAAAGTCTTTAAAACCAACATCGAACCCTTCAATATGGTTCTTTGTAAAAACCCTAGTGTTACACAACTCTCCTGAAACAAAAATAAAATAATAATAATAACGTATGACCTAAAATTGACAAACCATGGTGGTGGAACAGCCTGGGATCGATTCTGAAAAGGCTAGGGTCAATCATGCTAAGGGAGGATCAATCTAGACGTGAGAGGATCGATCCTATTAAAGGAATGATCAATCCATAGGGTTTCTGGACCCCTAGAATCAAGCCTCTAGGGCTGAGGATCGATCCTCCAGGTCTGAAACTAACCTGGGGTCCTTCTTGGTCCAAAAATTCACCACGACCCATTCAAACTTGATTCCAACTAACTCTAGGCTCCAAAATACTCTGTCTCTTAACAAAGGTTAGGATTAGGGTATTACATTCCCCCTACTTATAAAAATTTCGTCATCAAAATTTCAAAATCCAACACAACAAGGGGATATAAAATTACCTTATCCATCACTGTGACCTGAGGTTGTAAGCTACCTCGAACAAGTGTGGGTAACGAGTCCACATGTCTTTCTCTGCTTCCCATGATGCTTCTTAAACCCGGTAGTTGCACCACAAACCTTGACTATCGAAATCCTCTGTGCGTGCAACACATGCTCCTTATGGTCCAATATCTGTACCGATTAGGGTTGAGCATGGGGCGGGGGGGGGGGGGCCGGGATGGGGTTTTTTTTACCCCGCCCCGCAGGGGTGCGGGTTCCCCAAAGGGAACTCACACCCCGTGAAAAACTTCCTGCAACCATGCGAGGTGGGTGGGTATGGGGCGGGGATCCACGGGTATGCGGGAATCCCAGGGGGTATAGAATAATACAGATTATCAGCACAATTCTCAAATGAAATTTCCTGAACTTGACATTCAGATGCAGTTGTGAGCATCGCACAGAGGGGAAAAAAACAACAAAATGAAACAAAACAAAGGCTTCCACGCCCAACGAAAGAAAGAAAAAAAATATATATTTACAAAAAAAAAAAAAAGGCATACGTAGAAAGTGATATTGAGAAGCTAGATGAATATAATGGGATATGGATGAATTGAAGCTGGGTGGCATACCGTGAACATCGGAATCAGAGCCGGCTTCGTCTTATTTTGCATTAGGAAGATCTGCGTCCACAAAACACTCACACATGAATACATATTCGCCGTCATCGTCCTCTTCGTCGTGCTGGTGTGGGGTTGGGCTCTTCATCGCCCCTTTCCCTTTTCCTTCTCTGCTTGGTGGAGTCTTCACAGAGCTAACGTTTGGATAATGCTTTGATAGGCCGTGCGGCGCTGTAGGAAGTGGGCGGGGGGCGAAGGGCATGGGCGTCGTGGGGTGCGGCGCTGTGGGTTGTGGCTTGTGGGTTGTGTTGTGCGAAGATGAAGAGGCAGAAGACGTGAAGAGCAGCTAGGGTTAGGAAAGTTGTAACTTATGTTTTTTTTTTTTTTTTAATAATATGCGGGGCGGGGTGGGGGACCCGCAAATTTTAAAAGGTTCCCCCCGCAACCCACCCCGCCCCGCACGGGTATATCATTTTTAGACCCGTACCCGCAAAAAATCAACTAAAACCCGAGATTTTAGGGGCGGGGCATGCGGGTTGGGCGGGTTTACGGGTATTTGATCACCCCTAGTACCGATACTTCCTTGTGGGTCAAGTCCTCCCAAGTCTTTAAAGGCTCATACTCAATGATATATGATTTGAATCCCCAATGTACTCCCTCAACATTGAGATGTGAAAATTCTCATCTGTACCAACTAGATTTGGCTGTAGGGCATCCTAGTAAGCTAAGTTACTCAGCTTCCTAACAATCTCAAACGGTCATACAAACTAAGGGATTAACTTTCATTTCTTTCCTAACCGCATTACACCCTTCATAAGGGAAATCCTTAAGAACACTTTATCCCCTACTTCAAATTCCAACTCCCGCCTACAGTTATCCATATAACTCTTTTGCCAACTTTGCTCTATTGCCATTCTCTGTTTGATAACGGCTATCTTTTCCCCAGTATCATGAATGATCTCATGTCCTAACAACTATCTCTCACCAATATTATTCCAATAAATTGGTGATTGACACTTCTGTCTGTGCACTGCTTCATAGGGCGGCATACCAATAGTCGCCTGATAACTCTTGTTGTATATGAACTCTATCAGTGGCCAATACTGAATACAATATCCCTTCAAATCCAAGACACAAGCTCGCAACGTGTCCTCTAAAATCTAAATAATCCTTTTATAATGTCTGTCTTTTCTGTGGATGAAAAGTTGTACTGAACTTCAACTTTATTCCCATCTCTTGTTGTAGACTTCGCAAAAACTTTGAAGTAAACCGAGAGTCACGATCCGATACTGTAATGCCCCATATAAAAATCAATATTTTTAGAAAAGATTAATCCAATCACATAACTATCAAAAAACATTTTCTACAAAATAAATAGAATGTTTTTAATTCATTCATTTTTCTCCACGAACGTTCTCCATGATTTTTGGAACGTTCATTATACCTTTGATGAACGTTTGTCACCCTTTTGTGAATGATCGAAGGAAACCTAACTTACATGGCCAGTCAATCTTATCTCTTCACCAATGATCATGGTCCCCACCACAAATGATCATTGGTGTACATCCCACGCCTCCAGCGTGTGGGTACGATCGTAGCTGTACGCCGAACGATCGTCCAACCCTAATTTTACACGAACATTGGCTACTTACTTGAGGAACATTCGCCAAATGACCAAATCAATTGATCTTTATCCTCTGCATTCCTTGCTTATAAATACCTCTTACCCTACGTCTCTCATCACCATTTCTTTTCCGTACACCTATTCTATCACACTTCTTGGTTAAAGGAAATTTTTAGAGTGAGAAGAGGAGTTTTGTTGATGAATCCACCATCAATGATGTAACCCTTGTTGCTTAACCCTTCTTTCATAATTATTAATGTTCTATCTTTACTGATCCATTATTAGTTTTACAATTTCCATTACATGCAAGCTTTATAGGTTAATCTCCTTTTTCAAAAGAAAATGACCTTTCAAAATATAGGCTTTCAACCACCCTTGATTTTCATAAATGGTTATGGTAATGTGTTTTATAATGTCCTTATTATGCTATAAGGAGGCTTATTTAAGACCTAGCACATTAGGTTTAGAGTATCTTTAGATTTTCATGCATTCTGGTAATATTGAACATTCTTGAAGCCTTGCATAAACGTTCGTCAATCATGAGATGAACGATTGTCCTTGTTGCCGAATGGCAGAGAAACACCAGAAATGCTGAAAAATAGGGTTTTTAGTTATAGATTAAGGAGTGTTATTAATCTTAGATTATGTTTCGCAGTAGCAGAAAACCAAGATGTCCCAGTTTATGGATTAAAAGACGAATTAAGTAAATACTTACAAAACTGAGTTCATAATTATGATATATGTCAGTTGACTGAGCATGATTTACTTTACTTAAACAATATGTTATAAGCCTGTTAAATTTCTATAAGTATTTGATAACTGTTCCAAGATAAGTATTAATATTTTAATGATAAATTAACCATATTATTGCATTGTAAGATGTGTGGTAGAACGGCTATGGGCTTGCTAGTATACAGTTTATTCTTTATAGTCAAAAATTTATAATGTGTTATAATGGGCCTTGGATCCAATGATTGTTTTGTGACCGGCGCACCATGCTTGAATGGGGATCACAGCTATGATTTTGCTAGTAGCGTGGGCCACCCGAGGTTGGACTCGGTTGGGCTGCTAATATATGACCTTATGCATATATATCCGGGGCATCGATGTTGTATTACAAGTCCCTTAGGACAGCGCCAACCCTGCTGGAAAAGAAGTTAATATCATGGGTAGACCATATCAGATGAACTATGACATATACATATATAAACATATTTTAGCAAAATTTCCACTGCATCAAACCCTAAATATTGTCGCCAGAATTATGTCTCCAAAAATATTTCAAAACAAACTACGAATTTTAGTGAGAGCATAGTGACGGAGGCCATACCCATCATGTTTGCAAAATACTCATGTTTATGCTTCCGCAATTAAAAATCGGTGTTTAATGCTTATTTCATAACTAGCCTTATAAGGATTAATTTACTGAGTCATAGACTTACTCAGTGCTCTCCTCTGTCTCAAACCCCTCTGTATGTCGATAATTATCAAGTTGACTTTGGTTAGAGTTGAGAAGTTTGCACGGATGAAGACGCTAAGTGAACGGTCCTTTAGTATCAACTTTGTTTAGATTAGCATCAGTTTTTGGATAACTCTCGGTCTATATTTGATGATAGTATTATTTAAGGTTTAATTACGTTTAGATTCTCAGATTTTATATTCTTCCGTTTTCCACTTTTCTTTCACTCTGATTAGTTTATAAAGGGTGGTTTCACTAGGCAATTACCAGTTAATTGTTCTACAGGTACTTCTAGTAACTCTTCAAGTTAAGTAAAACCATTACATAATTCTAGGGGCTTTACACCTGCAACAGTAGCTCCAACTCCAAATTAGGCAATGATTTTACTTAATTGGTAAGTCACCATAGCACAATTAACTAGTAATTGCATAGTGGAACTACCCTTAATATCTTATCAGAGTTTACATATTGTGAAAAGTGGAAAAACATAATATGAAAATCTAAATATAATTAACCATAACAATAGTATCATCGATTATAGACCCACAGTTGTCCAATGTAACGACCCAAGAAAAGTGCTAGCTATATCTGTGCTATTACCATAAAAAGACTAGTCAATTTGGAGTTTCCCTAAAATTCCTTATAAAGCCCAGTTTCACCTAATAACTAGGCAATGTGGGACTTAACACGCATGACTATCTTTATAAACTACTAACTCTATGTGAGCTACTCATCTTCCCAATATGGGACTGGGGTGTTACAATATAACACCCGAAAAATAATAATAACATATATATGTGTGTGTGTGTGTGTGTGTGTGTGTGTGTGTGTGTGTGTATATATATATATTAGGTAATTTAATTATTAATGATTTTTAGAAAAAATCACATTTCCATTAATGATTCTAATTTATGTAGAGCCATAATTAGCTCCTAAATATTACAAAGGCTTAGAAAAGGGGAGTACTAATTTTTATAGAAATTTAATTGTATACATGGGTTACTAAACTTATATTCACTTTCTTCTTCAATTACAGCCAACGCCTAAAACAAAGAAAATTACATCCCAACGTCTAAAGCAAAAATCACAGTCCACCTCCATCTTAGCAAATGAACCAGGCCCAACTCTTAGGAATGAAGGAAAGGATGAAAATAGATGTCAAGTTGAAATCTGAATAACACTTAGTTGCAGACTGAATGTTTACCGCAGCCACCAGTAGTCCGTACAAATCTGATATTTTCAACCCTTGATCTAAAACATTTGGATTTGATCGGACCGTTCATAATTCTATAAATAGTGGGTCTCATGCCGTTGCCTTGCACCATCAGAAATCAAAACTCCCCCAAACTTGTCTTTCAATAATCTTCCTAGTCTAGTGTAGAAGCTTACCCTCCCTCATAGTGCAAGAAAAACTAGTAAGATAATCTCCTTTTCCCACCAACCAGAACCAAGAAAACACAACTCAAAATGATCAAGAACCAAATTTTAGTAGTTATACCTGTCCCTTTTTCCCATACCCATTCTCCATAGTTGTAGATGCAAGCATTTCCTTCTTCTATGTAGTAGCTTTCAACTAGTATACTTAGAGATTGGAGGCAGTGTTAAAAGAGGAAACCTCTAGAACACCTCATTTCTCTCTCACGCCCATCTCTGTAAGTCCCCCCTCTCTTTAAATGTTTTTAAAGCATTTCATTTGAAAATGACATAACTAGAAGGTCAAATGGGTACATTTATATATATATATATATATATATATATATATATATATATATATATATTACTCAGTCTGATGCAAAAAGATAAAACGGAGGGCCAACTCTTGTGTTCTGAGTACTCTCTGGAAACTTCAGTATAGAAAGGACAAATAAGCCTTTAGACTCCCTTTTTGTTTTCCATTGGTCAAGAACCAGGCCTTCTAGAATTATAAAAGTGACTTTCTAAATAGTAACATATATATATATATATATATATATATATATATATATATATATATATATATTACTACAATACTATATATTTTGCTATCCATATATATATATAATGTTATTTATATATTGCTAACCGATTAGTGTTTTGATATAATACCATTTATATATACGCATAATGTTGTTTATATATTGTTGTACACACACAATATATATATATAAACAACTGACATTCGGTAAGTCAAAATAAAGAAATAAAAATATTCTCAAAGTATTGTTATGTCGTTCAACTATGTTAAAATAATATTAGGCATTTAAAATATTAATCTAGTTATTCTACCTGATTTAAAATATGAAATATTAATATCAATGCCGTAGTATCTTCCATTTATACTTAATTATAGGGGTAATTACCTTTTTCCCCCCATGAACTACCAACTTTTGCAGATACCTCCCACGAACTACCAACTTGACCAAAATAGAGCATTCAACTACCACAGTTACATACTTTGCCCCCTTCCGTTAGTCAAAGTGGTTAAAATAGACGGTCAACGGGTCATGTGCGGTTCACGTGCCATCCAAGCATTTTTCATGTGTGGTTTTGAAAAGATAAAAGGGGCGTGAAAAATGCCGTCCAAGCAAAAGGGGCGTGAAAAATGCTTGCACCTACAATTTTGGTGGGTTAAACATTGGGTTGACCGCGAACTTGGTGTGAGATTGTCTTGCATGCCATTGTCCCTGTTTGGCGTGAATTTCTTCTAGGTCAGGAAGTCATCCGTTGCTACATCTGTCTAGACCACAAATTGTGACCTGCCTCCACGTTCTCAAGTTGTGCATTTTGACATTCTAATTCTTGGTATTTATAATTTTGTTGCTCTTGAAAGAAAAAAAAAAAAAAAAAAAAAAAAAAAGGTTCTAATTCTTGGCAGTCGATCAACCTAGCAGATCTGGCCATGGGGACAGTTTTGTTTAATGTTATACTACAAACCCTATTACAATTTTGAGTCTGAAGTAACAAAAGGAACGAAGGCCTAGCACATTGATGACCTAATACAATGCAGATGCCGTGTTATGTTGTTTGTGTAATAAGAGTGTTGCTTGACACGTATAGTGATGATATGATTAAGACTTTCTTTTTTGACGCCTTCTTGGATGAAGAGTTTCTGCTATCTGAGGAATTATTTTGTACATTTTAACCAGGTTGTATGAAGAGTTGTAATTCAACAAGTTTTACATTATTGTCTGCAACTATTTGTGTATATTTTATTAACAACTCTTCATCAAAGAACATGATTAAATATGTAGTTATTTAAGTGGGACCTCTATTTAATTAATTGTTTCATGAAGATAGCCAAAACAAAAGAAGAAAAAAACGACTAAAATTTGCTTTTGTCTGCATTAGTTAGGTATTTAGTAACCTTGAACTTGAACACTTCTAGTACATGGTGGGTTTCTATTTTAGATGTAACTTAGAACCGTAAATAATTCAAATTCAGTTGATAACTACCATGAGAACCATAAGTGTTTACCTCTATTTAATTAATTGTGATATTAAAACAATAAAGTTAGTCAATAACGAACCAACTTCATTTGATATGTTAGTTAATAAGTGTTAGTATTTTGGCCTTATTCTGTGTTTGGACAAAATCACTTATGTGTAAATGATGCGGCAAACAGGGATTCCACTTTTCAGAGTGAAGTAAGAAGAATTACAAAGTTCCCTGTCAGCCGTCCGGACGATATGTCATCCCGTCCGGATGCCCATCTGTCTACTGTTCCATCCATCCGGACGACTTGTCACTCCGTCCGGACATCAGATAGACAAGCATCACTTGTCCGGACGACGTGCTTCTTCCGTCCGGACACCTACATCGTATCGAGAAGCTTCTGTGCAAACTTGCTCTGTTAGGACGTTTCAGCAGCACGTCCGGACGCCTATCAGTTCTCGAACGGATCACTAATTCTTTCCAAGTTTCAAGAAAGGGAAGATCAATCAACCGTCTGGACGATGTGGTATCCCGTCCGGACGCGTATCTCCGTAAGGCAAGAATCGCAGTTCAAAATGAACCGTCCAAACATCTGACAGCTGTGGTCCAGACGCCGGTGCATTGTATATGGTAACTGCAGATTTGACTTCAACCGTCTAGATGTCTCCCTCTCATGGTCCGGACGCACGCACATCAGAAATGGAAATTGCGTGTTGAAGTTTAGCCGTCCGAACTCTCCTGCCACATGGTCTAGATGCGCTAAGCCTGTTATGGAAATTACTTGTAGCAGACGTACGTACGTCTGTCCAGACGATCGAGCCATCCTGTCCAGATGATGTTCTTATACAGGAAAGATTTCTCCACGAAAATTTCGAAAAATCCTGTCGCACAGTTGTCCATCCGGACGGCCATGGTCCACCATCAGGACGACTCCCAGGCAAAATTTGCCTGACGCCCATTCTGACCCCCAGCCTATAAATAGGGGTCCTTGGGCACTTAAAGCTGCAAGAATTCGGTGTGAATTCCATTAGAGCTCAGAGACGTGATATCTCCTCTGAAGCCGTTCTTCAAGTGTACTGTGCTGCAAACCGAAGTCTATTTTAGAGGTCGGCTCTAAGATAAGGAATTCCATTGAAGACCACTTCAGGTAGGTGAACCTGGTTGGGAAGCATTCGTGTTGGGTTACATGTCAGAGATCAAGGTACGACCACTGTATTGGTACATGTGAGTGTTACTGTCTTGTATCTAGCTTTGTCTTCTGAATAGTGGAATTCCTGGGTTTAGCTGCCCCGGAGTGGTTTTTCTCTTAACTGAGTTTCCACTTTGTCAACAAAAATATCTGTGTCATTTGCCGATGTGCTTTAATTTTTGTTGACACTTATGCACACACTTTACTTTTAGAAGTCATTTCAATTTTTCAATAAGAAATTAAGATGAATTAAAACCTTGGCATTTCATGGATTCCATGCATGCACCAAAAATAAAATACTAACTATTTTTTATTCAATTTTTTTTTTTTTTTGAAAATGATATGAAAACCTATCTTCAATTTGGATACTCACCTAGACACAGGAAAATAAGTGTATTTTATTTCAAAGTTTTTTTTGTCAACAAATAATCTCTTTGAATTTAGTAATTTGCAATACTTGAGTTTCTATAGGAAGGCAATCATCTTAAAACTGACCATGGAGTGTGATCTTAATAGTTTCTCCCTTTTTATTACTATTATTATTTCTCTATTTTTGATTAAGTTATCTTCACAAGTACTCATATTAGTTTCTATGTTATATGTGTAGTGTCAAGCAATCGGCATATACAATGGCAAACAATGAAGTGATCTTTAGGGTTCATTATGGGGGTCGGTTTGATCGGCGATATAGGTGCACATACGTTGGAGGGAATGTAGGGTTGTACGAAGAGTCTTATAACCTGGATAGTTTGTCTTTTATTGAGATCGAAACAGTAGTTAAAAAGTTTGGATACCAACCAGGTGACCTAGTTTACTATCGTGAACCCTATAAAGAATTAGATGATGGGTTGGTTCTATTAACATCTGATGAGGATGTCGTCAAAATGGCTGATGCCTTTTTAGGCGAAAAACTTGTTATGCTTTACACGGTTTCTTTTGCAAATGTTGGTGATGAAGTAGTATGCCCAAATGTGGGTGAAGGTGAAGAGGGTGAGAATAGTGGAGATGAGTAAATGAAGAGGAAGGTTTTAAATGACCCATACTGGAAGGTAGTGATGAGTGATGATGACGATGCGTGGGATACTAATGATGAACCAATAGCTGGTACATCAACCCATGGAGGTGAAACTTCCACATTTGGAGATGATTGGCATGATTTTATTGAGTTTGATGAGGAGGCTGTCGGTGAGAATGATGAAGATAGTGGTGATGAGGAGGGTGCCCATAGGGAGGCGGCTCAACCAGAGACCACTCATGTTAGTGGCTCAAGCGGTCCGACTACTTCAGCGGCCCAATTATTGGATGACGATGAAGAGGATGAGGTATCCTCTAAGTTGGCCAGAAGTGATATTTTGGTAACTCCTCCTAAAAGTGATGAGGAGTATGAGTTGATTAGTGGGACTGAGTATGTTACTGGGATTTCTCATTCAAGATGTGGACATGGAAGACCTGCATTTGGAGGTGGGCATGTCATTTGATTCGGCAGGTCTGTTTAGGAAAGCTGTGAGGGAATACAATTTGTTTAGGGGGAAGGATGTTGAGTTCACAAAAAATGATGGGGACCAGGTGATTGGAGTTTGTAGGAATAGGGCCATGGGTTGTCCTTGAAAGTTTATGGTTCATCTGTATCGGGTGAGATGACTTTTTTGCTTAAGTCACTGAACCCTAACCATTGGTGTACAAGATGTTACAAGTCTTCGATTGTAAATTCTAGGTGGATTGCGGATAGGATGGTCCACAAATTCAAGACACAGCCAAACTATCCACTTGCAGCTCTCTGTGAGGATGCGAAAAGGAGATGGAATGTGGAAGTCAGTCTTAGACAACTGTATAGGGCAAAGGAGAAGGCCAAAGAATAGATAAAAGGTAAGAACAAAGAACAGTACAAGCGGTTATGGGACTATTGTGCAACTGTGAGACAAACTAATAGAGGAAGTACAATGTTGATGAAAGTTGAAAGGCCTACTTTAGATGTCCCACCCACTTTTCAACGGTTGTATATGTCCTTGGCAGCATGCAAGGACGGTTTTAGACAGGCTTGTAGGCCTATGATAGGTGTTGATGGCTACTTTCTTAAGGGACGTTATGGGGGGCAACTATTGGCTGATGTTGGGAGAGATCTGAATGACAACATTTATCCCATTGCAATGGCTATAGTTGAAGCTGAAACGAAGGATAGTTGGAGTTGGTTTCTAGAGACATTGGTGGCTGACCTTGGTCCAAATGGATCTATTGGGTGGACATTCATCTCAGACAGGCAGAAGGTATGTTTGTTTGCTGAGTTTGAATATTAAATTATTGTTGTTTCTACATACATTGACATTCGTGGTTGTAATTAACTATGTCGTTTTTTTAATTATTTGGCTTATGTTGTTTTGTGCCTAGGGTTTGATTCCAAGTTTCAAGGCAGTGCTACCAAGTGCCCCGCATCGCATATGCATGAGACATATGTATGCGAACTTTAGGGGCGATGGGCATAAAGGATTGGTGCTGAAGGACAAGTTGTGGAAGGCAGCTACTGCCTACACCATTAATGGATTCAACAGGGAAATGGTGGAGTTAAAGAAATTGAGTCCAGCTGCTCATGATTATGTGGAGAAGATTAACCCACATATCTGGGCTAGGGCTTTTTTCGACACAGCCCCAAAGTGCGATTTGATAATGAACAACTTATGTGAGTGCTTCAATTCGTACATTATCAAAGCTCGGGACAAGCCAATCATTACCATGCTAGAGATGATTAGGAAGAAATTAATGCGGAGGTACCAAAAGAAAAGGCAGGGAATAAGGGAGTATATTGGGGAATGGTGCCCCAAGATATTGGCAAAGTTGGAAGAATGTGGAAAGGATGCTGGAGAGTGCACTGCTCAGTATGCTGGGGAGGGACTATTCGAAGTGGAGTGTAGTAAGGGAACATTTGTCGTTGACCTGATGCATCGTACTTGTGGGTGCAGGCAATGGGACATGGCCGGCATCCCATGCCCACATGCCATCTCTGCCATATTATATCATTCTGCCAAACCTGAACAATATCTGCATCGGTATTATAGTGTTGAGAGTTACAAGAAGGCTTACGACCCAATGATATACCCAGTGCCAAGCGAAGACCAATGGGTAAGAACCGGCCAAGATGAAGTGGATCCATCTACTGTTAGAGCTACACTAGGCAGGCTGAAGAAGGTTAGGAGAAGGGGTCTGGACGAGCCAAGAAATCCACATTACATGAGAAAGGGTGGTGTAACAATGAGATGCTCGAAGTGCAGGGCGGCTGGCCACAATGCTAGGACTTGCCTTAGGAGGAAAAGAGTGTCCACCCAAAGCAGTTCGCAGGCAAGTATACCCACGAGCACTGCAACTAAGTTGACACAGTTGACATTTGATGATGTAAGTCTATTTCCTAAATATATGTTTATAATAAAATGCCATTGCCAACCGAGTTAATGATTTTACTAACTTTGTTTGTTTTATGCTGCAGATTCCTTCTCAGCCAGTTCCTGATGATTCACAGCCGTCTGCACCTGCACAGCCTATTTCAAGGCCCAAAAAAAGACATGCATCTACTGCTTTTATTATCAATAACTTTTTTTTTATTACAAGTATATATGTGTTATTTCTAATTGTTTTATGTTGTATATGCAGCCTGCTTCTACCAAAAGGTGTAAGACAACTCCAGCTCCCTCAGTGCATACTCGGGCATCACCTAAAGGAAACCAAACAGCTGTAAGTAAATACAGCTTTACACATGTGACCCTATAGGTAAATAGACTTTGAATTACTAACTCATCATGTGTTTCACAGGCAGGGAAGCCCACAACTGCCCATGTTAGACAAAAGACATTGGGCCTTAAATCTGGTGCTGCAAAACCTACCATGAGGTCTAATAGGTTGTTAGCAACATTTAAGGAGACCAATCCCAACAATGAGATACCAACTGTTGATCTCACTTCTGATGCTGGTCAACCAACAACTACACCAGCAGTGGTCACTCGGGAACCGGTCAGAGCATCTGGAGTTGTCATTCGAGAACCAACAAGGAGGTCAACAAGAGTGGTGGTACCAACAGTGGAGAAAGGTCTACAGCAAAAGGAAGCTAAAAACAAAGGGAAAAGACCAATATGGCAGCCTTGATTGGTTATTGGAAACTGTGTTTGGTTGATGTTTCAGTTGGGTGGTGTTGGTTGTTGGAAGTATGAAGTGACAAATTTTGTTTTGGGTTGTGTTTATGAAGTAGCTTTTGTTGTTGTTGGAAGTGTAAGAAGAACAAGTAGGCCTAAGTTATGTATGAAGTGACAATTGATGTTGTTAGTTGTGTTTATGAAGTAACTTTTGATGTTGGTTGTGTTTATGATGTAACATCATAACATTTGTTGTTGTTGTAATTACGGACTATGTTGGTTTGGTGTTGTATAATGTTGTTGGTTGTGTTTATTTTCTATTTGTGGTTGTTGTTGTTGTAGGTATGGACTTGATGGGTTTTGGGGAGGACTTTTTCTTGGTGTTGGTTGTGTTTGGAGAGGAGCTATTTGTTGATTGATTTATATGTGGTGTTTGGAAATGTCTTGTGATTTTTATACAACTATTTTAATTGGTTGAGAGCAAGTTGCTGAATCTACAAGGAAGAATGAACTGATTTACAATCACCAATACCAAATTACATGCCATATAATGTTACAGGGTAATTACATTTTTCCCCCCATGAACTATCAATAAATTACATTTTTCCCCCATGAACTACCAGTAATTGTCCAAATGCCACCATCAACTTACAACCCTCACCAAAATAGGGCATTGAACTACCATATGATACCAGCCAAATTCCTATTAATGCTACTACTTTGTTGTTACATGTTTACAAATACACTATTAATTACAAAGTTACATACCCAAATTGTCATTTCAAACACTAGTAATTAAAAGGTTACAAACAAGTTACAAATACTCGTCATTCCAAAGTGAGTCAAGTGACATTTAAGAACAAAAGACTTTTTTTTTCATGATAGCCGATTGTAGGACAAATGTCCATTACATGCACCATAATAGTTGCCCAAAACACACCTACGAAGACAACAAAAAAATCCACGAAAATGCCAAAAGTTGACTATTTGTCTTCGAAATTTTCACTTGCATGTCATATCGAACTGCTTCAATCTCTAGCTTGGCCTTCAATTCTGTAACCTCTTTGTTCAGCCTCGCGTCCCTGTGTTGCAGACGATCCAACACTCGTTTCGCATGGTCGCACATCTCGATATCTTTCCATTGGAAGAATCCACACGAGCGACCAGCCTATTCAAATTAGAGGCCATATAAACAAAGGTTAGTTTATCAATTTTGAAAAAATTCAACAAAATCATATCTTCTAAAGTCAAGACACCCATCAACTTTGCACCTTACCTTTAAACATACCTTCATTTGTTTAGCAAAGTCTATGGGAATTTGCTTATGAATGCAATTTGTGCTACCCTAAGCTATAATCCCCCATATCACAGATTTGAAAGCTAAATATATATATAAATTCTACCTAAAAGATGGGAATTTAAATTGAAGAGTGCAATACCTTATATTATCACAATGATGTAAAACATTTTAAGAACTTGAAAGAATAAGAATAAAACCCTAGGCTAGGTTACATGAGCTTATTAATTTAAGAAACGTCAAATTCTAACTTAATGTTTGAGTTGAATATAATTTATTCACCATAACTTTAAAATGATATGCATACCCAAACATTTATAAAATTTGGCTTTGATCCATCATGGTTTATCAAGATTCGAATGCATCCAAACAAATGTTTGGACTTTGTCATAACACTTTTGTCATCGTTATGTTTAATTTTAGTTCATCAATATTAGCCATCAATATTAGCAATCAATATTAGCAGGAACAGGAGTACTTATGTTCATATTGCAAACGCAAGTGTTTAAAAATTGAAACACGTGAAAAAAAAAAAAAAAAAAAAAAAAAAAAAAAGCATGAATGAGTTATAATCTGCATTGTACACATGGTTAACCCCAAATATTACTAATTTCAATTCCAACCACATATTTCCTGATAGCACGCTTGAAAAATATCACTCTGTTAAGCTAGTTATATTCTTTAATTCTCTAACAAATACTGAAAACAACTAAACAATTTTTTTTCTTAAAAAAAATAGTCAATGAATCAACTTCAAAAACGGGAGTCAAACACATGAAAAAATTCAAATGGCATTTGGCTCATAGAGACAGTGGTTAAAAATTCAAACCGGATCTAAGATTTAAACTTTCAAACCCTAAAAAAAAATTAACCATTGTCTACAAAATAGAAGAGAAGAACTCATCACGTCCCTATAACACAACCAGCCGAAATTATCTAAAATCTAAACTTTCAAACCCTAAAGAAAATTACCCATTGTCTACAAAATAGAAGGGAAGAACCCATCGTGTCCGAAATCACGTCCGAAATTTACAGATCTATGAAAAAAATTCTTACCTCGTAATTAACACAACCGTAAAACAGCTTGCCGAAGTTATCCTCAGTAAAGGAAGTCTTCAAAGGTGCAGGTACTCCATAACGGCACATGGGATCCCCAGAGGTTGCTTCGCTTTTCAGTGAACACGACATTGTTGGTCTTCAGAAAGTAGTCTCCTCCTCCTCTATCGTGCTTGTCACCTCCTCCTCTTCTCTTGTGCTCTTGCTGTTTAAAGTTGAAATGAGAGACAAGCTTCAAAAAGAGACATGCAGCTTGTCTTTATTTCTTCTTCTTTTTTAATTGTTTTTTTTTTTTTTCTTTTTTCTTCTTTTGTTTTTATTCACAATCGTTTAACCTCAGCATCTTAGGGCAAAAGGGGCATGAAAAATGCGTGGACGGCACGTGAACCGCACATGACCCGTTGACCGTCTATTTTAACCACTTTGACTGACGGAAGGGGCAAAGTAAGTAACTGTGGTAGTTGAATGCTCTATTTTGGTCAAGTTGGTAGTTCGTGGGGGGTATCTGCAAAAGTTGGTAGTTTATGGGGGGAAAAAGTAATTACCCCTTAATTTATATAATCAACGTAAATTGAATTATTCTACTTATTTTCATCTGTAAACAAAAGTAATGACATTTATAATACCCAAGTGATTAATGGTATCTTTAATAAATAAAATTAAGAACAGTAATAAAGAATTAATAGTAACAATAATAATAATATTAGTACCTCATTCTAATTTATTATGTGCAATCTATATTTCCTGTGGACATCTTTTGAAGCAGAAACTGTAAGTATTTTTATACTTACTGAAGGTGATGCTAGTTAACTATTTCCATAATATTGTGTTTATTGCTTTATTTAATTTGTTTGTGCATGTAAATTTACATGTTTTATATTTTAATTAAAATTGATTAATAACAAAGTTGTTGAATGTAGTGGGGGGCGAAGGTTTTGCCAAGGGACCGTAGGTTCCCGTAATAATAATAATTAAATGCTATAACCGTAGGTTTACAGGCCAGCTAGAACTTTTGGTTCCTAGCCCTAAATAATTAAGCTTTAAGTGAGGAGACTGTAGGTTCTCAGGACCGTAGGTTTCCACAACACACTAATCCGGACCGTAGGTACCATTATGAGGGGAGTTCAAAAGAAAATAATTAAGACATTGCATATAAAACTGTCATATTATTACTTTTATAATTGTGTATATATTCAATCTATGTCTATGATTCGCGACTATAGATTATATATTGCATATACATGTGATTATGAAGCCATATTTGCATTGTGTTGCATTTATTAAATAAATCAGCATTCATTATATTATTGGAAACATCGGACTCACTTATGTATTTTGTATTACTGTTTTCCTCTTTATATTATATATTATTACAGGATATGAGGAGGAGGAGGAGTACCAAGATTAACCAAATCCTTAGGTGGATCCTGTTGACAGTACTTAAGGCTAGCTTGCCTCCATTTTGTGGACTACTGTGTTCTAGTCCTTTATTATATTATCTTGAGAACGATATTTATATTTCTATTGGTGTGTATTAGTTATACTCTAGTTATTTTGGCTTATAAATTATATGTGCCTTGTGTGGCACAAATACTATCTTATGTGCAATTATTCAGTTATACTTTATATATCTATTTTGAGGTATTTCAGTTAAAAGCTCTGATTAGTTATTTCATTCCAAGTCTGTTGGATAAATGTACATTCTGCTACTAATTTATAACTCTGATGATGTCGTAATGTCACATGGAAATCAAAAAAAAAAATCACTTACGCTTTTTGTAAAAGCGGGGCGCTACATACAAACTCTCCCTATTAAACTCCTAACGTCCACATCAGAATCACGTCATACAGCGCTTCAGTACCACATGGTTTGGCGTTACTAGGTAGCTCTGATACCATTTATAATGAATCAGAAAAGCGCTAGCCACATTTGTGATATCATCCTAAAAGGACTAGTCAATTTGGAGTTTCTCTAGAATTTCTTATAAAGCTCAGTTTCACCTAATAACTAGGTAATGTGGGACTTAGCAATCATGACTATCTTTATAAACCACCCACTCTATGTGGGCTACTTATATTCTCAATATTGAACCGAGGTGTTACATCTAATATCACACTAACTTAAAACAACAAAACCTGATACTACGAGCCATTCCCTAGGCGTCTTCATCCTAACAAATTTCCCAGTTCAAACACTGGTAACCTATTAATTTCTGTAAGTATAAGACTTAGTAAATAAATCATCACAAGACTGGTTATATAATAAGCCTCAAGTATTTGTTTCGTTTACAGAATCACAAATGTGAATTTTCACAAAGATCATGTGTATTACCCCCGTTACTATACCTATAAAAATAATTTAGTTTTGAATAGTTACAAATGCATAATTCTGGTAACAAACACTTATACTTTGATGCAAGGAAAACATGTTATAATTATATTTGTCATAGTTCAATTACACATGGTCTACCCATGATATTAACACATTCTCAGCAGGGTTGGCGCTGTCCCGAAGGACTTGTAATACAAAACCAATGCCTCGAATATGTACGCATACCGTCATCAGCAGTCCAACTGAGTCCGACCTCGAGTGGCCCACGCTACTAGCAAAGTCGTAACTTTCAACCCCTTTCAATCATGGTGCGTCGATTACAAAATAATCATTGAACCCAAGGCCCATCATATTATATCATAAATGTTTGACTATAAAGATCAACCCATATAATAGTCAACTCATGGCCGCTATTCAGCACGAGACAGTGTACCATGTCATACGATACAATTTAAGTATAGTTCATTTATTGCCATCATAAATAATTAGTACTCATCTTGAAACAGTTGTAAAATGTTATGAAAATTTAACAGCCTTATAACATACAATTTAAGAAAGGAAAATCATGCTTAGTTAGTTGACATATCGCATTTTAGTGAGATCAGTTTTGTAAGTATTTACTTACCTCGTCTGCAAATCCACAAACTCGAACATCTCAGATTCCTCCTACAGTGAAACATACCATAATATTATAAATAACTACTTAAAATGTTATCCTAAGCATATTGTGCCTTAAACTATCATTGAAACCCTATTTTCAAGAATTCTGTCATCCTCGAACGTTCGTCCATCATAAGCAATCGTTCTATCTACGGGTCATGAACGTTCGTTCAAGGACTAAGGAATGTTTGATGGTACCAAAATGCATGAAAAAATTTAGGGTACTCTATCTAAACGTGACAACTAATAATTAAGGCTTCTAATAGTTTAAGAGAAGAATATTAACGTAATGGATTTATTAAAACGGACGTATGCTTTATCATTTCCTTTTTGAAAAATGTAATCTATAAAAATTATGTGCTTAAAACTTGCAAAAACATTAACTTTAAATGATGAAATGTATATATTATGAAAAACGAGTTGCGCTTTAGGGGTTACCTTAATGAGGGTAGATTATCCTAAAAAATTTCTCCTCCTTTCTCTAGAATTTATCTTACAAAAAGGATGGAATGATTATGGTGCACAAAAGAAAAATAGATGGATGAAAATCGTAGGGA
Organism: Alnus glutinosa; assembly: GCF_958979055.1. NCBI lineage: Eukaryota > Viridiplantae > Streptophyta > Magnoliopsida > Fagales > Betulaceae > Alnus > Alnus glutinosa. Next base: position 22,898,991 of record NC_084888.1, on the reverse strand, counting down.
AATGGGCATTTATAGGGAATAAAATGCAGAGCATAAGGATCAATTGATCTATCAACTGTTGAACGTTAGGCACACAAGGTTTGAACGTTCGACACATGAGGTTCAATCATTCGGCATACAATCTAACACACATGCAGAAGGCGTGGGATGTACTTTCTCACACACAGTACACCACGCCATCAAACATTCAGAGTGGAAACTTCGAACGTTCATTCAAGAAGATAAGGATGATGGATGCGTAAGCTAGGGAAACTATCGATCGTTCGTGAAGGAATTTCGAATGTTCGTTCTAGGTGTAACACCCAAAGAATTTATTAGGATGATTAAGAATACTTTAGTATAAATAATAGTTTTTAGTTTGTTAAGTTGGATCAAATATATTTGGAAAATATATTTGATGTCTAATTTTATATTCTAAGAAGTGGACAGTTCGAACTAGACTCTGATTCACATTATGTATCATTTGACATTTAAGATTTAAAAAATTTGACTTAAAAAAAAAAATAGATTAATTAAAATAGTGTGAAATTTGTATGAAGTATGCACAAAGATAAACTAATAGTTTTTTTATTTATAATTTTTTTTAAAAAAAAAAAAAAATTTCTATCATGTACTAAAGAGCTTGATCTTAAGTTAAGAAAGAGAAGACGAATAGTCAAAGATTTAAATAAGAAAAGAAAGAGAAGAAGAATAGTAAAAGGTTTATGTTGACCGAATGAAGACTTTTCAACTATTGAACTTTTCAAATATATTCTGCAAGGTAACTTCACCACTATGTTTAATACATTGTAGAGATTCACGTACAAACTCTAGTGTTTTTGTAAAGATGAGATACGATTGGAAGCAATGTGTGAAAACAAGCAGATAAAATTTCAAAAAAAACGACGCCTATAACATTGTCTGCACCGATTAAATTTTTACAAAAAAACAAAATGTGTCCCAAAAATTGCCTATAAATACTCATATGCAGCACGTTACTTTTTCATTCAAAAAGTTCACTCTTCCTCTCTCATTCCAACAGTTCTCAACTATTAAAGAAAAAATAAAAAATAAATAAATAAAGCTTTATATCTTTGAACTTTAGAGCAACATGCATCAAGTGGGATTGCTAGGTATATTTCTTTTATCCTTAGTTTATGTCAATTCTAGTTATTAGAATTTAAATTATGTTAATATAATGTCTAAATTGCTGGGGGGAAATGCGATTGAATATCTCATGAAATGATATTATATTATATTCAATCATCCTTTTAATATTACAAAAATGTCATTGTGCTGCTGATAAGTGCTGAATGTTACACATTCAAGCTCCTTAATTTACATACGTTAAGCTCTTAGTTTTGTTATTGTTTGATGTTTTGTGTTGTTTTTGTGTTTTCTTGTATTTTACAGGTTTTTGAAGAAAATCCATCAAATTCCAAGATTAAAACGAAGTCAGCAAACTCACTTTTGGATAGATTCAATTCCAATCAATTTTGAATTTAAGGAAAGAGAAGTCGGCAAAAATTCGTTATTTTTGGAAAGAATTCAAAATGAGTATGTCTCAGTAATTTAATCATAACTTTCGTTTTAAGTATCGAATTGCAACAAAATTGATGGCGTTGGAAAGCTAAGAAAAAATTAAACAAATATGTCAAAAATAAATTTTTCCTAATTCAGACGTTTACCATACCAAAATCGTCCTGCAATAAAAGACCCCAAATTTGTACGAATTTTGGAATCCTTTTCCTACTTAGATGGAAATTTCAGAAAAGGAAAAGACCTATAATTATTCTATTTGGACTAGAACACCTATTTATAATTGTTCTACAATTTCTAGAGCTTCTAGAGCTTCTCTAATCCCTATAAATAGCCCTCTAACCTTTGAAGAAAAAGACACACAAGCTTTGAAAAAGAATCAAAGACTACATCAAGAAGGAGGTTTTTTTTCTAGTTTTTATTTTCTTTCTTTTCCTTTATTATTTTCTTATGAGGATGATTTCCATCCTATTTATGTGTAACTAATACTTTAGTTAAGGCTTGATTGAAGCCCTAATTATGTCTCGTTAAGGTTTTCAATTGGCTCCTTTACTACAATTTATATATTGATGCTTAACTTGATTATTTCCTATTTTCTTGAATTCCTCTCATGTTTATGCTTGATCATCATATGCATGTGGTATGGATTTGTTATTTATGTCAATTTGGATGACCGAGTCCTGGGCATAATAAAGTAACAAAAGAACCCCATCACAGGTTCTTGGATTAATCAACATAAAGACAACTGGAATAGATACCATGTTCCAATCTGAGTGTGTTTACCGATTTTCATAAATTTATGCTTTCTTGAAGAACAACTTAGTAAATACCATGCTAAATCCTTCAATAATGAAAAGAGTTAGGGTAGATTCCATGCCTAACTCATTACTCAGGGAAATCAATAGCTATAGGAGAAAATACCATTCCCTTGTGGCTGGTAAGCATTAAGTATCAAGTTACGATGATAGCATTGGCATTGTGAATCTCATTTAAGTATGATTAGTGGTGGATATTGAAGCCTTACCTTATCTTCTATTATATTTCTTCAATATTTTTGTCTCTTTTCTTTTACTAGATCTTATTAATATTTTATTTCTTTTCACTCATCTTAATTATTTAGGAAATCTTTTAAGCATAATTTACCAATCCTCGTGGGAATGATCTCGAATTTGATCTTGAGCACTTGCGAGTAAAACGTACAAATATTTATGTCTTTATTTAGGTAGATATTTGCACAACAAGTTTTTGGCGCCGTTGCCGGGGATTTTGTTAAATTGTTTTTTTTTTCATATATAAAAAAAAAAAAGAAAAGAAAAAAGAATCGTTTGTCTCTTAGTTCCTTTTCTACAGAATTCAATTCTAATATTGAGGCTTGAGTGTAGATCTTACAGATAGCAGTACTGAAGCTACTGTCCACTGCTACAATAACTTTTGCCTATGCAAGGTCGTCGATCTCAGAATTCAGAACTCATTCCATACAATCCAAAGATTGAACGCTCTATTCGACAGCAAAAAGACACCTCAGAAGTAGAAATTCTATTCGAAGTTGAGGAAAAGATGGCAGAAGTACGTGAAGAAAATCCACCTGAGCGGAAGCCAATGAAGAGTTCTTTCATACCACAGAATCTAAATCAGCCCTCTTGCATTGCTTTCCAGCCGAATGTGCAAAGTAATTTCAATTTGTCTCCCCACCTACTCAGCATGGTTCCACACTACAGAGGCACACCTACGGAGGATCCTTATCTTCATATTCGAGACTTCTTTGATCTTTAAAAGACCCAAAACATCCATGGCTTAAACGCGGAAGGAATCAGGTTAATTCTTTTTCCGTTTTCCTTGAAAGATAATGCTAAGTTATGGTTGAATTCTTTGGCTGCAGGATCTATCCACAATTGGGAGGAGTTGGCCACAAAGTTCTTGAAAAAGTTCTTACTAGCCCAAAGGACTAGGCAATTGAGGAGGGAGATTCAATCCTTCCAACAAAAAGATGGAGACCTATTCTTTGAGGCGTGGGAGCACTTCAAGGAGCTACTTCTAAAATGCTCACATCACAATCTATCTCAAGACGATCAGGTACAAGCTTTCTATGAAGGTTTAAATGATTCTAACAAAAGTCTTGTAGATTCAGCTTGTGGAGGTGTACTAATGGAAAAGAATAGCAAGGAGGCAATAGAACTGTTTGAGACTTTAAGCGAAAACTCCCAACAATTCTCATCCCGAGGGAGGCAAGGAGTAAAAGGAAATGGTGTCTATGAAGTGAACATAAATGGCGAAGTTCAAAATCAAATAGCTACCATGGAAAGAAAGTTGGATATGCTAGTCAAAGCCATGACTACACACGGCATCTTGCCCATTCAACAGATTGCACAAATTGAGGTATGTGCCATATGTTCCCAGTTTGACCACACCATTGAGACTTGCCCCATGTCTTCATCTACAGATCAGGAGCAAGCAAATTATATGGGCTAGAATAATTACCCTCCAAAGAACAATCCATACTCCAACACTTACAATGCAGGATGGCGAAACCACCCTAATTTTTCATGTAGTAACAATCAGAATGTGCAGAATCCATAAGGGCAGCAAAGGAATTTCTAGCAAGGAAATAACTATCAAGCTCCACCACAAGTGGTCCAACCAAATCCAAAGCCAAAGAAGAATGACCTCAAAAGTGCTCTACTCCAATTTATGACTGCACAACAACAGAGCAACACTCAAACTAGTCAAGCTATTCAAAAATTGGAAACACAAGTGGGGCAGTTGGCCAAAGAGTTAAGCGAGAGAAAAAGGGGCGAATTCCCAGCCCAAACAATACCCAATCCAAGGGGCCACGAGCAACTCAAGGCTATAACAACTCTCAGAAGTGGGAAGACCATTGACAACAAGGTGGGGATAGAACTTGATGAGACAATACCGGCATCTCCAATTGAGGCCACAACATCCAAGGTAAGAGAAAAGGAGAAGGTGAATGCACCACCCTTCCCTCAAAGTTTAGTAAAGCCAAGAAAGAAAAGCAACTTATGGACATTTTTGAAACTTTGAGAAAAGTTGAAATAAACATTCCTTTATTATATGCAATTCAGCAAATCCCTTCTTATGCTAAATTTTTAAAGGATTGTTGCACTCATAAAAGGAAGTTTCAGGATCATGAAAAGGTTGCTTTAACAGAAGAGGTAAGTGTTGTATTATTGAGGAAGTTGCCACCAAAGCTGAAAGATCCAGGTAGTTTCACTATTCCTTGCAAGATTGGTGACCAACTTTTTGATCATGCACTGCTGGATTTGGGAGCAAGTATCAATCTGCTACCATACACTGTATATGAGACATTAGGTTTGGGGGAGCTCCAACCAACCTCAATCACCTTAAAATTGGCAGACATAAGCATTAAAAGACCGAGAGGTATCTTGGAAGATGTCTTTGTAAAGGTAGATTAATTTATTTTACCTGCTGATTTTATTGTGCTGGATATAGAAGAATCCCCTATGCCATTACCTTTACCTAGGGTGGACTATTGCCGACATCAAAGGTATAAGCCCTTCCAAATGCATGCACAAAATTCTCCTTGAAGATGAAGCAAGGCCAACTAGGGACACACAAAGAAGACTTAACCCTCACATGAAGCAAGTAGTCAGAGATGAAGTTCTCAAATTGCTAGATGTTGGCATTATCTATCCCATCTCTGACAGCAAATGGGTAAGTCCGGTTCAAGTGGTGCCAAAAAAGAGTGGAATTACAGTGGTGAAGAATGAAGAAAACGAGTTGGTACCTACAAGAATGACCACCAGATGGAGGGTATGTATTGACTACCGAAGGCTCAACAAGGAGACCCGAAAGGATCACTTTCCTCTACCTTTTATTGATCATATGCTAGAAAGGTTAGCTGGTCACAGCTACTATTGTTTCTTGGATGGGTATAGTGGGTACAGTCAGATTGCTATTGCTCCAGAGGATCAAGAAAAGACCACATTCACATGTCCTTTTGGCACGTTTGCCTACCGGAGGATGCCATTTGGATTATGAAATGCACCTGCTACATTTCAAAGATTCATGATGAGCATTTTTCAGATAGGTGGAAAATTTCATTAAGGTATTTATTGATGATTTTAGTGTGTTTGGCTCTAACTTTGATGAATGTCTCCATCATCTGTAGATTGTCCTAAAAAAGGTGTGAAGATTGCAATCTAGTGCTTAATTGGGAAAAGTGTCATTTCATGGTACAACAAGGCATCATGTTGGGTCATGGTATTTCTAGCAAAGATATTGAGGTTGATAAGGCAAAGATTGACATCATCTCCAAACTCCCTCCGCCTATAATGGTAAATGGTATAAGAAGCTTTCTGGGGCATGCCGGATTTTATAGAAGATTCATCAAGGATTTCTCAAAGATTTCTAGACCTCTCTCCGCATTGTTGGCCAAAGATGCAAAGTTTGTATGGACTGACGAGTGCATGGATGCTTTCAATTTATTGAAAAAACTACTCACATCTGCACCAATCATGATGGCACCAGATTGGAACCTACCGTTCGAACTTATGTGTGATGCCAGCAATTTTGCCTTGGGAGCTGTTTTAGGCCAGCGAGTTGATAAGGTACCTCATGCTATTTATTATGCTTCTAAAACCTTAAATGATGCTTAGCTAAATTATTCCAACATTGAAAAAGAGTTGTTAGCAGTCATCTTTGCATTGGAAAAGTTTAGATCATATTTGATTCGATCTAAAGTCATCATCTTCACTGATCATGCTGCTCTCAGATACTTGTTTGCAAAGAAGGATGCAAAACCTAGGTTGATTCGATGGGTCTTACTACTGCAAGAATTTGATCTAGAAATAAGGAATAAAAAAGGTAGTGAAAATATGGTTGTAGATCATTTGTCCAGGTTGCTTCATGAAGAAGAAGGGAGTGAGCTCCCCTTAGGCGAACAATTTCCGGACGAGCAATTATTTGCCATCAATGTCCACCCTCCTTGGTATGCAGACATTGTGAACTACATCACTACAAAGGTTTTTCCCCCAGGTATGTCTAGTCAAGCAAGGAAGAGATTAATATCTATATCTAGACAATACCATTGGGATGAACCTTATTTATTCAAATCCTGCCCTGATCAAATCATCCGGAGATGTGTACTCGAGGAAGAGCATACCAGCATTTTATAGCATTGCCATCAGCTTGCCTGTGGAAGACACTTCGGAGCAAAGAAGACAACACTAAAGGTATTACAAGCAGGTTTCTTTTGGCCTACTATATTTAAAGATGCTTTTGGGTTTTGCAGTGCTTGTGACAGATGCCAAAGAACAGGGAACATCTCTTCCCGAAATCAAATGCCATTACAGAATATTCAAGAGGTCGAACTCTTTGGCGTATGGGGTATTGATTTCATGGGCCTTTTCCCTAACTCCTTTGGATTTTTATATATTCTAATGGGGGTTGATTATGTGTCCAAATGGGTCGAGGTTGTCCCCTCTACAACTAATGATCATCGAGTTGTTGTGAAGCTCTTGCAAGAATATATTTTCACTCGATTTGGGACACCAAGAGCGATCATCAGTGATGGAGGAAGCCATTTTAACAATCAACCTTTTGCTTCTTTGCTAAAGAAGTACGAGATCACACATAAGGTAGGTACTCCATATCATCCCCAGGCCAACGGACAAGTGGAGATCAGCAATAGAGAAATCAAGAGCATCCTGGAGAAGACGGTGAACACTAATAGAAAGGATTGGTCTTTGCGCTTAAATGATGCACTATGGGCTTATCGGACTGCTTACAAGACCCCAATTGGTATGTCACCATATCAGTTAGTCTTCAGGAAGGCCTGCCATTTACCTGTGGAGCTAGAGCATCGAGCATACTGGGCCATAAAGCAACTCAATTTCAATATGAAGCAAGCAAGTGAAAAGCAGAAATTGCAGCTGGTTGAGCTTGAAGAATTCAGACATGATGCCTATGAAAATGCGAAGATCTACAAGGAACGGACTAAGGCATATCATGACAAGCAACTTGTCAGAAAAGAGTTTCATGTAGGCCAAAAGGTATTGCTATACAATTCTAGATTATGACTTTTTCCAAGTAAGCTTAAATCTCGGTGGTATGGTCCTTACACTGGTACTAAGGTTTTCTCTCATGAAGCACTAGAAGTTCATAACAAAGAAAAAAAATCATACTTTCATGGTGAATGGGCATAGAATGAAACCTTACTTTAAGATTGACTTTCGGCCTTAAAATAAAGATCTGGAATTACATCCAGTTCAGAACACTGCCTATCCTACGCTTGAGCGAAATTCAGACTAGGCTCCAGTGCATCTACCCCAGTCAGTGATACTGAGACCACATCTTGCACTGACACTGCCATATCCTTTACACTTTCTATTTGTTTTGATTTTGTTTTATTTATTTTTTATTTTTTTTCCTTTGTCTAGCTGAAGACGTTAAGCTTAGCGCTCATTGTAGGCAACCCATCTTGTCACAATTTTTTTCCCCTTCATAGTTTTGTTTTTCAGGAAAAGTGTGTCTGCATTCAAGTTTGGGGGTATGCTACGAGCCATACCTAGTCCAACCAATTTTCTCATCTCTCAGGGATCTTAGTGGATCTAAAACTTACTGATGAGTTAGATCTGAACAAGAACAGCCCAATAGTTCCAACACTGTGTCTGTTGCTAATATCCCTGAGTCTTCTGAGAATTCATCTGAAACAGATTCCTCTTTGGAATTTGAATCTAATGAAAATATATATAAACCTTTTTTGAAGCTTTCACTGAGTAACTGAACTTCTTGCCTCATTAAGCATTGAATGTTCACGACGAAAAGTGAGAAATTCTGATTGGTTAAAGTCATGACTAGTTTAGTTTTGTAGCCTTTTTTACTCGAGTTAGTAAGCTCTTAGGGGTGTTTCCACACTTAGTGCCTTAAAGCCATCTGGTTTAGGAGCATTAACCTGATACTCGTTACATGGGTCAATTAGAAAGCTTAAGAGAATTAAGCATTGCATAGTCTAACCAAAAAAAAAAAAAAGAATAAAGCTCTTGCTATTATGCTTTGATTATTCCATTTGATGGGGATCCCAGTGAATTTTGAGATATTGAGTCATTGCACATTGGAATTAATTTGAAGCCTCATGATTATGTGTTAGTTCATCTTATACTGAATTGAACTTGTGATGCCTCAGCTTCTCGTTTGTAAGTGGTTAGACTTTGGAATTCTATTTTATATTGAAGATGGAGTTTATCTTTCTAAGCTTGCCAACGAATGAGAATCATAATTTTGGTGACACTTAACTCTTTGGGATAATTATGAATTTTTGCATAATGTTTGTGGGTATCATTCATGGCAAACCCTCACGAGACTTCACTCGTCCACTAGGGAGTCCTAGAAGTTTAAAAGGCTTATTGCATACGCTAAATGCAATCGTATTTCCCGCGACAGAGGAGGTAGAGTAGTTATTGTTTTAGTTTTCCTTTTATTTTCAATTCTGCATTGCTAAGGGACTAGTAATATGTAAGTTTGGGGTGTGATAAGTGCTGAATGTTACACATTCAAGTTCCTTAATTTACATATGTTAAGCTCTTAGTTTTATTATAGTTTGATGTTTTGTGTTGTTTTTGTGTTTTCTTGTATTTTACAGGTTTTTGAAGAAAATCTATCAAATTCCAAGATTAGAACGAAGTTAGCAAACTCACTTTTTGATAGATTCAATTCCAATCAATTTTGAATTTAAGGAAAGAGAAGTCGGCAAAAATTTGTTATTTTTGGAAAGAATCCAAAATGAGCACGTCTCAGTAATTTAATCATAACTTTCGGCTCAAGTATCGGATTGCAACGAAATTGATAGCGTTGGAAAGCTAAGAAACAATTAAACAAATATATCAACTATAAGTTTTTCCTAATTCGGACGTTTACCATGCCAAAATCTCCCCGCAATAAAAGACTGCAAATCTGTACGAATTTTGGAATCATTTTCCTACTTGGATGAAAATTTCAGAAAAGGAAAAGACCTGTAATTATTCTATTTGGACTAGTAGACCTATTTCTAATTGTTCTACAATTTCTAGAGCTTCTAGAGCTTCTCTAATCCCTATAAATAGCTCTCTAACCTTTGAAGAAAAAGACACGCAAGCTTTGAAGAAGAATCAAAGGCTACATCAAGAAGAAGGTTTTTTTTCTAGCTTTTATTTTCTTTCTTTTCCTTTATTATTTTCTTATGAGAATGATTTTCATCCTATTTATGTGTAACTAATACTTTAGTTAGGGCTCGATTGAAGCTCTAATTATGTCTCGTTAAGGTTTTCAATTGGCTCATTTACTACAATTTATATGTTGATGCTTAACTTGATTGTTTCCTATTTTCTTGAATTCCTCTCATGTTTATGCTTGATCATCATATGCATGTGGTATGGATTTGTTATTTATGTCAATTTGGATGACCGAGTCCTGGGCATAATAAAGTAACAAAAGAACCCCATCACAGGTTCTTGAATTAATCAACATAAAGACAAATGGAATAGATACCATGTTCCAATCTGAGTGTGTTTACTGATTTCCATAAATTTATACTTTCTTAAATAACAACTTAGTAGATACCATGCTAAATCCTTCAACGAAGAAAAGAGTTAGAGTAGATACCATGCCTAACTCATTGCTTAGGGAAATCAACAGCTTTAGGAAAAGATATCATTCCCTTGTGGCTGGTAAGCATTAAGTATCAAGTTATGATGGTAGCATTGGCATTGTGAATCTTATTTGAGTATGATTAGCGGTGGATATTGAAACCTTACCTTATCTCCTATTATATTTCTTCAATATTTTTGTCTCTTTTCTTTTATTAGGTCTTATTAATATTTTTATTTCTTTTCATTCATCTTAATTATTTAGGAAATTTTTTAAGCATAATTTATCAATCCTCGTGGGAATGATCTCGTATTTGCCTACTATACTATCATTTTGATCTAGTGCACTTGCGAGTAAAACGTATAAATATTTATCTATTTATTTAGGTAGATATTTGCACAACAACTGCCTATTTATTATTAGGTATTTTACAATAGCGATGTTGTAATGTCCAAGTAATGTCAGAGGTTTTACATAAATATAATACTAATGCCGTAGTAATGTCCGTATGAGAATTATGTGGAAATGATATATAGTCGTTATGATGCCCAAATAATACTAAGATGTTTTAGATATGTAGTTATGATGCCAAAATAACATTAAGATATTTAGATATGTTGTTGTGATGCCCAAGTTGTATTATGACATTGTAAACATGTCGTTATACTGTCCGAATTTTTAGGATTTAAAATAAGACTTATGAATGAAAAATAAAGAATATACGCTAATATGAAAGTACAATATTAATGTAGAAAGTATATGAAGATGCGAAAAATCATATAAAGAGTATAAGCCTAAATGGTAAGTTCAAACTTACTGACTCGACATTATTTTACAAAAGCATGTTATATATGTTTTCTTCAGCCCTGTTATTTTGATTACACGTATGAATATATTTTGAGATGTTTTACATATGTGTTAAATGAAAATGTGTTTTCAAAGGAAATGATTTATGAAAAGAGATTGAGTTTTTAAATGAAAAATGTGATTTATGAAAATGAGAATATTATATGAAATTATGTATGAATGCATGCAAAGGGCTACGGTTAAGTGGGGATTATGCGTCGAACACCCAAATGTTAAGAAGGGGGGAACAAAGTTGACTAACAGCCTAACGATTAAGTGAAGTCACACGCTTAACAATTTGAAGCTATAAGAGGGATTTATTATTAGCAATCTTACAGTTAAGTTGGGGTATTACTTAGCAAACTCTTGAAGATAAGTGGGAGTATAATTCACTTATTGTTATGATAATATGATATGTTATGTTCTGCAATGTTATGTGCTTAAAGTATGTTGATTTTAATTGATATTTTATTTATCATGGTATGAATTGTTTTACGGCATCATGTTATGAAATGAGGAGTTAAATATGTAGTTAGAAAATATAAACAAAGATATTTATATTTTATAACTATGTATCAAATTGTTTATCACATGATTTACTATTTAGCCATACTTTTATTGAAAACTCCTTTATGAAAACCATGCATACGTGGATGTCTAGTAAACACTAGTCATGAGATATTTTCTAAATAACTGAAAGCTCAAATTATAAATGGTTAGTTTGCTTGAACATGCTGAGTCGTGGACTCACCCTTTCACTTCTAATTTTTAAAGATGCGGTTGAGGAGGAGAAAGAAGAAGACATGGACCTGTTTAAGTGTTCGATCTATGATGAGTGAGACTGATTGGGAGCCTTAATTTTTGAAAAGACTGACTTACTTGAAGTCAATTGTGAAAACACTTGAAGTATTAGATGTGCGAATTTTAGTATACCAGTTATGGCAATTAATGATATACAGTGTGTTGTTAATAACCTTGTAAGAGATGTAGCCTGTTGCCTGTGACAATTTTGGAAAAACTACGTTCTCTGTTGTTGATATTTATATTATGTGAAGTTTAAATTGGATGCTCTGGTACAATTATCTTTTTTAGAAAAACAATAATTTTTTTTTTAAAAAAAAGAAAAAAAGAAAAGAGTCATGTTATTTTATGTGGTAGTTTTACTCGTAATTTTAGATAATTACACTTACGGCTTGCTTAGAAAGCTGGGGTGCTACACTAGGGCTTCATCAAACGTACATTCGAGGTAATTTAAAAACACTTTTGTATATTTTGTTGTAAGATGAATTTTGGGGTTATGGATTATAGAGTTACTCTACTTATTTTAATTTTGTAAATCGTTAGTTTTTATACGGGGCATCACAACAGGAGGCAAGTGGGAGTGTTTGTCTGCGTACAAATGGTTTGTAAATTATAGAGTTACAAGGGTTGGTAAATTTACCATGCCTGTACTTTGAATCTTTTATAGTGAGTCATTTCTTGGGTTTGGTTGCCTCATAGCTATTGTACTTTTGATGTGTTCAAAGGGTTTCTACTTCATTAACAAAATCTGGTATTGTTGATGTGTGATTGATTTATTATTTTTGGTGGTTTGATATTTTTATTTATTGCAGTGTTAATTTGTTAAAGTACTACATATTATGTGTATTGTAAATTGGGGTTGGATTTCAATCCCTCTCAATATGGATACCATTTCTTGTCTCGAGGTGTACTTGGTGCCATTCAAATGAGAATATAGTGAGCACAAACTAACTCCTATATCATTTGTCAAATCGCTATGTGGCACATTATGGTCCGTTGATCAGTGTCTCGTCCAAACAAAACCTCTTTCTAGTCCGAATGTGACTTAGCTAAAACATGTTCTCTAAGTTTACCCTAGAATTGTTCGGACGAGGCTTTTCTTGTCTGAAGGGGGCTCTTTTTTTAGTCCAAATATTTTCTAAGTTTTTAAGTCAACTTTTTTACTCTATTTTTGGTTCCGTTTCATCCTACCACTCTTGGGTCCTTTCGTACTTTATGTGATCGGGAAACATTGCACATGTGGCAGTAATTTGAGCATAATTTGGGGTACGTGGGTTGGAATTGTTCATAAGACCCCAATCCAAAAATATATTTTTGGTGCGCATGTCATAATCATTAGCCATGCCTGGTGAGCGCATTTTTTGGGTACAAAATCCATCATTTTCACCTTTAAAACCCCATTTTAAGTTATTTTCTACCATTTTTAGGAAATAGTTATTTCTTTTAGGGAGAGTGGGGTTCTCTCTTGGATTCTCTATCATATGTTTTCAAAACATCCCTAGTACATAACTTACAATCTTGTTTTATTATTTTATTCCATTATTTTCATTTACTAATTTTCTTTGACTTTTATTTGTCCTAGGTGTTACAATAATGTATCCCCATGAAATGTCTACTAGCAACACAATAACATTATTAATCCAAAAGTTGGAGATCAACATCTCAAAATATACAAAACTCATGAAGAATGAGGTCAACAAAAGACATTGAGTGTAGTGCCACAGATTATTAATATGATTAAGTATGTCTTAATTGGAAATTATGACTTTTTAAGTTTTTGCGTTGACTGAACGTTCGCTAAGAGTGACGAACGATTGAAGTTCCCATTGTGAACGTTCGATTACATGTTGTACTATGTGTCAAAAGGTACATCCCACGTCACTGGTATGCAAGAAAAATAGTACAAGAACGTTCGAGAATCGTAAAACAAACATCTGACATAGTACCCAAACGAGTACTAAACGTTCGACAGATGGTAGATCACTTCATCCTTATCCACTATAATTTTTCCCTATAAATACCCCACCCCTTTGTTTTATTTTGTGTATTCCGCCTTTGGAGTTGATGTTACTCTGGTGAGAGTGTGTGAAAGTGTTTCGATATGAGGAATGCATTTCGCTGTAAAGGGGTAATGTCCTTGTTCAAGCTTATTCTATTGTAGCCATTATGCTGTTGGTTTATCTTTTAACCATAGGTTTTATCCTTTAGTGGCTATTATGATCTTAATGCTAGTTTAGTATTAGGCATAGCATTTTGATGTTTTAGATGTTATGTTGCTTGCACAATATGTTGTTGGCTTAAGACCGTATTAAGACTATGGTTGGGAGCTTAGGATTTGCTTAGAAGTAGTTTGGTTAAGTTTGGGTCAAAATTAAGTTTATGCCAGGAACGAACATTCGATCTCCCTGGCCGAAAGTTCGATCAACGTGCTTTGAATGATCATTCTTCATGTTTCGAACGTTCGAGTATCATATCCCGAACGTTTGTGGTTCAGGTAGAATACATATTTTGAACTTATTAGAGCATAGAATTAGTTTTATCTCGGGATTAGAACTGACATAAAATTGACAATTTTGAGACCTTTAACAAAATGTCTCAACTATCATGCTTGTGTAGTGAATTCATAGCATGTAATAATTTTAGCTTTCATGGTAAACGTAGCAACTGTAATCTGTTAACTGCATCTCTAGGATATAGCCTTTTAACAATAAGAAAATATATCATAAAGTAAACTTTCTACTATCTACATATTTAGCAAAATTCAAATCTGAATAACCAACTACCTCCAAATGTTAAGTATATTTTTAGGTTAAGTTGTAATTCTTGGTTCCTTGCGTATACTGCAAGACTTTATTTGTAGCTCTTCATCGACTCAATAGTCAAATTGTCAGTCCAATGGTTAGGTTTGGTGCAAACCTGTGCTTGCATTAGGTTGCATACTGTAGATGCTTACAAAAGACTTTTCATTTGCTCTTGTTCCAATACATTTTGGGGATATTAATCTTTATTAAATTTATCCATTTTAATAATAGGTGCTACTAAAGGTGCGCAATCATTCATTCTAAATCTCCCCAAAACCCTTTTTAATGTAGGCCTTCCAAGGCAGTGTTAATATTCTTTAATTTATGTCTATGTGAATCTCTATGTCAAAGGCATAAGAGGTTTCACTTAAATCCTTAATTTCAAAGTTTTTTGAGATAAACTTCATGTGGCAAAACTTAATCACTACTTGCAAAATAAAATCTACATATAGGACTAGAAAGATTACTTTACTCTCACTGACCTTAAGGTATATATACTAATTAACAAAGTTTTCAATAAACCATGAAGTAATACCTTGTAAAAGGTATACCACTGGCAGGAGATATGTCTCAGCCCTTAAATAGATTTCTATAATTTGCAAACATTCTGACTGTTATCCATAAAACATTTAGGTTGTCTCATGTAAACCTCCTATTTAAGATCCCTATCAAGAAAAAATCAATTTTAGGATCTCGTTGACTTACCCAAAGGAGCAATAGCCATAAGTTGTAATTTGATTTATAAAACCAAAAGGGATGCCACGATAATGTTGAACGATATAAAACTATACTTGTAGCCAAGGGTTTTACTCAAAAGAAATATATTGATTATCATGAAACCTTATCTCCAGTGTCTAAGAAGGGTTCATCATGGCATTAGTAGCTCATTTTGACATAGAGCTAGATCAAATGGATGTGAAAACAACATTTCTGAATAGGGATCTTAAATAGGAGGTTTACATGAGATAACCTAAAAGTTTTATGAATAACAGTCAGAATGCTTGCAAGTTATATAAATCTATTTATGGGATGAGACAGATCTCTCGTTGGTGGTATACCCTTTTACAAGGTATTACTACATTGTTTATTGAAAACATAATCTTTCTAGTCATATATGTAAATATTAGTTTGCAAGTAGTGATTAAGTTTTGCTACATGAAGTTTATCTCACAAAACTTTGAAATGAAGTTTATCTCATTAAGTTTTGCAAAGGGTGCATTTTTTAAAATGCAAAATTTTGAAAACTAACTTGTAATTTTACAAAATACTTAACTGTATTTTAATTTTTTTTTTCTTTTAAATCTCATATTTTAAAATTCTTTATAATTTTTTGAAATCCCAAACTCAAGGGAAAAGAAAGAAAATGTGCTAAGAAAATTGCTGTTGAAAAAGGCCAAAGGCCCAACGGGTGCGAAAAGGGTGCGGGGTTTGAAGTGCAAATGAGAGAGGCGCTTTCATCTCTATCTTCTCAATTCTAAAACCCTTGCAAGAAATACAAATACATCAATGAATTGAAGCACAATGCCACAATTCACGAACCTCCGCCTCCTCTTCTTCCTCTCTTCATTCCCTCTTCTCTCCCCCCTTAAACCCTCTCTCTCTTTCCCTGTCCTCTCCAAGCCCAGACCCCGCCGCTCTCTCTTCACTGTTCTCGCCTCTAAACGACACCGTAAGCCTCCTACCCAGTCCCCAAATCTTGCTCGCAGAAACAGCAGCACTCTAAGGGAGAGCAAAGGCAGGGACAAAGAGGTTCCAATGGATGAAACTGAGCGTGTGGGATTCAATAAGAGAAGGGCCGAGGGCAGAGACAAGATTGAAAGGCCCCGGAAGACCCTGCAGCTGAAAGCGCGCGAACTCAATCCTGCTAATACCATATCTTATGCGCAGGTATATTGGTTTTGGCTTTCTGGGTTTTATTTGTTTGGGACACTGTGGTATTTGGGAAAAAAAAAAATCAGAAAAAAGTAAAGATCTCGTAGTTTGTGCCTTGTGGATTATGAGAGCTCTGTGAACTGCGTTTTAAAGTTAGTTTGTTTTTGAGCAGATGCGCTTACTTGCCAGGTTTTGGTCTGAGTTCGTAATCTGAATCCTCAGTAATTTAAACAAGTATAGGTTAAAGTTGGAATCCTATTTTTGTGTTGATGGTGTTTTGGACTTTTTATTTTATTTTTTTTAATAAGTAATTCAATTTCATTTAAAGCGCATGGGTGCAACCATAGTGCATAAGAAGTATACAAGAGAACCCCCTTTAGTATATAAGAAGAACAAAACTCTAAAAACTTATAAAAATTTGAAACAGGCAATCTAAACAATAGTACTATTCATTTATACAAAGATTTGAACATCTTCTTTAACTCTAATATCGCCATCTCATGATCTTCAAAGCTTATTTTATTCCTTTCCCTCAAAATATACCACATTAAACATATAGAAGCCAACCTCCACAATTCCAAAACCTACATTGTCCTAGTTGTTCCTTCCAACTCACCAACAAATCTCTCACCCTTCAAGGCATAATCCATATAACCCCAAACAACAGAAAAGGCGAGCTTCATATTCTCTTGCAACCTGACAATGAAGAAGAAGATGATCAATACTCCTCACTTTTCTTACATTTACAACACCAATTCTCCACAATAGCATACCTCTTTTGTAAATTATCCAAATTTAAGATTTTATCTAAAGTTGTTGTCCACACAAAGGAAGCCACACTCAATGGAGACAACTTTCCAAATGCTCCTCCAAATAAACGGAGAATTCACTGAAGTAGATAACACCTGTAGTAAGACTTCACTTCATCATTTTCTTTTAGAAGGAATCCAGCTTATTTTATCATCACCTCCTTGCCTCACTCTTTGGGAATACAACAATTCAAAGAAATCAGAGATCATTTTCTCCTCCCAATCATGCACATGTTTTAACTAATGAATGTTTTCATTTCGGAACTGCATATGATTTGCCACCCACGCATCCTTACAACGAGCAATAGTGAATAATTCTGGAAAAGAGAATTTCAAAAGCTGCTCTCCACACCATAATTCATGCCAAAACCGCACAATAGATCCATCTCCCACCTCGTACCTCACGAATTTAGAAAAATCTTCCCATCTCCTCATACTTTTCCACACTCCCACACCATAGGGCCCTGCAAGCTCCTTAGAACACCAACCTCCCCCCAAACTATCATATTTAGTGTCTACCACCGATCTATACATAGCCTCTCTCTCTGTATCATATTTATTTCCATATTAATTGGTATGTGAAGGAACTTAGTTCTTTATCCTTACTTGGGCTTCCTAATACAAGCCCCTGATTCCACGGCCATGCAGCCAAACGTGAGCAGAAGTGTAACATTTTAGAATGCTAGCTGGTTGAATTGTGGGATTTGATCAACTGGGCTACTATGAACTGAGTTTGTGGGGGTCTGGGTGCGAGGAAAGGAGTTTAAGTAATGTTCCTGTTACTTGTTTGCAGGTTTCATTCTCTCTACAAATTTTATTTTCTGGCCTTTTCATTTGTGTAGAGAGTACTTAAGATCACATTTGTATTTGTGGGGTTTAATCAGTGGCATTACTATAAAGTAATTGTTGGATTGATGAGAGATATTTGCAAATAAATTCAGTTGTCTCATTGGCTTGTGATTCTGGTGTCTTTTTATTTATTACAGATATTGGGGACAGGAATGGATACTCAAGATACATCTCCTTCAGTCTTGCTTTTCTTCGACAGGCAAAGGTTTATATTCAATGCTGGAGAGGTAAGCCTGGAGTGACATTTTCCTTAGGAATTTTTTTTTTGATAAGTAAGAAAATTTCATTAAAAAAGTGTAAGGCGCCCCTAAGTACACAGGGACAACTCAGCTAGCCCACATAAAAAACCCAAGAAAACCCACAGAAAACTACAAACCCACATTCCTTAGGAATTCAATGTTATATATTTTCTCTGTTGGTGTTATGGACTTAATTTTTGCTTCTTTATTATAAGTTTATATACGGTTGTCGGTTCATGACTACCAAAAATGAGTGCATGGATTCTGAAATAGTGTTATGTTATTGTTTGGTGTTCTATGAAATTGAAATTAAGGCGGTGCTTGTACCTATATTTTTTAGATGTAATTCTTCAGAAAAAGTTATTACATGTAAATTTGTGGAATTTTATTCTCTTAATTTATAATTCTCAATGCAGGGATTGCAACGGTTCTGTACAGAGCATAAGATTAAATTATCAAAGGTATGAGATGTCTGGAAACTGTTTCTTTTCTTCTTCTGTTATAAATCTATATATAATGTAACTTATCAAAAAAAAAAAAAATCTATATATAATGTGTTCTTCAATATCAGTTGATGAAAATGATAAATCACATCTTTCAGTTAGTAGAAAGACATTTAATGTTTTGAATTTTTCCGCAGATAGACCACATATTTCTCTCGCGCGTCTGCTCAGAGACTGCAGGTGGACTTCCAGGTTTGTATCTTCACAGATCAGCAACAATATTCTATCTGTAGTCAGTAACTGTAATTCAATTGCAAATTATAACCGAAGAAAGTGTTCTACTTGATACTATAATGCCTTCAAGCATTAGAAAACGTATGGTATTGCAAAGAGATGTTTCAGTTGGCCCCTAAATTGATCTAGTTTTACTTTATCTTCGCAGGTTTGCTGCTGACTTTGGCTGGCATGGGAGAAGAAGGAATGTCTGTGGGTATCAAACTCACTTATACATACATACACACATACACACAGCACATATATCCCCGTCTTTCCAGTTAATTATGTTAAATTGTACTATGCAATGCCAGCTTATACTATTTTAAAGAATAGTTGCTGTTGTTCTGAAGGTCAATGTTTGGGGTCCGTCAGATCTCAAGTATTTAGTTGATGCCATGAGGTCTTTCATCCCAAATGCTGCTATGGTTCACACTCGGAGTTTTGGGCCTGCACTAAGTTCTGATGTTGCTGCTATGCCTGATTTAAGTAAGTCTCTAGATCCCATTGTTCTCGTCAATGATGAGGTTGTCAAAATATCAGCCATTCTCCTACAACCAAATTGCGTGGAAGGGTGGCAACTCTTGAATGAAGAACCCATCTCACAAAAGGGTCTAGAAGAGAGGATGGATCATATCTCAAAACCACTTAGTCCAAACAGCAGAACTGGGTCTGCTACAAAGCCTGGTGATATGTCTGTGATATATGTCTGTGAATTGCCTGAGATCAAGGGAAAATTTGACCCGGCTAAAGCTATGGCTCTTGGTCTTAAACCAGGCCCTAAGTATCGTGAACTGCAACTTGGCAACTCAGTGAAGTCAGATCACCAAAATATCATGGTGGGTTCCAGAAGCCATGAAATCGATAGATTAGAAGGCTCTTGTCTGTGTTTTAGTTTATCTTAAATCTGATATTTGCTCTATAATCTATAGATTTATTTGCCTTTTTGTTTAGGTTCATCCAAGTGATGTAATGGGTCCTTCTGTTCCTGGTCCCATTGTATTCCTTGTTGACTGCCCGACGGAATCTCATTTGGAGAAGTTATTGTCTATACAATCTCTCAGTAGTTATTATGCAGATCACTCGGGCAACCTGCCAGATGGTTCTAAGACTGTTACTTGTATCATTCATTTAAGTCCTGCATCTGTCATAAGTAGTTGCAATTATCAGAAATGGATGAACAGATTCGGTTCAGCCCAACATATTCTGGCTGGACATGAAAAGTGAGTCTCTTTTCTTATTAAAAAGTCTTTGTGGTATGTGATTTTCATACTTTGATTGACAGTTCTCTTTGGTACTCATGCATTTGCAGGAAGAATGTGGAGATTCCAATTCTAAAATCAAGTGCAAGAATTGCAGCACGACTTAATTATTTGTGTCCTCAGTTTTTTCCAGCTCCAGGATTTTGGTCTCTTCAGCAGCTTAATTACTCAGCACCAGATTCCATTGCTTCACGTGAGGTTTGTTGCATATATTAAGAGGCTAATGATCATTATAAACTTTAGATTTTAGGAGTTGATAAGTAATTGGGCCCACTGAGCAGTTGATTTGTTTCCTTTTATCAGGGTCCAGTTTTGGAGCGTGAAACAATTTCTGCTGAAAATCTCCTCAAGGTATGAAATATTGATTTTAATTGGCTTCTTAAGGAAAAAAGAAAAAAAAAAGAAGTAACCTATTCGTTGATATTGCAAATCCCTCCTCTTTCTTCCTGCTTAATGATATGCAGTCCTTTCTTTTTTTCTTCTGAAATGTTATTTTATTTTTCCCCAAGCATCTATTCAATTTTAGTTTTTCTATATAATGTTACAAAGTTATACATTTTCTTTCTTTCTTTCTTTCTTAAATGCTGTTTGAAGTTTTACGAGGAGAGAGGACTACGCTGACTGCTTATGCTGTGTATATTGAACTTCTGGCCCCAACTAATTTTTATACTAGAAAGATCTGATGTAGTTTAACCTTTTCTTTTTACAAACTAGACCGCATTCACAAGCATAACCCCAAAAGTTATCTAACATTGAGGTATGAAAGAAATGTCAATTGAGACGGTCAAGAGAGAGAATGTCGAGGGTTATTAGGAAATTGATTATGTTCTCAAGAAATTGAGGAGATCATTTACATAAATTCTCCCATGTATCCATTTATCAAAACTTCCTCAATCTATTCTCTTTATATATGCTTGGATATAGAATGTCAAGCCTTCTTTTTGAATTCTTTTTTTTTTCATCCCATTTAGGCCAGGATCTGCTTGTTCTGCAATGTGGCATGATCTGCTAATACTTTTATGGGAGTGTCTCAATGTTTTTGATCCCATATAGAACACTCCATATAATGATGGCATTTTTTTTTTCTTTTGTATATTGAACAGTTCACTTTGCGTCCTTATGCTCATCTTGGGTTGGATGGATCTGGTATTCCAAGTTCAATGTCTCCCTCAGAAGTCATTGATGAGTTGCTGACAGAGATTCCAGAGATTGCAGATGCTGCCCAACATGTCAGTCAGTTGTGGGACAGATCAACAGAGACAGAGGGGCAAGATAATCGAGTTATGGTTGAAGAGCCATGGTTGAATGAGAATACTCTTCCTAGTTGTTTGGAGAATATAAAGAGAGATGACTTAGAGATTATTCTTCTGGGGACCGGTTCATCCCAGCCGTCTAAATATCGAAATGTTAGTTCTATCCACATTAATCTTTTCTCAAAAGGAGGTTTGCTCTTAGATTGTGGTGAAGGAACCCTGGGACAGTTGAAAAGAAGGTAATGCCATACAAATCTTGATATGCATGTTACTATTACTAAAAAGAGCTTTCAGATTCCCCTCTAACACATTGGTTGATATACCTTGAGAACAGATATGGTGTAGAGGGTGCTGACTATGCTGTGAGAGGTCTACGGTGTATTTGGATTTCTCATATTCATGCCGACCACCACACTGGCTTGGCAAGAATACTTGCTCAGCGATGTGATTTACTGAAGGGAGTGCCCCATGACCCTTTACTTGTTGTAGGGCCAAGGCAGCTTAAGAAATACTTAGATGCATACCAACGACTTGAAGACTTAGATATGCAGTTCCTTGATTGTAAGCACACGACAGAGGCTTCATTGGATGCTTTTGAGGGCATTACTGGATCAAGGACGGATCACTTTTCTCCAGGAAGTCCAATCAATGTTGAGGATATGAATGATAAAAATTCAGATGGGTCAATTGGACAGGGTATGGATTGTACTCTCTTTGCTAGAGGATCCCTTATGCAGAGCTATTGGAAGAGACCAGTTAGTACAGTTGACAATGGCGTGGCTTTGCCAATCCTAAAGAGGTTGAAGAAAGTTCTCAGTGAAGCTGGTTTGGAGGCCTTGATTAGTTTTCCCGTTGTGCACTGTCCACAGGCATTTGGTGTTGTGTTGAAAGCAGCAGAGAGAATTAATAGTGTTGGAAAAGCGATACCAGGGTGGAAGATTGTGTACTCAGGTGACACTAGGCCCTGCCCAGAACTGATAGAAGCATCTCGTGGTGCGACAGTTCTTATACACGAGGCAAGTTATCTCACAAATCTGTGCTTTTTTTTTTTCCCTGGTCAATTGATAAAGATTACAGAATTTATTTTCTTCCCCAGATACAATGTTTAAGATAGGTATGTACATATTCGGACATGTCTAACTGATAGTTGTAGACATTTTGAAGCTTAAATCGAGATAGAAAAAAGATTGAAGGAACTTTTACAATAATCATGGTTGGTTGGACATTGTCTGAGAAGATGTTCTCTCTCTCTCTCTCCCCCTTCCTTTCTTTTTTTTTCCATCGTTTTTCATGTAAGTGTTACTGAGAAGACGTTCTTTTCATGGGTCTGCACCAAGATGTTCAGTGAAACTTATCAATGAATAGGATTAAAATAATTTCCAATTAAGTATTCCCCAGCTCCAATTAGAATTTGCAAATAAAAAAGCTATTGTGTATGTCTACATCAAAATCTCAGATACGGTCCATTTCAAATCTAAACTATTATTATACTTTCCTAATTGATGAAGTGGCTTATACCATGTTGCTTTAGGCCCTTAGTGGCATTTCAGCTGGTTGTAGAGTTAACTTGTTTAACACTTCTAATGGTTGTTTAGGCTATTTCCTAATAGGGGTTTTCATCACATTATGCTAACAAAAAGGATTATGTTATTAATGCTTATTTCAAAATGTATTGTGGGTAAAATTAGGATAAGACGACAGTGATTGACCAGTTGTTGTTGTGAACATTGCAGGCAACTTTTGAGGATGGCATGGTGGAAGAGGCTATTGCAAAAAACCATAGCACAACGATGGAAGCTGTAGAGGTTGGGAACTCTGCTGGTGCATATCGCATTATCCTTACCCACTTCAGCCAGAGATATCCCAAAATTCCAATATTCGATGAGACACATATGCATAAGACATGCATTGCGTTTGACATGATGAGTGTTAATGTAGCAGATTTGCCAGTACTTCCAAAGGTTCTTCCATACTTAAAACTGCTTTTTAAAAACCAGATGATAGGTGATGAGTCAAATGATGTTGTAGATGCTGCAAGTGCAGCTTCATAACAATTTTTTTTTTTTTTTTTGATATTATGAAATTGGTTTTCCTCTTTTCTTTCGGTAATTTGCAATATCTTATTTTTTGGTAATCTATATTTCTTGCCAATTTAGTGGGAGGATTTCTTTACATTGATTATACATACTCTTGCTAGTTGATCCTTCCCTACTAGGATCCAGAATCAATTAGATTGTCGAAAATATTTTTGTGTTAAGTGGGTCGGATCTGATAAGGTTTGGAATCTGGATACCCCATGATCTGTAGCCAAGTCTTGCTTGACCTGGGCCGATTATGTTTTATGACTGATTCCTGTCCTCCACCCTTTTAAAGCCGAGACCACAAGGATTGCACTTATGGCACCAGGGACTAAGTCTGTACAGTGAAATGATATATGATAGATGGGCCAATATATGTATGGTAAACACAAAGCACACCACGGCAAAGAATTGGACTGGATCAAACTCAAACATGTATAAAAATATAATTCCCATGGTAATTGCAATAATCAGGATACAGGCTACCAGACAAACTATAAATTGCATTAAACATGTGTAAATACGTACATAAATATCAGACTGGATCTGCCCTGGCATAAATTGGACATTTCAGTATGCTACAGCCTACGAAGGCCTTTTTTTCTTTTTTCTTTTTTTCCTCAGCAAGTACATGGGCAGAGGGGAGGGGAGAAAATACATCAAAGGAAAAGAAAAAAAAAAAGACATGGGTAGGGCAATCCAACAAAAAGTCTCTATTACAACTAATACAGTGCAATAAAAACCTAAGATCTACTAGGAGTAAGCCAAATGAATGGCTTGACCCATTAAATTCTTCATTCGCCGGTCAAGAAAGAAGCCGCTTGAAACAGCAGTTTGTAGGGACAGTTCAAAGGCAAATCTGCCTAAAGCACCACCTATTGTAACAAGAAGCAAATTTGATATCCATAGCAAGGAGGGGAGCATTGGTAGTAACTGAACTGAAGCCCCCGAATAGGAGCATCGCTGCGATGTCTAGTGTGGGAGGTACCTAGCGATGAAGGCATAGAGGAGATTGTATCTGGATTTGCAGCTAGATCCGGAGGTTTCCATAGATAAAATAAGGTTACCTACTATGGAGATCCATAAGAGAAGGAGCATGAAAGCTAGAAAACTAACTTGGGAGCCAAAATGGGTGGCACATAAGGTGCATGCACAGTGGAAGAGGATGGCGGCAGATAGGGCAAAGGTCAAGGAAGGTAGGGGAGGTGGCGCGTTGTTGGTGGCAAAAGGAGTGGATGCACAATAGATCTAACTTCCAAGTTGCAGACAAAAAAGGATAAGGAGGGAAAAAAAAAAATATATGAGAAGATAGAAGAAGGGAAGGAGGGGTAGAGAGAAGACTGAGCTCTTCCCTCATTTTCAATCAATACCACAGCCAGCACTCATTAAGAGGAATCAAACACTCACAAGGAAGGGTGTTGGGAAAATATATTAAAGAGATGGAGCAAAAATCCCTAAGAAAGAGCATAAAGAAATCATAGCATCATATTACAAAAAACAAAGTTTTGCAAAGGTAGAAACACTACCTCTAGAATCAGCTAGCTTGTGTAGGGGCTGATTGAATCCTCTTGCTCCTCTTGCATTGCACGTGTAGGGCTAGGGTTTTGAAACATTTAAACCTTCTTCTCATATATGATTATGAGACCAAAAGTGTGGGCTCTAATGCCTAACAAGACTCCTTTATATAGGCATGTATTTTCATGTGAATGTAGGACTAGGTTTCATTGTCAAAGTAGGAATTGAAAAACTTATGACTCGTTTGGCAAATCGGTTTCTGTTTTTGTTTCTGAGAAGTGTTTTAGAGAACAAAAACAGAAAGTCATTTTCTGTGTTTTTTTTTTTCGTTAAAATAGAAAACAGTTTTTGAAAACTAAAAAGTGTTTAGGCGTTTGGACGATTGTTTTCAAAATAGTTTCAACTTAGAAAGAAAATAGAAAATTTAAATCGTTTGGTGTTTCTACATATCTTTCTTTTTTCCAATTTTGTGCGTTTTCCACTTATTGGGTGATTTTCAAACTGAATTGAACAACATCTAGCACAACCCAAACATAGCAATAAACAAAAACATGGACAATCTCAACATGATATTAAACGCACAACACTAAACCAACACGATTGGGGACAAACATCAAAGTCTAAGAACATCTTCATTTGCCTAAGAAACATAGATATTGATAGTACTGTTGATGAAAAACCCAAAGCTAAATTCAACTTTCCCATAATCAAACTTCATTTTCAAAATTCAGAATTTGGATGCTTGATGCCTGGATATATGATGTAGTACCACAACGAGTTGTAGGAGATATGAAGAATAATCAAGAAAAGTAACAAAAAGGAACCCAAAGTCACACCAGGGATTTGGCATCACTCCAGGATTTCTAGAGTGTCACACTCAAGGGTTAAATTCTTAATAATACTTTTATTCAATAAATCTCCAAAGTAAGGAGTACAAAGCTTATATAACCTACTTATTCAAATCATAATGGAAATAGGACTACTAAAGCTAAACGTACAAAAAATAAAGGAAAACAACTCTCAAAGGAATTAAACTCTTAAAAGGAAAAAAAACTACTAAAAGGAATAGAACTTTTAAAAGATAAAGATAGTGTTGGGCTTTCTAAGGGCTACTACGTGGATGTGAGTAAGAGAACTCCTCCAACAACAACTCTAAAACGTAAACTGGTTGTAGGTAACTCTGCACTACATCATTTCAAAGAGTTTTTGATATCACAAAGAAGGAATGGATTCTCTATATACTCGATACCATTTCAAATTTCATGCAAGCTCTTCTCCAACTCAAGCAAGTTTCTCCAAAAAAAAAAAAAAATGTTCCAGTACCGAAAGCAAGTAGCTTCAGCATGAGTAGCACTTGTATGCCTAGTTTCTGGAAGGATAAACATCTGTTCAAGCTCACCCTGTAAAATAGATTTAAAGATCATTAGCTCCCTCTTTCCTATGTCCTTTCACGTAACTAGGATAAGTTTTCGAACTGCTTTTCCTAATAGAAGCTTCTATCAAAGGTGGTGAGTTTGTTAGGATGTGCGCCCTAAACTCCGATTATTTTGTATGACGTTTTAGTTTAAATTGAATAAAGTTTTTTATTCACTGATTTATTAATGAGCATTGGGCATATAAATTGTTTACATGTATGCTTTTAATGATTATTATTTATAATATACATGTAAAGGTCTAAATGTTACATTGAATATGGTTTAACGTGTGAGTAATAAGATTTTCATACAGATGATTTTAAACCATAAACCTTACAACTTATAAATTATTGTTCGTAGTTGGTAATTAAATTGGGTATTCTATTTGATAAGATTATAACACATCAATCATGATGATTTATTTTAATCATGTGAAGTAGAGACTTCGTCTTGATGTGTTGGTGCGGATACAATGCATTCAATGGACCATGTGAGTTGTCATTATTTGGTAACACTGTCAAAAGAATGATGTGAAACTCACTACTGCTTATAACATTGATTCTAAATCCTAAGACGATTGTGAACTTAAATGTAAAATGAAGGTCACTTTGATATACTTAGGAATGAGATCCTCGACGATCAAAATTTCTATGTGTTGAGTGATCACATGTAGTGTTGTGGGAACATTATTCATCAAGAAGGAATCCAAATTTTTTAATTAAATTATAGTGATAAGAAACATCCCATTAAGACAGATTTAATGGAAATAATTATTCTTAATCTATCATCAGAGTATTTTAGTAAGAGTTACTAAAATTATTATGTATATAGTGAAATTGAATTTCATAAATACGAGAATAATTAATAGATTAAACTGGGTACTCAATGATAAGAAGTAGTGATTTAAAGTGACAATCATTTTATGATTTTATATCGACTACGAAATATTTCATAAAGGAGTCAAATGTAAAATATAAGTATAGTCTATGAGATTAATTGAATAAATAAAAAATAATAATTAGAGTGTAATTACAATTGTTTAGTGGAATCAATTGTAATTAGTAGTAATTTATGACAAGTCATGAGATGACATATGTCATAAGTCTATTGGAGCTAGTTTTATTTTTTTTTTCCTTTAGGTCCATCTTCAAGCTAATGTAATTTGACCAAAGTGAACAAGCTTCTAGAACATTTATGTTGCCTTGTATTATGAGCGCACACTAGAGTTTCATACTTCTTGTTGGGATTATGTGCAAAAACAATATTACGCAGCAAAAAATAAAAATCTCAAAACCAAGATCGAACTTTATGAAGAACATGCAAAGAATAATGCTATTTTAAAATTTAAATAAGAGAGAACAAGAACACCTACTTGTTTGTGCGACCACTCCTTTGCTATTGGGCAAAATTTTCTTCGCTCATTCAATGGAAAATCATGACTTGCCTCAGGGATTGTAACGCTCTGAGAAATTATTTAACTGATAATTAACTTCACGGTTCAGCTCACAGCCTCATTCCACGGGGAATAAGACTCACGGATCTCTACTCCTCAAAAAGATAATACTACGTAGCGGCAACACATAAAATATTCTATCAATATTAATTGCAATCAGCGTATTTACCAAGAGTCATCACATTAACTGAAAATCACACTATACAAATCATCGATATAAAATATCCAAACTAAATCTTAATACACAATTGAGCCTCAAATGCTAAGCCTATAATATCACCCAAAGTACTAATTACCATGAGCGGCCTTCAAATCCTGCAATCAGTCCTCAAGTATAACCAAATCAACATCACTATGCCAAACGGCTGCATTTGCTTCGAGGTCCATCTTGAATTCGACGTCTAAGGCGGTGCAACTATAAAACAACACATGTTTTATAGATGAAAAAGATACAAACTTAAGTGTATGACTTAGTGAGTGATAATACGCATGATACACATGTTATCATATGGTGAGCTCAATTGATCATATAAATCACATGCAGCAGTGTAAATTTATAGTTCCTCATTTGACAAATGATCATGGATGAAATATAGATATAGTATATGCTATAACAAGAGAATCATTTCATAGTTCAATCACATATGGTTTACCCAGTATTTTAACCTCTTCTCGGTAGGGTAGACGCTGTCCTGATGGACCTGTAATACAATACCAGTGTCCTGCAAATTGTACGCTACCGTCTATCATTAGCAGCCCGACCGAGTTCGACCTCGACTGGCCCAAGCCGCTAATGATGTCTGTCTATAGTGACTACCACTTAAGTATGGTTGCGCTGGTCACAAAAACCATTGGCTCTAAAGCTAACCATAAAAATAAACCTTTGACCATAAAGAACAACATGCATAATAGTAAGCCCATGATAGTTATCCTGAATGTACCGATGTACCATGTCATACGATGTAATTTAATATTCACTGTCTTTTACATGCATGCTTTTCATAAACTCATCATTTTCATTATCTTGTCATTAATCACCCATTTTCATAAAATAGAGTTCACAGTAATAAAAATTGTATTTTATGTGAGTTGTAAAGACACATTTTTTGGTACATAAAATAATCATGCTATGCGGGAAAAATAATAAGTATCCATGTGAGTTTTTACTCACTCACTAGTTTCCACTGGGTAATCCTCCAGATATTATGCAATCTCCAAATCTGTTGGAAGATTTGTCATTAGCCTATAATCCTGAGCTAAGCAAACTTAAAACTTGAAATGGACTTTCTGCACAAGGATCGAACGTTTGGACAGAAGAGTTTGAACGTTCAGCCTAGACATCGAACGTTCGGACAGTGCATGGTCGAACGTTCAGTTCTGGGGCTGAATCACATTTTCGAACCTAAAGGTCATCAAACCACTTCTAAGCAAGCCCTAAGGCCTTAAAATGACCTTTAACAGAGTCCTAAACCCTAGTAACACATTCATATAGGACTTGGCAGGTTAAACATCATCAAAATACTAAACCAAAGCTAGACTAATAACTCCCTTAAGCATTCTAATTGACCTATGTAACGAGTGTTGGGCCAATGACTCCCAAACTAGATGGTTTTAGGGCACTAGATGTAGAGACATCCCTAATGGCTTAATTACTCAAGTCAAAAAAGCTACGAAGTCAAACTAGCCATACAATCAACCAAATTGAATTTTTCATATTTTTACACGAACGCTCAATGCTTAGTGAGGCAAGAGGTCCAGTTATTCAATGAGAACTCAAACTGATGATATTATTTTTCTTCTTGGATTTTTTTTTTTTTTGAATTTGAGCCAAGGTTTCATCAACAAATCATCCTACAAATGTTAAGACACACATTCCTCAATTCAAATCTCATACCTTATAGAACCAATGCTAATGTGCTTATGATAAATAATTCAAACAAGTGATGTCTCTCAAATCTAACAAACGAGTTAAAAGATTCAGATTTCTAATGACATGCAGTGTTCAAGATGTTAAACAAACCAATGATATGCAAACTATAGTTGCGATATGCTCATGCTCAATCAACAACCTAGCACAATATTTTTTTGAATTTTTTTTTTTGAAAATTTTCTAGAACAAAAGGACAAATAAACAAATAAACAAACAAACAAACAAATAGGCAGAGTGTTTTTCCATACCCCCAAACTTGAATTACACATTATCCTCAATGTGTAGTATAGAAATACATTACCAGAAGTAAGGAAACATCAAAGTGTGAAAAAGGCCAAGGCGTCCCCCAAACTTAAACACGAGCACACCTGTCACAAACTAACAGCAAAATTTCTCATAGAAACACATATCACAAGGTCAATTGCTATTAGAAACAAAAGAAAAAGACACGATTGAAATGAAAAACGACTAAAAGAAAATGTGCAGAAAATAAAATGGAAAAGAAAAGTTACTGCACTTTCTCCGATCATTGGGATGTCCAACTAATCCTTTTCACCATTTCTTCTTTAGAATTTAATAGCCCTCTAGAAGAATGTTTCTCCATCTTAGGTAGCCTACTTGCATGCTTGGGAGGATTTTCTTAGGAATATGGTTTCTAGATTTGCGCGGTGCATAGATCCTTGACAAGTGTATCATAAGATAGCTCTTTGAGACATTGAAGAATTGAAACTTTGGGTTCATAAAGTGTCTCAAAAGGGATTGTGATGAATGAATGAGCTTCAATACTCAATTCCTTATCGTTGGAAAAATTTGGAGTTAATGGGGGCTCAATTTACTCCAGGTGCTCAATAGACTCCAAATGCTTATTTTTCTCTTCCTCCTCATCGTTAGGATGGTTGTGACAGAGACATGCTTATGATCAGAATTGCTAGCATTATCCTTATCAATCATGCTCGTGTAATGTGTAATGAATGGGCATTTGTGTCCACGGTGAGAATGGTTAAAACAATATGAACATGACTTGGGTGGTGCAATAGTGTGAGAAAACGGGGCATGGGCAAACCTAGCTGCCATGAGTTGGTTTGCTCTCCCAGCTAAGTCATCGATGTGAGTAATTGGAAAATGTTCCCCACCACTAGTAGAATCATGTTGCACTCAATCAACAGAATAGTTATTTCAGTTTGGGTTGTAAATATTAGAATTTGATCCAAATCCCAGACTAGAGAAATTGGTGTTCATTTGCTCATATGAAAAATTGGAGAATTGTCCTCAGGATGGACAATTACTCGAACTATGATAAAGATTAGAGCAATATGAACATAGTCCATGTGGGTGAAAATTTTGAGGGTAGTTGGTAGGAGCTAGCGCCCTACAACTATGTGAAGCATGTTGTACAGAAAAATTATTAAAGCATCAATGGAAAATTCATGTTTCACCTCACTCGTTAGCACGCAGATATCCCACAAACTGGACCAATTTTATTTTATTTTATTAATTTTTTTGAAAACTAAAATTTAACTAAAAGAAAATGCTAGTGGGGTAGACAGAATTCTCCAAGGACCCAAGTTCGTTCCCAGGAAAGTGAAGGGGGTCATATAGACCTATTAAGTCCCAATACTTTCCTAACCAGAACTTGCCTAGACATTACATTCTTGGATAGTGGCGTAAGCTCACATTAGCAAATTTTTTTTTTTTTTTTTTTACAAGTTAAAATAACCAAAAATAAATAATATAAAATAAAAAAAAAATGAAAATTAACATAGAAGCACAAACAAATACACCAAAAATTAAAAAATAAAACTTAAAAACTCACAAATAGACCAAAAATAAATTTTTGGCAAAGTTTCAGCTACTGATCTGCCGCAGGTGGTGCCATTTGCGTTGGTGTGCTTGAGCACAATTCCGTGGATTATCTCACCAAATCTGCAAACAATGACAGAAACTCTTTTTTTTTCTTTTTTTCTTTTTTTCTTTTTTTCCTTTTGTTCTCTTTTTTTTTTTTTTTGTTAGACAATAAAGTAAAGGGTTAAATACCCCAGAGGTACCTGAGTTTTACGTGTTTTTAAATTTAGTACCTCAGTTTCATTTCGTATCACAGGTAGTACCTGAATTTGGAAGAAAAAAACCCTAGGTAGTACCTGTCAGATTTCTCGTGGGAATTTCAACTTCTCGCCACGTGTCAACCGCTGAAGTTGACACGTGGCACCACATAAAAAAAAATAAAAAATGTTTAAAATTAAAAAAATGAAAAAAAAAAAGAAAAAAAAAAAAGAGGGGTGCTGAGCCACCCCCTTGGCTGGTCTGGCCGGTGTGGGGTGGCCGAACCACCCCTTATGGGGTGGTTCGGCCACCCCACAATTGAAAAAAAAAAAAAAAAAAAAAAAATTTGAAGGGTTTTGGCCCTAGGGGGTGGCCGAACCACCCCCTAGGGCCACGGGGGTGGTTCGGCCACCACCAGACCAGCCGGACTGGGGGTGGCCGAACCACCCCCGTGGCCCTAGGGGATGGTTCGGCTACCCCACAGTTGAAAAAAAATAAAAATAAAAATGAAGGGTTTGGCCCTAGGGGGTGGCCGAACCACCCCCGTGGCCCTAGGGGGTGGTTCGACCACCCCACAGTTGAAAAAAAAAAAAAAAAATTGAAGGGTTTTGGCCCTAGGGGGTGGCCGAACCACCCCCTAGGGCCACGGGGGTGGTTCGGCCACCCCAGACCGGCCAGACCGGCCAAGGGGGTGGCTGGGCCACCTCCTTGGCCAAGCCACCCCCATGGTGGCCAAGGGGGGTGGCTCAGCCACCCCTCTTTTTTTTTTTCTTTTTTTTTTCTTTTTAATTTTAATCATTTTTTTAATTTTTTAATTTTTAATTTTATTTTTATTTTTTTTTTTTTCGGTTGACACGTGGCGAGAAGTTGAAATTTGGACGAGAAATCTGACAGGTACTACCTAGAGTTTTTTTCTTCCAAATTCAGGTACTACCTGCGATACGAAATGAAACTGAGGTACTAAATTTAAAAACACGTAAAACTCAGGTACTTTTGGGGTATTTAACCCTAAAGTAAAAACAAATAAAAATAAAAATAAACAAAAATTGCAAGAAGAAAAATAAAACAAAAATCTACCTAAACTATTAGAAAAATAAAATCAATTCAAACAAAAATCAATTTCCACAAACAAAACAATTCCTCCTCTCTTTCTCTTTCTCTTTCTCTTAGAGTTTGATAGTTGAAGGGTGACAAAATGGCGTCTAGGGTTTGAATTAACCCCTTATATAATCCTTCCTCCAGGAACCTATGCTGAAATGACCTAATTTCATTTCCATGCAAATTGTCACCATTCGAATGTTTAAAGCACCGCTTGAACATTTTATATTGAGGTGCACTGTTTAATCGTTTCAATAAACGTTCGATCGGTTGTCCTCCATTGAAACCAACCATTTGATCACTTTGTACAGGAATTACCCTAAGTGTCGAAAAATCTCATTTTATCCCTCTTTTGGGCTTTAAGACTAACCCAAGCACACTTAGACATATTAAAGCGCCATTGACCTTAATCTTAATGCGGGATGTTATAGTAGATGCATGGTAGATTTGATTTCCAAGTTGAATACAATAAAAAAAAGATATGGATGGAGAAGATAGGATAAAAGAAGGGAATTATGGATGATAATCAACTTGAAAATGAATCTAAAGGAAAAATAAAATTAACTCCAATAGGCCTAGGACACTTGTCATCTCATGACTTGTCCTAGATCACTATTAATTACAATTTATTTCACTTAAAAATTGTAGTTACATTCTAGTATTTATTTTGATTAATTAGAATCCCCTTTACTTCTATAGTTGCAATTGACCCCTCCATGAAATATTCATAGTGAAATTAAAGTCATAGCATTTTCTGTCACTTTAATTTACTATCTCTTAATCCTTGAATTCCTGATTTAATCTCTTGATTATTCTTGTACTCTTGAAATTATATTTCATTTAGTACATTTAATTTAAGTAACTCCTTACTAAAATATTTTGCCCAAAGATTCAGAATAATCAATTCACATTAAATTTATCTCAAGGAAATATTTCACATCTTTTTTATTAAAATCAAAGTGATTACGGATTCTATCTTGATGAGTAGTATTCTCATAATGCTTTATATGATCACCCGATACATCAAATTTTGACCAAGAAAGATCTCACTTCTAAATGTATCAAAGTGACATCCATTTTATATTCTATTTCACATTTCTCTCAAGATTTCGAGTTAATGTTATAAGCAGTCATGAGTTCAAGTTATTTATATTGACAGTAGCTCATAGAATAACAACTTATGTGGCCTAGTTTAGTGCATTGTAACAACACCAACATATTAATCAGAAGTTTAAACTTCTATGATCAAAATAGATAATCGTAATTGATATGTTATAGTCTTATCAAATGGAATACTCAATTCTATTATCGACTATGAAATATAGTTTATAAATAATAAGGTTTATAGCTTAGATCTCCTATGTGAACATGAGAAAAATTACAAAGGGGCTTGGCGGCCAAAATGTTCCCCAATATTTTTTTAAAAAAATACCTATTTAATTATTTTAAAATCAAATTTTTACTCCCTTAATTTTATTTTATTTTTCATTACGTCTCCCCACATTTAAATTCCTAGTTCTGCCTGTATGTATGATAATCTCATTAAAACACCTAAACCATATTCAATATAACTTAAGAACTACATGCATATATACAATAATATGCATATGTATAGAATGATATGCTCAATGTTCTAATAAAATACAGGAACTAAACAACTTTATTTATAAATCGAAAATTTTATACAAATAAAATTGACTTTTAGGTCATAAACCCTAACAAGGGACTCACTGGAGAAGGGGGAAGAGAGCGACGAGAGCTCTCTGGAAGTTTCAGGACACAATCTTAACAAGATCTACAAGGGCCTTATGGATAGTGAGATTATTTATCACCCAAAGCTTTATTTTTTATTCTCTCATCTTTGGCATTACCCAAAGATCAATACCTATTGAGACATTTTTTTTGGTTCATTCGAGAAAAGCAACATTGCTACAGCTAAATGAACCTATGGCTTCTATTTCATCAGTCAAAATGAACCATCCCATAAATAATCTAGTAATTTTTGAAAAGCATAAACGCAAAAGTAAGAATTTAAAAAGATTTCATTCATCTTGCTTAGAGCATCTCCAACAGATGCTTTAAATGGGCCACAATAGCCATTTTATTTCTCTAACAGATGCTTCAAAATGAAAACTTTGCTACAATGAACTTTTATATGTAAAAGTTCACTAAAGTACTTTGAAGTATTTTTATTTTTTATTTTTTTTATTCTCTTCTCACTCCCTCTCCCTAAAATGAAGCTTTTCATCTTTTCTCTCATTCTCTTTTCCTTCTTTGTCCTCATTCTCTCTCGTCTTTCTCCTCCAATCCTCATTCTCTCTCCCTTCTTTCTACTCATTCACAAAAATCTTAAAACATAACATTGCTTGTGCTTGTTTTTGTTTGGGAGGATAAATAGATGTTTATGGGGTGATGTCGAAATGATGGGAGAACTGAAAGTATGCCGAAAATGTTGCTTGAAAGTGCTTCTACAATCCATTTCATGTTTGACTATTATTTTGGGTTGTAGAGTGTGCAGATCAAGGCAAGTTGTAAGACCCATGATTCTACTATTTCACAACTCGAAATTTGGCAAGCTGAAATTACAGAACCCAACGAAGAAACATAATTAGATAAACCCATCTCACTGGTGAAATTGGGCTCGGATACTATAAGACTCATTTGGTAACTGATTATTCCTTACTTATAGAAGCTTTCCTTCATCATATAGCCTTCAGATCAAGCCCAACAAAATTATATGGTCATCTGGGTATGTTAGATCTACTACCCGCCGACTAGACACCACCATTAAAGCAACAATCATGAAGCTTAAAACGTCGGATTTTGCGGTGGCT
The DNA here is from genome assembly GCF_958979055.1 of Alnus glutinosa. Taxonomy (NCBI): domain Eukaryota; kingdom Viridiplantae; phylum Streptophyta; class Magnoliopsida; order Fagales; family Betulaceae; genus Alnus; species Alnus glutinosa. Next base: position 22,863,058 of record NC_084888.1, on the reverse strand, counting down.
ACGCTTCATTTTTGGAAGCTCTCCGGGGGCAAGTATCCAATTGTATCACCAATTCTGGTCTCATCCAGATAAAGACGAGAGTGAGGGGGGAAGAAAACGGTAGGTTAAAAATAATATTTAAAGAAAGTAGAAAGTGAAATAGATAATTCGTTAGAGTTTGTATTGAAAATATAATAGCTAAAATAGAAAAATATGTGTTTTGCATAGCTAAAATAGCTAATGTTACTTGAGATGCTCTTACACTATTGTATTTCGGTTTGAAAGACAAACAATTTTCATTAAAAATAAAATAAAATAAAAGACAAACAATGTGAAGGATTTTTCTACCGATTGTAAAAGAAAAAAAATTAAAAATTAAAATAAAGAGGAAAGTACAATTAATCTCTTAAACTTATATTTTAGTTATGCGATGACACTTTACATTTGGCACGCAGAATGTCTATTTCAGTAGGAAAATGAATAATTTTGAATGAAAATAAAAAAATAGGGTATAAAATAACATTGGAATAGCCAATTTCACGACTTATGAAGAAATGAATATTCCTTAATTTAAGAAATAACTGTACTCTTAATTTTTAGAGAAATAGCTATTCTGTAATTTAAGGAATAGTGAATGGGAACAACTATTACAAGTGTTAGATGCTTATTATATATTCTAACACCAAAATTATTTTATTATACATTCTTCTATTTCTAATAAAATATATATATTTTTGGGATAACTTCACAGAAGGGTATCTAATTATACGTCGTTTTGAGATAAGAGTACTAATCTAGCAAACGTCTCAAACTCGGGTATCCACGTTTCTAAATGTCTCACTTAAGGGTACTCCATTAAAATTTGCTGTTATATCTTGTCAAAATTCTCAAAATACCCCTGTATTTTTTTAATTTTTTAATTTTTTAAATTTAGGCATAGTTATTTTTGCAAATTCCGTTAAATTTTGACAAATATTTAAATCTTAGCATTTTTTTTCCTTAAAAAAGAGGAGTATTTTGGGTATTCTTGTTAAATCCTAACGGAGTACCGTTAAGTGAGACGTTTGAAAACTTGAATACTCGAGTTTGAGACGTTTGCTAATTTAGTACTCTTATATCAAAATGACATATAATTCGATATCTTTTTGTGAAATTATTTCTATATTTTTTTCCAATGAAATAGCTATTTCGTGTATAAAAGATAATCTTAGTACTTTCCGGTTACAATTTCATTGAATACTCTGTTTGTTTCGGCGTAAAATGACTTCTGGAAAATGATTTCAGCATTTTCCGATGTTTGGTAAGGGCGAAAATAATAGTCAATCGAAAAATGATTTCTGTTTGGCCAAAAATGCTTAGTAAATTTCGGAAAATGATTTACACTTTTTAAAAGCGTAAATCATTTTCCGAAGACGCCAGACGCAGTCAATCTATTTTAAACGGCACAGTCGACCTTCACGTTCAAGCAGCCGACCACCATCGAAATATTGCCGGTATCGGAATCCGACAACATCCGGTTAATGTCGCCGGAATCTGGCGATGGAATCCGGTCACTTTCGCCGGAATCCGGTCAGCCAGATTCTGGCGACCAATCTGACCGAAATCCGGATCTGGCCAGAGAGGCCGGATCCTGGCCGGCCCTGGCTAGAGAGGCCGGTTCCCGGCCGGCCTTGGCCAGAACGGCCGGCTGGCCGGAATCCGGCGACCACTTTCGCCGGAATCCGGCTATCCCAGATTCCGACGAAACTGTCCGGATTCTGGCATTTATCTCGAATTCTGGCTATATTAGCCAGAATCAGGTAAAAATGGTCAGAATCTTGTCGGTCAGTGACCGAATCTCGTCATCGATGATTTTTATATTATTTTACATTAATATTTTTATGTTGTGAATAAAAATTGATTTTTATAAGTTAATATGATTGAATAAAAATATAAAAAAATATTTACGATTTTTCGTACGCGCCAAATACCGGACAATACTTTCGACGGAAAATGGTTTCTTGAAAAATGACTTTCCTGAAACCATTTTACGTCGAAACAAACGGAGCAGAAGTTTCATCTTCATTCATTGGTATCCGGTAACGTGCACATCGCGTGTGATATATATCACGGAAAGGCGAATTTATAATGAAATAATAATTTGAAAACATAAATTACATAATCTACATATATATATATATATATATATATATATATATATATTCCAACAGAACTGGGCCAATGTGGGCATGTGGTTCAACCCAGAATAACCAAACCCAGTGGCCCATATAAGTGCCCCGACAATGGTGCGTGACTTGGCGCACAGCAAACCTTCAACGTAAACCACACGGGTCACCTGGCTGGGGACTTTTCTATTTTCTTTCGTTCTTGCCCATAGCCTGTCCGTACTCTCGGTTCCCCTTCCACATTTCCAATCCTCCTCCAAAATCTCTCTCTCTCGCTCTCTAACTGAAAGCCCTAATTTTGAGCAATTCTAATTTCTTCAATTCCATGCACAAATTCACACCAAGCTAAAAATTCGGTGATTGAAGTTATAAAATCGCTGCGTATTCTGTGGAAAAATTCTCAGACTTTGAACAGCTCTGATTCAATCAGTCTCGGTGATTCATAAACTTGGGACCCTCTGGTTCCCGAATTGGGCAATTCCAATTCTACGGTTCTGAATTGAATTGAATCGGATCGCCTTGGAGCAAGAGCATTTTTGTAAAAATTAGGGGGGGTTTTCTGAACGATTCTACGACTTTTGAATTGAATTTGATCGGTTTGGAGCTCAGCGATTTGTGAAAGTTGGGGTTTTCTTTGCGAATTGGGGGCAAATGGATTCGAGCCGGAGAGCGGTGGAGTCATACTGGAGGTCTCGGATGATCGACGGTGCCACGTCGGACGAGGACAAGGTCGCGCCGGTGTATAAGTTGGAGGAGATCTGCGAGCTCCTGCGATCGTCGCATGTCAGTATTGTGAAGGAGGTCTCGGAGTTTATTCTGAAGCGGCTTGAGCACAAGAGTCCGATTGTTAAACAGAAGGTGTGAATTGTGTTTGTTTTCTTTGTCCTTTTTGATTGGTGCTTTTGGATTTGGGATTGGGTAGATCTGGGCCTTGAAGTATGGTGATTTTTGTTTGGTTGCTTAGAAAATGTTGGAAAAGGAGAACAAGTTGTTGAGGATGTGTGGGGATAGAAGGGGAATTGGGATTTTGAGGGTTGGGTTTTGGGTTATTTTTTGGTCCCTGGAAAATGAAGGTGTCATATCACCTTAGTAATTGAGTTTCGATAGACTAAGTTGGGTGAATGATTTTTTTTAGGCTTTGTCTGACAAGTAGTGCAAAAATATGCAGTTTTAGTCTTCTGTCTCTGTCTCTGTCTTTCTCTCCCCCCTTTTTGCAGTAATCTAATCTGCATAGGATATGTACAGTAATAGTAGGAATCGTGTTCTACTATATATTGTGGGAATCGTGTGAATTGAATGTTTTATTTTTATTTTTTTGGGTGTGTTCTGCTTGTAATTATTGTATGCAAGTTCATTATTGCAAATGAGGTAGCAATCTTATAGTTTTTCTTAATTGCTTGTGGTTAGCAGGCTTCCATTTTAACTAGGGACTCCAATTTTCAGAGGGGCTGTTAGTTTGATAGTTTGATAGCTTTTGACCCCCTTTTTTTTGCTTAGGTTGTGAAGTTTAGTAGGGGTTCCTAGACTAGAAAGATATAAAGATTTAGATGGATGACTCTGGTTATAACGGTTATAGATTGTTACCGAAAACTATGATTTGTAAGAAGTATTGATACCATCAGGCTGAATTAATGTGCAGGCTCTGAGGTTGATAAAATACGCAGTGGGGAAATCTGGTGTGGAGTTCAGGAGAGAAATGCAGAGACATTCAGTGGCTATTCGCCAGTTATTTCACTACAAGGGACAGTTGGATCCTTTGAAAGGGGATGCACTTAATAAGACTGTGCGGGACACTGCTCAAGAAACTATATCTGCTATTTTTTCTGCGGAGAATGATAAGCCAGCTCCTGCTGAAGATCTTAACAAAAGAATACAGGGGTTTGGAAATACAAACTTCGAAATTCCATCGGAAGAAAAAAAATCATTTCTTAGTGAGGTAGTAGGTCTTGGAAGTGCATCTATCAAGCAGGGACTTAGTAATTTCACGCAAGGTCATCTATCAAAAAAGAATGAAAATGGAAGTTACAGGAGTCCAAATCTTCGGAGGTCATTGACTATAGAATCCGAGTATGCAGATAGATACGAACCTGTTGATTATCGGAATGAGACTCAGGGTAGTTTTGGGATTTCAAAGAATGTGGCTAGTGGACCTTGGAACCAGGATTCAATAGTAAATAAGATGGAAATAACCAATGGGGATTCCGGTTCAAGTCATAAAGAAAGTAAGACTCGCGAAGAGAGGTTATTGGAGACCATTGTAACATCAGGTGGTGTACGTCTACAACCTACTCGGGATGCTATTCGGGTTTTTCTTGTGGAGGCTGCAAAGTTGGATGTTGTGGCTTTAAGTCATGCCCTTGAGTCAAAGCTCCAATCTCCCCAGTGGCAGGCATGTCAATTTTCTTCATATATTCATAGAAGTCAAGATTTTCTTTGCTTCTATGCCCGTTCTCCTTTAATATAGTTTGGTTTCTTTAGATGTGACATGGGCGCTAACATTTTTTTTTTGGTTTTTAAGGAAAACTTGGGAGGCTTATTATATGATTATTTATGAAATATCTTATGGTTTTTATGGAATTATCATCGATCAGGTTCGCATGAAAGCTGTCTGTGTCCTTGAGTCAATACTGAGGAAAAAGGATGATGACCATTTTTCCACAGTAGAATCTTATTTCAGTGAAAATAAAGATGCAGTTGTGAGATGTTCCGAGTCTCCTCAAGCTTCTCTGAGGGAAAAGGCTAACAAGGTAAACTTTTTATTTTTTTATTTATTAAGTCCTGACTGAATGCATTTGAGCTTTGCTGGTTTGTGCTTAATTTGCTTTCACAGCCAATTTTATCATAAGCATCACTCAAAGTGGTACTTTCATCTGTGGTTAGTAATTAACATTAATCATAACCTGGATTTGGTGGGCTTATTTTTTTGGCAACTGAGAAATGAATTATTGCAATGGCTAGGAAGCCTTTGAGTCTCTTTATCTTTCACCTTGAACCAAACCAAACAAAAATGAGGTATGACTTTTGAGTATTCTTGAGGATAAGTGACTTACATGAAGGAGGCAGAAAATGTTCTATTACATTCCGCTCTCTGTTATGAAAAGCAGAATAACCTGATGCTTCTTAAACTGAATCGTTATGAGGAGGCCGTGGATAAATTTATTATGAGTGCTAAATTTTGCCAGTGTGAATAATGGTACTAGTTTAATGATATAAAGTATAGGATTCTGCTCATCCAAAGCAGCCATCATGGTCTCTTTTCTCGTGCTGCATTTAATATTTGCCATAAAAAATTTCTACCCAAGAATTGTTACTTATCAAAAAAAAATTTCTACCCAAGAATTGTCACAAAAGGGGTAAGGGGTCAATCAACATCAGCATCCTTGTTGAGTGGTCAATCATAAGTCTCTGTCCTGTTATGCTTTATGCACGCTTGAACTTATACAAGATTTAATTCTATAATAATAACCGTAGAGTCGTTTCTCACTTTATTTGTGGTTTCGTGTACTTCAAGGAATTTCAGTTATGGATACTTTATGGCAGGATTGGTCACTTGTGTGCTTTTAGTGCAAGGACTATGTTCTTATAGAAAACTTCTTCTTACTTTTATTTTATTTGTCTTTCTGAAAACAGAATCACTTTGGCACTTGGCGACAGTTATACAAACGGCTGTTTAATTTTCTCAAACAGTTTATGAATTAATACCCTTTCGTTTCTCTAATGCAAACAATTACGTAATAATTATGCTTTATTTAAATGGTATTGCATTGTTTTCTAACATTCAATTAGGTTATTAGTGGTCCAAAAAATCCTTGAACCACACTAGAGTTAAAAAATTTACAGACTTTCCTTCCACCTAAAACCATATTAAATTGCTTATCTGAATTGGAAAATCAATTTCAATAGATCATAATTATTTGTGAATAAATTTCACCCTGCCTTAAGTTCTAGCCACAAATTACATTAAATTCTTCCATGTTGCTTTTTATTTGGAAAAGTGTTGCAATATCTTGAATATTTTTAGTAATGGTTTGGATTCTGAACAACCTTCCAGAAATTGTTTAAATTGCAGCTCTCCACCTTTATAAGAGATAGTAAGCCCACTTTTTATTGGTCAATAGAAGTAACTCCTTTTAGAACTTCTTGACCAAATCTTCCAATGTGGAGATAAATAGATGGAATGGAATGGTTCTGGCAAGAAGTTGCTTCATGCTTCATCTCAGTTCCTGTATGTTTTTTGTTAATCAAAATTTAAATATGTACATAAATATGCCAGCTTTGTGTTCATTTGATGATATTTTACCATAGAGATATTGACTGCTAATTTATAGCTTGGACTGAAACTCTTTTCTATGATTACTTTTGAAGATTCTTTTGTTGAGATAAAAATTGGTGCTTTATGGTCAGGTTTTAAGCCTTTTGGGTGGAGAACAAGCAGACAACATGGCAAATACAGAAAAGACTGTGAAGGTTGAGACAACTACTGTTGTTCAAATGCCTGACTTAATAGACACCGGTGACTCAGATGAGTCAACAAAGGATCAAAGTGATCAAAATCTCACCAATCTGTCAATTCCAGCCCTTCTGATTGATGATTTATTTGGAGATGGTCTAGGGACTGGTGTAAGCACTAGTGAACCAAAAAATGATGATGACCCCTTTGCAGATGTGTCATTTCATGCTGGTGATGGTGAGGAACATGCAGGTGACCTCTTTTCTGGGATGACTGTTGATAAACAGGGTGCTAATGAAATTCATATGGCAGGGAAGACAAATGGAACTGAACTATTAGATATTTTTGGGTCCAATCTTGAACTTCCTCAGGAGCAAGAAATTTCAAAAAAAGATGTTAATGATTTGATGTCAGGTTTGTCCATTAATGAAAACGCCTCAAACATGCAGCAGAAAGGAACCTCTGTCAGAGCTTTTTCTGAAACTCTGCTCTCAGATTCAAATGGTCATCCTAGCCATCAGGTTACTAATGACGCTTTGAGTGGCATGTTTAGTTCTCAAACGGCTGTGCCAAATGCAAATGCTATGTTTCCCTTTGGTGCTATGCCATACAATATACCTCCGGGCTTCATGTTCAACCCTGCTCTTTCTTCTCAGCCAATGAATTATGCTGCCATGGGTGGTCTCTTTGCTCAGCAGCAATTGCTAGCAAAAATGTCTGAACTCCAACACCTTGGGGACATGAATGCCCAAAATGCTGGTGTCGGTCATTTTAGTGGAACTGATGTAGCATATTCTTCAGCTCTTCCAGATATATTCAAATCAAACTTTTCAACTCAAACTCCTAGTTCATTGATGAATAGTTCAAAGAAAGAGGAAACCAGAGCATTTGACTTTATCTCGGTAAGCTTGAGTTCAGAAACTTGTGGTTTGACTGTTTTAATTTTTTGCACCATGATATTATACTGTTCTACACATTGGGAGCTGTGTTCAGGTTGCTTATTCTTAACTTGTTAATGATAGTCATAGCAATTGGCTATGCCTTTGTTTGAAAATATTTTAGAATTCTTAATTGGTTTTGGACGGGTTGATCATATAGTGTTTGGTTAATTAAAATTGGAACTTTGATCAATGTTTCTTACACTAGGAGATTTAAGTTTTTTCCCCCCCCCCCCCTGTTTTTCTTTGATAAGTAATTGGCCCCAAGGGGAGGGGGAATGAGAGATTCGAATTAGTGACCTCTGATTCATGAGGCGTGTTCCCAAGCCGATTGAATGATATTAATTATTAGAATGATGGAATGGTTTTACTATGTATTCCTTCTAGAAGGCTGAGCTGTCCTGGTGAGGTGTCCCTCCCAGCTATCGTTCCCTTGTATATTTCCTTCAATATATGTAACCATTTTTTTTATATAAGAAAAAATTGAATGGAATGATGGTAGTAGATTTTTTGCTGCCCTTTTCTCATATTGCTAACATAGTATCAGAGCCTAGGGTCCGACTCCTTCCCTCACTCTCTAATTGATCCTGTGTTTCACAACTTTGTCTTCCCTTTCGTTTGGTTTTCCTCACTCTCTATTTCTAAACTACTGAGACATGGGCTTTATGCCCATGATTGGGGGTAGATAGCGTCGATATCACTCATCAATGGTGTGATGTTGTCATCATCGCCACCATCAACTCTGTAATCGTCAATGGTTTTAGTGTAAACAACCGGTATAGTGGCTGCTATAGTATGAGTTCTACCTTGTATAGAAAAGTTGCTTAGGGTGTGTGGTTGTGTTGATTGACGTTTTCGGTGGTGGTCGATGGTTTCTACGGTAGCCAGAGATTGTTGCAGTTATTGATTGTTTTGGTGGAAATTTGTGCTTTCATTAAACAGTGTGCGCTGTGGTTGTCGGTTGGCTCTGTTATCGCCGGCAAGGTCTGACTGTCTTCAATGAATTTTCAGCAAGTTTTGAAGACAGTGTGGTGTTTGGTGGATTTTGAGGTGTTTATTGGTGATTTCTCTGGTGACGTCTGTGGTGTTCAATGGTGTCAGGTGGTCCTTCCGGCGGTTTCTATGGTGGTCATCGACGCTGTCGCCAACGGAAGCTGTGGTCGGCGGCATCTCCGAGAAGAAGAGGACCCCTATTTGGTTGCAGTTGTTGGCTTTTCCTTATCCCGAATAGGGATAGTATTAATCGAATTTAGTTATTAATTTGGTTTTGGGCTTCTTAGTGATTTGGCCCACTTGTGTTGGCATTTGTCCCGTGGAATTTGTGTTGGTAATTGGGCTTCGCCCGTTCACTTTGTACCAACCTAACAGTCCATAAATTTGGTTGGACCCGCCTAGTCTCATTAGCGAAAGATCCGAATTTAATTTGGATTTGTATCTGGCATAGTTGATTTGGATCTATATCCAAGCTAATAGTCAACTTTGTTTTAACCTCATTCAAATCGGGTCAACTATACCCTCTGGTGGTGATCCATTTCGGCCGATACAAATCGATTCCAGCCAAATCTTCGAATTTCTGTCGATATGTAGTAAATTTTGGCTGGTACAAAGTGACTTTCAGCTGATACAGACTGGTTTAGTGTTGTTCTGGCCGGTTCTGACAACTTTTTGGCTGGTTCAGTTTGGTTATCAGCCTCTTTGGTGATATTTGGCTGATTCCATCTTGTTTTCGGCAGGTTTGGTTATATTTCGGCCTGTTCAGCTTTTTTTTGGCCGTTGCAACATGTTTTTCCTCCAGTTCACACCTATTTCAGATTAGTTCAAGTGTTTCTTCACCGATCCTGCATCATCTTTGGGTGATTCATCCATATTTCAGTGCTTTCCATGCGTTGCTTCACGGCATTTGGGGTAATTTCTTGGCCTTATTGTTGTGTTTTGTATTCGTTAATACTATGTCTACTTGTGGGATCCATAAGACCGAGATGATCTCCATACAGAAGCATGAGTATGCTTAGCTCCTAGCCCATTATAAGTGGACAACCTCTTCCACCACCACTGTAGCCCACTCAAGTATTGTATCCCATTGTCTTTTATCCTCTACTTCCAATCCGTGAGTCATTGATTATGGTGCGACTAAGCATATGACTGATGGGTCCACTCATTCTCTGATAATCATATTGTTACGTCACCTCAAAGTGTCACTCTAGCCAATGGTTCCTTAGCCAAAGTTCAAGGCTCTGGCACCACTCATTTCAGTCTCGATCTTGAGTTGTTATCTATTCTACACATTCTTGGTTTTCATTTCAATTTGTTGTCCTTTAGTAAAGTCACCAAGGATCTCTAGTGTTGTGTTAGCTTTTATCATTCTATTTGTATTTTTTTAGGATCTACAGATGCCGTGGTGGATCATGTCGTGGTGTATTAGGGGAGACTTTAACGTCACTCGATTTCCTAGTGAAAGATTGGATGAAACTCGTTTTTGTCCCGCTATGGTGGAGTTCTCAAACTTTATTTTTGATCAGGGCCTCATGGATATTCCCCTTGTAGGAGGGCCTTTTATGTGGTCAAACAAGCGGGATCCTCCCTCTTAATCAAGAATAGATAGGTTTCTTGTTTCTCCAGAATGGGAAGCCCAGCTTCCTGATCTGTCTCAAAAAATGCTGTCGAGACTTTGCTCTGACCATTTTCCTATCCTTCTTGATTGTGGCAGTGTCCAGGGTAGTAGAAGACATTTTAACTTCGAAAATATGCGGTTGAAGGCTGAAGGCTTTGTGGATAGGGTGAGACAGTGGTGGTACTATCATTTTTAGGGATCCCCAAGCTTCATTTTGGCTTGTAAATTTAAGGCTTTGAAAGCCGATTTAAGAGCCTGGAATGAGCAGGTTTTTGGTAATGTGGAGAATTAGAGAAATAATCTTTTGGATGAGCTATGTATTCTTGATGTTTTGTAGGAAGAGTCTTAAATATCGAAGAGAAACTGAAGAAGGAAAAAGTTAATAGTGATTTGGAAAGGGTTTTATTATTGGAGGAAATTAGTTGGAGGCAAAAGTCGAGGGCTCTTTGGTTAAGAGAGGGGGAACAAATTTACAAAGTTTTTCAATTACGTGGCTAACTCGAATAGGAGAAAAAATTCCATTGAGTTGCTGTTGGTCAATGGCTCAATTTCTTCATATCAAATTGAGATTAGGGAACAAATCGTGCATTTCTATGATAGATTGTTTTTTGAACAGTTTAGTTGGCTGCCAAAGTTGGACGTCCTTGCTTTTGATTCCATTAAGGAGGAGGCCTCTTGGTTGGAGCCACCGTTTGAAGAGAGTGAGGTGCTTTAGGTGGTGAAAGGTATGAACAGAGATAATGCGCTAGGCACTATGGTTTTTCTATGGTTTTTTTCAAGCTTGTCAGGAAGTGATCAAAGTATATATTATGGGGGTGTTTCATGATTTTCACGCCAGAAGTAAGTTGGGAAGAAGTCTTGTTGCCAAGTTCATTGCTCTTAGTCCGAAGAAATTCGAGGCTATATTTTCGACCTATTAGTTTGTTGAGTGGAGTTTACAACATTATTGCCTATAGGTGAGTAGAGTTGTGGTGAAGATTATCTCGAAGCCTCAGAATGAGTTTGTCAAAGGTAGGCAAATACTTGACTCCGTTCTAATAGCTAATGAATGTTTGTATAGTAGGATCGGATTTGGTGAGCCTGGGGTTCTCTACAAATTGGATATTGAGAAGGCATATGATCATGTCAATTGGGAGTTATTATTAGTGTATTGACTTTCAGAATTTGAAAATTCTCCGTTCTCTCTCCTCTTATTCCCGCTCTCTTTTTCTTCCCCTGCTAGTGGTGGCGCGTGTAGGCGCGTCACGCTAGTTCTAGCTTCTGGCTTGTTCGTGCTGGGTGCGACAGAAGGGTTCTTCTCTTCGATTGGTGCTGGTTTTTGGCTGGTGGTGTTGAGGGGTTGGTTTGTGGGTATGCTTCCACGGGGCTTTGTCCTGTGATCTTTCAGGATCGACTTTGATGGAGTGTTGCTTCACCGCGAAAGCAAAATGCTTCTCTTTTTTGACGATGGCAGGAGAGCTTGAGCTCCGTTTGGAAGAGAGGAGGAAGGCGTATGGTGGGTTCATTGTTTTGGGTGTTCAGGGCTCAGCGTGGTTTATGGCCATGGTTGAGAAGGCTTTGAAGGATCCAGGTTTGGATTTCGTCAAGTACTTTCAGGAGGATACAAAAGCTCTGATGGTTCGAGGGAATGGGAACAAGGCTGGCCACTTCCTAGAGGTGGTAGCCTACGCTGAGGGTGGTCGGAAAAGGGCTATTTGGCTCCCTGAAGGCCGTGGTGGGTGGGGTTGGTCTCGGGTGGTGGGTGAGTTGAGGAAGCTGCTTTCTTTTCTCGGTTTAAAGGCTCGGTCGCCGGGTGGTGGGATATCTTCTTCGGAGGGGACTCCGAAGAGGGGGGGGGGGGGGGGGGGGGGGAGTTGAGTATTTTCAGGGAGCCACAGATGGGTCTCCGACGGGTGTTAAGAAGGGAAAGGGATCAGGTCCTCCGTCGTTCGCGGAGGTGGTGCGCTCGGGAGCTACCGCCTCTGTCTTGGGTTGCAGGTCTCCGGTGCTGATTTCAGGTCGGTGCAATTTGGAGAAGAAGCTGCCACCAGTGGGTTGCTCCGCCATGGAGAAGCAAGCGACTGGTCCCCTGGGTAAGGACCGTTGTGTTGATGAGAGTCTCAGTTCCAGAGTTTGCGTCTGTTGTTCGGCTTGCGTGTCTGGGGTAGCCGATGTTGAGGGTGACTCTTCTCTGCAAAGGGATAGCGTGTCTGGAGGGTTCGGGCAGATTCTAGAGATCCTTGGGCGCCTTTCCAAGGCTTTGTTTTGGGCTTGTGGGTCTTCGCTTAGATTGGGCTTGAAGTCCTCTGTTCGGCTTAAAAGAAGGTTGGGTTTTGTAGCGGGCCGGATGCTTAAGAGGTGCAAGTCTGCTTTCAAAGGGTCTCGGTTTCGGGCTGGGGCTAAGGTGCCTAAGCCCTTTGAGAGGGCTGCTGAATCGTGTCTTGAGTCGGTTTCGAGGCGGGTCTCGGGTCCGGGCTCGAGTCCTTGTCTAGGTTTGGTTCAGCTTTCTTTCCCCCCGGAGGCGTTGTCTTCGGAGGCCATCTCCGTTGAGCAGCCTTTGGCGGCGGTTTCAGGTCCAGTCGTTCAGCGCTCTCTCATCCCGGAGGCTTTGTCTCCGGCGCCTTCTGTTGAGTGGCCGTCGGTGGCAGTTCCTGCAGGTCCCGTCCAGTCGCTCTCTGCTCCGGTCTCTTCTGGGTGGGCCTCTCTTTCCCTGGCGTTTTCTGTGCTTGCTTCTTCGGTGTCTTCTGTGCAAGGTTCCTCTTCTGCTCCGATGGAGGAGGTTTTTCAGTCCCCAGGTTCTTTGAAGGGCTCAAACCTTGCAGAGTTTGGCGGGGCTCTTCCCTTTTCGTCGGCTGCTTCTTCGGCTTCGGCTGGGCTGTTAGTGAGTTCTGATTTTTCCAGTAGCTCGTGTGGTTCAGGGCCTTTTGTCTCTGCTGCTGCTCCTTCTCTCTCAGGGGGCTTCTAAGTTGGGGGTGAAGATTTGTTCTTCCCCCCCTTGCTGCATTTTAAACCTTTTCAGCATTATATCAGGAGGGCTAGGGAGTTTAGGGTAGGTCACTCAGTGAAATAGAATGATGGGTTATTATCGGACTCTCTGGAAGCATCGATGTTGTCTGCTAGCCTTGTTGTCAATAAGGTGTTGATAGTTGAGCCTCCTGCGATAAAGGTTGTAAAGTCTCCAGTGAAGCAGGGCATGCTTAGGAAGGGGTTTCTCAACCCTCGCCCGATTGTTTCAGGCCCTTCCGCTTCGCCTCGGGAGGTCATCGATGTCGGGGTGGTAGGACCTTCCTCCCCTTCGAGTGGTTGCATCATTCATTTTTCTGTTGAGGGAAATGGATTCTCCCAATCCAAGAATTGGCCTGTCGGTTTTGATCATAACGGGGAGATTGTGGTTTGGGAAGAGGAAGATGAATTTTGGGATGGATTACCCTTGGATTGGGCGTTGGATGAGGATTTTGCATTGGCTGGGGACTTTGGGGAGGAGGTTATGGCAATTCAAGATGCCATGGAAGAAGAATTTTAGCGGGATAAGATGATTGCGCGCTAGAAGTCCAAAGGAAAGAGAGAGCTCCTGAATCTGCATAGCTCCATCAATTATGGCGACGATTTTATTCCTGTTAGGCGTAGGAAAGGCAAGGCTCACGTGAAGTAGGCATTGGCGGGTTGTGGGTTGTTTTTCCGTTGCTTTTTGGTTTTGCTTTGTAGTTCGGCTTCGGTCGGCTTGGGTTTTGGGGTGTCTCTTGTGGTTTCGGTCGGCTTCAGTAGGCTTGGTCTTTGGGTGCCTTTGGGTTTTGGTTGTAGTGGGTGTCTTTTTTTGGGTGCGTTTCGGGTTTTGTGGGTGGTGTTGGTGCGTTTTGCTGTTTTTGGGCATGTTCTTGGGCTTTGGGTTTGTAAGTGCTCCTCGTATACTACCTGTGTATTGGGGCGCTTTTCGCTTTTTTAATAAAATTGCTTATTACTTATCAAAAAAAAAAATTGAGAGTTATTATATTTGTTGAGGATATGCATTTTTGGGGAGAAATGGTGTTCTTGGATAGAGTTTTGTATTTCTTCGGTGCGCTTCTTTGTTTTGGTGAATTGTAATCCTTCTAATTTCTTTAGTAGCTCTCGAGGTTTGAGACGGAGATCCTTTGTCTTAGATGTTGCTTGTCATAGTCATGGAGGCTTCAAGTAAAATGCTTTTTGCTACTAAACATGGGGGGGCTTCTTTCATGCTTTTTCCATGGGGACTTTGGTGCGCTTAACATTTCCTACATATTTGCGGATAACACCTTGATTTTTTGTGGGGCACACCCAAACCACCTCAGCTATCTATGCGCTTTATTTCTTTGCTTTGAAGCTGTACCCGATTTGAAAATTAATATGGCTAATTCAGAGTTGGTTCCTGTGGGGAATGTTACTGATGTAGATGGTCTGGTTGGTATTCTTGGATGTGGGATTTCTTTTTTGCCTTTGAATTACCTTGGTCTTCCTCTGGGAGCCTCTTTTAAGGCCAATTCTATTTAGGATGGTGTTCTTGAGAAGATTGAGTGTTGTCTGGTGGGTTGGAAGAGGATGTTTTTGTCAAAGGGTGGTAGGATTACCCTGATCAAGAACACCCTTTCCAATTTACCATGTATTTCTTGTTTCTTTTCTCTCTCCTAGCTATAGTTGGCAATCGAATAGAGAAACTACATTGGGATTTCTTGTGGGTGGGTTAGGTGAAGAGTTCAAATATTACCTAGTAAGTTGGTCCAAGGTTTGTTCTTTGACTTTTGAAGGTGGGTTGGAGGTTCGAACTTTGCTCTTCTTCAATCGTGCTCTCTTGGGTAAGTGGTTGTGGTGCTATATGCATGAGAGAAAGGCCTTGTAGTGGATTCTAAATATGGTGGCTCATGGGATGGGTAGTGCTCTAATGAGGTTCATGGGTCGTTTGGGGTGAGGTTATGGAAAAATATCAGGAGGGGCTGGAGGAAGTTTTTTAGTCATACCAGAATTAAGGTGGAAGATGGCTTAAAGATTAGATTTTTGAATGACAAGTGGTGGAAATCAAGGCCTTAAGGAAGCTTTTCTAGTTTTGTATGGTATAGCTCGTGTCAAGGATGCCTCTGTGCCAGATCATTTGGAGGTTTCTAGTGGATTACGTATACTTTATTAGAATAGCTGATGATTGGGAGGTGGAAGCCTTTGCTTCGTTCTTCAATTTGTTGTATTCCTCTAGAGCGGGTTGGGGAGGTGAAGATAAGATTTGTTGGATCCCTTCCAAGAGAGGGTTGTTCGACGTTAGATCGTTCTATATTGTCCTTGTCCCCCATGATGGTACTCATTTCCCTTGGAAGTTTATCTGGAGGAATAAGGTCTCCTTGAAAGCGGCGTTTTTTGCTTGGTTGGCTGCCTTAGAAAAAATTCTCACCATGGATAACCTTTGTTTTTTGATAAGTAATGATGTAACTTAATTGAAAAAGCGTAAGTCGCCCTTACATACACATGCAGTATACAAAAGAGTTCTTACAAACCCAGAATCCAAAAAACAGCAAAAAGGCCCATCAAATCCTTCCAGCTAGAAAGCACCCAAAACATCCAAAATGCACGTGAAACCCAAATCCCAAAAATTAAGTTGAAGCCCATGTCAAAACCCTCCCCGAAAACACCCAAACGTACCTCAAAAGCACCCCAATCAAACAAACCCCCAAAACTCACCAGAAACCCTGAACAACCCGCCCAAAAAAAACCTACAAAGATGCGATGGTGGTGGATAACTTGGTCGTTCATAACGGTGTTATTCAATGGAATGTTCTTTTTATGAGACATATCCAGGATTGAGAGATAGAGATGGTTCTTTCTTTCTTCGAGCGGCTTTACTCCACTTCGGTTCGACATGGAGAGGGCGATAGGTTGGTTTGGAACCCCTCTAAAAGGGTTTTTTTTTTTTATGTGAGATCCTATTATGGAGTGCTTATTAGGAAAAATGGCCCATCATTTCCGTGGAAGAGTATTTGGCGTGTTAAGGCTCCGACTAGGGTGGCTTTTTTTGTATGGTCAGCAGCTTTGGGTAAAATTTTGATGCATGATAACTTGCGTAAGATGAATGTCGTAGTGATTGAGTGGTGTTGTATGTGTAAGAAGAATGAGGAGTCTATTGATCATGTGTTGCTTCACTGCGAAATCGCCCGTGATCTTTGGAGTTACATTCTCATCTTATTTGGGGTAGAGTGAGTTATGCCACGAACGGTGTTGGAGTTGTTGACTAGTTGGGGTGCGTCGGGTGGGTATGGTTGTGCTAAAGAAGCTTGGCAGTTAGCTCCATTGTGTTTATTGTGGTGTATTTGGCGGGAACGGAATGCGCGACTCTTTGAAGATGTAGAGACATCAATGGTGGAGTTACGGAAGCGTTTGCTTAATATGTTATATATTTGGATAACATCCCATCATTGCTTGAATGATTTTACTTATGCAGACTTTTTAAATTTATTCTCTTTTCGTCCCATTTAGGGGCTCTCTTGTATACTTTTCGTGTATAAGGGTTGCGCCCCTCTGCGCTTTTAATAAATTGAATTACAATTACTTATTAAAAAGAAAAACACCCACAAACCCAAAACCCAAGCCGACAGAAGTCGAGATACAAAGGAAATGCCAGAGCTATAGGAGAAAAGAAAAGAAAAAAAAGCAACGGCAATTGTGCGCGGTGGCCACACGCAACGGAACAGTGCGTGGCGGCCATGCGCTCTAGTGAAGCCATTGATGAGGCGTGTGCGCGGTGAAAAGATCCCAAACATCGTAGATCTAACTTCCAAGCTTCAGAAGCTCCCTCGGCCACACGCATCTGCGTCAACGGCGGGGTAGAGTTGGAACACAATGGGGAGTCCCTCGGTGAGGCACGTGCACGGGGAGGAGGTCCCAAACACCGTAGATCTACATCCCAAGATGCAAAAGAACCAATCAGCCATGTACACTGGCGCGATGGCCATCCATAGAATCAACGTCGACGGTTAAGACCAGAACAAGCCGGCGAGGCCTCTGGTGGGGTGCGTTCGCGCGAAGACGACCCAACCACCGTAGATATACTCCCAAGAAGTAGAGAAACCCAAAACTAAAAGACCATAAAGAAGAAGAAAAAACACTAGAGCACCTAGATTGGATGAGGACCGAAAGAGGAGGCGGCTCCTCCCTCCTCACCATGGATAGGCTCTCCTCCGTCCTCATCATGGATAACCTTTGGAAGCGACATGTCATTGTGGTGGAAGATGATTATGTCCTTTGTTTTGTGGTGTATTTGAAGGAAAATAAATGATAGGAGTTTTAAAGATTGCGAGATGACAGTGGTGGATTTAAAGTAGGGGGAGTCTTGGCCATCCTTATCTCCTTCCTAGTGGCATTGTTGACTTGGTCATCCACTTCTTCCCATTTTAAAACGTCAAGTAGGGAGTCTTGGTAATCTCCTCTTTGCCTTGTGAAGCATGTTAGTTTCGTGAACATCTTCGTGTCCTTTCTTTCTAGGTTTGTTGGTTGAGTTTCTAATCTGTTTGAGTTAATCTACTCTGATATATGAGGTCCTTTTGAGTGTTGCATCTAATAACTTTCAATACTTTTTTTTTTTTTTTTTTTTTTAGTTTTTTGAGATTTTGGATTTTTGTTCATTTTCTCTCTGATAGAGGGTTTCTCTCTTGTATACTTTCTATGTATTAGGGTTAAGCCCTTTTGTGTTTTTCTAATGAGATTGAATTACTTATAGCAAAAAAAAAAACTTTCAGTACTTTATTACCTTTGTTGATGACTACTCCCGCATGGCTTGATTGTTTTTAATGCAAAATCGTTCTAAGTTAATGCCAACCTTTTATGTTTCCCATTCCCTTACTTCCTACTTATCTAACAAGGCATTATACACCTGACCACTTGTCCTCACACACCACAATAGAATAGTGTTGCTGAGTGTAATAATCGACACCTACTTGATGTTGCTCGAGCCCTCTTGTTTCATATGTATGCGCCAAAACGTTTTTGGAATGATGCAGTACTTACTGCATGTTACCTCGTCAATGGAATGCTCTCCTCTGTTCTTGATCGAGTGTCACCTTACTCCACTTATTCTCTTCTTCTTGGGTTGCGCCCCTCTGTGCTTTCAATGAATTGAGTTGCAATTACTTATAAAAAAAAAAAAAAAAACTTAATTCTCTTCTTCTCTAGTCTTCTCTTTGCCTCCTTGAGTTTTTTTGATGTCTTTGTTATGTCCATAATCTTGGCCCAAGTTTTGAGAAAGTGTCTTCCTTGGTTATATCGATGCTACTCTTCGGCCTTGCAGCTCTACTTTACGAGTGCTGATGTTACCTTTGATGGGTCTAAGTCATATTTCCTTGGTGTTTGTTCTTCCAAGGAATATCTGTTTGAGTCTCCAACATCTTCTATTCCATTTCCAACCCCTAGTCCTACACCACTGTACCTCTGCCTCCAATAGCCCCAACTTCGTTACAAGTATATTCCAGATGTCCATGGCCGACAGCTCCCGTGCCCCCTCCATCATCCTCACTGTCTACTGATCCTACTCCATCTACTGATTCTTATTCGCTTCCCAGTGCTCTCTGGAAAAGTATTCGCTCCTATGTCACTAAGCATCCGGTTGGTAATTTTGTTTCTTTTCAGTCTTTGTCTCCATCCTCTTGCTGTTTTATTTCAGTCCTTTCTAGTGTTTCCATTCCTAAAACAATCCAAGATGCACTCTCTAACCCGGGTTGGAGGAGTCATGGAAAGATGACAACTTAACATTAGAATGGGATTTGGGATCTTGTTCCCTTATTGGCTGGCAATCAGCTTGTAAATGGGTGTATACTTGAGACTCGGTTGGTTGCAAAGGGCTACACACAGACTTATGGCATTGACTATGATGAGATATTCTCTCTTGTGGAAAAGATCTATTTTATTCTCTTTGTACTTGGACAACTGCGTTTGAAGCTCCTTTGCCTTTTGGTGATAAGTTTTAATGATTTTCTTATTCTTTTTTCGCCTTCTAGATTAGCGTTTCTCTTGTACGGTTCCTATGTATCTGGGTTGCGCTTTTAATGATATTTTGATTACTTATAAATAAATGAAAAAAAAAAAGAAGAAAAAAATCTCTTTTTGCCAACCTGATTGGCCCCGCTTAATCAATTGGATGTTAAGAATGACTTCCTTACTGAGTGGTTTTTTTTTTTTTTTTTTTTCAAATATATATATATATATATATATATATACGAGTGACTTTTGCAAATAGGATTTCATCTATTAATGTGCATTTGTATATGGATTGTACCTATTTTAGTGGGAATGAAACGAATTCATTAGACAGGGTCTTGAAAAGGCTATTTTATTATTGTCATCCTTGTTACTGAATTGATTTATGAATTGCAACCAAAATGGGATATGGAATTGGAGTAATCAATGTAATGGATCATTTCTAGATGCCCTCCTTGATTATGGTTGTATGTATGTTGTTGTGTGTGTCTTGTCTTGTAGGACCATCTTTCTGCAGCCCGGGATCAGAAGAGGGTGCTTTGAATATTATAAAGGACTCTGCTTTGGGACTTGGATTATGTAGATTGAAGCAGGATGTGCAATTACGAGAAAGAAGGTATTCTTGTGCAATAATGGAACATTTGCAAATATTACTCAAGACGTGTTGTTTACGTGATAATTTCTCATCGGACTAGGAAGAAAAGCGAGTGGAGATAGCATATGCGGATTTTCTGTTAGGAATGGAAGAATGGGAAAATGTTGCGCTAGTTATATAGCTCAATTAGTTTTTTTTTTTTTTTTAATCTGATTTGGATTGGATGGATGTCATTCTCCTTAGTAATGGATTTGCAGACTGTTCTGTTATATTCCCCTCTTATATCCCCCTCCCCGCCCTCTTTTTTTTTTTTTTTTTTTTTGGTTAATTTTTTTTTTTCCTCCTCCTCCTAGAGATTACTTGTGGGGGGGTGCATGCTTTTGAACCCTGAAAATCAATAAAAAGCACTAGTGTTGTGTAGCTTTGTATAATACATTTACAGAGTAGGCGAGTGGTTTTCTGATTTAGTTGGATTTCCTTGTTCGACCACCCCTACCCCTATGTAAACTATATGTTTGTTCTCAGATATATATATATTTTAATCATAAAAAAATTGTTTATGTAATTTAGTGCTTTATGTAGTAGCAATGAATAAATCTTTTGGATAAATGTTTTTTTTTTCTCTACAGGCCTCTTTGAATCCTTTGAATCCATATTTATTTTAGAAAATTCTACTTGAACATCTAAATCAGGCAGGGTGACCCCCTCTCCCCCTATCTTTTCGTTCTCGTCATGGAAGTTTCCTCGGGCCTTCTTAACTGGATGGTCAATGATGTCAACAGATTTTATTTTTATTTTTTTCTTTTCATAATCGTAATAAAGGGGCAATCACAGTATTTCAAGAGTCAAAATTGAGGTATTTTGGGAAGAATTTGGTCAAATTGGTCATGTGCAAGGCACCTGATCACTTTTCCATTCATCCTAATGTCTAACCTTGATGTTGGGGCTTATTGCTTTATTTACAAAACGATAGTTTGGTGTACTTAAAGTCACACTTGGCAGTTCAGAAGGCCAAAATAAAAACGGATGCTAGTAATTTCTCAAAAGAAATTAAGGCAGCAGTTACGATTTCTTTGTAGAAGGGATTATGATCCTTTACAATTTTAAAGAAAATTTAGGTTCTCAAATTACGTGAATTCAAGTTATTTTTTACATTGAACGGCGTAAAAAATGCTACTTATTAAAGATACGACATATTAGGGTGGTAACTAAAAATATATTTAATTTTAAAAGGTTTTTTCTTCATTTTTAAAAAGACGTTTGTTTTTATTAAATTGGAAGATAGTTTTTTGTTTAAAACTTTTATGTGACATAAAGTTGTTTAAGAATCTGATAAAAATATAGTCAATTTTGATTAGAATCTGAAATTTTAAAAGAAATTGTAAGGCGTCCTGGAAAATGGTCAAGTTGGTGTGAGGAAAGTTGAAACATTTTTATATATAGATAAATAAATAAATATAGATAAAGTTGAAACATTGATTAGCCGTTAGGCCATCTCCAGCAGTTGAAGTTAAAATAGCTACTCAAAAAGTACCAATCTTTACTTTAACTACTGTTTATCCTATATTCTCTCCAACAGTTCACTCTCTACTTTTTTTTTAAAATATTATTTTTTAATCAATTTGTTTTATTTTTTTTCATTTCCCTCTCACTCTCCGGTCTCCCCCAACCCCCAACCCGTCTCCCCAATCCCAACAGAGCCGAGCGATTACTGTTCGACTTCTGGCGTCATCGTGGACTAGTACTGCCTCATCTCCCTCCTCGCCTGCCTCATCCTCTTCACCTTCCTCATCTTCTCCGCCTTCTACCAGTACTTGGAGGATTGGCGCGTGCGCTTCAAGCTCGTCTCATCCGGGAAGCTGCTGGCGCAGATCGAGGCCCCTTTGCTACAGGGGAAGACCCTCGGAGGAAGGGGATGTGGTCGGTGGCGAGGATCGGCGGGGCTGTGCTCTTCGAGGTGAACTCGGCCATCGCGTACCTGTTGATGCCGGCGGTTATGTCCTTCAACGGAGGGATCTTCGTGGTTGTGGTGCTGGGCCTCGCAGATCTCCCGGATCCATCTCTCCAGTTATGTCCGTCAACAGGGAGGGATGGAGAGGGCCGGAGCAGAGAGAGACGAAGAGGGAGGGAGAGAGAGAGAGAGAGATAGAGAATATTAATAAAAAATGTGTAAACAGATGAACAGTGAATAGCCAATAGTGACTATTCACTGTTCATGAAGTTAGGAAAAAAGTTAGAGTAGCTATTCTGCTGGAGGAAGAAAAATAGACAAAAATAGTCAAATTTAACCTTTTGGTTAAAATAGCACTCCTGCTGGAGATGCCCTTAGACGTGTTGGAGGAGAGTTAAGTGGGCGAGAGGCGGACAGAGACTAATAAAAGAATAAGAATCCAGAATGGGGATAAATGGGTAGTGGGCTTAAGTGAAGTTGTCATGTGAATGGGCCAATGAGCCTTTTCTTGTAATTTCAGTATTCCTTTCACCATTTCCATCCAGAGAGCATTCTTAATAGCCTCATCAAATTTTACTCACCAAAGTAGCTAAAAACCGCTTTTCTCTATTTTGGTGAGTAACTTTTTTAAAATTCTCCCACCAACCTCACCATTTTAACTATTCACTATTAGTATACCATTTAAATAATATTTTCTTAGATTTATTTATTCTTTCTCTATTTAATCTTTTTATACAACAAGTTACCATACACCTTCATATTGAGATTATATCATTACTAAGAAATTCACAGAAGTTTTCATTTGCTTCTCAACCAAATTCAAGAAAGAAAGAAAGAAAAGAGAAATGAAAGAACCACAAAGTTTATGTTAGGGACAAAGAAACCTTCATGTCCATGAAATAAGGATATCATCATGTGAGAGAGATGGGAGATAGGAGAAGAAAATGGGAGAAAAAAGGAAAAAAGTGCTGATCATGTGAGAGAGAAAGGAGAAACAAAATAGGTGAGAGAGTTGGAAAGTAAATATTACTCATCAAAATTTGTGAGTATTTTCACTCACCAAAACTTTTTGGTTAAAGTGGTGAGGCTGCTAGTAGTATTTTTTAGTGTTTTCATTAAATTGACTCACTAAAATAGCTAAAAAGCTATTTTAATGAGGCTACTAGAAATGTTCTGATCACCCAAAAATAACAGGAAAACCTTACAAACGAAATTAAACATTACATTTGGTATCATAGCCTACGATCTGGCTTGGCAGAAGGCACTAGAGTTTCACATCTTTCTGAATCAGTTGCAAGCAGCAACAAGAAAAGCATGAAAGAGTATTGGAGAGCTTGACACAGCAAGTGCAAGAAATCAAGGAATTCATGAACTCCATTTTCAGTTAATCCAATTGAAATGAATCTGTCGATCATGAAGCACAATCGTCTAGGGCTAATGGAAACTAACAGCACCGAATGAAGTAGGAAGTTTCAAGATTTGGAGGTGAAAATCCTTCAACCTGGATTTACAAGGCAAATCAGTTTTTTGCTTATTACAATATACCAGTAAACCAAAAGATTTTTATGGCCTATAAAATCCCTCACAAAACTTAGACAAGTATCCACTGTTGCATTGTACAAATCCCAATTTAGGAGCTTATCAAATAGGCTCAAAGGCTTATTTGAGAAGCACAAACTGAGTTGTTTTTTTTAGTGGATTGAGAGATGGCATCCTAACATATCAATCATGATGATCTTTGTTTGTATAGTTTCCGGTTTAATGACGTATGCCTTTGATGATGCTTTCTCCGATTGCTACAAGACAAAGAAAATAAACAAAGGACCTTGTTGAGTGTGCCGACAGGGTCTTACTTTGATGCCTAAGTCAGTTTCTCTAGACAATACACATAGTGTAGTCAAAGCACCATAAAATCAGAGTCCATCTTATACTTGGGGTATGGACATATTTATAGGTAGGGAGTCCTGCTTAACCTGGAGTCCTGCTCAACCTGGGAGTCCTAAGTTGAGTTCGAATAGGGCTCTTATCCTGGATCATGTGGGATAAGTGATGATCCCTTCAAATCCGAGATTGAGACCTTATCCCGAATCGTGTGGAATAAGGGCTTATCCAGAAGAATCCGGGGTGGAGACCTTGCAACAACCTTCCCAGAGATTTCGAGGCGGATTCTTCCCGCAAATCCCTCTTGTACATTGGGATAAAGATCTTAATATATTCTGTCTCAGTCGCCTCTTGGTAGTCCCAGGAGGCATCTATCCCGGAACCAACCTAGACCTCTTGGTAGTCCTAGGATATTATTTATCTGAGGCTAGTGTGTACCAAGCCAAAGACGTCTATAGATAAACTGGGTCTTCATGAGCTTCAAGTAATCACAAAGTCTTCATGGGCCTATGCAGACCTCTCCGGCCCATAATTTCAGCAAGGACCAGTCTCAGTGGGATTATTTCCCAAGGATCTTGATTATGGAAGTTGATACTTCTGATTGATATGTTGGTGTGGTTATAATGCACTGAACTGGACCACATGAGTTGTTATTTTATAAACTATTGTCAATTGAATAACTTGAACTCACGAATACTTATAACATTGACTTTTAGTCCTGATAGGAATGTGAACTTAAATGCGAAATGGATATCACTTTGATATATTTAGGCGTGAGATCTCTCATGCTTAAAATTTCGGTCTGCTGGGTGATCACATGTACCATTGTGAGAAAATTACTCATCAATATGGAATATGTTGGTAAATAATCCCACCGAGTTGGATAAAGGATGTCTTGGGATTACCGTATCTTGAAAACGCCACGAAGAATACTTGTACCAGGTCACCCCAGAGGCAAATACGCCCCGAAAGACCATAACTGATAAGTATATTGCAAGCCAATCTCGGGTTAGCAACACCTAGAGACAACAAAAAGAACTCAGATAGTATGCCCCGATCCAGACGGTCCTAGAACTGAAGTTTACTGGGACTACCATAAGGTGACTGGGACAAAAGATATGCGGGATCCTTATCACAATATTCTAGGAGGGATTTACGGGAAGAATCTAACCCGCAATCCCCGGGAATGGTGCATCGAGGTCTCAGTCCCGAATTCTCTGGTATTAAACTCTATTCCCGGATTCTCCAAGATAAGCTCTTATCTCACACAGTTTGGGACAAAAGATCAATTTGAATTCAACTAGGGAACAATCCTGGCTAAACAAGACTACCTCTAGGATAAGCTCTTATCCCACATTGTTAGTATTTTATTGGCTACATTCTAGATAAAACAAAAACACTTTATGTAATGGTTGTGTTAACAGGACAGTCGGTTTTCAAATCAGAATCTTCATGTTATTTAGACAATGATCAAATCAAAGACAATAACTGATCACAATCTGCTTAAAGATGTCCATGAAGAGTCCTTGCAAAATCCAAGACAAAAACAACCGGTTCCTGTGCAATCGTCCGGACGGGCCTTTGAATGCGTCCGGACGCCCCGCAGTGTCTTACAGATAAACATTGAAGACGTCAGGACATCAGAGTAACACCGTCCGGACGCTCGGTCAATCAGTATTCAACAAGGAGTCTGTTTTCAGAAATCGACACTATTTGGGAAGTCTTTGCAAACCGTCCGGACGATGTCCAGTAGTTCAGAATATTCCAGAGTTCTGTTCGAACGCGGAAGGGATTTTAGCGAAGACCGTCCGGACGCTCAGTCAAGCCGTCCGGACGTGAACCCGATAAAGATAAAATTACGCTGTTTCTGAAAGGATATCGCAGAAGACCGTTCGGACGTGGCTCACTTTCATCCGGACGCTCGCCAGCTAGAGTCCGAATCTCAGAAGTTTTTGAGGTCTTTTGAAGCTTATAAATAGGGGGCTCTAGGCTAGTGTTTTGTATAGAATTCGGTGGTGAATTCCATAGTTCTTTGAGAGGGTGTTTAGGGAAAATCGAAGATCCGCTAGCTCTCAAGCTGTTGCCGGTGTGTGCTCAGTTGTTCGTGTGAAATCTATCTTAGGGGTCGGCCTTAGGGTAAAAGAATTTATCAAAAAACCCTTTAGGTGGAAGATCTGGTTGGGAATCGTTCATGTTGGGTTACACGTCAGAGTTAAAGGTATGACTACTGCATAGGATTATGTGAGTACGAGTGTCTTGTAACTAGCTTTGTTTTTAGATAGTGGATTTCCTGGGTTTGTCTGCCCCGGAGTGGTTTTTTACTCTTCATAGAGTTTCCACTTCGTAACAAATATCTTGTTTCATTTAAATTTTGCATTTAAGATATTTGTTTGCACACAAACACGCACACACTTGGTTTAATTAGAAGTCAATAAATTATTTTCAATTGGTATCAAAGCAGGTTACACTTGTGTTTTAGATTTATTTCTTAAGTGTGATCCATGACTTCTTCTAACATAAATCTTCTTGAGTTCTCTGAAGATTATTCTTATGATTTCTCTAAAGATACTTTGTTGATAAGTAAACTCTTTAAGAAATCCAATAAAGAACTCAAGAAGATTAAGCAAGAAAAAGAGTCTTTGATTTTACAATTATTTGAATCACATGTTTTGATTGACTCTTTGAAATCTGAGAATACCATGGTTTTTGATTCTGTTGATGCAGTAGAGAATAAATTAAAAGAATCAGAGGATCTCTTGAAAAAATTCTCTAGTTATAATTTGAAAAGCATGCTTTGTATTCATACAAATATTTCTAACAAGCATGATTTAATTGTTAATGATTTAAGTACTTCTACTTCACATGCTTCTGATTCTGAATTATATTCTGTTGATATTAAGCCTGTGATAGTAGATGCAGCTTGTTCTGAAAATTCTTGCTTAAATAACTGTGTGAAGCCTAACTCCAAGGATTCAGGAACACAAAGTAAGTTTGTTCCTAGTTGTCATCATTGTGGGAAGGTTGGTCACATTAGACCAAAGTGTTGTCTGTTAACTTTGGAAGAAGCAGGAGGATTCCAAAAAGGGCTTTATTGAGAAAACCTCTTCAAATAAATATGTCCCGCTCCATAGGAGGCATATATCTCAAAGAGGTAAGGACTTTGTTATTTGTGAAGATGCTAATCTTAAATTTGCATAATCTTTCAAGAAGCATTTCAGCAAAAGAAGTCAGCCTACCTACTATCATTGTGGTGTCTCTGGACACTTCAGGCCACACTGTCCTCAGATCCAACATCAGCAGCCTTGGATCAGGAAAACAGAGCAAAAGACAGGTAAGTCTAGCTCTAAACCTTCCAAGCATCATCATGCTTTTCGGCAACAATGGCATTATCCTCAAAGGGGTTCTCCCTCATGCTGTCTATGTGGTAAGTATGGCCACACCAAGGTCGAATGCTTCAGAATGAAGCCTCACAAGTCCAAGAAGAAACAAATCAATGAAGGGCTTGTCAACATGATGAAGAGTGTCCTAGTCAGACTGATCAATTTGGACATGGCTTACACCCATGCCTCACAGGTAGAGAAGGTATGGGTAAGGAAGGATGAGACCATTCACCCCTTAAGGGGGAGTGGACTCACCTAGTAGGTGAGGTCTCCCATGCCTAGGATTTTGGTCTCTAAATCCTAGTGCATATCAGGTAAGTTTGCATTGCATTGATTGTTATATCTTATATCCTATTTTTCCCATGCATTCTGTTTGAGGAATCACATTTTCTATTCATAGATTTTCTCTTGGTTGCTTTGAGAATTTTCTGCAAGTACATTCTAGGGATGACAGAGAAAGCATGTCACTTATTTTCTGTCTTTGGTATAGTCAAACCTCTCTCCCTGAGGACAGGTTTGCTCTTACCTACATGCTTTGTCAGACATATGTTCTTTTTCTTTTAAGCATGTCTTTGTATATGATTGAGAGTTTATGTCTGATATTTGCTAAGTTTTTCTGTGTATCTTAATGCTAGATAATTGCTTTTCTCATGCGATGAAAAATTGTGTACTATCTAAAGCTCCCTTAAGGTACATTTTTTTTTTCTCTCTGACTTTTAGCTTCTGAAAATTCTAATGAGAGAGATTTTTTTTTTTCTAAGATGGTCAAATTGACCAACTCACTAGTTGAACCTAGAACCCATAAATTATGGCATTCTTTCTAGGCTGCAGCACTAAGTGATAAAAAGCATTCAAAACTGAATAAATATGGATAAATAAAAAGATCCACTGCTTTTGTGCTATAAATCTGTTCTTGAACTTGTCCCTATAGAAACAGTCAGTGACCAAATCATTGCGGAAATAGACGGTCACTAAAGGACGAAGTAAAAGAAAAGTGTTGTATCTTAGGGGGAGTGTATCAGATGAGGGTGGCTAGGCCATAGTTAAATAAGGTTTGACTTTTGACTGATCTAACATTGATTTTCTCTCTTATTTAGAAAATCCAGTTACTTTAAGTCATATCAATAAACTTCATACCTTATTGAGAAAGCTTTCACACACACACGCATTGCATGAGTTAAGTTTACTATTGAAAAATGTCTATCTGCAGGGAAAATTTTTGTGCTTATTGATGTGGTCTTTTGTTTACCAAAATATATCAATAATAAAGAACCACTCGCAATAGGACGAATCCTTATACGATAAGGCTATAGAGAGGGTGTCGAACCTCAAGGACTGCAGGGGTATTGCTATCAAGTTTTTCAAGATTAAAAATAACTTAATTAAAAAGATATTTGATTTTTGTTTTCTTAAAATAAATACATAAAAGTAAAAGACATAAATTTAAAGATAGTAGGGATGAGATAAAGAATATGGGATTGATTTCACCACTCACCACATAACAATGGTCAATCGTAAATTAATAAGGAAAATTCATACTATGCATGATATAGGGCTCGTCTCACTCGAGTAGTCAAGAAATTACCTCTAAAGAATAAGTATAATCCATCTTCGGTTGGCACGGACCGTCCACCTAACCACTAAGATGCGGTACGACCCGTCTTCCCTAGGCATGGACTAGCTACGTCTTTAATAGGATATACACACAATCAATGGAATAGTATAACCCATCTTCGGTTGGCACGGACTGTCTACCTAAATTACACTAAACTAGGGTGTAGTACAATCCGTCTTTCCTAGGCATGGTCTATCTAATCCTCTTGATCATATATCAATTAAAACCACTGTATAACAATCATTCACATAATCACAGAAAATATGAAGGATTGAGTTCAATCAATATAAAAGACTTTCTAAGACAAGATAAGAAATTCATAATGATTGAATATAAACATTAAAATCAATTCTCACAGTTATACAACCATCATGCATAGAGAAAATCCCAAACTAAAATACAATTAAACCATTGTTACTTGGAAAAGGCTACATCAACACCCTATTAGGAATTAACCGCTCATCGTGATGCTGGGATGGCCTCCTGCCATGGTATTCTCCTCTTCAACTTGTTAGGCCTACAAGAAGAATTTCTGTCTAAAGATAAGCACAAGCCCAAGCACCAAGCACACCTTCTCTTGAAGCTTAGGGGTCTATTTATAGGGAGCACACAAGTCCTAGAAGCCCTTGAAATTCCAGAAAAATTGCTCTTGAGTCTTGTTGTCCAAGTAGTAGATTGAAACTTCAATCCAAGTAGGAAAATGATTCCAAATTCGGCCAGAATTGTGGTATTTTATTGCGGGGCGATTTTAACATAGTAAACATTCGAATTAGAGAAAAGTTATTTATGACATATTTGTTAAATATTTTATTAGCTTTCCAAAGCCACCAATTTTATTGTAATCCAATATCTGACGCAAAAGTTATGATTCAAAGACTGAGACATATGCAGAATCCAAATTTGAATCCAATCCGATTTTGACTCTTAATGGAGAAATTCCGATTTAATCCTTCACTTGATTTGATTAAACTTAACCACATCATATAGGTCTTTTATTATGATTTGTTAAGTTTAAACATATCTTCTAGGTCTTCTCAAAGTGTGCTTTAAGCCCAAAATTAATGGAATTAATTGCATCTTTATTTAAAACCTGAAAACATTAAAACAATACAAAATCAAACAAATAACAATGCTAAGGAATTAACATATATAAGTTAAGGGGCTTGAATGTGCAACATTTGACGCTTATCACTTATTGACTCTTAACTCTCAATTATATCTTGGTATATTTTTGAAATACTATTTGACTATTTTATCAATTATTTATACATGCGTGTTCTGAAGCTAACGTTAGGAATTTTTTTTTTTTGCATATTTCCCTCTGTTTTTCAGCTTCTATTGTGAAGCGTCCGGACGGACATGTTCTTGCGTCCGGACGTGCTTGGCTTTGTCGATCTCTTATCTGACAGCATGCCGTCCGAACGAGTATGTACCACGTCCAGACACGAGCTTTTTTGCTTTCCTCTTGGACTGATCCTGAGATTTTGATATTCTCTGCATATCTTTTCTCATTCCCAAGTATTTCCTTTTACTTTTCTTATTCTCTTAAGCTTTGTTTTTTTTTAGAATATTGAAATCTTTAATTGATTATGATTTGAGAGATTGTGCATGAATATCTTTTTCTGTCTGGATATTACTAATCTGTGCCTTTTGGATTTCTATATCTACTTTTGTATTTCTTTATGCATCCAATTGATAGCCATCACAATACCACATTCTTTTTGAAACTAACAGGATCTAATATTTTCTTGTGGTGTTATTTTTAGATAGATTTCTGTTTAAATATTTTCAAGAATATGTTATCCGGTGACTTCCAGCATAGTGTCAGATAGAGGGTTCTTTGGAAAACAGACCAGTGTTGAAATCATATGTTCCAGAGATCTCAAATTTTTGATGAGTTCATTCCCCCTGCTCATACAGAGTCTTCCGTAACCTTTTCCTCTAGATCTGCACCAGCTAGAGATTCAGTGGTGAATCTTCTTTATCATCTTACAGACCACTTGTCTAGAGGATTTCTTTATGCGGATGATCAGTTTCTAGAAAGAAGACTCAAGTGACTGAAACTTTTTAGTCTATGGTTTCCCGGCTTCAGGAGCTAGAAGCCGAAGTAGTTCAAATCCAGCTTTTTATACGGTTTTCTCTCCGTTACTTGATTTCAATGGATCAACAGGATTTGGTACTTGGGGGATTTTTGTTTCTCTCTTTTGGGCCACTTGCAGACTCTTCTCTAGTTTCCTATTGTTTTAGATTTTAGAACGTTTTTGTCTGTGAATTTTATATACTCTGTCTACCCTTGTTCTGTTGAGATATCAAGGGGGAGTATTTTAATACTGTGGTCTTTCTATACTATGTTTACCCTTTGTCCCTTTGAGATGAAAAGGGGGAGTATATGTTAGTTTTTTGACCGGGAATGTATTTCTAAACCGGTCAAGTGTTTTTATCCCAGAATGGCCAAAGGGGGAGTTTGTTAGTATTTTATTGGCTACATTCTGGATAAAACAAAAACACTTTATGTAATGGTTGCGTTAACAGGACAGTCGGTTTTCAAATCAGAATCTTCATGTTATTCAGACAATGATCAAATCAAAGACAATAACTGATCACAAGCTGCTTAAAGATGTCCATGAAGAGTCCTTGCAAAATCCAAGATAAAACAACCGGTTCTTGTACAACCTTCCGGACGGGCCTTTGAATGCGTCCGGACGCCCCGCAGTGTCTTACAGATAAACATTGAAGACGTCCAGACGTCAGAGCAACACCGTCTGGACGCTCGGTCAATCAGTATTCAACAAGGAGTCTATTTTCAAAAATCGACACTATTTGGGAAGTCTCTGTAAACCGTCCGGACGATGTCCAGTAGTTCAGAATATTCTAGAGTTTCGTTCGAACGTGGAAGGGATTTTAGCGAAGACCGTCCGGACACTTGGTCAAGCCGTCCGGACGTGAACCCGATAAAGATAAAATTACGCTGTTTCTGAAAGGATATCGTAGAAAACCGTCTGGACGTGGCTAACTTCCGTCCGGACGCTCGCCAGCCAGAGTCCGAATCTCAGCAGTTTTTGAGGTCTCTTGAAGCCTATAAATAGGGGGCT
Organism: Alnus glutinosa; assembly: GCF_958979055.1. Classification (NCBI taxonomy): domain Eukaryota; kingdom Viridiplantae; phylum Streptophyta; class Magnoliopsida; order Fagales; family Betulaceae; genus Alnus; species Alnus glutinosa. The sequence goes on along the minus strand of NC_084888.1, from coordinate 22,831,458 downwards.
CTAGGCTAGTGTTTGTACAGAATTCGGTGGTGAATTCCATAGTGCTTTGAGAGGGTGTTTAGGGAGAATCGAAGATCCGCTAGCTCTTAAGCTGTTGCCGGTATGTGCTCAGTTGTTCGTGTGAAGTCTATATTAGGGGTCGGCCTTAGGTTAAAGGAATCCATCAAAAACCCCTTTAGGTTGAAGATCTGGTTGGGAAGCGTTCATGTTGGGTTACACGTCAGAGTTAAAGGTATGACTACTGCATAGGGTTATGTGAGTACGAGTGTCTTATAACTAGCTTTGTTTTTGGATAGTGGATTTCCTGGGTTTGGCTGCCCCGGAGTGGTTTTTTTTTCTCTTCATAGAGTTTCCACTTCGTAACAAATATCTTGTCTCATTTGAATTCCACATTTAAGATATTTTTTTGCACACAAACACACACACTTGGTTTAATTAGAAGTCAATAAATTATTTTCACACATGATTTGGGAAAAGAGTTCTACTTGAATTCAATAAGGAACACTCCAAGTTGAATAGGGTTCCAAGTAGAACAAGACTCCCTGTTGAACAAAACTTCTTGCCTATAAATAAGCTCATACCACTAGGTATCAGGGAGGTTGGATTATTATGCTTTGACTGCCCCATATGTATTGTATAGAGAAACTAACTTGGGCATTGGAGTGAGACCCTGGCAGCACACCTGGCAAGCTCCTTTGTTTATCTTCTTTGTCTTGTAGCAATAAGAGAAAGCACCAACAAGAGGCGCACGTTTCCAAACCAAAAACTGTTCTAATAGTTTGGCACTGTCTGTGGGAAATAACAGATTGTTTCTTATACAACAGAAATTCGCAATGGTGACTACATGTTCAGAAGATGCTAGAAGAACCAAGATCTCCACACATGATGATGATGAGATTCCGAACGACCCCAAGGCGCCGATAGCCCTTTTGAATAGGATTCTCGAGATGTCAAAAGGCATGGAGACATTGACCAGGCAGAACGCTACTTTGCTGCTCTAGATCTCGGAGCATTCCAACATGGGTCTAGGTAATCTCCATGAAATTTATGAGAGGGAAGAAGAGGCTAAACACAGCAGCCAGAGTAATGGGCGAAAGAGCCATGGAGAAGATGCCCGAGTGGAAGACAACCACTGGGAGAACAACCCCAAAAGACTCACTGATAAGTGTCGAATATTGCAAATTCGAGCCCCTTAACTCATATATATTAGCCTCTTAGTTTCATTTTAATATAATGTTTTGTGTGATTTTTGTGTTTTTAACATTTTTAGGTACCTAAGGAAAAACATGATTAAATTTGCCAGCTTAAAGCTTCAAAGCAAAATTCTGAAATTCTGCCACGACATGGTGAGCTTGAGCCCACTGGCATGCTGAGCTCAAGCTCAGCACATCAGCAGGCCACCAGCAGAAACCCACGTCATGGTGAGCTCGAGCCCACTAACATGCTGAGCTTAAGCTCAGCATATCATCAGGCCACCAACAAGAACCCACGACATGGTAAGCTCGCGGCCACTGGCATGCTAAGCTCGAGCGCATTTGTGCAGCATAAATTGACAACAAATATTTCTCCCATTTGTACTAGAAGTCCTAGAAGGTCACAAAATCAATTAGGGTTTCTCTTGTACTCTATAAATATACCTTAAATTCGTGCATTAGAGGCTAGCCCCATTACAAAGTAGAAATCAATAGGATTAGTAGTTAGGTTTTGGGAGAAAAGTGTAGAAATTCCACCAGCTTCTTGGGATGGATTTCTCCTCGACGAAGGTGATTTCCATCATCTTCATGCGCGGTTAATTCATCCATAGGGTATTGATGTAGCCATTTCCAAGTAATAATGGTGTAATTGTGTTTTTCTTTGGGAATTCTATGAATATGAATGATGGTTGTTTAATCTCGAGATTATGCTTTAACGTTTACATTCAATTTTAATAAACATCTTATCTTGTCTTAGAAAGTTGTTTATTTTTATTGAAGTCAACTTTCGTATTTTCTGTGATTGTATGAAGGATGATTTTACAATGGTTTTAATGGACACAAAATCAAGAGGGTTTGATAGGCATGCCTAGGAATGATGAATTGCTCTACATCCTCGTTAATTTATTTTAGGTAGAACAATTCATGTCGTGCCGAAAGACGAGTTATGCTTATCCCTTGATTACGTGTATACTAATTAAGAGATTTGATGGTTCATACTTAGGGAAGACAGATCGTACCACATCTTAATGGTTAGGTGAACGATCCGTACTAAGCGATGATGGGTTATTCTTATCTCTTAATAAAAGAAATTTCTTGACATTGGGTGATTGGCAAACGCACAAGAGTAATATCATTCATGTAAGTAAAATTCTCATGTTAAATGCAATTTACCATTATTATGCTATTAGCGGTGAAATCAATTCCGTATAACTTCTCCATACTATCTTATTTTTACTTTTAAATTTTTATTTAGTTTCAATTGCAAATCAAAATCAAAAATATTTTCTGAATTAGATTAGAGTTAATTTCAGTAACTTAACAACCAAACCAACAGTCTTTGAGGTTTGACACCCTCACATAGACCTATCCTACAAAGATTTGTTATATTGCGAGTGGTTATTTTATTATTGATACACTCAAGACCACACAAATTTTTGGCGCCATTGCCAGGGATTGCTTTGGTTGCGTAGTTAAGTTTTTGGGATTGAATCTAATTTGATTCCTAGTTTAGGATATTGTACATACTGATTTTTCATATCTTGTTCTAGTGGTTTCCTGTTTTCAGGTTCAGGTTCAGCATTGTCCAAAAGGGCTCTAGCGCAAGTCTAATTGAGCTCGAGCGCATCACTACTGCACAGAAGGGCTCGATCGCATATCCTTTAAGCTCCAGCGCAATTGTCCAGAGCAGACCAAAGACAACCCAATAGTACAGAAGCTACTACACGCCCCACGAAAAGCTGTAATCTCTGAATTTTTTTTTTTCTTTTGTAGATATTGTTATTTGTTTTTGCTTAAAGTATGATTGGTCGCCGTTTTTTGTCACTTCCATTAATCTTTGCGACCTTGACCTTGAACCATGGCTATGAACCCATATGAAGGTTATTGAACTCACTTTGGGTTTGACTTTGATTTAGAGCCAGTGACTTTCTCCATACCGAAGAATGATCCTTACTCCAATTATTATGACCTGGGATAGAGAAACTATCCTAATTTCTCGTGGCAAGCTCAAGCCACGGGAAATTCAGCCCCACAATGTCACAGACTGCACAATCAAGCATATCCGCAGTCCAGCAGTCAATCTTTCTATCCACCATCCAACTTCCATCCTCCCCACCAGCAATGGCAGTCATCTCCACATAGTGTTAGCTTTGAGAAGCTTATAGAAATAAACTATCATTTTGTTTAGGATCGAGTTGCAGCCAAGACTCTGTGTGAAATTCCTCTCCAGCAAGGATCAAATTGCAGGTGTCTTAACCAAGCCTTTGAGATCCATTCGTTTTAGCATTTTATGTTCCAATCTCAATGTATGTTCTCCTCCGTTGCAATTGCAGGGGTGTATTGGAGCACATGGTGATAATCATCTACAACAACCTCGACAACTCAAGGATAAAACAAAAGACAAACTGCAACACACTTAAGATGAACAAGTTTGTTGATAACGTGTACAATTACAATTTCAAACTTTCTTGTATTTATCTTCACATCAAGTAATGTAAAGTGATAAGAACATGTTGGGGATAAAATTAACCCTAAAGACACGTGGATTCTGAAAACATCTCGGAGTTACGTCTCGGACATTTGTTACGACCCATCTAGAAGCTACTTCCCGGACATTCGTTTCAACTATCTCGGAGTTACGTCTCGGACATTCGTTTCGACCCAGCAAAGACGTCTAGGTATAAAGACGTCTCGGTCTTAACATTCCAGGTGACGGTATAAAATATCCCGAGATCTCCTAGTCTGGTTGGAGCGAACATATCTCGGATATTTATACCTCGGAGGTTGGGCAGAAACTACAAGACTATACAGGAAGTTTGAGTTGCAATTCGGTATAGAAGAGTATCTCGGTATGATAACCTCTCGGTGTGATAACATCTCGGAGTGATAACACCTCGATGTGATAACACTTCAAATACAGTCACCTCGGTATGATAACATCTTGGCCTTATACAACCCTGTTATTGTGCGGCGATATCCCGAGATCTCCAAGTCGGAGCGAATACATCTCGGATATCATCACCTCGGAGCTTGGCTGAAGTATGCCGCAGTTGTCTTAGAATGCGATAAGGATAGAATCCCAGAAGATCAGGGATAAGCCACAATTCCATAATTAATGGGATAAGGTAGTTATTGATACGGAATTAAGATTAAAGAGGTACAAACGCAATCAACTTCGGACTCTACAATCTCATTCGAATTCCCTGAAGATAAGGTTAAAGTTCAACCAAGCTAGGACTCAAACTCCTAATCCAACTAGGCGTCAAGAATTCTGGTGAGACCTCAAGTCTGGTAAGACCGCAAGTCCGGCCTATAAATAAGACCGTCGCACCAGGTATGAGGGACGAATTCTTTGAGCTCTTGAGATTGAAAACACTTTTCAGAAAATTGATTTGAACTGACTTAGGCATCTGAGTGGGCGTAGTCGGCACCCCCAACGAGTTGTTTGTTCTTTTTGCAGGATTGAAGTGGTAGATCAGAACCCAGCAGCGAATCACCAGGCGACACGTCACTATACCGGAAACTGTACCAACAGAACAGATCATGTACCATATTAATATCAATGAAAGCTTAAACCCGTACAATTGTTTTGGGCTGTTTTACCAAGCTTAGTTTGTTTTGATACACCTAAGCACTGATATAGCACAACAAGGTTACAATATTGATTTAGAGACTAAAGAAAGACAGCGGGATCCCTAATAAATAATTACTTATGATATTCTAGAGGAAGAGGATGGATCTTCAAGGTTGCTCCATGAGTCTGACTGGATTGGCATCTTTTTAGTTCTCTGTAGTTGTTTCACAACATCCAACCGCTCGGAAGAATATGGAGAAGGGATCTAAATGCAGTATAACAGAAAGCAGGATTAGAGGAACAACAGAGGAATAAATGACAAACATAAAGAGAAGCAATTTTAGAATTACCAAGAATGGCATGTACTTTTGGATTGCTGCCAGCATGGCTGCATGACCTACAACAGATACCTGTTCGTAGAAAGGACAAGAAAATTAATCATCTCATTTATGTAAACTCTGCACTCCTGTGTAACCATCAGTGCTACATCACATGGACACTCCATGTGCATATTACATATGAGAGAACACATGCACATGCAGAAGGAAATAATTTTATCATGATAAGCGACTTTGCTACAATGTGAACCTAATTGCCTTGCAATGTTTAGGGGTTTGGGTGGCATGGCATGTATATACATGAGAAAGAGCATATAGATTGTTGGCCAGGAAGGCAAAGCCCGTATTTTGTTAAAGCTGACCTCATTATCACATTATGAACTAAACTTTGTAATTGGTACTCCCAAGTACCCAAATCCACAAACTGATATATTAGAACAAAGGTGCTGCCATATAAAAGAATTTGGTTGATCCCATCCAACTTTTCAAAAAGCTAACTCATTAATGATGATACATAAGTAGCTAATTTGTTGGGTGAGTGATAAAAACAAGGGATGATATCGATAGAAAAAGAATGAAATAAGTGCTTACAGGAAGTAGCATTAGAATTGTGACTGGAATGAGTGACGCTATATCATTTAAAGTTCTTTTTAACCTCTTTCTTTCCCTCTCTGCCACCCTGTGACCACGCAATTGATTTAGGAGCAGCTCTATAGCAACCATCAAGTCTGTGAAAAGCAACTTTGTGCCCATCCATATATCCTTTAAAACAATTCAATTTGCATTATTAGCATCTAAAGGTTTAAAACTATTCTGCCCATTAGCTACAAGGGAAATATCGGCCTTACAGAGCTTGTAGATGCCAACTTGATCCTGTATTTCCTCATTAAACTCTTATGCCGAGGAACTGATTTAGCAGCCTCAAAGCTTGTCATATCCGTCCTAGATAATCTGGTATTGTGCTATTACAGGCAATGAATGGAATAGTTACTACAAGAAATATGAGCAGGCATGCTTTTGCCTTCTCCAATGAAACGGACAAACGCCCCAAGTTTTTGTTTATTTATGTTCTTTTCTTTTTTGGGAAGGTTTGGGGGGGGGGGGGGGGGCAATGGGGGAGAGAAGGTCTTATTTCTGCAAATCAGTTTACAAGTTTACATCCATGTTAAGAGTTGTGTTACCCCTTTTTTACTTGGTAAACATGAAGATGTTATCATCTGATAGCCACACCTTTTTGCTTAGATCAATCTCAAGAGTTATTATCCAATTTTTTCAGCTCAATCATCATGAAGAAGTTATCATCTGATAGCCATACCATTTTCTGTTTAGATCCATGTCGAGAGGCATTCTTTGGACATTCTTGTGCCATTAAGTCACGAGAATATCGTTGTGCTTCTAAGACTAGAGAGAAGTTAATCTTTCCCTTAGATCGAACAAATGATGTGGGGTCATAGCCATAGGCACCTGTTTCTGAAAACTTTAGCAATTCCCTGCCAGTGAAAATCAACATGAGCACAGTTATTTCCTTCCTCTCTCAAGGCAGTGCCATCAATACCAGACAAGAAAATGCTAAACAAAAGAATCCATCAGCCACATACCCCGATTTATCATAAGCAGCCCAGTAGTCTTCCAAACAAATAGTTAGCAGGCTCTGACTGAAAAAGTTGGCAACAAGGGTCTTCATATATAGCCTATTTCCCACTCATAATAGACAAATAAATTCTAGAAAAACGAAGCTCTGAGATGATGTAGACTACCTCCGAAGCAAGAACTCTAGCAAATCTGCATCTAAGGGCTTTAGAGTGGAACGACTGAAGTGAGCATACCCAGAGAAAACATCATAGCATACAGTAAAAACTGTAGTTAGAATAATTTCTTTCTCCGCTTGGATTGTCGAATGTTTGGACCTTCTTCTCTCGCGATTGCCAATGCAAGAAAATGCAGCGTAAAAATCAAGCCATCCAATTTCATCAGTTACAACCTGTGAAGATAATTTGTCTGCATCAGGATGATTATATATATTTTGGATCTTCAACAAAAACAGAAGAAATGCTGACCTCCATGAAGAGTTGATACACCGATGTGGAAGAGAGCTCTGGGTAAATGAAAAGGCTTCCACATTCCAAGTAGCTGCAGGCAAAGTATTGGACCTCCTTAAGTATCCATCCCTATTTTAAGGACTGCAATGTTTAGAATGGGATGAAAGTGCCAAGTAATCTACCTCAGCAAGTCTTTAACCTGCTCATCAACATCACCTATGCCCATTCCTGACAAGAATATTCTAGTCCTCTTCCCAAGATATGCAAAGAGTCCTAAAGTGGCCAGACTATCTGCTTTAACCTGTCAAATTTTACAATGCCAGACGAATTATTTAATGCTTGAAGGTATGCTTAACTACACCAGAGAAAGATTCCAAGCATATCAGAACTCCAACCAAACCAACCATTGGGTGAGGTCCTTGAGATTTTACATCATGACAAAGAATTTTTATTATACAACGTACACAATTACCAACAGAAGAGTAGGATGTGGAATGATAAAAAAAAAACTTAAAAAAGGTATGTGTTCCTTTAACAGATCTTTGTAATTCCTATAGAAAAGATTATGGAAATAATTTCAGAATATCGACCTTATCATGAGAAAACAAATTTTCTTTGTAGAATGCTGCCGAGAGTTTTTTCTGAGCCAACCCAATCCAAAATTCTAGCTCTTCACTTCTCTTGCTGGGGAAAACCTTTGTACCAAAATGGGCCAGGAAGTCCAGCTCAAATCCTGCTCCAGTGGCTAAGTGATGTAATTTGTCCACTGAAACAAGATTGTGTGAGAGATCCATGAGCTCTAGTAATACATCATCAATTGACAATTTAAGCGAGGGACAGTAGGTGTGCTCAGAACCCAGTTTCCCTACTGCAGCACAGCAGCTTATAGCCACAATAATCCCTGCAACACCACTGAATATTTTTGTGCTCAGGCTAGATTCTGAAATGAAGAACAACAGGTGAATCGAACAAAAATATGCTTTTGAAATTCATCAGCATAGGCAAAAATAATATAGTAATTGATAGGCTACAGGATTATCAAGATTGTGCCAAAACAAGAGTGTTGTTTCGAGCAAACCTTCCTGCATATTCCATCGACCAGTTCTTCAACAAAGGAAGAAAAAAACGTGCTATGCGTGGCAGTTCAACCTCGTGAAACCATTCCACCAGTCCTGACTGCCTCATGTTCAATTGATTTTCAATGTACTCCCCAACCGAGTTTGCCATTGGGGACATGCTGGTCACAAGTAGGACACACTTGTGTCATCGATCAATAAATGTCAGATGATGTTAAACATTTGATTTGACATGCATGAACTCAAGACACTGCAAATGCCCAATTGATAACATGCTTACATCTCTCTAACTGGAGAAGATTCATTGCAATAACGCTCACGAGAAAGCAACATCTCCACTTGAATCGCCATTTTCATCAAGACATGAACTACTACCTGCATGTGCAGCTATTCTGGTCAATGATTCTTGTTCCAGTTTTCATAAAATCTAATCATATATAATCAAAGAATGTTTATATATATATATATATATATATATATACACCAACCTTATATGCAATACGTTTATGCCATTCATGGACATCCTTCCCAACCCATGCCATTGCAAGTGCTGGACCCGTTCCTGACAACTCAAGTGACTCAACTGCATGGGAAAAGCTCCTTGCAGATTCATGCAATACCCATACAAGACAATTTACCCGATTAAATCGCATCCATTTAGCAATATGATCACCATTAATCTCGCTACTGCCTTGATTACAAGAAGCCATACACGACAATAATGCTCGTGAGGATTTCTTCTTTGAAAGGCGGCCATAAATTCCATGCTCCTTGGCCTTCAAACGTAATAGTGGGTGGTGAGGTGCGTTCGCCATAGCCTGTCCTCTATTGTCTAGTACAACACATTTTCTGTGACACAGTAGCAGGAAATTATTAACTCATCATAGATGGCTGTGAAGAAACAATTCCACTTTTACTTATAAAGTAGAATGAAAGAAAAACCAAATTCTGGTTTCCAAATTAAACATGAAAACATTAAAAAAATAAAAAATAAAAAAAGAAGAAGATAAAAATAAAAGTAAAACAAAAAAGACAATTACTGAAACACTCTTTCAGTTCCAATGCCTTTATCAAATCTCTCCTTAAAATTCGATCGGTCTATTTGTATCTTTTAGCTTATTAAGTTTGTCCCTATTCGATCATGTCATTTAATTCTGCATATATAGATTCCTATGTTGTACGGAACCCATAATAAACTTACAATTATACTAGTTTCTTAAAAAAAAAAAAAAAAAAAAAAAATAAGGATTGAACTGTGTTTACAAATGTGTTTTTCACTTCTTCTTTTTTGTTCTTTTTTTTTTTTTCCTTTTTTTAAATGGGTATGTGTTTTCAAAACATTTTTAAATGAAGGTGGAGGAAGTTTTTTTGAAATTGTTTTATATTTGAAAAAAAATCAAAAATAAAACTAAAAAGTATATTTTAGGGAAAAGTATACATATCCCCTTTAAACTACCATTCAATTGTCAATGTACCTCACAAACTACCAATTGTGTCAATGTCTTCCTCTAAGACTAACAAAAAGACCAAAATAACTTTAGATTTTTTTGAATAAGACAAAAATATCTATATAAATTAAAAAAAAAAAAAAAAAAAACTAAAACTAAAAAAATTAAAAGAACAAAAAAGAACGTTTTTTTTTAAAAAGAAAAAAAAACTTAAAATTATAAAACAAATTTTTTAAAAACAAAACAAACAAAAGAAATGAAAATGAAAAAAAGAAAAAACCAGTTTTTTATTAAATTAAAAAAACGAAAAAGAACATTTTTTTTTAAACAAAACGAAAAAAAAAAAGCTGAAAATTATTATTTTTTAAAAAAAAGAAAAAAGAAAAAAGAAAAAACAGTTTTTAATTTATTTTTCTATTTTTCTGGTATAAATTTTTGTTATTTTATATTTTTTTAATAATTTTTTTAGTTTTTATTTTATTTTAATAATTTAATGAAGGGTATTTTTGTCATTTGAGGGACATTGACATTTTTTTGATAATTTAGGGGAGGACATTGACACAATTTATAGTTTGAAGAGGTACATTGATAATGAATTAGTAGTTTGAGGGGGTTATATATACTTTTCCTTATATTTTATAAACCACATTTAAAAGCTTGTTTGAAAAACTATATTTATATTTGTAAAGTGTTTTCTACAACACAATATCAAACCAAACTTTTTTTTTTTTTTTTTTTTTAATTGAGGAGGAACTCTTATAAGGTAAAGGTACTTCATGTACTCACTCATATTAGGTAGGTAAACTTCGGACACGTGTAAAGTGTTTCTTCCATACGGATCGAATAATACTCTGATTTTGCCGACGGAATTGCCACAAGAAATTGCTTACACTTAAAGGGGATTCGAACCTTGGAATATCTCATATGGGACGACTACCATACACTTTTAGATCTTTTCACAGTAGAAGTACACAAAGATTACATATATGTACATGATTTCAAACATTATTTAAATTTTTTAAAAGACATGCTAACTTTGGCTTTATATACTCTATTAAATACTTAAATTTTAAATTTGACCATAAAATGGTGAGGTTGTTCACAGAGAAAGAGAGAGAGAGAGAGAGAGAGAGAGAGAGCTTACGAGTAGCGAAAAAGTTGTGGAACTTGTAAAGACAACTGGGAAGCCATGGGAAAAGAAGAAAGATCAAAAGAGGAGGAATGGGAGTTATTGAACGTTTAAATAGAGAGGTTTTGAGCGTAGCCATGGAGGCACAGACAAAGTAGTGAGAAAGAGAGGGATAAGATTTTGCTACTTTAAAAAGGGGAAAATGGGTATAATATGTATGTGTGCCATTGGGTTCACCTCCCGCCAGCCGCATTGCCTTCTAAGCTTTTGGACTGTTGCAAACCTTGGCAGCCGCAATTTGTACGTTTTTTCCTGGTTGGGTTAACCGGCCTCTAAAAGTGGTTTATCATAAATTCAAAAATGATTTTAAGAGTTACATTAATTTTTTTGGAGACAAAAGAGAGACAAAGATGGGTGATATGTAACATTACTCTTAAAAATTTGTCAAAATCGCGTGATATTTTGGTTTTGAGTAACAGTTTGATTTTCATTTTTTCCCCTCGATCTTCCCAAAAACTTTTCTCTCCCCCCTCCCACCCCACCAACCACCGCCGACCACCACCATCCAGTGCCTCCGCCCACCATCCGGCCTTTTTTCTGAACCTCACAACGTTTGGTCACCTCAGCCCACCGAACGACGCCCATCTCTGGCACCGAAACGCATTGGCGACGCCCAGCCACCATGGCACCAGCTCAATCTCCGAAAGCACCGAACACATCAGAGACTTTGTACGGCAACGCCCACCGAACAACTCCCGCGGACCACCATCGGTCGATCTGTTTCTGTTTTGATTCTTTAGCTTTGAGAGTTAATATTGAAAAAAAAAAAAAAAAAAAAAAAAAAAAAAAAAAAAATTGTTAATAGATTACGGTGGAAGAAATTTCATTGAAAAAAAAAATGCTATAAATTATAGCATTTCAAGAAAACGGAAGTCATATCACAAGTTCTTAGCATTGATCTTTTATAACTTTGAACTGATTTAAGTGAATGAACATAAAATTTGATTGTTTTGCAGCCCAACAAGAGCAAGGAACCTAAATGTGTCTGAATGATAAATGACTAAGATAACATCTGAATGCCTTGAATGTTGCAAGCCAATTCTCCAAATAAAGTACTTTTTCTTTCATTTTGGGGGAGGCTTTGATTTGAAGAAGTCCACCATGGTTCTGCAAAACGAAGAAGATCTCTAGGATGACATATCTCATATAAAATTATAAATGTTGTGACTTGTGAGAACTCATCATTTGTTTTCGGCTTACTCAATTTTTATTGGACTTATAAAAGCATACAAAATTTTAAGATGTGTGCTTTGTCATCACATTTTTCACTTACAGATCTTATTCCCAAGGCCCAATATTTGACCCCAAGAGAAATTCTTGCAATTAAAGTCTTTAGACTCGATAGATTCTCTTAATTCAACGTTTGGTTTTTTCAACTTATTTTCGTTTTCATAACTTCATTTGAGAAATCTTTGCAATTAAACAAGAAGAAAATAAAATCCAATGTGTTGCAGCTAGCACAAGGGGGGTGGCTATGAAGTTGATATTTTTTGGAAGGTGCTAGAGACGTTGCTTTTCTAGAGGCAATGCTCGAATCTGGAACAAGGCAAGGGGCCCTAATCCAAGCAAAATCTGGATGAGAGAACTCCAAAAAAGCCAAAGAATCAAAAGAGAAACAGACTGATGGTGGTATGCGGGAGTCGTTCGGTGGGCGTCGCTTTACAAAGTATCCGGTGCGCGTTTTCGGTGCTTTCGCAGATCGAGCTAGTATCATGGTGGGTGGGTGGGTGTTGCTGTGTGTTTCGATGCCGATGGTTGGCGGACATGGAAGGTGTGGACGTCGTTCAGTGGGCGGAGGCGACCAAACAACATGAGGTTCAAAGAGATTGGCCAAATGGGGGGCGGCGACACTGCTTTGTGGTGAGTTGAGACACTAGATGGTGGTGGTCGACATTGGTTGGTGGGGAGGGAGAGGGGAGAGAGAAAAGTGTTGTGAGTTTTAATGAGTACTCGCAAGCGCACGAATCGTTTGCAATATAGTGTGTGCAAGTGCGAGGTCGAATCCACAGGGAAATGGTTAAAAATCAGTGTCTTGTTTAATCAACCTCATTTTAACCAAGTTCCAAAAGTTTGAGGGTTGAACAAGAACAAAAGCACTTAGCAAAGAGATGAAGTGAAATATGCAAATAAAAAGGAACTAAGGCTAAGGAATCTATCAAACCAAATCCAACAACTCACACTCTTGGTTCTCACTTGAACACCCAAAGAACATTAGGCTTTGGATGTCATTCAAATTTCTTAACCACAAACTCTAGAACCATTAAATGAATCCAACTTAAAAATAAATCACAAAGAGTACCCATTTGAAATCAAATCATCCAATGTATCCATTCAGTGAACAAATCACAATAGATATCATCATTCAAACCGATAAAACAATGTATCCATCGGTTGAAACACATTAAATGTCCTATATCTACCACCAACCACATTCATTGTAAAAGATAAAGCATTAAATGAATGGAACTTGAACAACAAATATGATATATCATTAAATGTGCAAGTAGTATAGCAAGAGTGTGAGTGTCATCAATAGAAAGGTTTCATCATCAACCTTAGTTGAGGTTACTAGCCTTCCATGACTAAGAACACCACAAGAAAATGAAGAACAAACATGGAAATAAAAGAAAAACTTTACAAAGAGAAAGTGTCTAAGAACAAAAGCTACTGGAATACACTATAAAATGAACGAAATTAAATCTATCTACTGCTCTCTAAACTCTCTCAACAAGGAGGCATGGCTATGGCTTTTATAGAAGGAAATTAGGGCTAGAAACCCATGTAAAATGACTCCTCTAACCCCTCTAGGGTTCCTCTCTTGCTAGAGACAACCAAGGCCACGAAACCAGCGTATTCTGCTGCGAAAATCAGAGGGAGAACTGCTTTTTGTCATGGAGAAGCTCCTGATTGGGTGTTCTGGCGCGCTTCTGCAAAAGTAAGTTCTGGGAAATTTCGATCGATCGATCGACTTTTATTCGATTGATCGAATTTAAGTTCGATCGATCGAGTTCTTCAGAATTTTCGAATTTTCTAAGCAATTCCACATGAATTTTTCCATTCCTTACTTATTGACCTACAAAACATAAAAACACAAAAACTAACTAAAGCATCAGAAAATAACAAGGCTAAAAGTTTAACTAATGTAAATCAAGAGGTCCAAATACACAATATTTGGCACTCATCAAAAAGTTTTGGGGGAAAGACTAAGAGGGGGTCGAGGCACTAGATGGTGGTGGGTGGCCTTGTTTGGCAACCACTTCCCCTTAGTTACGAGGAAATTTTTTTTTTTTTTTGAGTAGTAGTAAAAAGTGATTGATTTGATATAAAGTAGAAATAATTTATATAGAAAATGTGGAAAAAAATTTGTATTGTAGTGGGTTTTTTTTTAATTTAAATATTAATAAAAAATTGTTGATGCAATATAAAAAGTGAAAAAAGTTCAGAATAATTTAAAGTTGATGTTTTTTTGGGAGAAGTGCATAGGAGGGAAGGGGGTTGCCAAACGGAGCAGAAAATGAAACTAGTACTCAAAACCAAAATATCACACGGTTTTGACAATTTTTTTTTTATTATTATTATTATTTTTAGAGGCTGGTTAACCAGCCAAAAAAAGGACAAATCACATCATGCTTGTGGATAGCATTAAACGTTAGGTTCTTCTTAGTCTTTAAAATTATATATACTAGCTCATAACCCGCGCTATGCGCGAGGATTCTTCATTAATTTCAGAATTTAAACACATTTTCATCGTACGTTTTATTATAGATTAAAAAATGCTTGTAAAATTATATGGTATTATGTTTTTAATTATAATGCGGCTAGAATGATACTTAATACTATAATGCGAAAAAGTCTTTATTTTGGTATCATGAAGTTTCATACTCATAATCTTTTCATTAAAGCATAATAAATTTATTAAAATCATGACAAAACCAGTTCAACCTTTAAAAATCATGGTTTCACGCCACGTACCATAATTCTATGCCAATCCGCTTATATATATATATATGATGTTTTTAATTGTAATTTAAAAAAAAAAAAAAAAAAAAAAAAAAAAAAAACTTTATTTTTGTCCCATGCAGTTTTACACACATGATCTTTTCATTAAAGCATAATAAATTTATTAAAATCATGACAAAACCGATTCAACCTTTAAAATTCACATTGTTTTTACTTATAAGACCGGTTCAACCTTTAAAAATTATGGGTTCACACTACGTGTCATAATTCTATGACAATTCTAAGTTGAAACTCGGCTTTTATATATATATATATATATGAGATATGCCCCTGAAAATTTAGTTTAATCCTTTGGTAGGATTATAACTTAAGTTTTTCATTCTTTTCTTTTTCTTTTTTTTTTCTTTTTTCTTTTTAAGTACAACGAAAGAAAAGAACGAAAATAAAAAGTTAGGGAACATAGAAGGAGGAGGTGGAATCTTTTCCAATACAGGGAGGAAAAGAACTAGATCAAGGGGAAATGATGGGAATGCAGCCATAATAAATTTTAATTGCGTCACAATTTGCCACATGATGGGCATAGAAGTCTGCACTTCGGTTAACTTTACTAGTTGTCCAGCTAGTTGTTGAATGGAGTATGGAATGGATAATAGAAATATTGGAAGCAATACTCCAATCCTGAGTAATGGCGGGTAGTTGAAGCGCCAAATTGACTATAAGCGAATCTAAAATAAAATTAGATAAGCCCAAAGAAATCCTTAATCGAGCAGCCAAGAGAGATACAAGAGCCTTTCCATAAAGGGGAGAACAAGGAGAACTTATAAAAGAGATACACTTAACAATGGAGCCACTAGAATCCCTGCAGACTGCAATTTGAGCAAAAAAACTATCTCTGATAGCAGTATCACAATTGATTTGAAATAAAGAGACGAAGGAGATTGCCATACATCAGAAGAGTTGGCCAATTTTTTCTTCCAATTATAGTGATATTCCAGGACAGTCTTGTTGATAGTAGATGATATAACAATAGAATTCAGGATAAGACCTTCATAGTGAGCTTTATTTCTGGTGAACCAAAGATAATCATAAGCAACAACAACAAAAATTTGGAACATGTGAGCCTCAGCCTGAGGGATACCAATCAAGCGGTGTGGATTGAGGATAATAAAGAGCCAATCTATCATATTAGTTACATTTAAAGCAATAGTATCCAAAGGCCAGAAAGATTGGCGCCAAACCACACGAGCAATAGGGCAAGTAAAGAAAAGATGTGAGAGGGAATCTGTGAGAAAGGAGCAAAGAGAACAACTAGTATCTGAGAAGGAAGAAGGGATAGATTGAGAGATCCTTGATTTAGTAGGGATAATGTTCCAAACCATTGGGGAGAGGGGTGGGAGGAGGAAAAAGAGTTAATAAGATGAAGAGCGGATTTGGTAGAGAAAACACCAGAGGTAGAATGAGTCCAAAGAAGGAAATCAAAAGAATTGGAACGAATAATGATTTTGATAATCTCATATACAGTGGCAAGAGCAAACAGAAAATGCTGAAGGTTATGTCTCCAAGTCATTGTAGAAGGGTTAATAAGATCAGTTATAACCAAAGAATGATTGGAGGGGATAGATAAAAGCCTAGGGGTTGGTAGAAATTTTGGGATAGTGGGGACCTAAGGTGAAGACCAAATGGGAAGAGTGGATTGAATGTGGGGAATAAAACAAGCTTCAGCAGATAGAAGTGGTAACGTAACCTTAATTTCATTCTAAATCCAAGAACCAGAAGTAAGAGAAGAAGATAAAAAATTACTATACTTGATATACTTTGTCTGGAAAAAAGAAACCCATAAACTGTCTTGATTAGAGAGAAGCTACATCCAAGTTTGGAAATAGGAGAGAGATTGACATCCTTCATAAGTCAAAAATCAAGACCACCCTGATCTTTAAATAAACACACAGATTTCCAAGACTTGAGTGATAAGTTGTGAACTTTGTCCTTAGGGAAGCCCCACCAGATATTTTTGAAAGCCTTATCCAATTGATTATAGAGACCATCTAAAAGCAAAAGAGAGCTCATAGCATAAGATGGAATTGTAGAAACCACCGACTTAATCAAAATATAGCTTAAGTTCTTAGGTAGTATATATATTACCGTGTAAATTGTAAATCAAGTCTTCCCTTTTAGGCTTTGACCCAAAAAAAAAAAAAACCATTCCTTTTTTAGCTCAACCTTTTGAATGGAATATTATTAGAGAAATGTTTGGTTATACACTCTCATCCCGCCCTTGTCTACTTGAACCACTAATGTGAGAAATAGTAGAGAGTGTAAAGAGACCCTGATTTTTTTAACAATATTATTGGTTCACGTAGACAATGGTGGAATAGAAGTAAGATGAAAGCGTACAACCAAACATTTCTCACATTATTATAATAAGATATCATATTCCGATTTGTTAGAGTATTCACATACGTCCTACCAAAGAAAAGCATTGACAGCTGCTCGAAAATAAATATTTGTTGCTCGCCCACTACCACACCCATGAACGTTGAGAAAATTTTGTACTATCAGAGCACCCCCAACCTAAGGGTGCCACATGGCCAGACAATAGGCTAGTTTGGTAAAAACATGTACAGAAAAGAGTAGTGGATTGTTAATTTTAGAATTAGTAAAAAGTGATGATGTGATATAAAGTAAAAAGAATTTGTATAGAAAAGTAAAAAAAAATTGTATTGCAGTGAATTTTTTTATTTGAATAGTAATAAAAAAATTATTGATGTGATATTAAAATTAAAAAAAGTGAAAATATTTTGATGTCGATTAGTATAAGAAAATATGAAGAAAAAAAAAGTACATGAACAGTAACTCGCATTACTGTGTTCTGTCCTTGTGTTTAACAAACCAGGCCAATTATGCTGAGGAAATTAGCCACCACTGTAAAGAGAGCAATCATTGTAGCAAGTAATTCCCAATTCTCTTCATTGTCAAAACTTTCCATTCCATTCTTTTTCGGACAACTTTACTAACTTGAGCATCCGAAACAACCCACAAAAGTCTCGTTGCTCACCCTCTATCTGTTTGGTAGGCACTTTTCAACAGACGTATTGGCGTGCTATAAAACTATACTTACAATTATTAGGAGCTGTCCGTGGGGAGGTGGGTCTTCCCTTCCCAACTGCTGGTGTGAGTAGCTAAATTAGCTATGTAGTCTTAAGACTCGACCGCCGGTAAAAAAAAGAGGTATGCTAGTAAGCTCACCGAGTTAATGGGTTTATTTTTACCCAAAATCAATATTCCTCACTCCACTCACACCTGCAAAATTCTATACTTTTCACTTTTCTTTCGATTGTTTTGCTTGTATTTCCAATTTCATGATAATAAATATACCAAGCATGGAAAAGGCACTGCCAAATAGAAAAGCTATTCCAACTACGGATCACAGTCTTGCTCTCTAGTTGATTGTAAGCCTCAGTTATCAATCCTCTCATTGACATTCTCACCAGAAGCTTCCATGACACTTTCCTTCCCAAATCCTAGTTCTGACATGTCTTGCTTTGCCATCAAGTTCCTGCAATATGCCAATAAAAAAGCATGTAGCAACTCTTTACATAAAAAGAAACCTGAGAAAGTCAATGAAATGAACGAGAAACGATACTTCCAGTTCTGCGTTTGCACACAAAAAAAAAAAAAAAAAAATGCTTTTATAATTTTTATATTAATTTTCTTACAACCTATCATACAGAATCAGTACTCATAAAACAGAAGTCCAGTGATTTAAGGAAAATCACGGTCTCTCAAATAGCATTGATTTCTTTGGTTGAGTTGACTTCTAGCTTTCACAATTGATCTTATTAGTTTAGCATTATAGCATACAGCATGTGAGAGATCCTACCACATCATTCATAAGCCTCCATTTTGATAATAATAAGCTCAAATTGAATTTCCTACAAGCAAATATACTGCCCAACAAACAACACAGGAACTGATTACTGGACGCTTGAAGTACGTAATATCACCAGCCCACTCAGGAAAAGTTTTAACTTTCTTGAAAATAAGCACAAGCACTGTAAAGTATTGACTGTGACAAAACAAAAGTGCATAACTTTTATCATTCTCTTCAGAATAACAACTAATTTTCTGACTCTTGCACAAGCTCCGCAAAGGCAGCGTCTGTGTTTGTAGTCAGTTAACAGCTTCGTTAGCCCTTACAAAGATATCAATGTAGTTTATAATTTGAGAGTTACACATGCAATTAGCAGATAATATAGTATTTTGATTGGTCAAATGAATCTGCAGAAAGTGGCCACACTGCCCTTAATATTTGCAGCTAATTGGATGCTAAGTAGATATAGCTGAGGCTTGGAGTTGGGGGGGAATTTCTTCTGCCTTCTTTTCTAACATATGAACCATAAATCATTCATCCTATGTCCATTAAGAAATATTGAGATCAAACAAGTTCACATCAGTAAATTCTCTAACACCATCCTGTATTAGCCTTGCTAAAGAAAAATAAAGCATGCATCTAAGAGAGTATGTCCTCTAATACAGCACTATGTTGTATTACACATTTCGTACCTCTAAATTCCTACCTCAGGGAGAAATGCCTTTGAGTGTCAAAAACTATACAGTCTAAATAATACTACGTTCTCTGCTGTTTGCACAAAAACAAGCATAATGTGTAGAAAGTACTAAAAACTCACTTTTCCATACGACATTCTAGATACTTTTTTGAAAAGCGTCTGCATTTTTCAGATTGGTGACCGAAAGATTTTAGACAGCTGAGGTATTCTTTCTTTTCCTGAAATAAAGCCCATGTATAAACTAAGCAAGTACGAAAACTAAGACATTATCATTCGGACATACTCCAACATGTACAACTTAACCATTCAAAGAAAAAGAATATCAAGAGGCAGTTTTGCAATGGAAACTCTAAAGCAACACTACCAGGTCACATAAATGCATGTGATCCAAAGGGAAGACTCCTTTTTCTGGAGGCACTGGTCTCAGTCCCCGATTCCCACCAAATGCACCACCTGCAAAAGATTAACTTTTGAAGTAAAAAATGAAATAAAATATGTCCTAAGGCAATTATTGAGGCTTTTAATAATTCTTTCACAGGTTATTAAAAGGACTGTACATGTGAGTGTGCATGCGCAATCCAGAACACAATAGTAAGTTCCACTTTCACAATCAAAATTAATCTAGGTCTTGATAGACATCATTAATAATTTTCATTTTATAAACTTTCATCTAACATTATCTAAAAGATCGAATAAGAAAGAAGTTTTGAGTTTCACATAATGAAAAAAGATAAACTTCAGCAGACAAGTGGTATCTATTTTATAATTTAGGCTGGAAGAAGTGTAACTACTTTCATAATAATTACTATCAGTTCTGAAAGTCCCCATTTGGATCAAAACTAGTCATCCAACCATTGTTCTCACTGCCCAGATAACCATGGTGGTAAGAAGTCAAGCTTGATAGGTGATGAATAATCACTAACAAAGGATGCAGTAAAGTTACAAACACTGTCTAATGTGTTTATGAGGTACAGCACTAGTTACCTCCTTTGTTTACTTCATTGAATGGCAAAATGTTGTAACCAAAACTGTATTCCGTGTTCTTTGAATACATGAAAACAAACTGTTCTGCATACCAGCTAACAATTGGTGGTTGTTATGAAGACACGTGCCAAAAGTGATCAAGAATGACTAACAAACATGGATATAATGGGTTACTGTAAACATAGTTGCATGTTCTCAAATCATTTAGTCTTAGGTTTTTATTATGATTATAAAGCTAGTAGTTTAAAGAATTGGAGAAAAATAAGTAGAAAAGCAACAGTAATTGCCCTTTCCAATAAAACAATGGTAAGAGCTCCTTTGAGAGGTATAAGGATTTACTAGAATAAATCTACTGTAGTTAAACCAAAAGATTGAGATTGTTTCTACTGGAATATCAGAAAATTGAGATAGAGCATTAGACTAAATCTCAGAAGATTGAGATTTGTATGTACAGATTTGTTTCTGGTTTTTGGAAGGTTGTTGGAGTTGTTAGTTGCTTGTAAGCAATTTGAGTTCCAGTAGATTTTATGCTGGAAGGGATGTTGTATTCTGTGTTGCTATAAAAATATCATCCATCCAAAAAAAGAAACATGTTCATCGAGCAGGTGTGAAGAATCTTGACTTGTCTTGTACTGGTGAATCCTATTCAAATCGAATGCATGCAATTAAATCTTCCTTCAAAAATTTCTTTTTCCTTTCAAAACCCCAAAACCTATCCAATATTTTCTCTTTAACCTCCAAATCCAACAGCCAAAAAGGATAACCCCAACACGTAATCGAAATTTTAGGGGACCCAAAGCAACAAATTCTGTAAGTCAATCAGCTGAACTTACAACGATATAAGCTTACTTGAGTGACTTCTTTCACTTATATTTTCTGCGAGAAGTAAAACAAAAAAGTGTACTATTTAGGCAAACAAACAGAGAAGAGAAGGGGATTACCTGCACTCATTTGTAATAGCTTCTTGACCGCTCTCTGCGATGGATGAAACAGATTCTTTCAATTCGCTGCGCAACGGAGGACAGAAAATTAGGCTAAAAATGCTACATAGTGTTTCGCAATAGTGTCTTCGACAAGAGTTACAGAAAAAAAATGTGTTTGGTAAAGTCTAAATGAAAATAGTTTGAAAACAGGAGAACAATTAGGCGGCGGAGCCACCTCCTCCTGGGCCAGGGAGAGGGTGGAACCGGTGGATCCAGACCCAACCAGTGGCTCCAACCCCGCCCCTCCAAGCAGTAAGGAGGAAGCCAAGCTCGGCCCCCTCCCCGCGTTGGAAGGGGGTGGATTCCGCCCCCTCCCGACGCAGGGAAAGGGTGGAACCACCCCCTCCTCCTCACCCGCATCCTCCCCACGCGGCCACGCTCAATGAGGGGTGATCGGGATCGGGCTACATCGCAGAGGGGGTGCACCCCATTGGCCTGCTATGTTGGATGGTCTGCTTGGAGGTCTCTGCCGATCCCATACGCCGCAACGACTAATTTTCTGGGAGTTGGGAGCTTCCAGAAGGTTGTTGATGACTCCAAAATGGTTCCGGATGGATTGGGACGATGGCAGAATGAAAGAACAAGGCAAAATGTGACAAAATATCTGTTGCCTACCGATTGTTTGATCAAATGCGTGAAAGAAAACGGTTTCAGAGAACAATTTGCAAGCCTTGTTTCTTCTTCTTGTGTTAGTGGGAGGATGGACGAAGTGTAAGCAATGTGTCGGGACTCGGGCATGTGTTCAACTCTAGAATCAAGATGAAGACTTTTATATATATAAAAAAAGGTTTCACAAAATTATAGTATAACCTTTAAAATTGAAGGTTAGCCTTTTAAAATAATATGTTTTTAAAAAAAAAAAATTCTCTTTTAGGCAATTTAAAAAAGCAGATTTTTACGTTTTCAAATTGCAATTTTTTAAAAACGTAATTTTCAAACGATTTATTTCTGCGATTTGATTTAAAATCTCACTTTTATCTACGAAATTGCAATTTCAAACGCACCTGAAGAAGACATGTATTTAAATGAAAAAGTTGGTTTGAAAGCTCGCTTGATATTCAAATTCAATTCTTTTAATTAATAAGCTCATTGTGAATACAAAATTAGATTAGGATTTTCTTCATTTGAAACGAAATTTCATAGTTAGCATTTAAATTTGGTACATCTAATTATGTGTATGAACCAATGTTAGCATGTCTTTTAAGAAAATTAAATAATGTAGAATCTAATGTTAGCCAATGTTAGCCAATCTAATTATGGCCCGAAAGCTCGCTCGATATTCGAATTCGATTCTTTTAATTAATAAGCTCATTGTGAATACAAAATTAGAATAGGATTTTCTTCATTTCAAACGGAATTTCATAATTAATATTTGAAGTTTGTATATCTAATGATGTGTATGAAGCCAATATTAGCATGTCTTTTAAAAAAAATTAAATAATGTAGAATCGTGTCCCACAAAATTAGCCTCAATTAGTAAATGAGTTATACTCGTATAAACTCAGCTCTACTCATACTCATATAAGCTCGTATAAACTCGCACAACTTCATTTTTATTATTTTTTATAGTATTATTTTAATTTCGTAATTAGAACATCTTAAGTAAGGATGAATTATCTTCCTAATGTAATAGATATAACTTGAATTTATCGTTAATGTGAGTCTTGATACAGATATATGTATATTTGTGTATATGTATAAATACATATATATAACACCCCGCCTTTTACAAAAAGACGTAAGTGATTCGATTTTTCTCATGACGTTACGATATCATCAAAATTGAGATTTGGCAGGGGAATATATTTTTTTTTAACAACTTAGGAATATAACACAACAGAGCTGATTGAAATACCTCAATATATAATTAAATATGACCAACATATTCTCACATAATAATTACACACAAAGCAATAACATATGTGCCACATGTGGCACTAATATAACGTAACCATTGTGTTAACTTAATACAAACCATAGAATATTACATATTAAAAACAACACTTAAGAGTCTCATTCATAAATATCAAGATCAGCATAATAATCCTAGTAGTTTTGACCTTCCTCTCATCCTGTATAAACATATGTGATTGTGGTTATCACCACAATCCCATACTGTAATCAAGTGAGTCAACTGCCTTCAATAATATAATGAAATACTGATTCATTTGACAATATACAATGCAACAATATGGTGTAATGAAAGATCTATATGCACAATCTCATTAACAGTTTTATATGTACAATCTCATTTATAGATGCTGTGAGACTCTGACTCATAATACGATCTCATCATATATCGATGGATAGATAGATGCCGTAAGACTTTAACACATGATACGGTCTTATCATTGCCGTGGGTATTTTACCATCTTCGGTCTTACCATAGATAGATGAATAGATAGATGCCGTAAGGCTTTAACTCATGATACGGTCTTATCATTGTCGTTGGTATTTTACCATCCCCGGTCTTACCATATATAGATGGATAGATAGATGCCGTAAGACTTTAACTCATGATACGGTCTTATCATTGTCGTTGGTGTTTTACCATCCACAGTCTTACCATATATAGATGGATAGATAGATGCCGTGATACTTCAACTCATGATACAGTCTTATCATTGCCGTGAGTATTTTACCATCTCCAGTCTTACCATAGATAGACGCCGTGGACTTTAACCACTGTCTTCGTGGATTTTAACCATCTGTTTTCCTTTCATCAGTGTTGTGGGTCTCTAAACAAACCAGTCTTATCCTGTATAGATGCCTTGGAACTTAAACCCTCGGTCTTTGCCTCGGGACGTTAACCCTCGGTCTACATGATTGATTAGCTAGTGCCTTGGGACTTAAACCCTTGGTCTTTTTAATTAGCAGGTTCATACCTCATAGCAGTAAAATATGCAATGCCAATTCATTAGCAGGCTCATGATTCATGACAATAAAATATGCAGAGTCCCAAACAAATTACATATAATTAAATATAGCAGAGATCATAAACCATAAAAATCAACATCACCATATAATCAAATAAAGCATATAAATGTATATCATTAAATAAACATAAATCATCATATTATTATATCCAGTATCACTCTCGGTAAGTATTCTAGAAATACTAGAGTTTTCTGCTTCAAAGAGAAATTCACATAAATAATGACTACACAGTTATTTACATACAACAATGAATTAGTATAATTTACCAAATACCATACTGTAACATTATTATTGTTCTCGACTTCCAACTTAACTTAGACATTATGACGGCATATAAAATAGACTGATTGTATGTCTACATATTTTTATGCGGGCATTATTACGACATTTATCATTAATGTCCAAAATACCCTTTAAGCTAAAACGGGCATTGTAACAGCTTTAGCATTAAAAAGCTTATATATATTTTTATATCAAATAAACATAGTAACTCCATTAATATGAATAGTGAGTTTTACATTTTAAAAACAACTGGATAGCGCAACGGCATAAATATAAATAATCATTATTTTAATCTTTATAAAATATGGGTAGAATAATAGCATTAGTGTTACTAATGCCTAAAAATACTTTTAGAATTTTGGGCAGTGTAACGACGCTTTTATAAAACATTTACTTTTTACTCGAGTATCACAACGGCACATTTTATTATTTAAATACATCTCTTTGAAATACCCTGTTTAAAATACATCAAATACATTAAAATACTTTAAATCTTAAAAGAATAAAAACTTATAAAAATATAACATAAGACTTATTATCTTTTCTTTTCATCTTCTTTCATTTTGTCTCCTTTTGTTCCTGGGACCCGAGAGTGAGAGAGTTGGTTCTATCTTCTTTTCTTTTCCCTTTCCTGTTTCATTGCTGACCTAAGAGAGAAGGAAGAGTTTTCTTCCTCTGAAACTGAACCGAGAGAGAGATATAAAAGAATTAGTCTCAAGTGCTCCAATCCATGGTTTAAATTGAGCAAAAGAGAGAATTAAAGAAGAAAAGAGAACTATTTTCTTGTATGAGAAGAAGAGAAGAGAAGAGAAGAGAAGAAAGTTGCTACGTTCTCTTCTTTTTCTGTTTGAAGCTACTGTGAAACTGAGAAGAGAGCATGAGAATTGATTTCTTCTTTCTGCAAATTATCCTCCCCAAGAGCAGCATCAATTTGTTGTCCAGAGAAGAGTAGCAAAGAAATTTCAGAGAAGAAGAAGAGAGGTGCGTAAATTGTGAAGGGAGCCTCTCTTATTTATAGAACATACGAACGGTTTGGATCCAATTGGGTGAATTCTGATCCAAAGGTTAGGGAACAAACTTGGGCAGCAAGTAGGTAAGCATCACGCTGGCATGGGTGAGTCATTGAATTAATCATGACTTACAAAAATATCTCGAACAGTTGTTGCGAGAATCTGCTATGTACTGAAGAATTGGGATCGAGCGTCTAGAGATGGCGATCGAGCGTCGGCTCGTGGGTATTGATCGATAAGTCGAACGATCGTAGCTGCTTGGTATCGATCGATAAGTCTATCGATCGCCCATTTTTGGGAATCGATTGTCCTCACGAGTGTTCCTATTTTAGATGTATTTTATTACCTATGGTTTGTTACACCTATCTAGTGAAATACATCTCAAATAAATATTCAACCTTATAAATATTCATATTTATTATTATATTATTTTATTACTATGATCATGTCTTAAATTCTAATTTAAGACATTACATTTTATGCCTTAAAATCTGGGGCGCTACATTCCTCCCTCCTTAACGGAATTTCATCGTCGAAATTCGTAAACTATGCTTTGCATAAAGTTTATAATAATGGAGATTTTAGACCTCTAAATCTAAAGTCAAGTGACACAGATTTTAAGTGTAGTGTCACACGTAAAGCATAGGTTATTCTAACTGCTATCATTTAAAAATATACTAAACAAGGAAAATAATGTATATTCCCTCATTGTCTGAACATATAATCTTAACTCACATGGTGATCTGGCGTTACACCATCTACATCATTTCTATTTCTCTGTTTCAATGTAAAAGTCTGCTCTATCATAGACTTTCGCCTACTTTTATTTGTCCGTGTTGCAGTACCAGATCAGATCATTATATGTTTAAATACCTCAAGTAAAATACTGAAATTTTATCTTATTTTCTATTGTTGAAATTCCATCTTATTTTATTGAAATTTCACCGTCCAATCCTAGGAAAGGAACTCATTCATGGGCTAACGCCGCAAATAAAAGACCGTTCTTGGTAATCCTTAGGGGTAAGGACCAGGGTTAGGGTTTCCTTTAGTAAATCCTTAAACTTAATAAATTCGGGCTAACATTTTTATATCTCAAGCAGTCTTTAATTCCTTAAACTTCAAATACGTAAATCATATTATAATAATTCACACTAAACAAGAAATTTCAAATCAAGATATCGCTTACCTCAATCATTTTTGAATGTGACTTAGTGGAAGACTGAAATAAATTTCCTTTTATCCTAAAAAATAGTGTAAGAAAATAATATCTCCTATTTTCAAATTAGTCTATAGACCTCAATTTACAATTTACTCAATATCCTTGCATTCCATTGCAAGTTTCAACTTTGAATATAGATCAGCTAAAAATCAGATATATACTTAGTATCCAATTCCATAAATCTGCAAATTCAAAAATCAAAAGGCTTAAACATCCAATACCATGATTAGCTTCCTTGTCCTTGTTACCTGATTTAAGAATAACTTTCCTAATTTATCACGTAGCATTTCTCACTTTCCTGAAATCAATTAAACCTCAACATGGGTGTTTATTCTCCATATCACAATGTAATTTGTGTCTCTCACTTTTTAAGAAAAACACATTTATTTGTTTCCTAGGATCTTTAAGAGTCTTAACACCATCTTTAATCCAATGAACTTAAATATGGATTTAATTTTCTGATAATGAATTACTAAAAATAATTATCTAGATTTCTTTAACAATTCTCATATCACATTTCTTTAATTTTCTGATATATATCAAAGGTATATATCTATCATCAATCTCAATATTTAGCTAATATCATAATATCAGTATTTAAAACTTCAAACTTAGCCACTAAATCATCGAGTAAATCCTGAATCAAAACTGATCGATTTCCATAGTAGTTAACCTCTTAATGCATTTGGCTAACATCCATAGTCACCATAATCAATAATCATAACAAATTCCATACTATGGCTAATAATTCATCTTGTTAGCCAAAACTCATCTTATATGGTTCGTTTGGGTGTTGAATTTTTGAAATTAGAATTGAATTTTTATTCTGATTGCGAATTTCGAGGCAAAAAAAATGTGTTTGGATGATGAGTAGAATTAAATTTTTTTTTGAAATTGTGTTTGGATGTTGGATTTTTTAGATTGAAAATTAGTGTTTTTTAATGGTATGAAATGACTGAAGGTATGAAAAGTTGTGTATAATAATTGGTGATATGAAAAGTAGTGTTGAATAATGATTGAAATAATATTTATTTATTAACAAAAAAAATATTAAAAACGTTTTGAATTTGGAAAAAAATAATAATTATTTATGCATGGGTCCCACCTATGCTGACCTCCAGGTGAAAACAAATAATTATTTATGCGTGGGTCCCACCTGTGCTGACCTCTAGGTGGGACCCACGCATAAAGCCTATACCCATTTTGAAAAACAATTGAAATTCAGGGCTTTTTCCAGGTTGAACTCAGGTTACCGGGTTTTGAAAAAAAATCCAGAAAGAATTGAGATTTTTTTAATTCCCAAAACACACCAATAATGTATCATAGTTAAAATAGGAGTAAATTAATCAAAAAGGGAATCTGAAGTTGCTAAAATTAATCCAACTCTAGTTTAGTCTGATTATTCACTTATAATCTTCAATGAACTCCCCATAATCATTATTAAATATACTCTTACATAACAGAACAATCATATATCCTTAAGCATCATGTTCCCTAAAATAATTAATTCACACAATTTCTATCTCCAATATTTCAATTAGTAGGTCTATGGCTTATAAAATCTCAAAATTCACAGATGAATCTATTCATTTTCTACTAATTGATTCACCGATCATCGTAGACTACTTATTTCTAAATTGACACAGTGAATTTATCATCTAAACACTTCAAAAGCTAACATGATTATATCTCCTGAATGACATAAATCATAATCCTGTCTTAAGCTCACCAATTATCATCCGCATTAATCTAGCAGCATAGATCTTTTAAGACTTTCATAATTCTGCTATTTCCTTTAATTCTTTACTTATGTGTAATTCTTATATAGTACCATGATCTTTTTCTCATACCTGCATAAATAATATGTCCTTGAGAATCATCAGATTAATATCAATCCAACTTAATTATGCAATTAATCAATCCTCAAATCTGGCAATTAAAATAACCATCTATGGAGTAAAGATTACTAAAAGAATTATTCTAAATGAATTACATATTCGATCCTCTCTTATATCAAATCTCAATAATTTATCAATTGACAAATTCTAATATTTCCAATTATCACCAAGTTATTTAATCATAAATCATCTCTCCTGGAATACATCTTTCCTTGCTAATCAGATATTCATCAAGATCTGGACACTTATCTTTTAAATTTTGAGTTTGCTCAAATCTTAGGGGTAGGGGCAATATCTATAGGGTGCTCAATTGATTGATTATCTTATTATTCATAAGTCTGCCAAAGTAGTGAGCATCCAAATTCTATATCTCTAATGATATCATTTTATAACTATACCTCAAAGTAATACTAAACATCATGTATCTTAATCATGAGATTATCTCTTTACCTTAAATCTCTTATTTAGCACACTATTGACTTATCATAATTGAGGATCTTAACTCAAAGTATTTATCATTGTATCTGAATATACCGTGTAGTGGCCGAAAGTTTAGAGAGATGGGATTTGGTTATGAAACAAGAATCTCGGCTTCGACTATAAAGATCTTGAGATAATCTCTAATAACCAAATTTACTGTTTAAAAATATCACATACTAAATGATTTACCTATTCAATTTATTTGATTGAATGAGAAAATCCATGATATTACCTCAGCGAATTATTTAGTAGTGTTGGCTATGAGTTGAACTAAGGCTGAGATCACATAGTGAGGATAGAGGTGGAATCCTTCCATCACTATTTTCTTGTGAGCCACATCTTGGCTTTACTTATCTCGTCGAGGCGGCATATCTTTCTGTACCACACATCCAAATTTGCTAAATCTTAACAATAAAGTATTTATTTATTCTTTATTATTTCCTTTTCAGCAATAATCTAATATCCTATCACTTATCCAATGAAGAGTAAATAAAAACTAGACTTAGTAGTCATATGTTATGCATCAAGTTTAGAACAATACCACATACTAAACTATGCAATTTTCTTAAAGGTTTTTCGTTAAATTGAAACTCTTTGAAAATTTATGACTAATACCTGAATGAAAAATAATTTGGGATACGAAGTTAAACTCTTCATATTCCATGAATTGTTTCGGTCGATATTAGACAATAAAATAGAGATGTGAATATAGTATAAACATACTTATCATTTTCATAAAATTTTCTTTTCAAGACATTTTTAATCAAATCTAAACATCATTTGTAAATACTGAAGCAATGTTAAAAGTTTATACTTAAATCATTTTTTTTTTTAAATGGTTTGATGCTCTTTGTTTTGCAGTACGATATATTTCAAATCAATAAGTTTTCTAACGTATAGCAAAACATTGGGATGCACGCATTCACATATCATCCGAGGGTGGGAGCATAAAATAGGTGTTCATCAAACAATAATTTTATATATATTTTGAAATTCACACAAAGCATTTTCAGAGAAAAATAGTTTGTATTCCCTATAGCTCTTTGTTTTATTCCTAGACTTCTAAGGTCAAGTCTAACGGTCCTCAGAGCAAACCGCTTTGATACCAAACTGTAATGCCCCGCCTTTTACAAAAAGATGTAAGTGAAAATTTCGATTTCCACATAACGTTACGACATCATCAAAGTTGAGATTTGGCAGCAGAATATATTTTTTCTTAACAATTTTGGAATATAACACAACAGAGCTGACATAAATACCTCAATATATAATTAAAAATGACCAGCATGTTCTCACATAATAATTACACACAAAGTAATAACATATGTGCCACATGCAACACTAATATAATGTAACCACTGTTTTAACCTAATACAAACCATAGACTATTAAAAACAACACTTAAGGGTCTCATTCATAAATATCAAGATCAGCATAATAATCCTAGTAGTTTTGACCTTTCTCCCATCCTACATAAACATATATGTGATTGTGGTTATCACCACAATCTCATACTGTAATCAAGTGAGTCAACTGCCTTCAATAATATAATGAAATACTGATTCATTTAGCAATACACAATGCAACAATATAATGTAATGACAGATCTATAAGCACAATCTCATTAACAGTTCTATATGCACAATCTCATTTATAGATGCCATGAGACTCTAACTCATTATACGATCTTATCATGTATAGATGGATAGATAGATGCCGTGATACTTTAACTCATGATACAATCTTATCATTGCTGTGGGTATTTTACCATCTTTGGTCTTGCCATAGATAGATGGATAGATATATGCCATGAGACTTTAACTCATGATACGGTCTTATCATTGCCGTGAATATTTTACTATCTCCAGTCTTACCATAGATAGACGTCGTTGACTTTAACCACCAGTTTTCCTTTCATCGATGCTGTGGGTCTCTAACCAAACTGGTCATATCCTGTATAGATGCCTTGGGACTTAAACCCTCGAGACGTTAACCCTCAATTTACATGTTGAGTAGTGCCTTAGGACTTAAACTCTTGGTCTTTCTTATTAACAGGTTCATACCTCATAACAGTAAAATATGCAATGCCAATTTATTAGCAGGCTCATGATTCATGATAGTAAAATATGCAGAGTCCCAAACAAATCACATATAATTAAATATAGCAGAGATCACAAACCATAGAATTCAATATCACCATATAAATGATTATCATTAAATAAACATAAATCACCATATTATTATATCCAGTATCACTTCCAGTAAGTATTCTAGAAATACTTACTATTTTCTACTTTACCATTTCTTCTCGATATATCCGGCTTTAGGAGGATCTTTTTGAGTGGATATTCGGTGAGGACCTTGATTGCGTGCGCTTGGAAGTAGGGCCTCAGCCTCCTTGATGAGACTATTAGTGTTAGTGCCAACTTTTCGATCGGGTGATACCGTTCATTTGCTCATTGAAGTGCCCTACTAGTGAATTATACTGGCTTTTGGACCCCTTGGTCCTCCCGTATCAGAACTGACCTTAACTCCGATGGCGATACGGCTAAGTAGAGAAAAAGAACTTCTCCCTCGGCAGCTCTGCTGAGCAAAGGGGTACTCCCGAGGTATTGCTTCAACTGGTTGAAAGCTTCTTCGCATTCTTCGTTCCATGTAAAGGTGTTCCTCAGGATTTTGAAGAACGAGAGACACTTGTCCGGTGACCGTGAAATGAACTTGTTTAAGGCGGCAATTCTCTCGTTGAGTTGCTGCAATTGCTTAGTGTTCTGAAGAGACACTAAGCAATTGCAATTTTTTGGGTTGGCCTCTATCCCTTGCCTGGATACCACAAAGCCCAGAAATTTTCCCAATGATACCCTAAAAGCACATTTAGAAGGGTTTAATTTCATACAGTATTTCCTTAGCAACCGAAATGTCTCCTCCAGGTTGTGGACGTGTCCGGCCGCTTGTATGGTCTTTAACAACATATCGTCCACGTAGACCTCCATATTCTTCACTATCTGTTCCCGGAACATTTTGTTCACCAAACGGTGGTATGTTGCCCCGGCATTTTTCAATTCAAACGGCATGACCTTGTAGCAATACAATCCCCGATCGATTATGAAGGCTGTCTTTTCTTGGTCTATTTCATGCATGCGTATTTGATTATAGCTCGAGAAGGCATCCATGGAATTGAGAAGTTCATGGCCCAAAGTTGAATCCACCGGTACGTCTCTCCGGGGCAGGGGAAAGCTATCCTTCGAACAAGCCTCATTAAGGTTAGTGAAGTCTACGCACATTCTTCACTTGCCGCTAGACTTTTTCACCATTACAACATTGGCTAACCAACTCGGATAGTATACTTCCTGGATGAACCCGGCCTAGAGCAGTTTTTCCACTTCCTCTAAAGCTGCTTTGTTTCTTGCGAGTGCGTAGCTCTTTCTTTTTTGTTTTACTGGCCGATAATCGGGATCCACATTTAATTTGTGAACCATAATCGAGGGGTGTATTCCCAACATATCTTCGTGGCTCCAGGCAAAGACATCAATGTTGCTCCGGAGGAAGGCCACCAGTTGTGTTTTCAATTCTCCATCCACCTATGAACCTATCTTCACCCTCATGTCGAAATCGTCGATCGGGAATTCCACCAATTCCTCGACTGGCTCCTCGCTCTGTAATTACTATTTCTCTAATATACATCCTATCCTGGGGCTTGCCTTTTCCGATATGTCCTTCATAGTCATGTTGTAACACTGAAGAGCTGTCTATTAATTGCCCTTAACTTCGCTGACTCCATTCTTGGTGGGGAACTTCATTTTAAGATGTGGAACACCTTGGTGTTTTGCAGTTTAGCAGGTTACTAGGCTGTAGAGTGAGAAATTCCCTGGAATGAAAATGCCTAGCGAATGGCTTGCATTTTGAGGTTTGCTTAGATAGATTTTAGTTTTTGGCATTAAAGTAATGCCTGTTTGGAAGCTCTGAGTCTATAATGATAATACATGTTATTACTTATGAATTTATGTTAGTTGTCTCATATCACTTATTTTCGTTTTCTGTTACAGTATTATCTGATAATTAGTTAGGTGTAGTGAATTAAGCTAATTACCAATTAATTAGTTTAAAGGCACTACGAGTAACACTCCAAATTAAGTAAATTTAATTATTTAATTTTGGGGATGTCATAAATGCCAAGCTTCATTTTTGATTGCGAACAATATTTTTTAAGCTACAAGAACTTATGACTTTGATCTTTCATATGATAATCTTATTACTCAGAGGTATATAAACAGTTATGCCTAATGCTCATTTAATAAAACAGTATTACAACTAAAATACCATGCAAAGTAATTAGAGTTTAAGACACACTTTCCAACAGTTAATGTTTTAGAGCACTAGTAATGTATTTATGTAACTTTTTAGTTTAACGTGATATTATATATATATATATAGGGGTAATTACCTTTTCCCTCCATCAACTACCAGCCATTGTCAACATGCCCCCATGAACTGACACATCGACCAAAAGAGAGCATCCAAATACCAACTTTACACACTTTGCCCCCTTCCGTCAAGGAATTCCGTTAACTTGGACGGAATATTCCATTTTTGAGCGTTAATTTTGGTTTAAAGACCAAAATGCCCTCTAACAGTAATTAATAAAAAAAAATTAAAATTAATATGTTTAAAAAAGTTGAGGGCATTTATGTCTTTTTACGAATTAAAATGACGGAAGGGGGCAAAGTGTGTAAAGTTGGTAGTTGGATGCTCTCTTTTGGTCGAGGTGTCAGTTCATAGGGGCATGTTGATAATGGCGGGTAGTTGATAGAGGAAAAAGGTAATTACCCCTATATATATATATATTGCAATTTTCGCTGCGAGTTTTTATAGGACAATAGTAGTAGAGCCACGTAGACATTATAAACCAATATAATTATCCCACATGGTGTTACATCCATGGTCACCCCCTCCTCCAATAAAAGGAATGGCCGTGTGTGGCCACCCCTTCCCATAATTAGAATTTTATTTTATTTTGTTTTTTAATGTAATTTTAAAACGGTGCATTTTAATACAGTGGTAAATTTGTCACAAAAAATGCCTCATTGTCACGCGCAATATAGAGGTTGAGTGCAAATGGAATGTTACTTTGGAAAGCAAAGTGTAATTTACCCTCTATTTTTCCTTTTTCAAACCATTCTTACAATTTTTGTAACATAAAACATGTAGAAAGCTTAATCTTCCTTCATATGGAAACATTAACAAAATTTCAATTTTCAATTACCCTTACAAAATCTAGAGACTGAAATATCAAATATCATACTCGATCAATTAGTAGACGTATTCTTTCAATTTCTCTTCACTAATTTTTTTTTTCTTTTTTTTTTTAAAAAAAAAACTACATAGATTTGCTGTTTTGTTATCCATCCCACCTAACCAAAATTAAACATTGATCAACATAAACACAAATTACAATACTAATAATAGATCAAAGCGTGCGGATCGGTGAGAGAGAGAGAGAGAGAGAGAGAGAGAGAGAGAGAGAGAGAGTCAAATTGCATTTATAATACATCTCAAAGAGGGACCAAGGATGAGGCATTTTTACAATTAAGAGTGTTCAACAGTGTATGCGCAGTTGGATCTAACCCCAGTTGATGAACTAAAATTCCAGCAATTGTAGCCTTGCTTTTGGATTTTCAGTAAGAGGAAAAACTGTGTAGAGCTCGAAAATAAAAATAAAATCTTCAGCCAGGGCCTGCTACAACTTCAGTGAATGGCAGGGCATCGGCTAAATAATTTTGCTGCTCATGTCTTGCACGAAAATGAATCTGTCAGAGAAGTTGCACGCCAGCTGGGCTTGCAGAAGCATCATCAGGCGTTATCAGACTACATGCATGGGGGTATTGAACTATTACTAGAATCGCATCTTTAGAGCTATCGCATGAAGGAGAAGTTGGCTGCATGACAACACAAAATGCTTCTCAGTAGACGTGCCAGCCAAAGTTTTGAATGCTCAATAAAAACGTTAGCCAAAGATGAAGCTTTTTTTTTTTTTTTTTTAAAAAAAAAAGGTTCAGATACGAAAACATAAATGTATATATATATATATATATATATAGACACACAAACATAAAAGTTTACACTACTTACCACCCCAATCTGCCATGGATGACAGCTAAAATCTTTGAAAGTTGCTGCATCCATTTCCTGCGGTCACATGACCCGGCATTGTTACAAGATATAAAA
Source organism: Alnus glutinosa (assembly GCF_958979055.1). NCBI lineage: Eukaryota > Viridiplantae > Streptophyta > Magnoliopsida > Fagales > Betulaceae > Alnus > Alnus glutinosa. The sequence goes on along the minus strand of NC_084888.1, from coordinate 22,796,058 downwards.
CAATATTTTAAAATCCATCTCTGAAAGGAATGGCTTGTTTCATTCATTTCTTTAATGTTTTCCTGATTCATGGGACTCTACCCTGCCATGGTGGATGTGGGTGTTCAGATATTTAGGACACGCACCTAGCGTCTGAAAGCACATGATATATTACTTTTGTCAGCTTTAAATGAGAGTAACAAATGGTGAGCAGTGTCTTCTATATTTTATTTTATATTTGGGAGGTTATAATAACTGTCAATTATTGAAATCCTAATATTGGTTTTTATGCAGAATGAAATGACACACATCAATTGGCTTAAAAGATTATGGTATGTGATTAAGATCAAATGATCTCAACGGGAAACCACTTGCAAAGTCTATCACAGGAACCTAAGCTTCTTGGAGTGTTAAAATCTGAAAAATGGCGTGTAAAGCTTCAAAAAACTATATCCACTGATTTATGGTCTGGGATTAAGAACTAATGATTTCGATGGGCAAATCACTTGCCCCTTAGTCCATGGCAGAAGATAAGCTCCTTGGTGTGTTCAAATCTGATAAATGACTTACAATACTGTAGATGCGAGGCACCACAGTCTCCGCTTTAGACTTCAAAGTCGGCATAACAGAGAAACGTTGTGCCAAGTCTTGTGATCTGAAAGTCCACCTGTATGAAACAGGAAAGATAAATAACAGTTACAACATTGACATGGATGGAGTTTTCTGATTATGCGGTATGATTGATAGATTCCAAGAATCAGCATGTTATTATAGAGGAATATTAACTGATAAATTCATAAATCAATAAGAATACGCGTGTTCCTATGGAGGGAATATTCACAGAATCATGCAATTCGTACGTACCCGATGTACATAAAGATGGAGAATTGTGCCCATTCTCGAACTAGCAAGCGAAGCCAGTAAGTTTCTGATGAGTCATCCATGTTAATGTATATCTGGGGATTACAATTCTTCTCAAGGTATGTCCATATATCCAGAATCATAAATAATTAGAAAATGAAATCAATATATTCATACCACACTTTCGGCCATAGCTACCACCTGCATTGCAGCCTGGAATTTCCTGTAATGCACAAAAGAAAACAGCACTCCAAGTTCAAGATATATTACCATTCTCTTTGAAGCCAGGCAGTTTACAACCTTGAAACATAAATGCATCTAAATTTTCTCTTTTCGTTTACTTTTTATTATTATAATTTTTTTCTTTTATCTTTTTATGTTCAATACTTACTTGAACATCATGTACTTTGTATACACCGCATCATGCATTGCATGAACATCCTCATCCTCTATGTAACTCAACTGTTCCCTCAATACTGAGAGATTTTGGGATATATGGTGGAAAATCACATAGAACGATGTAAAATAATTAAGTAGCAGAAGCACCTGGGCCACAGTGAGTTTAAAAAAGGACTTAGTATCCTGTGTAGAAATTATATATACTCGCTCCAAATCAGCACTAGGTGGCAGAGGCTGACAATTTAAGAACATAATGCATTAACCAGGCAAGAAACTCACTGCGAAGTAAGGTACAGAAGCTCTGTAACCAACAAGAGTCAAGTAAAAGACACACCCAAGAGCAGCTGTAGTACGGCGCTCAGTTACAGAAAGATGCTCGCACATGATACAGTAACCATGAGAAATGAGCAAAAAGGACACAAAACAAGCTGTCTGAAAGAACACTCCAGTTACATAGACCCCAAATGACATCCACAGAGAGCAAACTTGAAGATTAAAGCATGAATACCTGCAAAGCAGTGCCACCAAATATTGAGACAATTTGAAGTGATCATAATAATTTTACAGCCACCAAATGGACCTCGCGATTTTACAACTTAGCCAACATCTGCTTAAGAAATTGTCTTCATCTCTAGTATAGCAGCCACTCATTACAATTCATTTTTTTTTTTTTTTTTTTTTTTTTTTTTTTTTTTTTTTCATTTTTTTCTTATATCAATCATTTCACTTCCTAGCAGCTAAACAACCCCGTCCCCTCTTCCTCGCGCAGGGGCACAAAAGAAACATATATATATATATATATTATCTTACATATACGGCAATACATAAGCTCCATTTTCAGATACTTTAACAGAACCCTCCTGATGAATGAAATTACCTTCCTTGACATAATGTAACTTTAATTCATCTCTATTGGAATCCAGTAGCAATTCAATGCCATCAATTATGTAGAAATTAATGATATACAAATGCTAAAAGCCAAATTTGTGTTCACAATAACGAAATTTGAACTCCCTCTTTGTGTTTCGTTTTTCTTCCCCAATAAATTTAACCCTACAATTCACCTTTTGAAAACAATAAGAACGTACCAGAAGAGGAAAGATAGGGTGAGTTGTAATGCTTTAATCAACGGAACAGATGCGAGCATCCACTGCAAATTATTCCTCTGCTCTAGTACATAAACATCACAAAACAAAACGATTACATCAAACCAACAATACCTTCAAAATTAAAAAAAAGCATACCTTAGTGATTAAACTCAACAAACCCACAAATTATTATTATTATTATTATTATTATAATATATATATATATTTTTTTTTTAAAAAAAAAGAGATAAACCTAAATCATGAAATTTATTACTTCATTGCAACATTTGGTTGAAAAGCTACCGATTAAATATCTTTAAAGCTTAACTCGTTGACCGGGGCCTAGGACAACAGAATTCCACATTGAATCTAGCATCAATTAGTTATTTAGCTTCATTGATAATTTTTTTTTTCATTTATAGAAAAAAAAAAAAAAAAAATTCACCATAAAATTAGTGGATCAAAGTTTTATTTTCCTTTATAGCCCTTAATTTTCTCAGAAACAAAACAGATAAGAATATCAGAAACAAAAAATGAATCCCAAAACGAGGATAAAAATAAAAAATAAAAAATAAATCAAACTCAGGTCAAGCTAGCACGGCCCCAGACAACGTAAAAAAAATCCAAATTTCAAGAAGTAAAATTCTCTCTCCCTCCCAACTACTTCCTCAGCATCCAAACAGAAACAGAGCATGAAGGAGCAGATTCCAAACGACACCGTAAAAACCCCGAAACTTTAACAAATCAAAGATACCCATCAAGAAAAACGCTCAAAATTCATATATAACGAAACAAAGTGAGTAGTAAATACAATATTTTCTAGAAAAATGACCTGAAAGTGGCGGTTTTTGTAGGTGTTCACGGTCCAAGAACAAGCGGAGACCAACCAAATGGACAAGAAGGCTAGGTACAGAGAAGGCAGAGGCCGATACGACTCGTCCAGTCCGACACGATACACTCCGGAACTAGGCGGCACGTCCATTTCGAACGAAACAGAGGCTTTTAAACGGATTAGCAGCTTTTGATTCGGAGTTTTAGTTTCAGTTCATGTTTATGGCGTAGTAGTATGCTTTGGGCTCGTTCTGTGCCGAATTTATATGCGCAGACACGTGTCTCTTTGCTTTCGATTTTTGGTATTTTATTAGAAGAATTAAAAAGAGGGACAGGGGATGAAATTACGGTTAAGTCCCTATGAATATTCTTGAGTTGAGTTCTAGTGTGTTGATTTAAAATGCATGCCATTCTTACATCTGCTCTTTTTAGTTTTTGGCGAAAAGTACATATTAATCTTATTAAAAAAAAAAAAAAAAAAAAATTAGTTTGGGCCACCTCTTGAATTTTCATTTTTTTTCTTTTCATTAAAAGAAATTGTTTTTTTTTTCTCGAATTTATAAAGATATATTAGCCTTATTGAAACCTTTTTAAGGTTATTTTTATCTTTTTGCTGACTTTAGGAGGGACATCGACATCTACATCTTTTAGTAGCTTAGGAGAGGACATTGACACAATTAATACTCTGGGGGCACATTAACAATGAAATAGTAGTTTAAAAAGATAATTTATTTTTTTCCTAATTTTTAATAGAAAAAAGAGAAGCATTTCTTAAGGTGTGCACAAGGAAGAAGAGGGTTAAGAGAGTAAAATCACATTTCTTTAGTAATTTATTATTTCTACAGTTTTTGTTTATTCTTGTTTTGAGTCATACAACAGAAACATTGCTCCTTTTACGGCTAAATTTGTGGGGATTTACTAAACCATCAAAAGATTATTTCCATGGATATTATCCTACTTGGTTTTCTAAAATCCAAAAGGAGCATTCTTTGCAAGGGGTTGAGAAATATTAGAATGCGAGTGAGTGTATAATAATCACCATTCCTGTGATTAGAAATGAAATAAAACACTTTATAGTTGCATTAGAATAAATAAATTCAATGATATGTATCACCAAAACAACCTAGGGAGGAAGCAGGTTGTTTTATATAACCAAGTATATATTATTAGACAACTGCCATTGACCTTGTTGAAGGCATAAAGCGTTTGAGACAAGCATTCTTAAGAAAATCTGGGCAGCTGAGTTTTAGATATAATAGTTGTACGTACTCATCCAAAGAAATGTGAGATTAGGTGAACAAACTCAATAACGAAACTAGTGTCCTTCAATCCTACTCCATTTACGGAACAAATATGGAGACATCATTCACATACCTCAAACTAAAACTCATCACTCAAAGTCATAAGCAATTAATCAATATCGGCAAAATTTGGCTGAAATAACATGCTTAGGTCTCGGTTCATTTAATAAATGAGTCTAGCGTCAACACAAAATTAAGCTTGATTATTAAACGAGTCAAGCTCATATAATAACTTGGCTCAGCATGGCCTAGAATCGTATGAGCACGAATCGACTCGTTAAGCTCGCTCATATATATATATTAAGCATAAAGTGTGCGAGGTGGTATGCGATTTGAATGTGACAAGGCTCCAGGTCTAGATGGTTTCTCCATGGCATGTTTTCAAAAGTGTTAGGGAAGTTACGAAAGAGGACATCTTGCCAGTTTTTAGAGAGTTTCATAGTGAAGGAAAGTTGCATTACTTATTTTGCATGTTAGTTAGCTTTCAAAAACTCAACAATTCTAAAACCATCCGAAAGTTGCATGTAGGAGTGGGCATAACCCACCCGAACCCACAACCCCGCCCCGAAAATGACGGATCTTGTATATTTACTAAATGAGACGGGTTGGGTTTTTAATTAACCACATTTATCTGGCCAGCTTGTTGAAACATGTTTATTTCTGTAATATTCGAGATATTAATTAAGTGTTTAAAATGTAAATTACAATAATTAAATGATTAGATTGAGTAAAACGTCGAGCAAATGCTTAGAAAACACTTAGAAAAACACTTTGGGTCGAGTCCAGGTGAAAAAGAATGCTCAAATGGACATTCTGGTTACAAAGTTTGCAACCTATTTGCAAGTTGTCCGGACCCTCGCAACTCGTTTGGACGCTCTTGCAAACGCTCAACTCCGAGAGCTAACATTCCCAACCCATCCGAACCTTCATAGGACGCGCGCAATTTAAAATGTACGTGTCAAGACCCTCACTTAGCCTGTCCGGATGGCACTTGAGATAAATGCGAGAATGAGCCTTTTGGACTCATTTCTGCCGGTTTTCTTTCCCAAACACGTTTTCTCTTGGGGGTTTTTGAAGGAAAACCCTATATCTACAAATATCTAAGCCCTATACCTCAAGTCTAACTCCATAAACGTGATCTACGCAAGGAGATCTATGTTTTGACTGATTTTTTTGAGGTAAATTGCTAAACTTGTATTTTTGAGATTTTTGATTAAATCTTGAGAAATATGAGTTTGATCTAGTGTTTTCTTTAGGTATTGTGCTACTTGGAGTTTGCTAGAGGTTCCCCAAACTTTGGGTATCGGTTGGGTGAGCTTTTGGTAGGTTTTCCCCAAACCCTAATTCATCAGTATTTAGTTTAAATGGTATTGTATGAGTTTAACCCTAAGATTCTCTTATGAGTTAATGTTATTATGATTATGTTAGTGTTCTATGTTAATGGGTTAGTGTTTAATGTTATAGGTATTTGTTTAGGTTGTGATTTTAGTGTCTAACCGTAAACAAATGTTTTGGGTTAAGTGGTATTGTGGTTGGAGTAGTGAATAGTTTTTATGGGTGAGTGTTTGGAACCCTAGAAATTTCATGGGTTTTCCATGGGTTAGCTCTTTGGTAGTTTAAGAGCTAAATACATGGTCTAGTGTTAGAGAAATACTAAGTGGAGTGTAATGTGTTATTTTTACAGTGGCACATTGCGAGAAATTGTCTAAGAAACTTAGTCGAGCTTATTATCCACGCAACCAATGTGAGTATTATACTCACTGAGAAAATTATTACTTTTAAGTATTTTTATAAAACAAACTGATATGTGTTATATTTATCGAACCGACATTATGTTAGTTATATGTTTGAAATTATTTAAGTAGTTTTAATTATGTAGAGAAATAGCAATGATGTTTATGAGAATTGTTGCATGAATGAAAAGTGTGATTTGAATTGATTTCAAGTGCTTGATTGTCTGCTGGGGTTGGGATTTAAATTTATGTATTTGATGCCTGCTGCAGTTGAAAATTTAAGTTATGCAAATTGCTTGAGAAAATGGCATGTTGAACTGTTTATTGTTTTACGAAGAAAGCATGTGTTAAAGACATAGTTCTTGAAAAAAAAAAAATAGTGTTTAAGTATTAAGCATGATCATGAAATCTAAAGGTATGTTGAATTGAGCATAAAGCATAAGCATGGATGTGAGATAATTGCATAAGACATGATAAGAATTGAGACAAGCCTCCAGCATTATACAGACGGACAAGTCTGTGAGGGCAAGCCCTTGATGCTGCTAAGAGAATCTTAATGACATTGTGAGGACAAGTCCTCGGGAGGAGTGAGTTGCAAGCTCTCACTACCTTGGGGAAAGTCCCATAGTGTTAAATAAGTGTACACAAAAGGATATCCTTGAAGCCGTCAGGACAAGTCCGAGAGTAAAATAAAGTACAAACATGAGCATGCATAGCATTGTTTAACTGAAGTGTTTAAGTTGTTTTCATGTGGTGTAGTAGTTTTATGCTAGACGTATTGGTATGCATATGAGTTTTAATGGACAAAAATATATGCATATTTCTATCGACTGGTCGCATGATTTGAAAGTATTGAGCTTTAACGTACATGGATGTTTACATTGGTCAAAATTGTGAGATGTTAATATCTTTGAATAGGTGGGCAAACTGTCATTTGTTCATCAGCAGAGACGTGCTTGTATCTTAGAGTTTCACTCAAGTGCATGCATGATTGAACTGTTGTATCAAAGGCACTAAGCTTCAATGTACCTAGATACGACATTGACAACTTTTAGTAATGCTAAGGTCTTTGTATAGTTAAGCAAGATGAAACTATTTTCCTGCTTAAGGCCTATGTGTATGCGTGAATCCGTAATGGAGTAACCGTGTGATGTCTGAGCCACCAAGCAAAAGTATTATATGGTAGATGAGTCTATATGTAGAAGCTTCCAAGGAGGGATGACTGGAATTTCTATATATATTCACAGCTACATAGCATGCTTTCATTTTTTTGAGATATCGGTGTTTACTTTACCAGCTATGATATTGTTTTCAAGGGATGGATTTTATAACCTCAAAACGTAGTGGTATAGTAAACGTATGATAAAAACGAAAAGTTGGTTCTTTGCAAAAAATCAATGATTAGTATACTACTGAGGTCTCGGTATTATGTACTAAGGCGGTGAACTCATAATTTCACCTGTACGGATGTGGCTAACCCCCACAACCATGCAGACTTTGATGCTTTGATTGCAGGTTCTACAGATGTAAACGATGACCAGTTTGCTTACCGTATGGGATGCTATGATTAGAGCACATCGTGACAGTCATAAGTCACGAACTCATGGGTAGTCCGCATTTTGGTATATTTTGTATATGGCTCATGTCCTGCATGTCAAATCTATTTTATTGAGCCAGTATTTTGGATTTAATTATAGAAATATGTTTTAAAAGTCTTAAACAGATAGACATTAAATGGCTCTTCTTGTTGTATAACGGTTATGTTTATATAGATGTATTTTCACTGCACATTGATTGTTGTTATCCGCTGCATAGATGTAACTATGATTATCAGGTATATGTTATGGGACGTGTACCATATGTTGGTTGAGCGGTAGTCGTGCCACTGTGATGATCCGTTTGTCTGTTTTCTAACCAAAAAAAAAAGGTTGTCACAATTTCCAAAACTGCAACTCTGACCCACCCCAAACACAATTACATAATTACACAATTACCCAACGATCCTAACCTAATTAAAAGAACTCAAAAGTCAGAAGGGCTCTCTACGCCACACACCATAAAAGACGCTTGTAAGTTGAATCCTTGATCTTTCCAATTCCAGTTCCAACCAATCCTCTTCTTATGCCCCCAAAACGAAAAAACCCTAAAAATTCAGAAACGACGCATCTCTCCCTACCAAGCCAGCCCGCAACTCCTCTCCTTCTTTGTTGTGAGCTGTTGCTTGGGTGTCTGAAGAAGGTAAAGGCATGTTTGAAATTGAAGGTTCAAGGTGAAGAAGAAATCGAAGGGTCAAAGTGAAGAAGGGGCTTTTAGTTTTACAAAGCCTTTGAATGCAATATTGTTGGGGTTTATGCCCTAAATCTAATTGTACTGTTGATATATAAGTTTGTTAAGAATAAATGTTGTTATTCACTAATCTATTTTTGAGCATAAGCTATATAATATTTTACATGCTTAATAATGATTATGTATATTTTGCATGTGAAAGACCATTGTATTACATTGAATATGGTCTATGGTGTGAGTAACATCTTAAATTTTATATAGTTCGCAGTCGGTAATGGAATTGAGCATTCCATTTGTGAAGATTGTTACACATCGAATCTTTGTGATTTATCTTGATCAGGTGAAATTGGAGGTTTCGGGTTGATGTGTGGGTATTATACACTGAACAGACCATAGGAATTGTTTTTCCATTAAATAATGTCAATGGGAAAACTCATACTCCAAGACTTCTTATGATATTGATTCTAAATCCTGAAAAGATTGTGTACTTGGATGTGAAGTGTAGATCACTTTGATGCATTTATGGGTGAGACCAATATAATGGTCAACATTCTCGGTGTATTGGGTAATCGCAATTAACATTGTGAGAAAGCTTTTCTCAAGAAGGAATCCAAGTCCTTTATTAAAAATGATAAGACATTTTCCTTTGAGATAGATTTTATGAATTGGATTATTCTAAATCTCTGGACGAAGCAATTTGGTATGAGATACCAAAATATAATGTACATGTGACAGGTTTTTCATGAGTACAAGAATAATTGATAAAATTAGTGACTCAAGGATAAAGAGGTAGAGAATTAAATGGCAGTATCTTGGCTTTAATTCTGCTACAAAAGATTTTCTTGGAGGAATCAAAAGTCAATATTAAATAAGTTGAAAGATTAATTGTTTTAATAAAAAAAATATAAAATAGCGTGCAATTACAATTGTTTAGTAGAATCAATTGTAATTAAATAGCGGAACTATTTTGCTAGGTTTTTTTATTATTATTTTTTTATTATTTTTTTACCTTTTTTACCTTTAGGTCCATCACTGAGTTCATTTAATTTAACCAGATCAGGCTTTTTATTTGTTAGGCTGATTGTTTTTATTCTTAAAAAATATGGGCTAGAGAGAAACTATGCATGGAATGCAAGAGGAGAGTTGGGCATTGGGAGAAAAACCCAAGCCCAAGGGGATAACACATAATGCATAGTCTAAGGAATTAATCCATAGCCAATGCGTCATATACCTAGTGGGAGTTCTAGTTCAACTAGAACTTCTACTAAAGCTTGTCACACGTTGGTTATATCTCACACTCTCCTAGTATTCAGAGCCTATAAATAAATATGCATGTAGCTCTTGTAAAATAAGTGACTGCAATAGTTATTTAGTTTTTACTAAGAATTAATATTCTTGAGTTAACTCTCGAGAATAAGTTTAAGTTTTGAAGAGCCATTTGGGAGCCCACACTCTTGGTTATCATTAGTAATTGGTGAGAAGATCTGAAGGTCTTATAATCCCTGAGATCACACGTTTTTCGTTGAGGAGCAAGAAGCAAAGTTTTGCCCAAAAAGCCAAGGAGTGGCTGAATTCTTCAAGTAAGTGTTTTTGCATTACATCTTATTTTAAAATAGCATTGTTATTCACTTGTTCTTCATAAAGTTTGATCTTGGCTTGAGAATTTTATTTTCCACAGCACAAACATGTTTTTGTAAACCTATTCCCAACAAATACACGTTGAGGGCTATTAGATTTCCAAGGCTTGCTGTGAGCAATACGCGTGGAGGTTGGGCAGCTTAAACCCACTACTTCAATTGCGTGATTTAAGGCAACTCTTCAGCTTACGAGGAAGGCTCAGTTCACAAGGAGGTTGGATAGCTCAAATCCACTATTTCAATTGCGTGAATTCATGCAACTTTTTTGTAACGCCCCAAATTTAAACTAGCAAATTTGTAAGCAGAAACCTCCGATTTCCACATGACATTACTACATCAAAGATAGAATTCTTGTAGCGGAATTTTTTTTTTTTTTTTTTTTTTTTTCTAAAGTCTTAAGAATTGATGGCATAACACATCAGAGCTGCTTGAATTACCTCAAAACATATACTAATTGTTATTTAGTTTTTTAATACATGTGATATGCACACTAGGTGCATCAAAATAAGTGCCACAGACAACACATGAGCATACATAATAAAGCACACCAAATATAAATATTATTTAAACATTTTACAAGGAAATTAAACACAAATAGATACAAGTAAATACAACTACATGGCAAAGGGATCGATGTCTTCACCTTCTTGACCTGCATCAATAGCTATGCAAATATGATGTCATCATATTTACATAAACACAAACAAGTTAGTCATCCATTTTCATAACATAAGTTACCATCATATTAGAATATGCAATGATTGTATGAATATGCATCGTAGTGACCATTTAGTTGGTATTTTATGATCATCTTACTTCAAACCTCTTGTTCTTAGGTTACCTCAACCCATTCGTGTCCGTTAAACCTCTCACTTTGAAGTTTACCTTTTTTTACTGGAATCCTATTGGTCCCAGCATTACTTATATATTATAACTTTTGACACCTCTTTGTCCACTGATTAGCTTTTCCTCCCCTTCTACTAACTAGCTTTTGTTGATAGCTATCTTTTCAGCTATTTTATTATTTGGACATAGTATGCATTTCATGAACATTTATCAAAGCAATAAACAGATATAATATTTAATCATTTTAATAATGAAACATAGAATCATTCTCAGTAAGTACCTCCATACTTACACTCTTTAGTGCAATTTCTTAGCTCATCTTCTACAATAAATACATATATACAAAGAAAATAATACATTTATTAGTTCTTTTTCTAAATATTAGACTCGTCACTTTTACATTCATTTTTAATCGTGAACATCAAAAGGTGATTACTTATAAGTCTTCGACGCTAAGCTTTATGTTTAAACACCGAAACATAGCATAGTGCTCTTGGCGACATAATGTTTAAACATAAACCTTTAGGTCAAAGTACTTTATAAGTATTTTAGAGCAGTTATGATTATCCATAAGAATTGCAAGTTAAATCAAGAGAATAATATGAGAATATAAATACTACCATAATTTATATTTAAGCACCGAAACATAGGCGACATAATGCTTAAACATGAACTCTAACAAGATATATATATATATATATATATATATATATATATATATATATATATATATATATATTTCCTTATGAATGCTATGAGATCAATAATAAGGATTAGCTACTAAATTAATTCATGTTTAAACACCGAAACATTGGTAACATAATGTTTAAATATGATTCCGAACAATACTATATATATACAGGATATAATTGTTACTACAATTTAAATCAAGAGAACCCAACACAATTAGCCCACAAAAGCCAAACAATAATCAATTGAAACCCAAAAACAAATGAATTATTTAAACTATAAAACAACTCAGATCAACCTCATCGATTAGCCTGAATACCAAATCATAAGCCTAAGATGAACTAAAAACACAAACACCCATTAAAGACCTAAATTAGGCCATCAACACAACAAGACCAACAAAACATAACCACACCCACTCGGCCAAGCCACCACAAGATAAACCCATAACTAAAATAAGCCTTAATCACACACATCAATTTCTAACACAAAACACCCTTTTAGTTTTTCAAATCTTCTCCTCTCAATTGTCTATTAACAGAAAATCACTCAAAAAATAAAAACCTACCATCAAACCTCCAATCTTTGAACTTTCGGCCAACACCACAAAATTAACATCTAACCAACTCAAAACCCCAACTCAACTGGTACCAAATCAATAAGCAAAGACACCAACAAAAACCTAGTAATCCACAATTTAAAAACCTTCTCTAACAGAACAATAGGATCCCCCTACCATTCAACCAAGACCCATAAATTACAGAAATTTCATACCCAAAAGCCAACAACCAGAATTCGTCATCAAAATTAAGCTTTAACTCAAAATCAATAACAACTCATTTGGTTAAACCAAAACAAATACCAACCAAAATTTAGAATTATAACAACCGAAATAGGGGAACATGACCAAAACAAGGGAAAATCAATCAAGCTTAAAAACCACTCTGATTTAGCCAAGAACAGCAAATGAAAACACCCATTCGGTTATCCATAAGAATAAAATTAATCCAATCAATTTAGACATCAACCCTACAAAATCACTAAGAATTAACTACCTTAATGTTTCGTTTGAAGCTGAGAAGAACCACTGGAAATCACCAAATCGGCAACGTGATACCCCTCCACACCACTCGCCAAAGATCAGACCTAAACCACCGGAAATCACTTCTTCTGGCTTCACCAGCGTCACCAGCTCCAAGCACCGACTGAAAAATATAAGGACTCCTAGTTTAACGTGTGTGTGTGCGATCAAATGTGCAACAAAATATCAAAGTGCAAAATTTAAATAATAAAGATATTTTGTTAACGAAGTGGAAACTTAATTAAGAGAAAAACCACTCCGGGGCAGCCAAACCCAGGAATTTCACTATTCAGAGGACAAAGCTAATAACAAAGCAGTAACACTCACATACCCCGATGCAGCGATCGTACCTTGCACTTTGACGTGTACCTATACACGAACGCTTCTCAACCAGGTCTCCTACCTGAAGGGGTCTTCAATGGATTCCTTTAGCTTAGGGCTCCTCTCTAAGCTAGCAGATTTACACAATTTCTACCTAAACACCCTCTCTAAGCTCTAGAGAATTCAATTCCGAATTCTGTAAGTAATACATGCCTAGAGGCCTCTATTTAAAGGCTTTAGAAGACCTAAATCGACATTGATTCGGATTTCTCTAGGCTGCGTTCGGACTGAGGCATAGAGTGTCAGGACGGTGAACTATGCAACCGCCTTTCCATAACGCGCTTCAAGCGTTTCCTTATTAAGGCCGTGTCCGGATGGATGTAAGCTGTCTTCCCAATCCATGTCTGCAAAGGACTCTGGATTCTTCTCAAACACTGAAGAGCGTCTGGACAGTGTTGCTCTAACGTCAGGACAGATGCACGCTGAGCTGTCAGAATTTCTCGACACAAAAGGGCGTTCGGATGCTTCTCTGGACCGTCGGGACGGGAACAAGGGATCTGACTTTTGCTGAGTTGAAAACTTCGTAGAAACTTCCTGGAACTCTGAAATTGCCTTCTTAAAGCTTGTGACACTGAAACTTGTCATAATAAGGCACTTTTCATATTAGAGAAATAATCTCTGAATATTTGAGGACTCTGAAATAATACGGTATCTCTGTTAAGACAACAACATTACATGATAGTGATTTTGTAAACAGAATGAAGCCAATAAAACTAACAAACTCCCCCATTTGGCCATTCTGGGACAAAAATCACTTGACCGGTTAAAAATACAATCCCGGTCCAAAAATAAAAAATACTCTCCCTTTTTGTCTCAAAAGGACAAAGGGTAAACAGAGTATTGAAAAACCACAGACAAAAAGTTATAAAATTCAAAATTAATAGGGATAATAGAGAAGTGTCTGCAAGTAAGCCAAATAAACAGAAGTTTGTAAAACAACTGATAGAGGAAGGAACAAAAATCCTCCATGTACTAAATCCTGTTGATCCACTGAAAGCAAGTGACGGAGAGAGATCCGTACAGTAAGCTGGATTTGTGCTACTTCGACTTCTAGCTCTTGAAGCCGGGTACCATACGCTGAAAAACCTTCAGTCGCTTGAGTTGGCAAAGCCTAAAACTGAACATCCGCAGATTGAAATCCTCTAGTCAACTAGTCTGCAAGATAAATGAGAAGATTCACCATTGAACCTCTAACTGATGCAAATCTGAAGAAAGATACTACGGAAGGCTCTACATGAGCTGAGGGAAAAAGCTCATCTAAATCCTGAGACCTTTGGAATTTAAGCATATGACTTCAACAATAGCTTGTTTTCCGAAGGATCCATCTATCGGATGTTGTGTTGCGAGCCGCTGGCTGACATATTCCTGAAAAGATTTAAACAGAAATATTTCTAAAAATACCACCACTAAGAAAGATTAGATCCTGTTAGTTCCAAAAAAAAAAATGGAATTATGACGGCTGTCAATTGGATGCCAAATTACATTAGCAAATATAGCAATCCAAATGAACCAGATATATCAATATCAATCCAACACATAGACATAATAGGATTTTCATGCACAATATCTCAAGAAAATATTTCAATATTTTAAAAAGCACAAAAACTTAAAAGAACAAAGGAAGACACAGAGAATATCATGGAATGAGAAGAGATGTGTAGAGAATGCCAAAATCTCGAGATAAATCCACAAGAAAAACACACAACATATCAAAAATAAGAAAAAAAATGCAATGCTGTGTGAATGACAAAGAAAGCAAAGGGCTCGCGTCCGGACGTGGTACACACTCATCCAGACGGCATACTGCCAAATCATATATTAGCAGAGCTGCAAGCGTCCAGACTCAAGAATAGGTCCATCTAGACGTTTCACACTGAAAGCTAAAAACAGAGGAAAAATTTGTAGAAAAAAATAATTTTTCCTAAAGTTAGCTTTAGAACACGCATGCATAAATAACTGATAAAACTGTCAAATAGCAATTTAAAAATATGTAAAGATATAGTTGAGAGTTAAGTATTCACTAAGCACAAATTTCCCTACAGATATAAATTTTACAAAGATGACTTAACTCATGCTATGTGTGTGTATGTGTGTGAAAGCTTTCTCAATAAGGTATGATGTTTGCTGATATGATGTTAGGGAATTTCTGGGAGTGGGGATGGAAATCAAAAGATGAAGAAATTCTGAATATCACTAGAGCTCTTTGAGAGGCTCACTACTCTCCAAATGATTACAAGATTAAATTCTCAAGTCTACCTTCTACCAGTACAACCTTCCTTTTATAGAAATATGAGCTAGCATCTTTTACGGGAATCACTCTAACAGACTACCAACCTTTCCCACGCTACACATGCTTAACAATATTAGATGCTAAATAAGGGCATAAAAGTAAATGAACATATCTAAGGATAAATCTAGAGTCTTCTAGAATAGATGCTGAAATCCTTTCTTCTCAGTTTATCCCCCACTAGCCATGTCACCAACGACTACGTCCCTGTAGGTTAGCCATGAAAGAACCATAACATATGATTTACAACAACTGAATTTTCTAAACAAGAGAAAAATTCAATGTTAAATCAGTCAAAAGTCAAACCTTATCTTACTAGGGCCTAGTCACCCTCATTTGATACACTTCCCCTAAAAAGCAACACTTTTCTTTTACTCAGTCCATTAGTGACCGTCTATTTCTGCAATGAATTGGTCACTTACTGTTTCTATAAGGACAAGTTCAAGAACATATTTAAGCACATTCAGCAATGGATCTTTTGAATCAAAATTTTTTGATTTTTTTAATGCTTTATTTATTGCTTGTGCTGCAACCTAGAGAGAATGCCAGAATTTATAGGTTCTAGGTTCAACTAGCGAGTTAGTCAATTTGACAATCTTAGCAAAAAAATCTCTCTCATCAAAATTTTTAAAAGCTAAAAATCAGAGAGTAAAAAAATGTACCTTGGGGGAGCTTTGGATAGTGCACAATTTTTTTCATCATATGAGAAAAGCAACTATCTAGCATTAAGATGCAACAGGAAAACTTAGCAGATATCAGGCATAAACTCTCAATTATATATAAGCATATTATTAGTTTTGTGATTGGCTGCATTTTGTTGGACAAAATCACTTCTATGTAATGATGCTTTTAAACAAGGATTCAATTATTTTCAAAGTATTCATATTCAGAGTTATACTTCTAGAAGATTCTGCATAGATTCCAAGTCAGAGAAATCGGACCCCTTGCATCCGTTCGGACGACGTGATATTTTGTTTGGATGTTTAACAGTCCAAGCATCTTCCGTCCGGACGACGAGAACTTTCCGTCCTGACCGTCCTCTGCGTCGAGAACCTTTGAACAGCTCAAGCCTTAATATGAAAATTGCGTGCAGCTGAAGTGCAGCCGTCCGAACGCTAGAGCAACACCATCAGGGCGTTGCTCTATTCAGGAAAGAATTTCAAGTGAATTTGGAAAGTCAATCGCACAGTTGTCCATCTGGACTCCCTCAGCTATCGTCTGGACGCCGCCTAGCAAAATCGCATCAGACACGATTTAGGTTTCTGTAGCTTATAAATAGAGACCCCTTGGCCTATAATTTAGAAGAATTCCGTAGTGAATTCCGTAGTGCTTAGAGAGTTTATTTTTTAGAGTTATTGTGCTGATCGGCTCACTCTCAAGCAGTTGCCAAGTGCTGTTGTTGTGCTGAATTGAAATCTATTTTAGGGATTGGCCCTAAGGTAAAGGATTCCATTGAAGACCCCTTCAAGTAGGTGACTTGGTTGGGAGGCATTCGTTTTGGGTTACACGTCAGAGTGCTAGATACGATCGCTGCATCGGGTATGTGAGTGTTACTGTCTATGTACTAGCTTTGTTTTCTGAATAGTGGATATCCTGGGTTTGGCTGCCCCAGAGTAGTTTTTCTCTTAATTGAGTTTTCACTTCGTCAACAAAATATATGTCTCTTTAAATTCCGCAATGTGATATTTTGTTGCACACACTTGATAAATTAGAAGTCCTATAATTTTTGCATATTCAATCAATGCACAATGAATTGAGATATCAAGCAAAAATACATATGATATCTGAAAAGCTATCGAAAGAAAGAAAAAAAAAAATTGCATATTCTCCCCCAATTTTTTTTATTTTTTATTTTTTTTATGTTGAAAAAAATAAGACAAAAAAAAACAACAAAAACATGCTTATGGAGAAAATAAATAATATCCAGTCCTAACATGTAAGGTAAGAGCAAACTTGACCTCAGGGAGAGAGGTTTGGAATTACCAAGACAGAGAAGCAGTCGTCTGATGTGCTTTTTCTGTCATCCTCATTAAATACCTACAGAAATTTTTCTCAAGGCAAACAAGAGAAAATATGGGGATAGAAAATAGGGAAAATTGCACCACTAGTCCTTGGGGTATGCCATAATTACGAATCACTCCCTATGGTTTAAAAAGTTCATGGGGGGTTCTTGTGGTAAGCTATAATTACAAATCGATCCCTGGAGTCAAATTTCGTTAAATTTTTTTTGACATATTCTGTTAAATGCCACGCCAGCATCACATCAAACCAATAAGATGGCGATATGTGTCTATCTTAATAAAAAAATATAAATTTATTAAAAAAAAAAACAAAAAAACAAAAAAGGAAGGGGTGCTGGGCCACTCCCAACCAATGAAGGTGGTCACGCGCCACCCTCGGCCACCTCTGGGGGTGGCTGTGGCCTCTCCAAAGGCTGGGGGTGGCCATCGGGTCATCACTAGAAGGTCCAGGGGTGGTCGGACGCCACACATGGCAGCCACTGGGGGTGGCGCGAGGCCACCCCCATTGGCTGGGGATGGCAAGGCCACCCCTTCCCTTTTTTTTTGAATTTGTTTTTTAAAAAAATAAGTTTATTTATTTATTTTTTAATAAATTTATATTTTTGTATTCAGATGGACATGTGTCGTCATCTTAATGGTTTGATGTGGCGCTGACGTGGCATTTAACAAAATTTGACTTCAAGGATCGATTTGTAATTATAATTTATCACAAAGATCTTTCATAAACTTTTTAAATCATAGGGAATGATTTGTAATTAGGGCATACCCTAGGGAACAATGGTGCAATTATCCTTAGAAAATATATGGTTTCTTAAACAGAATGCGAGGCATGAATAAGATATGATATGATAAACAATGTAATGCAAACATATCTGACATGCACTAGGATTTAGGAACCAAAATCCTAGGCATGATGAGACTGCACCTCTACTAGGTGAGTCCACTCCCCCTCAAGGGGTGAATGGTCTCATCCTTCCTTACCCATACCTTATTTACCTGAGAGGCAGGGTTGTAAGCCATGTCCAAATTGTTCAGTCTGACTAGGACACTCTTCGTCATATTGACAAGCCCTTCATAGATCTGATTCTTCTTGGGCTTGTGAGGCTTCATTCTGAAGCATTTGGCCTTGGTGTGGCCATACTTACCACAGTGACGACATGAGGGAGAACCCCTTTGAGGATATTTCCCTTTTTGCCAAAAAGCATGATGAGGCATGAAAGGTTTATGTTAGTATTTTATGTTGGCAAAATTCTGGTTGATAAAAACACTTTATGTAATGGTTGCATTTTAAACAGGTTTATCGGTTTTATTCAAAGTCTTCAAGTTATATGGACAGTGTTCATTTCAATCCATGTGACTGGTCACAAGTTTCTAGAGGATGTCCATGAAGATTCCATGCAATTTCCAAGTCAGATCAACCGGTTCATGTGAAACCGTCTGGACGGGCCTTTGAAGGCGTCCAGACGCCCCACAGTGTCTAGAAGCTTTAGTGTTGAAAACGTTCGGACTTCAGAGCAACATCGTTCGGATGCTAGGTCAAGCTTCTTCAATTTCTACACGGAGTTGGATTTCAGTCGACACTGTTTGGGAAGTTTTTGCAAGACGTCCACACGACGTGGCAACAAGTCCTGACACTACCCAGCGTTCCAAAATATCCTGGATTTCCTTTACAGACGCCGAAAGGAGTGATAGTGAAGACATTTCGAACATGGTCCTATTATAGGAAGAATCGCGCTATTCTTGAAAGGTGGTCGCAGAAGACCGTCCGGACGAGGCTAACTTCCATTTGGACGCCAACTCGCTAAAGTCCAAATTTGAGAAGAATTAGGTTTTCTGTAAGCCTATAAATAGATGGATCTAGGCTTGTTATTTGTAAGAATTCAGTATAGAATTCCATAGTGCTTAGAAAGGGTGTTTAGGGAGAATTGAAGATCCGCTAGCTCTCTAGCCGTTGCCGGTGTGTGCTCTTTGTTCGTGTGAAGTCTATCTTAGGGGTCGGCCCTAAGGTAAATGATTCCATCAAAGACCCCTTCAAGTAGACGACTTGGTTGAGAAGCGTTCACGCTGAGCTTCGTGTTATAGTTAAAGGTATAACTACTGCAATAGGTTTTGTGAGTACAAGTGCTTTGTAACTTTCTTTGTCTTTGGATAGTGGATTTCCTAGGTTTGGCTGTCCTGGAGTGGTTTTTCTCTTCACAGAATTTTCACTTCGTCAACAAATATCTTGTCTCTTTTATTTTTCGCATTTAAGATATTTTGTTGCACATGTGTAACGCCCCGCTTTTTACAAAAAGGCGCAAGTGAAATTTGAAAAAATTTCATATGATGTTACTACAACATTTTCAAAGTTAAGAATTGGCAGCGGAATAAAAAGGGTATCCAACTGGTTTGGAATAAATAACATGACAGAGCTTCTAACTGAAATACTTCTAGACATTCGTAAAGAAAATGTTTAGACAAATACATGTAACCATGTGTCAATAGTGACACAAGAGAATACATGGAAATTATTAGCAATCTTGTCAACATAAAATGTTATAAACACAGAAAACTATAAACAAAATGCAAACTATGCGTCCTTAGCTTTAAAACCTCTTGAGCTCTAATCCTTGTCTATAAACCTGCACCATTATACATATATATAGAAACAAAAACACCAAAACACTAAAGTGAGTCCACTGTTTCCAATAATAATATGGGTGCTGATTTATTTATGGAATGCAACACAATGTAATATAGCTTCATGATCATAAGTATACACAATCCATGTTCTGCAGTCATGAAGTGAATATAAATATAATAATAAAGCAATGGTATGACAGTTTTAAGTGTAGAGTTTTAGGTAATTCCCTTTTTCCACTCCTCTGTTGGCCTAGGCACGGTTAACGTGTTATTTAAAGCCTGGGCTTCCTCCCTTTAACTTTTAATTATTTTCTTTGGGAGCCTAGGCTCCTAGAAACTTCATTTTCCCTGGTGACCTAGGTACACCAGTTTTTGTATTTATTATTCTCTTTTTCAGGTACCTCCTCATTCACTGAGAACTTAGGAACTCATGTGAAGCCTCATGTACCCACTGTGGATCTAGATCCAGCAACTTGTTATTAGACAGATTATTAAAAATAATAAAATATGAAAAGCCACATGCGCAAACAAGTAAATAAAGCAGTAAGCATATATTATAGGAAAAGTCAACCAGCTTCGTCCTCAGTAAGTATAGAGATACTTACAGCCTTTTTAATGCAGTTCTCAAAATGGCTCATTCTCTGCAATAAATATATATTTATACACAAAGTGTTAACATCATTACTTGTGATTATACGCTTAGGTACACTTAATCATTTTAGTTTGGAAAACCACTTCACATAATATACTTTAATAAGACAATTACCAAAATACCCGATTCTAGACCTAACCAAATCACTCCCAATTGTGTAACATGCATTCATTTTGGCCAAATCATCGACACTGTCGAAACTTCCCAATATCAAAGCATAATAGCAACTAAAACAATACCTAATAGCTAAAACCTATGCATATAGAAATTGGTCCAACCTCATCTAACACAATTGGCCAAAAATCATCAAACCAACATAAATATGATACTCACAAGAGCCACAACTCAACTTAGCTAACTCCTAAATCACAACTCATAATCCCCACAACTAAACACTTGAACGGTATACACCAAAAATACCATTAATCCAACCCAAACATATTCATATAGAGAATCCACAAGAAATTGGTCAACAGCAAAGGTATACACAGATCAAGACTTCAAGAATAGCCACCCATTCGGTTAGAGCACTAAAAAACTGTCAACACCCCAAAATACCAACACATAGCCAAAACAGGGGACACACTAATTCAACTGGAAAAGATGAGAACTAGAGTAAATCAAAATCAATATATACTCACACTTACAACTATAATCGGCCAAAACAGGGGTTAGAGATCAAGCTTTAACAAACCCATTCAAAATCAGTGAAGAACAACCGAACAACAACACAAGAATACTCTAAAATTAACAATCTAAAATACACAATCATCTTAACAGTGATCCAATACAAAAGCACAAGAAATCATCAAGAATTTCTGTTTAAGGTTGGAGGAATTCACCGGAAAACATCTCTGGGCTTCACCAGAAATTTCACCGGAAAATCGCCCCTGGAAATCACCGGATTATCGCCACTGGGAGTCATCGGATTTCTGGACAAAATCGCCGAAAATCGCCACTGGGCCCGTCACCGGCGATAACCGATCGAGGATCAGGTCTGGGTCTCATCGGAGGGTCGGGTTTCTGCTGGGTTTGACGGGTTCCGGTTCTAGGTCCACCGGAATCTTGGCCTCCGGTCGGGTCTTTTCCGGGCTTCTCCCGGTTTCACTCTCAGTTCTGGTCTCTCTCCCTCTCACGATCGGCGTCTCTTCTCTTTCTCTCTCTCTCTCTCTGATTCTCTTTCTCCCTCTGTCTCTTAATCTCTCTCGGTGAGAAACAGAAAAGAAGAACAAAAGGAGAAGAAAGAAGAGAAAGGGGAAAAAGGACGGGTCTCTCTCCTCTTAGATTATCTCTCACTCTCACCGTCTCTGTCTCTCTCTCTCTCTCTCTCTCTCTCTCTCTCTCTCTCTCTCTCTCTCTCTGTTTCAGATAGAAGAGGAAAGAAGAAGAAATTAAAAGAGAAGAGAAAAGGAAGGGAATTTTCTTCTATGTTCTCTCTTTATTTCTCTCACTCGATCTCCCTTCCTCCCACGATCGTCTCATTATCTGAGACTCGAACGGAAAAGGGAAAAGAAAGAGTAAAAGAAAGAAGAGAGAATGGAGAAAGAAGAGAAGTTTGAAAGGGTATGAAATTTGCTTGAAGGAGGGGTTTAATTTATAGAAGTAATAAACTATGGTTAATTTTTACCTCAGTTAAATTAACACGAGTTAAAAGTAAAATATCAGATTAACTCATGGTTAAATTTACCTTAGTTAGACTAACTTTAGTTAACCTTAAAAATATCTAGTTAACCCAAGGTTAGTTTTTATCTAGTTAGGTTAACCTGAGTTACTCTTCAATAATATATATATATATATATATATATAGTTAACTCTTGGTTAGTTTTTATCTAGTTAAATTAACTAGAGTTACTTTTTAATAAAAACTAACCATTAATAATCATGAGTATCTTTATATAAAATATTTTTCATTAATGATTCACTAGGGTGTAATTTTAAATCCATTTTGAATCCAGTTCGTTTCATAAATAATGTTAATTTTTGAATAACATTATTACACTAATGATATTATTATACTAAATAATATTAGGCCAAAATAATATTATATATCAATAATATTATCACAAAATATAATAATATTAGGAATATTATTATTCCAATTAATTTACTAAATATTTAGGTTTTGGAACAGATGGCACATAAAGATGCAATTTATCAGAATAATGTTGATCGAGCGATGATAGAGGAATAAGTCAATCGATCGGCAGAAGTGGTCGATCGAGTGATTGATCACCTCGGGTTTTAAATTCTATTTAAGGCGTCCTGTCTTAAAATCTGGGGTTTTACAACATGAACACACACTTGGTTTTTGGAAGTCAATTATTTATTTTTCAATTGGTATCAGAGCTTGGTACACTCTGGTTAAGATTAAATTCTTAAGTGTGATCTCTTGACTTCTATTTCTCTTCTTGTTATTTATCATGTCTCAAAATCTTAATTCAGTTCCGCCCTTTGATGGGATGAACTATGGCTACTGGAAAGCTTGCATGCGCTTCTTTTTAAAATCAATTGACGTCTGAAAAATTGTTGAAATTGGTTGGATTAAACCAAAAGATACAAACAAACTTACTGTTACTCAAACAAGCGCACGACTTTCCAATGATAAAGCCCCCCATACCCTATGTCAAGTACTTTTACCATCTGAATTCGCAAGAATTTCAAATTGTGAAATTGCTAAAGATGCACGAAAAATTCTAGAAACAACATATGAAGGCAGGAAACTAGTTAAATCTGCCAAACTTAAATGTTGATTTCTAAATTTGAAGAAATTAAGATGCTCGAAGAAGAGACATTCGGAGAGTTTTATACCAAGATTAACGACTAAGAAACTCGATGGTGAGTCTTGGGTACACAATCTCGAATGTGAAACTCATCCGAAAGATACTAAGATCTTTGCTTGAGTGTTTCAAGATTAAGGTGACCATCATAGAAGAAAGCAAAGATCTGGAGGAGATGAAGATTGAAGAGCTGGTAGGATCTCTTCAAACATATGAATATTCCCTACGTCCGGTCAGAAAGGCAAAGACCATTGCCCTCAAGGCATCCAAGGCATCTAAGAAGAAAACCAGAGTCTCATCTAACGAAGACTTTGATATTGATGAAGACGGAGTGGCAATGTTAGCCAAGAACTTCGAGCGATTCATGAAGAATAATAAATTAAAAAAGAAGTTCTCTGACAGACTAAAGAAGGCTCCCCACACAGTTGAGCCAGAAGAAGTTGAGAAGAAGGATCCCAGGGGTCCCCAATGCTTTGAATGCTCAGGCTTCGGGCACATCAAGACTGAATGTGCAAATTTGAAGAAACTAAAGGGGAAGGCCTTTAATGCTATTCTCGGTGATGAGTCTGAGAAAGAAGAAGAAACTCTTAAGAAAAGTTCCTTTCTTCGTGACCCCACATGAAGAAAATGAGGATTCTCAGTCCTACTACAATGAGAACAATGATGAAGAAGATATGCAGACAGCCTATCAGCTTCAATAAGTTGAGTTCTTAAAGTTGAGGGCGAAGTACAAACAGCAAGTGCTAGAGCTAAATAGCCTAAGGACTAAGAAGACCACTATGTTGATAAAGATCAATGATCTAGAAAAGAGGCTTCTGGAGACACAGTTGCAACTAAAGAGAGTCTCTATCGAGAAGCTCACTCACTTGCTCTCCATTCAGAAGTGTCCAACCGATAAGATTGGTCTCGGGTATGTTCCTCCTTCTACGTGTGAAACTCCTTCTACCTTCAAAACTATTTTTGTGAAGCCAGTTATTCCCGAGTCTCCACGCTCATGTGTGGATAAGGGAAAAACTATTATGGAAGGAGAAGTTCCAGCTATCCCTCAACCTTTGGCCAAGCTTCCTATAAGAAGAAAGCCTCCCACATGCCATCACTGTGGTGAGCTCGGACACATCAGACCTAAGTGCCCACATCGGCAAGCTAAGAGGAAGACATACTGGCAGGCTCCTAAAACTCCCATGTGTCACCAATGTGGAGTTAGCAGTCATGTCTAGCCTAGGGGTCCTCCACCTCAAAAGAAGTCGCCCAGGCATCATGGACCTCCTCCTAGAAATCCCATTCCAAGGCATTAGCAGCAGCAGAAGCCTACTCCAGCAAAGAAGACTTGGGTCCCCAAGAAGCCTTATGTAGAGAAATAGAAGACTACAGAAAGGAAAATCTCCTGTGAAGGAACATCTATTGCCAGTTCCTTCCTGAGAGATTTGGTCAGATATCTGGAATTGCAGCTAAAGAAAGGAGGACAGGACAAGGAAGAGGACACCCACTCCCCGAGGGGGAGTGGACCTACCTAGTAGGTGAGGTCATACATGCCTAGGATTTTGGTTCCTAAATCCTAGAGCATGACAGGTACACTTGCATTGCATCTTTATATCATCTTATCTTATGAATGCTCTGCATGTTGTTGTGGAACCATCTTTTTTATCCCTATATTCTCTCGTGTCTGTCTTGAGATATTTTTGTAGGTATTAAATAGGGATGATAGAAAAGCACGTCGAGCGGATGCTTTTCTATCTTGGTATCATCAAACCTCTCTCCCTGAGGTCAGGTTTGCCCTTACCTTGCATGCTTGGACTAGATTTTTTTTTTCTTTTCCTGTGTAGCATGTTTTTGTTATTTTTCTGCTTTTATTTTCAACAAAAGGGGGGGGGGGGGGGAAGAAGCATATTTTTTTCCTTATTTAGCTTTTCAGATATCCTATGTATTTTTACTTGATGTCTCGGTTCTTGGTGCTTTAATTATATTGGCTTTTATATAACTGAGAGTTCATGCTTGATATCTGCAAAGTTTCTCTGCTGCATCTGTTTGATAGATAGTTGCTTTCCTCATGCGATGAAAATGTGCATTATCCAAGGCTCCCCTAAGGTACATTTTTTTTTTTTTTTTTTTTTATCTCTAATTTTCTGCTTCTGAAAATTCTTTTGAGAGATTATTTATGTGCTAAGATTGTCAAATTGACCAACTAGCTAGTTGAACCTAGCCCTAAAAATTCTGGATTCCTCTCTAAGTTGCAGTACCAAAAAGAAACAAGCAGTTATACTTTTGAGCTTATTGTTACACGAATAAATTTCACTGCTTATGTGCTGATACAACCATATATCTTGTCCTTCATGGTGCAAGTAAAAATCAAAATAGTGCTGCTTCTTAGGGGGAGAGTATCAGATGAGAATGACTAGGCCCTTGTATGATAACGTTTGACTTTTGACTGATTTAACTGTGAAAATTCTCTCTTTAGAAAATTTAGTTGCTTTAGATCATATCAGTGAATATCATACCTTACTGAGAAAGTCTTTATACTCACACACACATTGCATGAGTTAAGTAGATTGTTTAAAAAATTATTCTGCAGGGAAATTTTTGCTAGCTAATTACTTAACTCTCTGTTATATTTTAGCATCAATGTTAAAATGCTATTGAACTCTATTATCAGCTTTTTATACATGCCTTTTCCGTGCTGAATTGAGGGATCTAGTTCTACTCCCTATTGGCCAGATGATTCAAGAGAATCAATGGGAGTACCTCTACAACTGTGCCCACCCGACTTTTCCTAGACTGGTGCAGGAATTCTATGGTCATATGATTATCACTTAGGATGATAACATAGGCTTGATTATGCAGACTATTGTCAGAGGACACACCATTCAGATTGACACACAGCTCATCAGTGTTGTGATCAGGGTTCCAGTGCTTCCAGTTCTAGGGGTTCCTTTCCCTACAGGAGTTGAGAAACCCAACATGGACTATCTCCTGGATTTCTTTGGCGCTCGACCATAGGGGGAGGAGAAGTCCCACTCTCAGATCATAATTGGTGCCTTTGCCCCTATGCACCAGTTTTTGGCAAAGATAGTTGTGACCAACTTCTGGCCTCATGCTCATCGGAGTGAGCTTACTCTCAAGAAGGTCACCCTTCTCTATGCCATTGTGATGAGGACACCTTTCTGTCTGTGCAAACACATTTTGCACACTATGCTCGAGGTTCATGATGAGTCAAACACTAGTCTATCCTTTGGGTGTTTGATCATTCACATCTGTCTTCAGTTTGTGACAAACATTTTTGATTCTGAGCCCAGATCAAGGATACTAGATCCTCTTGGAAAACAGACTCTTATGAAGTTTAATGCTCAGTTGTGGCATGAGGGTCAAGGAGAAGTTCCTCAGCCTCCACCAGTTCAGGTTGACACCTTAGCTGCTGCATCATCATCCCAATCAGTGCCTCCTACCTTCGACATTGAAGTTGCTTTTGCTTAGCTTATGTCTTCCATGGCAGCTCTCCAACGGGAAGTCAATCTTATTGCAAAGCGTGTCGAGTAGAGTTAGATCGACATTCAGGAGTGCCTAAAGTATCATCACCCCAAGCCTGATGATGATGAGGATTGAGTTTTTATTACTCCATTATTTGTTCTTGGTTGTCGTTATTTTGAGAACAATTTTCTTTTTTAAGACTTTGTGTATTTTTTAAATACCAATGGCTTTTCTCTTATACTCTATTTACCCTTTGTCCTTTTGTGACAAAAAGGGGGAGTAATTTTTGTGTTTTTGGACTGGAAATGTATTTCCAAACCGGTCAAGTGTTTTTTTGTCTCAGAATGGCCAAAGGGGGAGTTTGTTAGTATTTTATGTTAGCAACATTCTGGTTGACAAAAACACTTTATGTAAGAGTTGCATTTTAAACAGGTTTATCAATTTTATTCAAAATCTTCAAGTTATATGGACAGTGTTCGTTTCAAGCCATGTGACTAGTAACATGTTTCAAGAAAATGTCGATGAAGATTCTATGCAATTTCCAAGTCAGATCAACCGGTTCCTATGCAGCCGTCTAGACGGGCCTTTGAAAGAGTCCGAACACCCCATAGTGTTTTGAAACTTCAGCGTTGAAGACGTTCAGACGTCAAAGCAACATTGTCCGAACGCTAGGTCAAGCTTCTCCAATTTTTACACGGAATTGGATTTCAGTTGAGACTGTTTGGAAAGTTTCTGCAAGACGTCCAGACGCTACCTAGCGTTCCAAAATATTTTGGGTTTCCTTTATGGAAGCGGAAATGAGTGACAGTGAAGACCGTCCGGACGCTCAACCAAGCCATCCGGACGTGGTCCTATTATGGGAAGAATCGCGCTATTCTGGAAAGGTGGTCACAGAAGACCATCCGGACGAGGCTAACTTCTATCTGGACGCCAACTCACTAGAGTCCGAATTTGAGCAGAATTAGGTTTCCTATAAGCCTATAAATAGATGGCTCTAGTCTTGTTATTTGTAAGAATTCAGTCTAGAATTCAATAGTACTTAGGGAAGGTGTTTAGGGAGAATTGAAGATCTGCTAGCTCTCTAGCCGTTGCCGGTGTGTGCTCTTTGTTCATGTGAAGTCTATCTTAGAGGTCGGCCCTAAGGTAAAGGATTCCATCAAAGATCCCTTCAAGTATGAGACTTGGTTGGGAAACGTTCACGATGGGCTCCGTGTTATAGTTAAAGGTATGACTACTGCAATGGGTTTTGTGAGTACGAGTGCTTTGTAACTTGCTTTGTCTTTGGATAGTGGATTTCCTGGGTTTAGCTGCCCTGGATAGGTTTTCTCTTCAGAGAATTTTCACTTCGTCAACAAATATCTTATTCTTTTATTTTCCGCATTTAAGATATTTTGTTGCACACGAACACACACTTGGTATTTAGAAGTCAATTATTTATTTTTTAGTTTAGAGCTAGACTTACTTGTCTTTGGCTCTTATTTCTTGATCCGAGGCTTCCGATGTTGGATCTGATGACAATGCAGCCTAATTTGTCCTGTTAGTATTTCTAATGAATACAAAGCATGCTTTTTAAATTATCACTAGATATTTTTTTCAAGAGATCTTTGGATTCTTTTAATTTATTCTCAAGTGTATCAATAGTGTTAAACAACACGATATTCTCAGATTTCAAAGAGTCAATTAAAGCATGTGATTCAGACAATTTAATGATTAAAGACTATTTTTCTTGCTTAACCTTTTTGAGCTATTTATTGGAATTTTTAGAATTTTTACTCAATTTAAGAAAATCCTTAGAGAGCTCATTATCAGAATTCTCTTCAAATAGCTGAGAAGAATTCATGGTAAAAAGGAATCAACAAAAATATGGATCACACTCAGGAAATTAATCCAAACACGAGTGTACCCACTCTGATATCAATTGAAAAATATAAGGACTCCTACTTGTCATAATTGTGGGAAGATTGGTCATATTAGACCAAATTGTTATCTGTTGAAATCCCACAGGCCTTGGATTAAGCAGGATGCTCCGAGGAAAGGTAAAGTTGAAAATTCTTAGTCATCTAAATATGTCTCTCTACATAGGAGACATATAAAAGGAAATGACAGTGTTATTTGTAAGAATGCTAACCTAAAATCTGCAGAGACTATCAAGAAGCATTCAAACAAAAGAAGACAGCCCACCTGTCATCACTGTGGCATCACCGGTCACGTCCGACCCAAATGTCCACAGCTCCAGGCTCAGAAGTCGAAGGTTCAGAGGGAGCTACCAACAAGAGCTACATCAGGCACTCTACATCTGATGGTACCACAACATCAATAAAAGTTTGTTCTTACCAATCAGAGTAGCAAACCAAAGAATAACAAATCAAGGCGCTACAAGAGAAAGACGCAGAAGCCCAATAGCTACGATGACTATGAAGGGTTGCTGAGCCTGATGTAAGGTATGCTAAGAAGAATGACCAACATGGACATGGCCCGCAAACCATCTCCACGGGTTAAGCAAGTATGGGTCAAGAATAATTAGACCATTCATCCCTTGAGAGGGAGTGGACTCACCTAGTAAAGGCGAAGTCTTACATTGCCTAGGATTTTGGTTCCTAAATCCTAGTACATGTCAGGTATGTTTGCATTGCATAGTTCATCATGTCATATCTTATTCATGCCTTGCATTCTGTTTGAGGAATCATTTATTTTATCCCCCATATTTTCTCTTGTTGTCTTGAGAAATTTCTGCAGGTACTATTTGGGGATGACAGAAAAAGCACATCAGGCTGCTGTTTTTCTGTCTTGGTAAATTCTAAACCTTTCATGTGAATAGGTTTAATTTTATCACACATGCTAGGAAGTGTTGGTACATTTATGTTTATCTAGCATGTTTTTGTTGTTTTTCTTTCAACATAAAAAATAAAAAAAATAAACATGGGGGAGAAGATGTGGAAATTTTTTTCTTTTGGTAGTTTTCCAGATATTGCATGTCTTTTTGCCTGATACTTCAATTCATTGTGCATTGATTGAATATGCTTATATATGATTAAAAGTTTATGACTGATATCAGCTAAGTTTTTCTGTGCATTTTAATGCTAGATAGTTGCTTTTCTCATGTGATGAAAAATTGTGCACTATCCAAGGCTCCCTTGAGGTACATTTTTTTTTTTTTTTTTCTCTTTGACTTTTAGCTTCTGGAAATTCTGATAAGAGAAAGACTTTTTTGCTAAGATGGTCAAATTGACCCACTCGCTAGTTGTACCTGGAACCTAAAAATTATGGCATTCTTTCTAGGTTGCAGCACCAAGTGATAAAAAGCATTTAAAATTCAGTAAATATGAATAAATGAAAAGATCCACTGCTTTTGTGCTGTAAATCTATTCTTGTACTTGTCCCTATAGAAACAGTCAGTGACCAAATCATTGCAAAAATAGACGGTCACTAAAAGACTTAATAAAAGAAAAGTGTTGCATCTTAGGGGGAGTGTATTAGATGAGGGTGGCTAGGCCCTAGTATAATAAGGTTTGACCTTTGACTAATCTCTCATTAATTTTCTCTCTTATTTAGAAAATTCAGTTGCTTTTAAGTCATATCAGTGAACTTCATACCTTTTTGAGAAAGTCTTCACACACACATGCATTGCATGAGTTAAGTAATCTTTTTAAAATTTCTATCTACAGGGAATTTTGTGCTAATTTAACTCTTTAACTCACAATTATATCTCTGCATATTTTTGAAATGATATTTGACTGTTATATCAATTGATTATAAATGCGTGTTCTCAAGCTGACTTTAGGGAAAATAATTTTTCTGCAAATTTTCCTTTAGTTTCTGTTTTTCAGTATGAAGTGTCCAGATAGTCTCCTTTTGAGTCTGAACAGGTGTGGCTCAGACGGCCGGACGATTAGGTGACACGTCCGGACACGCGCGGTTCTGTAGAATTCTTATGTGGCATCACTCGTCTGGACGGGTTAGTGATGCGTCCGGACGGTTACCCTACAGGTTTACAATCGCATTTTTTCAGCCCTAGCAGCTGCACCTCACTTCACTTTTACTCAATTTTTCTTGAGTTTTTGTCTTTTTGGTGCGTTTTCTCGTGGTTTCTTGCTAGTTATCGGCTTATATTGTCCTTTTCTACATTTTATCTCATTTCCAGGTATTTTGTTCTATCCTTTACCTTCTTTTCAGTTCTTTTAACTGTTAGGATATTGTTGTTGAATATTTTTGAGATAAAGATTGCATAAATTTGTTTGTGATGTCTGCTGCTGAGATTGGGTTATCTGTTCTGGCATTTATTTCGACTGTTTTGAGGATATTAGTGTATTTGTAAATTTTGGGAAGTCCATTTTACTGCCGTTATAATGCCGAATTTGTTTTGGACTAAAAGAATCTAATATCATTGGTATTATTTTTGACAAATTTTTTTTGGTTATTCTTTGCAGAATCATGTTTGCCAGCAGCTCTCAGCTCAGGGTCAGCTAGAGGACAGAGGAAGGTAGTGCTGCTTCCAGAGCCAGAATAGCCAACAGGCCGGTCATTCCATAAAGGAATGTTGTCAGGGATAATGTATTAGTTGCCCCCTTTAATGTTATTAATGACATCATTCAGACATATGACTGGGGCTACCTCTACAATTGTGCCTAGATCGTGCTCACCAGGCTTGTTAGAGAGTTCTACACACATCTGGAAGTTGTGCAGGATGAGGACAGTGGCATTGTCCTTCAATCTACTGTAGAGGGGCATGTGATTCAGATTGATCCATAGGTCATTAGTCGGATCATTGGTGTACCAGTGCTTCAAATTTCTGCCAGCCCATTCATTGAGGTTTTGGTGGCTCCCTCTTTGGAGGATCTTAGAGAGTGCTTTCATGCTATTCCTTAGGGCAAAGAGCGAGTGAAAAATATTAGAATCGGTGTCTTTTCTCCCCCGCACCGCCTGCTTGAGAAGATTGTCCAACATGATCTCTGGCCTACTATTCGTAGGAGTGATCTGATTCAGAAGAGGGCTCAGTTCTTGTATGCCATCATTATGAGATTGCCATTCTGCTTGTGCAAGCATATTCTTAATATTATGATGGAGGCCCGAGATGAGACTACTATAGGACTTCCTTTCAGCTACTTTATCCCATAGATTATTATGCAGTCTGGTATAGACATCTCTGGAGAGCCCAAGATAAAGATACAGGACCCTCTCGGTAATCAGACTCTGATGAAGTGAAATGTCCAGTTGATGCATGAAGGCCAAGATGAAGCTCCTTAGCCTCCTCGTTTACATGTTGAGATGCCTGCTGTAGCATCATCTTCACTGGCTACTCCTCCACCTTCCTAGTCTGATGTGATTTTGACTCAGATTCTAGCTTCTCTAGAATCACTGCATGGAGGTATGAGTTCAATACAGCGGGTGGTTCACTCTATTAACCTCCATGTGGAGCAGTGCCAGTTGGATATCTAGGAATGTTTCCAACACTATCATCCGGCTCGTGATGATGAGGATCATCTTGCCCTTGCTGAGGAAGATTGATTTTTTTTTTTTTTTTTGTGTTTTGTTTGACTTATTTTGAGACATTTTTATTATTCTGTTTTGGATTATTTTTATAAATCTGGATTATTTTACCCTTGTCTTGTTGAGACATTAAGGGGGTAATCTTTTTGTTGGTTTTTCTCATACTCTATTTTACCCTTTGTCCTTTTGAGACAAAAAAGGGGAGTATTTTTTGATTTGGATTAGAATTGCATTTTTAAAACCGGTCAAGTGATTTTTGTCCCATAATGGCCAAAGGGGGAGTTTGTTAATTTGTGATTGGTTGCATTCTATTGGACAAAATCACTTCTATGTAATGTTGCCTTTTAAATCAGGGATGCTGTTGTTATTCAGAATCTACATTTCAGTTATGTGCTTCAAAGAAGATTCTGTGCGGAATTCAAGACAGTGAAGTCAGGTCCCTTGCATCCGTCCGGATGTCCTTGTCAACCGTCTGAGTGCTCATCAGTCAAGCAACATCCGTTCGGACGACGTGATTATTCCGTCCGAACTCCCATCAGTGTCCAGAAGCTTCG
This sequence comes from Alnus glutinosa, assembly GCF_958979055.1. Lineage (NCBI taxonomy): Eukaryota > Viridiplantae > Streptophyta > Magnoliopsida > Fagales > Betulaceae > Alnus > Alnus glutinosa. The sequence goes on along the minus strand of NC_084888.1, from coordinate 22,763,083 downwards.
AACTGTTCAAGGTTTCATCCATTCAGACGTCTTAGCAACACGTCCAGATGCCATTCAGTGTTCGACAAGTAAAAGGATTTCCTTCGCAGATACAGATATGGGAAGACAGGTCTACACCGTCCGGACGCTATCCTTGATAAGGCAAGACGTGGAGCAGATTTGCAAACATCTGGACGCCAGTCCTTATTATGTAATTTGCTTACAGTAGAAGTGCAACCGTCCGGATGCTAGGTCAACACCGCCCGGATGCAGCCCTATTCAGGAAAAAATATTAGTGAATTTGAAAAGCCAGTTGCATAGTTGGTCGTCTGGACGCTCTCAGCTACCATCTGGGCGCCGCCTAAAGAAAATTGTATCAAACTTGATTTAAGTGTTCTGTAGCCTATAAATAGAGGCCTCTAGGCATGTAAGTTGTAAGAATTTGGTATTGAATTCATTAGAGCTTAGAGAGTATAATTTAGGAGTTATTGTGTTGATCAGTTTGCTCTCAAGCCGTTGCTGAAGTGCTGTTGTTGTGCTTGTGTTGAAGTCTATCTTAGAGAGGAGCCCTAAGGTAAATGATTCCATTGAAGACTCCTTCAAGTAGGTGACTTGGTTGGGAGGCGTTCACATTGGGTTATATGTCAGAGTTCAAGGTACGACTACTGCATCAAAGGTATATGAGTGCTACTACTTTGTAACTAGCTTTGTCTTCTGAATAGTGGATATCTTGGGTTTGGCTGCCCCGGAGTGGTTTTTCTCTTAATTGAGTTTCCACTTCGTTAACAACATATTTGTGTCATTTAAATTCAGCATTTTCAATATTTTGTTACACGTTCCACACGCACACAGTTAAATTAGAAGTTTCTTTATTTTTCACAAGCGATGTGGACGTCACAGATCTACACAATCACATTGAAGTTAGCCTACAATGTGAGAGAGGTAGAGGTGCCACATAAACAAATACAAGTCATGATAGTTGCATTACAATAACCATGCAATGCACACAAGGACTTTTGTTTAAGTTTTCATATCTTTGTTATAAGCTTTTAAAATCCTAAGGCTCTGTTGTCATCCTTAGACTCTAACACAATCCTAGACTTCCGCATTTCCTAACAACCCTAGAGCTAGCTCTTCTGATACCATTTGTTGTGACAACCCATTTTTTTTCATATAACATAGAAAATGGATCATTACAATGGCATGATGATTTGTCACAAAGACAACATATGGTACACATCCCATAATATGTACCTGGTATATTAGAGTATCACATCTATCTATGCAGCGGGAAATATAAACCTGAACAGCAGAAATCAAATCTTATAAATTACCATCAAATGTTAAATACAACAAAAGAGCTATTTCATCATCTATCTATTTAAGGCTTAAATCACAATGTTAATTACAAAACCAAAAGAATAGCTTATCAAATACACATGTCATAAGCGATACAAGCCATAAACAAAAGACTACAAAGTATGGACTACCGTCGAGTCCGTGACATACAACTGTCGCGATATGCTTCAGTCGTCGCACCCCAAACGCTAGGTAACTGGGTTATCATCTACATCCGCGGTACCTGTAGCCAAAGGGACGATATCTTCACAGTCGTGGTGTTAACCACATCCTCATAGGTGAAAGAGTGAGTTCACCAACTCACCAGTATAAAACTCACTAAGTTTTCGCATTGAACTGACGTGTCATATTTTATCATTCGTTTACAATAACAGCTACCATTTATAAAATCCTTCCCTTTAAAACATTTCATAGTTGATAACATAAACACTGATATTTCATAAACATGTGAACATTATACTACGTAGATGTGATTGTATATACGCATTCCAATCTACCGCTTGAAAGTACATATATACAAGCCCATCTACACATATTATCTTTTTACATACATACTAGGTGACTCAGCTATACATGTATACAAGCTTTCCAACCTTTGGGAAATACTAGCATACAAGTACGTCTAAATAGAAAACATGTGGCATCATGCCTAGCTATACAAGATACAAACATTTCCAAACCTATGGGAAATATAAGTATCTAAGTACATCCAAGTATATCACATCCCAACTATACTCAGATACGGGCATTTCTAAACCTTTGGAAAATATGAGTATCTAAGCACAATTAAGCTTAGTGCCTTTAAAACATCTTATGCAGTCTATCTGTGACCATATACATATGTCATGTTCCATTTAACCTCATAGGCATATCGACACGTCTAGCATGAAAACTCATTAATGCAGTCTAGCTATAACTGTATGTGAAAATTGAAATTGACTTCTAAAAATAAAGTGTGTGCACAAGTGTCAACAAAAATTAAGCACAGCGGAAAATAAAAGACACACAGATTTTTGTTGACGAAGTGGAAACTCAGTTAAGAGAAAAACCACTCCGGGGCAGCCAAACCCAGGAATTCCACTATTCAGAAGACGAAGCTAGATACAAGATAGTAACACTCACATGTACCGATGCAGTGGTCGTACCTTGCTCTCTGTCGTGTAACCCAACACGAACGCTTCCCAACCAGGTCTCCTACCTGAAAGGGTCTTCAATGGAATCCTTTACCTTAAAGCCAACCCCTAAGATAGACTTCAGATGTAGCGTAGCACACTTGTGACGGCTTCAGAGGGATCTTGAACTTCTCTGAGCTCTTGTGGAATTCAATACTGAATTCTTGTAGTTCTTAATGCCCAGAGGCCTCTATTTATAGGCTGAGGTGCAGAATGGGCGACTGCTGTAATATGTACGGACGCCGTCCGGACGGTGAACTTGAGCCGTCCGGACGGACAACTGTGTGATAGGATTTTCTGAAAATTTTGCTGAAAATCTTTCCTGTTTAAGAGCCGCGTCCGGACGGTGAGACACTGACGTCCGGACGGTCGCACGTCCGCTGCAAGTAATTTCCATATAAGGCTTCGCGCGTCCGGACCAAGGGGGATGAACGTCTAGACGGCTGAACTTCAACACGCAATTTCCATATCAGTTATGCGCGCGTCCAGACCATGAGAGGCAGACGTCTGGACAGTTGAAGTCGAATCAGCAATTTCCATATTAGTTGCATGCGCGTCTGGACCAAGGCTGACTGACGTCTGAACCGTGATATTTGAATTGTAATTCTTGCCTTATGAAGGCGCGCGTCTGGAAGGGACACCAACATCGTCCGGACGGATGTACCGATCTTCCCTTATTCTGAACTTGGAAAGAATCTGAAGTTGGTCGATCATTGAAGGTCGTCCGGACGGGCTGTTGAGACGTCCGGACGTATGCAAGCTGGTACAGAAGCTTCTCGATACAGTATAGGGTCCGGATGGTATGGCACGTCGTCCGGACGGCGGGAACGGTTGACAGATGGGCGTCCGGACGGGATGGCTTGATCGTCCGGACGGCTGACAGGGAACTTGAATTCTTCTGACTTGCAGGCAGAATCTTCTGACATCACTCTGAATAGTGGAATCCCTGTTTACAACATCTTTTACATACAAGTGTTTTTGTCCATACACAGAATGAGGCCAATAAAACTAACAAACTCCTCATTTGGCCATTCTGGGACAAAAAACGCTTGACCGGTTTGGAAATACATTCCCGGTCCAAATAAAAAATTACTCCTCATTTTTGTCACAAAGGGACAAATGGTAAAACAGAGTAATAAAATCCAAATATAATACAATAAAAATTACTCAGAAGGACCTGTGTAAACAGAGTAATATAGATCCAAGTGTTTGACAGAACAACATAAAAATAAACCAAAAAGTCTCAAAAAGAAACAACAAGTAAAATAAAACAGAGGGAAACTCAAACATCCTCTGCCATAGGTGTAGTCCTGGGAGCCCGACGTGCAGTCCTGGGAGCTGCAGCCTCATCATCACTGCTATCTGGATGATGGGCTTGGAGGCACTCCTGAATGTCCAAATGGGTCTGCTCCACCCGCTTGTTGATGGACCTCACTTCCAGCTGCATAGACGTGATGGACTGCTGCATGGTGGACATAGTCACCTGCATATTGCTCATCCCCCCAGAAGGGCAGCAAGGGCCTCCATAATCTTAGAAACATTGACCTCCGGCTCAGACGGCGGGACGGTATGAGAGGATGAAGCCATATCTGGAAAAGCAACTGGCATGGCGGCAGGCATGTCATCATCAGAATCCTCTCTCCGCAGCTGCACATTTGACTTCATCAATGTCTGTTTGCTGATGGGCTGCTGAATCTTCATCTTGGGCTCTCCAGTAATGATGATGCCGGATTGAAGAATGATCTGAGTGAGCAGACAGTCAAATGGGAGACCGGTATGATGCTCATCACGAGCCTCCAACATCACAGTCATAATATGCTTGCACAGGCAGAATGGCAAGCGAAGGTGAATGGCATACACAAACTGTGCCTTCTTCAGAGTCAGATCACTGCGCCTGGCAACTGGCCATAGGTTGTGTTGCACTATTTTGGCCAGTAAGCGATGAGAGGGAGACAATGCACCGATCCGGATGGTGGTAGCACACTCTTCTCCCTGTGGAACGGCATGGAAGAACTCTCGAAGCTCATCTAGGGAGAGAGGTAGCACCACCTCATTGTATGGACTGCCGGGTAAATCAAGAACAGGTACCCCAGTGAAGTGACTGATGATTGTGGCCATCAACAGTGGACTGTAGTACCACCCCATGGTCATCATCCTGAACCACCTCCATGTTGGCATAGAACAGCCTAACCAGCCTGGTGAGAACAATGCAGGCACATGTGTAGAGGTAGCCCCAGTGGTAAGTCTGGATAGTCTCATAGATACTATCTAATGGAGGCACCATGATGTCCGCACAGACCACATTCCGCTCAGCAATGACATTGCGGTCCATGATCTTTGCTTGGACTGCACTTCTTTCTTCCTCTGTCCTCTATCGAACCCTTCGCTGGGAACTGATTGCAGACATGATGTGCAAAAGAGCCAATAAGAATTTTGCCAAAAACAAATAATCCAAAAAAAAATTCTTATTAGGTACAACAGTTTAAAGAACTTGCATAACAATAAGATCATAAAAATCAAAATGTAGTCCTAAAAACATCAATACAAATAAACCCAATATGGCAGATCTAAGCTCCTTATAGACACAAATATTCCTAAAGAAACCAACATCCTAACAAATTTTTTTAAAAAAAAAAAAAATTGAAGAGAAAAAGGTTAAAAAGAAATACCTGGAATGAGAAATAATCCACAAAAAGACAAGGAGAAACAAAAAGTTAAAAAGCTCACAAATTTCGCACTAGCTGCCAAAAAGAGAGATTGTGTGGGGTATAGAGGAGAAAGTAGCGACCTAGGCCTTTTATAGCCACTGTGGGGTCCCCGTCCGAACGGTGAATTAATGCAGTCCGGAAGCGCGCTGCCTCGGAAAAGAGCAGACTGGTCGCACGCGTCCGGACGATTTAAAGTAACCGTCCGCACGATGATAGCCGCGCGCATCCGGACGTAAAACAATTCATGTCCAGACGTCTGGGATCCATATAGGTCCGAACTTTCAGGGAATACCGTCCGGACTACCATGCTCCACCGGTCCGGACGCCAAGAGAGATCGTCTGGACGCTCCACACTGAAACACCAGAAAAACTGAGGGAAATTTTACATAATCAAATTTTCTCAAGTCAATGTCAGAACACACATGTATAATTAACTGATAACACAATCAGATAACATCTCAATAACTAAACAAAGATATAAAGGAGAGTTGAGATTTCAATTAGCACAAACATTTTTCCTGATCATAGAAAATTCAAATAGACAACTCAACTTATGCAATGTGTGTGTGTGTGAAGACTTAAACCACAAGGTATGACTTTCAATGACATGACAAAGAGCAACCAGATTTCCTAGATAAGAGAGAAAATCTGCAACAGATTAGCCAAAAGTCAAACCTTATAACTTACTAGGGCATAGTCACCCTCATCTGATACACTCCCCCTGAGATGCAGCACCTAATTGTTTTACTTGTACCATGAAGGACAAGATAAATTTTACTTGCACATAGAGGGCAAGGCATTTGCATATTCAGCACAAAAGCAGTAAATAGACAATTCAAAGCACAAAATTCATATGAATGACTGCTTGATTCTTATGGAGCTGCAACCTAGAGAGAATGCCAGAGTTTTTAGGTTCTAGGTTCAACTAGCATGTGGTCAATTTGGCCATTTTATCAAAAACCTCTTCTCTTATCCAGAATTTCTAGAAACAAAAGTCAGAGAAGGAAAGATGTACCTTTAGGGAGTCTCGGATAGTGCACTTTTTCATCGCATGAGAAAAGAAGCTATCCTACTTTTGCATAAACAAGAAAAACACTTGGCCAATATAGTCATAAAACTCTCAAATATATCTAAGCACAGTAAATTAATGCTCACAGAATTGAGATATCAGGTGAAGATACATACAATATCTAATAGACCAAGAGACAAAAAAAAAAAAAAAAAAAAAAAAAAAAAAAAAAAAATCCTGCAAATTCTCCCAATTTTTTTTTTTTTTTTTTTAAAAAAACAAAACATGCAATATGGAAATGACATCATATGCAAAGGCAAGATTAAACCTGTGGATGCTCGATGATGCCAATACAGAAAAACAGTCGCTCGACCTGCTTTTTCTGTCTTCCCCAAAAAAATACCTGCAAAGTTCTCTCAAGAGACATAGGGGGCAAACACAACTGGTTCCTAGATTGCATATAAAGATGTATCAAGTTAAGATAAGCAATCAAACTTGATTCCATAGGATTAGGAACCAAATCTTAGGCAGAAACACCCGAATCTGCTAGGTACGTCGGTTCCCCCTCATGGGGTGACTGTCCTTCTCGACCCAAGCCTGCCTTCCAGTGGGTGGTTGCTGGCAGGACTGCATCATCCACTCCATCATGTTCTGCATCCAGATAGGAGGCTCACTGGAGTATTGCTCTTCTTTCATCTTCTGTGGCCTTCTAAACTGCTTGGGTTTGCTCTTGTAGGTGCCATTGTGATTGGCTGGTACAAACCGCTGCTGAGGCCGCTAATGCTGAGGAGCATGAGACCAAGGGGCTTGATACTGATGCCTTGGTGCTTGTCCCCATGGTGCTTGGTAAGACGCCTGATGCCATGGAGTCTGATGCTGGACTATAGGTCTAGTGCCATAATGAGCTTGTCTGGGTACTTCTTTCTTGGCTTTGGCCTTTTGTGCTTTCAGGAGGGAGCACTGAGGGCGAACATGCCCACTAAGACCGCAATGATTGCAAATGGGAGGTCTTCTAATGGAATGAGGCTCTTGAGTGCCTAGAACATCATCGTTGACCTTTTCCTTCTTTTTATCTTCAACAGTGAGAGGAGGCTCTGGGACTGTAGGTTTCACAAACACAGTCTTTGAGGAAGAAGGAACATCAGAAGAGGGAGCTACATACCCGAGGCTAGTCTTGTCATTTGGGCTCTTCTGGATAAACAGCATACGAGTCAACTTCTCATCAGTGAGTCTCTCTAGCTGGAGCTGCGTCTCTAGTAGCTTTTCCTCGAGTTCTTGTACTTTGAGCAGCAATGAACTCTTCTCGGTCTGCAAACTATTCAGATCATTAAGGTAATGCTTTCGGCCTTCCCTCAGCTTCTCATACTCTATGTAGAGTGTCTTGTAGGCCTCCTTGAGCTCTTCCTCATTATCACTATACTCCGAGTAATACGAGTCTTCTTCTTCAACATGTGGGGCTACAAAGGCCAGAAATTTTTCAGACTCTGGAGCTTCTTCTTCTGACTCATCACTGAGAGTCACATTGTATGCTTTCCCCTTGCCCTTTTTAAAATTCCCGCAATCGGCCCGGATATGCCCAAAGCCTGAGCATTCAAAACATCGGGGTCCTTTGGGATCTTTCTTATCTTCTTCCTCTGGTTCAACTTCTCTGGGAGATTTCTTTACTCTTTCAGAAAACTTCTTCTTGAAGAGATCATCTTTTATCAGTCTTCTGAAATTTTTGGCTAACATAGCCACAACCTTTTCTTCATCCTCAGAGTCATCTTCAGATGATGCTTCTACCTTCTTATTGGAAGCCTTTAGAGTAATAGTCTTCAACTTCTTGACCGGGGGCAGAGACAGCTCATATGTTTGAAGAGATCCCACCAGCTCTTCAATCTTCATCTCCTCAAGATCCTTGCTTTCTTCAATGATGGTCACCTTGATTCTGAAACGCTCAGGCAAAGATCTTAGAATCTTTCGGATGAGTTTTACATCCGAGATAGGTTTCCCAAGACTCACCATGGAGTTCCTCAAGTCACTCATCTTGGAGTAAAACTCTCCAAAGGTCTCTTCTTCCAACATCTTAATTTCTTCAAATCTTGAAATCAACATTTGAAGTTTGGTAGATTTAACAAGTTTCGTGCCTTCATATGTTGTTTCCAAGATTTGTCATGCTTCTTTGGCTGATTCGCAATTTGAAATTTTGGAGAATTCAGAAGGAGAAAGTGCTTGGCATAGAGCATGGAGGGCTTTATCATTGGAAAGTCGGGTGTTTTTCAGAGGGACTGTCTTGAGGGTTGTATCCTCTGGTTTAGTCTAACCAGTTTCAACAATATTCCAACAGTCAATAGATTTTAAAAAGAACTGCATCCGAGCTTTCCAATAGCCATATATAGTTCGTACCATCGAAGGTAGGAACAGAATTAAGAGTTTGAGACATAGTAGCAAATAAAAGTCAAAAAAATAAATGACACTCAAGAATTTAATCTTCTCAGAGTGTACCAAGCTCTGAACCAATTGAAAATTGAAATTGACTTCTAAAAATAAAGTGTGTGCACAAGTGTCAGCAAAAATTAAACACAGTGGAAAATAAAAGACAGATTTTTGTTGACGAAGTGGAAACTCAATCAAGAGAAAAACCACTCCGGGGCAGCCAAACCAAGGAATTCCATTATTCAGAAGACGAAGCTAGATACAAGATAGTAACACTCACATGTATCGGTGCAGTGGTCGTACCTTGCTCTCTGACGTGTAACCCAACACGAACGCTTCCCAACTAGGTCTCCTACCTGAAGGGGTCTTCAATGGAATCCTTTACCTTAGGGCTAACCCCTAAGATAGACTTCAGATGTAGCGCAGCACACTTATGACGTCTTCAGAGGGATCTTGAACTTCTCTGAGCTCTTGTGGAATTCAATACCGAATTCTTGCAGTTCTCAATGCCCAGGGGCCTCTATTTATAGGCTGAGGTGCAGAATGGGCGACTGCTGTAATATGTACGGACGCCGTCTGGATGGTGAACTTGAGCCATCCGGACGGACAACTGTGCGACAAGATTTTCTGAAAATTTCACTGAAAATCTTTCCTGTTTAAGAGCCGCGTCCGGACGGTGAGACACTGACGTCCGGACGGTCACAGGTCCGCTGCAAGTAATTTCCATATAAGGCTTCGCGCGTCCGGACTAAGAGGGATGAACATCTGGACGGCTAAACTTCAACACGCAATTTCCATATCAGTTATGGGCGTGTCCGGACCATGAGAGGCAGACGTCCAGATGGTTGAAGTCGAATCTGCAATTTCCATATTAGTTGCACGCATGTCCAGACCAAGGTTGACTGACGTCTGGACCGTGATATTTGAATTGTGATTCTTGCCTTATGGAGACGCGCGTCCGGACGGGACACCAACATCGTCCAGACGGATGTATCAATCTTCCTTTATTCTGAACTTGGAAAGAATCTGAAGCTGGTCGATCATTGAAGGTCGTCCGGACGGGCTGCTGAGACGTCCGGACGTATGCAAGCTGGTACAGAAGCTTCTCGATACAGTATAGGGTCCGGACGGTGGGAACGATTGACAGATGGGCGTCCGGACGGGATGGCTCGATCGTCTGGACGGCTAACAGGGAACTTGAATTCTTCTGACTTGCAAGCAGAATCTTCTGACATCACTCTGAATAGTGGAATCCCTGTTTACAGCATTTTTTACATACAAGTGTTTTTGTCCATACACAGAATGAGGCCAATAAAACTAACAGTATACATATGTGACGTTCCGTTCCGTTCAACCTCATAGGCATATTGATACATCTACTCATGAAAACAACTTAAAACATCATAAAACTATACTATGCATGCTCATGTACTCCATTCATGTCACTTTGTAACTTGTCCCGATGGCTTTTAGGATATCCTTTTGCTTACATTCATAACATAACATAACATCATGGGGCTTACCCCAAAGTAGTGAGAGCTTGCAACTCACTCCTTCTAAAGACTTGTCTTTCAAAACGTCATCATAGTGCCAAAAGTGACACAACCCAATGGTCTTTCATTACATTTACAGGATAAAGGGCTTGCCCCAATGGACTTTGAAAGAATAAATTGACTTCTAAATTACGGTGTGTGTGTGTGTGTGTGTGTGTGCGCGCGCGCTATGTGTAACAAAATATCATAAGTACGTAATTTAAATGAGATAAATATTTTGTTAACAAAGTGAAAACTCAGTTAAGAGAAAAAATCACTTTGGGGCAGCCAAATCCAAGAAATCCATTATTCAGAAGACAAAGCTAGTACAAAGATAGTAACACTCACATACCCATATGCAGCGATAATATCTTGCACTTTGACATGTAACCCAACGTGAACGTCTCCCAACCAAGTTACCTACTTGAAGGGGTCTTCAATGGATTCCTTTACCTTAAGGCTTCTCCCTAAGATAGACTTCACGCGAAATAGCAACAGCATATCGACAACAGCTTGAGAGCTAGCAGATCTTTACAATATCTCCTTAAACACCCTCTCTAAGCTATAAAGAATTCAATACCAAATTCTGTAAAGAATACATGCTTAGAGGCATCTATTTACAGGTTAAGACCTAATCGAGTCTGTCTCTGATTTCTCTAGGCAGCGTCCGGACGGAAGTATTGAGCGTTCGGACGGTCTTCTGTGCAATTGGCTTTCCATAATGTGCTTCACGAGTTTCCATATAAAGGCCATGTTCGGACGGTGTTGCCCTAGAGTCCGGACAGTTGCACTCTGTCTACACGTAATTGCCATAACAAGGACCGCGTTCGGAAGGTGTTGCCCTGTCGTCTGGACAGATGCTGAATGCATGCACGCAATTTCCTTATCAAGGATCTCGGCGTCCGAACGGTGTGTCCCTGTCATTTGGATGGGTGCAAGCTGTCTTCCCACTCCATGTCTGCAAAGGAAAGCTGGAATCTTCTTGAACTCTGAAGAGTGTCTAGACGTGTTGCCATGACATCCGAACGGATGCAACCTTGAACTGTTCGAAGCTTCTCGACACTGATGGGCCTCCTGACGCATGACTGGTCCGTCCGGATAGAAACATGAGATCTGACTTCTCTGAGTTGGAATCTGCACAGAATCTTCCTTGAACACTTGAAATAGCTTTTCTGAAATACTTTGAAGATTCTGAAATATACGGCATCCCTGTTTATGATAGCAACATTACATGATAGTGATTTTGTCAATAAAATGCAGCCAACAAAACTAACAAACTTATCCATTAGTGTGATGCTCGAGACTTGTCTCAATTCTTTAATATCATATGCATTTCACTCACATCCATGCTCATATCATCATACATTTACTTTCATGATCATGCTTTCAACACGTAACTTTCCCATAAATCATAAGCATTTCATTGGGTCATTTTCTCAATACAAATCATATAAATCATGTCTCATTCTCATCATACTTTAAAACTCATCAAAACATTCATCAATTCATACTTTCATACTCATAACTTTAAAACGCATAAACATCATCAAAACATACTTCAATCCATAGTTTAAAACTCATCATCATATCTCAACATACGTGAAAGTATTAAAATCACTCAAACACATATTATCAACATATTGTCGGTTCGAATCAAAACAACATATCATTTAACATTACTATAAAATACATAAAACGTCGTATCATTTTCTCAGTGAGTAGATTACTTACCTTGGCTATGCGGATATTAGGCTCAACTATGGATTTCAATTCCACGCCTTGCAATGTATCTCGATCATCACATTGCATGACATATTAGCATTTCTAACTCTAAACTCACACTTAACTCTCAAACTGCTCAAGAGCTAGACCCATGGAAAAGTCATAGAATTTTTAGGGTTCAATTTGACAACCCAACAACAAATATCACTAACTCATAAGATAATCTTAGGGTTAAGCACTTAAAACCACAATTTAGACTATAACCCAAAAAGTTAGGGTTTTGGAAACCTTACCTAAGATTCACCCTAACACAACCCAGAGCTTGGAGATCGTTTAGGAAGCTCCAAAATGTGTAAAACCTAAAGAATATTAGAAGATTAAACACAATCTCTCAAGAATTAACCCAAAACTATAGAGATTATGAATTTTGGATATTTACCTCAAATCAAACAATGGAAACGTAGATCGAGCTTTTTAGATCCCGTTTCTGAAGTTAGATTTGAGTATGGAGGTTTGGATCTTCAAAGATCTAATGTTTTTGGTGAAAAACCCAAAGGAAATGAGAGAGGGGCGTGAGATGTGCGAAAATTAGCTGAAAAGAAGCTCATTTTCGTTTTAAATCGCGTGCTGTCTGGACAGGTAAAGAGGCTGTCTGGACGCACATGTAGGAAGTCGCAGAATTATCATTCTGCAACTACTATTCGGGCATAGGGTAGTGCATGTCCGGATAGCACCCCCAGGGAACACAATTGTGTTCCCTACTTCACCCGTCCTGACTTGGAAGTAGCCCATCTGGACCTGAACCCTATAAACTTGATTTTTGCGTGTTTTCTAAGCGTTTTCAAGGTGTTTTCTTCACGCTTTACCTAATTAATCATTTAGTTAATCTAATTGACATTTTAAAAACTCAAATAATGTCTTAGACATTACACCTGCATCCAAGGCATCAGCATCTACACGGTCATGGTGTTAGCCACGTCCTCATAGGTGAAAGTATGAAATCACCAACTCAGGAGTATATTACACACTGATTTTCTCATTGAGCCAAGCTTTTCGGTTTTACCATATGTTTACAATAATGGCTACTTGTGGATTGATAGTCTTACAAAAAGGTTTCTTAGCTGATAAAGTAAACCATGGTATTTGGTTCACAAATCTAACAGCCTACATTACAGACATCTATACATATATATCATGTGACTCAAATATTCTCATACAAGCTTCCCAAACCTCCAGGGAAATACAGGCATACAAGGATATCTAAGAATAGTTGACACTATGCCTCAGCCTTGCGTGCATACAAGTCATCCGAACCTTGGGGAATTCCAATATACGCACACTCCCAAATATGGTATCATAAGAAAACATTCGACGTAATGTATTGGCTATATACATATGCATTTCTTCCGAACCTTTGGAGAATACATGCATACGTACACTTCAAAACTTTACATCACATTAAAAACAAAATGTCATTATAACTCAGCTGCACATGCATATAAGACATTATGAACTTTTGGGGAATTCCAAAATACATGCACTCCAAGTATATAACATTTCAATCAATTCAATCAACATCATATCTTGGTCGTACATGCATACATGACCCTTCGAACCTTTGGGAAACTCATGTATTACAAGCACTCCAAGTACATGCCATCTCATAAAATCTACTCAACGTCATTACTCGGTTGCGCATTCATACATGACATTTTGAACCTTTGGGAATTCGTATATTACATACACTCCAAATACATGCCATCTCATAGAATGCAATGCTAACTAGTCGAATATCACTATACATATGCTTTCCGTCCCATACCAGAAAACATATGGATACTAATACGTTTAGCATGAAATATTTTTCCAAATCATGTCACACATCACTATGCTATGCATGTTCATTATCTGTTCTCTTTGGTTTCTGGTTCTAATGCCCCAGGTCTTTCTACCTGGTGGTCTTACACTTGCTCTGATGCCCCGAGGCTTTCTACCCAGTGGTCTTACACATGTTCATAATAACTGTTTCTAATGCCCTAGGGCTTTCTACCCCGTGGTCTAACACATGCTCTTTGCAATGCCTCGGGGTTTTCTACCCGGTGGTCTTGCACATACTTGTTCTCGTCATCTTGGTGCCAAAGGAGACACAGCCCAGTGGTCTTTCATTTCATCGTTACTTTCCATGTACATGCTTGTGCTTTCGTGTCATATAAACATTGTATCCATGCTATCTCAAATACAAATCACTTCATCCCATGCTCTTTTCACAAAGTTTCGTCAACATATGCATACATAAAACACCTCTCAATCCACATGTTCTCAAACATAATTTAACATTTCATTGTGTTAAGGTCTTTTGAAAGCCAAAATATATCAATAATAAATAAACTACTTGCAATAGAACGGATTCTTGTAGGACAAGGCTATAGAGAGGGTGTTGAACCTCAAGGACTAGAAGGGTATTGTTATCAAGTTTATGAATATTAAAAATAACTAAAGAAAATATTGTTGACTTTTTTGTTGACTAAAGTGTATAAAATAAACGCAAAAGATAATTGAAATATAAGAGAGAGAGAGAGAGAGAGAGAGAGAGAGAGAATCATTCTATGCATGTTATAAATAAACAAGAAATTACCTCTAAAGAATAAGTATAATCCATTTTCGGTAGGCACGGACCGTGCACCTAACCACTAAGATCCAGTACAACCCGTCTTCCCTAGGTATGGATTAGCTACGTCTTTAAGAGGATACATATAATTAATGGAATAATATAATTCATCTTTGGTTGGCGCGGATCGTCTACCTAAATTACACTAAACTATGGTATAGTACGATCTGTCTTCCCTAGGCATAGCCTATCTAATTCTCTTGATCATATGTCAATTAAACTCATTGTATAATCATCATTCTTATAATCACAGAAAATAAGAATGATTTGAGTTCAATAAAGGTAAAAAAAACTTTCTAAGACAAGAGAAGAATCCTACCAATATTGATTATGAAATTGAAGAACAATTGCATTAAAAGATTAAAAACAATATCAAATTGTAGCAATTCTCATAATTATACAACCACATACATAAACTAAAATTCTCTGAATTAAAATACAATCAAATCATTGTGCTTGGATAGGGCTACATCAATACCCTACGAAGGGTTTTAGCCGCTCATGACGCTGCTGCAATGACCTCCTGCCATGGTTACTTCTCTTCAACCCTTCAAGCTTTCAAGAAGTATTTTTTTGAATTTGTTCTAGGTAGCTGTGTGTCTTTCTTCAATGTTTAGAGGCCTATTTATAAAGATTAGGAGAGACCTAAAAGCCCTAGAAATCCAAAAAAAATCGGAACTTAGTCTCTTAGTCCAAGTAGGAGACTAAAAATTCAATCCAAGTAGGAAAAGAATTCCAAATTCATCAAGATTTGCGGTCTTTTATTGGGGGGCAATTTTGGCAAAGTAAACATCTGAATTAGGAAAAACCTATTTCTGACATATTTGTTTCATTTTTTATTAGCTTTCCAACACAACTAATGTCATCAGAATTTGATACTTGAGAATAAGTTAAAATCAAAATACTGAAACATGTGCAGAATCCAAATTTGAATCCAATCCAATTTTGACTATTATTGGAGAAATTCCAATTTGTTTCTTTCGTTGATTTAATTAAACTTAACCACATCATATAGGTCTTCTATTATAATTAGTTAAGCTTAACCAGGTCTTCTAGGTCTTCTTAAAGTGTGATTTAAACCCAAAATCAATAGAATTAATTTCATGTTTATTTAAAACCTGAAAACAATAAAACAACACAAAATCAAACAAATAACAATGCTAAGGATTTGACATATGCAACTTAAGGGGTTTGAATGTGCAACATGCGGCGCTTATTACATTATCTCATCAAAACATCATTTCAACTTACTTAAAACAATTCACATGCAAATATCATATGAAAATACAATTGGCTTGAGGTTATCCATATCATTTCTTTGCACAAAATATCATAAAGTTCTTAGTGAGTAAAATACTCACTTTGGCTTTTCGGTGAATGGCTTTTAGATGAATCCTCAACCAAAACCTTGTTATGTATCGCTGCATTAACACGTTGCATGATACATTAACAACAACACAATATTTCTAACTCTAAACCCACAATTAGCTCTTGAGTTGATCAAGGGCTAAACCCATGAAAAACCCATAAAATTCTAGGGTTCCATTTGACAACCTAACAACAATAGATGTCAACCCATAAGATTATCTTAGGGTTAAACACTCAAAAACACCAACTTAAACATTTACATAAAACTAGATTTTTGGAGATTTTACCTCAAATCTTCACCCAACGAGACCCAACACTTGGAGGCCACTTAGGAGGCTCCAAAACACTTAAAACCTAAAGAATATTAGAAAATTAAACACAGTCTCTCAAGAATCAACCCAAAACTAGAGAGATTATGAATTTTAGATTTTACCTCAAACTCATATGGTGAAAACGTAGATCGGGCTTCGTAGATCACGTTTCTAGAGTTGGATTTGAGTTTAGGGGCTTAGATCTTCAAAGATCTAAGGTTTTTGGTGAAAAAACTAAAGGAAATGAGAGAGGGGCGTGAGAGAGGAGAGATTTTCGAAAAAACTGAGCCAAAATGCGTTTTAAATGCAGCCTGCCCGGATATGTAAATGCATGTACAAACACGCGTCTGAAAAGTCACATTTGGAGTTTTCTAGAACTTGTGTCCGGACATAGGGAGTGCCCTGTCCGAACACAACCCCCAAGAAGTCATTTTTTACTTCCTGTTACGGGTCCTTATTCCAATCTCCTAGCATACAATCCAATCAAATACAAACATTTGTAGGGGTTCTAAAACTCTTAGAAACATTTAAGGATTCATTTAGGTGTCAAGGTTATACCTTTAATACACAAATCATTAAAGGTATAACCTTTAATACTAATCATACAAAAGACAGTGTGTGTGAGTATTTAGAATATTGCTTGAATACATGTTTGGAAGATTCATCTTATAAAAACCATAAACCTTTTCATATAAATCATAATCATTTCTTTTGGAAATCAACATTCAAGGATTCATTTAGGTGTCAAGGTTATACATTTAATACATACAATTTAGGCGTCAATGTTCCTTCAACATATATTCATGGATTCATTTTAAAAATTAGTTTTATTTTTCAAGTGTCACAGCTGGGCCAGGCGGTGGCCGGTGGGAGGTTAATCTGGGTGGTGACCAACAATGGGCTGGGCCCGGTAGTGGCCGACCACCCAGGAGTGTCGGCCACCATTGGAGAAGATGACAAATATTAATAATTTTTTTGTTAGTTTCGAGATGAGAAAAAAAAAAGAAAAAGGTTTTGGGATATATTTTTAGAACTAATTCACTTTTGAGAAATTACGAAATCTTGATTTTTATTTTTTTATTTAGAGAAATAATTATTATTTATTTTAAATGAACAACTATTCCTAAGAAATAATTATTCATACTCCTCAATCTATTTTTTTTTTTTTTATTGATAATACTTTTTTTTTAAAAAAAATTATAGATTATACTCCTAAATCTATTTGACGTGGATAGGAGGATAAATGATGATACGTGCACTACAAGTAAATTACAAGTACACAACTTCAAAATACATTAGAATGTGATTCACACATATAAATTTCTTAATATGCCTTTGAGTTGTGCATTTATAATGCACTTATTATAATTCTAGCATTTTCCAATCACATGGATTTGAACTTTTGAACAAAATAACGGACAAAAGTATATCGGGTCTTAACGGACAAAAGAAGGGAAAAGAAAGTTGAAAGAGAGAAATATTTATTGAACGTTGGTACAACAGACAACAGTGGGTTGGACCCACTCTGAAACGAAGAACCCTTCTTTCATGGACCCCACATGCAGCCCCCAAATTCCAACGTTTCTATCTCTCTTTCACACTGTGTATGGATACAGAGAAGTTCCCCCAAACAATTTGTTAGTATGTTTTTGTCATTGAGAAAAAATTTGTGGTTGGTTGAAGGTCGCTCTATATGGGAGCGTATCTATCCACTGGGCAACCCTCTCTCTCTATTTCTCTATGACTTGTTGCATTGTGACATCAATATATATTTTTATCAGCAGCTGGCCGGGCCTCTCGCAACAGCAACAATGGCAGAAGCAAACAACTCAGAAGCTGCAAGCAGCAGCAGCTCATCCACATCTTCACCCTTTTCATCCCACTCGGTCTCTAAATCCCCAGAGCAGAGAAGAGGCAAGAGACCCAGAGAGTGTAGCAAACACCCGGTCTACCGGGGCGTCCGAATGCGCAGCTGGGGCAAGTGGGTGTCCGAAATCCGCGAGCCCCGCAAGAAATCCCGTATCTGGCTTGGCACATTTTCAACGCCAGAAATGGCTGCAAGAGCACACGACGTCGCTGCACTGAGCATCAAAGGTGACTCGGCGGTGCTCAACTTTCCTGAGCTCGCTCCTCTGCTTCCTCGACCACTATCAGCAACGCCACCACACATTCAGGCTGCTGCGGCTAAAGCAGCTGCCATGGTCGAGCTTCATTCGGAATCATCTTCCTTGTCGGAATCCGAGGAGCTGGGTGAGATCGTGGAGTTGCCCAATATAGATGGGAGTTTTGACTCGCTCGAGTCAGGGACGGTT
This sequence comes from Alnus glutinosa, assembly GCF_958979055.1. Taxonomy (NCBI): domain Eukaryota; kingdom Viridiplantae; phylum Streptophyta; class Magnoliopsida; order Fagales; family Betulaceae; genus Alnus; species Alnus glutinosa. Next base: position 22,744,528 of record NC_084888.1, on the reverse strand, counting down.
GATGGTTGGCTCTATGATTATCCGCCCATGGGGCTAGAGGGAGCTCAACTTTTTGGAGATTTCTGTGATCATCAGATATTGGCGTTTGAGAGCTTTATTCCGAGTAACCTTGAAATCTGGTGTGGGATAAATGGGTAATTAACCACTATGTTGGTGTTCTTTCGATCAGTTTTTACAAGTTTTTTTTTTTTTTTTGGCTAACTGGGCACCTCTACTGTAATATAATTACTTAATTAGTTAATTCACACAATACAATAAAATAACTTTTTTTTTTTTTTATTTGAGATTTGATGATAGATAGTTAAAACGACGGCGCGTAATTAGTGTTAATTTATATAATAATAATAATAAGAAGAAGAAGAAGAAGAAGAAGAAGAGATGGTTCAATATATCCTACCCCTTATTAGATTGGTAAATTTTATTGAAGGATTTTTGTGAAAAAGTAAATGCATTGTATTTCCTTCTTTACCATAGTATGGCATTTCATTCAAAATTAATATTGGGCAAAAGATTTTGCAAGGATGGTTTCCCTAATATGTAGCGCTAAGAGGTTTGGTGTTTGATTTAGACAAGATATATATATATATATAGAGAGAGATGGTTTTAGTATGTTGATTAAGACGATATTTTTGATGATTAATGAATTATGTTTTTGTTGTTGTAATAGTGTATCCCAATTCCTTCAAGATTTTCAATATACACAATATTCATTTGAACTTAATTACTCGGATTGTTTATTTTTTTCAACCTTAAATTGTCAATTTGGCTTGTATGTATGTGCACGTAACCTTAATGTACAAGCTTTTCAAATGTAACGACTTCATATAAGCCGACAAAATGGAATGAGATGCAACATTTTACTCAATCCCACATCGGAAGATATTTCAAATTTATAAGACTGGCTACCTTTCTTAGCAACCATTTTTTGCGACATTTGGGATTTTCCCATCTCCAATAAAAGAAGTTACAAGCAGCGTGAAATAAAATTAAGAAAGTTTTTTTTTTTTTTTTTTTTTTTAAAAAATAAATAAATAAATTAAAGCGAATTGAAGGGTGCGATAAATGTGAAAACAATTTTAAGAGTTTTGTGTTTGGGATTATTTTTTAAAGTTTTTGTTTTGATTTAACAAATAAAGCCAATTTTTAAAGGGTAATAATAAGACTCATATCATATGCGTTAGAGATAGAGATATTACACAACAATTACTTGTGTCCAGCATTTGTTTTTTTAAAAAAATAAATTAAAAATACTGGACACATTAGCATTGTTGTGCAGCTAACATATACATCTTTTATTTCTAAAAAAAAAAAAAAAACATATATATCTCTCTTAGAGATATGACACATTTATAACTTTTGTATAATTCTTATACAATTCAAACAATTTTTATTTTTTTTTAAAAAAAAAAAAAATCAATCATTAAATATGTAGAACCCCTTTTTTTTCTTTTTTCATGTTTTTTTTTTTTTTTTTTTTTTTTTTTTTTGTTGAACGTTTTCAATGGTTTCCATCACCATCCACAATGCAGTATTCTGGAAGTTTTAAATTATTGACTTTCACTTTGATTTGTTTATCTCCGTCGATCACGTACCTTCGTCATACGTACCAACTCAACAAGTCATCGGTTATATATGAACTGCCTCGTTTCCATTTACTCCTCTCATTTTTTATTAATTAATTATTTAACAAATAAATTATGGAGTATTTATAACACGCTATTATGGTCATTGATTCTACGTGCCACCTAATCTCCGCTTTGGGTTTTTCATTTACTCCACTTCCTCGGCTCTAGTTTGAAAATGTTACATTTTCACACTTTTCGGCAACATAAAAATGGCCCATCAAATTATTATATAATATACGCTTAAGGCTGATTATCGTAGAAAGTTCCAATTATTATTATTATTTTTTCCTACCAATAGAAGTATAGAAGTTAAGAAAAATTCAAGGGAGACTTAAAAAATTTAGTCTTGCTTTCGAGTGAAGCAAGCAATGCCTTCTCACCAGGGGCATAGCTAGGTAAAGCCTTGGGAGTTGATACCCCTCCCAAGCTCCAAGCGTTTCCAATAAAAAAAAAATAAAAATAAAAATCTAAAAAAATAAATAAATTTTACTCTTTTTTTTTTTTTTTTAAGTTTTGGCCCCTCAAATTTTCTTTTTCAATTTGCCCCCCCCAAAGTCTAAAAGCTAACTCCTTCCCTGCTTCTCACCAAGCTGACATAATACATACCAAGCTCAAGGTTCACTATAACTATAAAAGGTAAGTCTTGATCAGATAAAAACAACTTTTGACCTCTAGCTCAAAACTCTAATTCTAAAGCATTTTACAATTCTCCCTTTTAGACACTTGTTGACATAAGCATCAAAGTTATCTATTGCCGGCACCCTCGATAGTCTTCATTGCTTACATTTCCTCTACTTTGCAGGTGTAATTTGGTTAGTTTTCGATACAAGAAAAATGATATAATAGTTTGGTTCCATATGAGGGAACGAATAATTGTTTCTAGACAAAAATCTATCATGCCGAACCCTAAATCAATGAGCACCAAAAAAAATGGTGGAGAAACCACCCATCCTAGAGTTGGGACGTCCACCCCGCCAAGTGCAGGAGCCCCTAATGACCCTAACCCTCATGATCAATGCCCAGTGGCACTTGAGGATCTCTTGTTACAAATGTCACAACATGTAACGCTTCGACTTGGAAAACAAGCCGTAAGCGAATATCTAGATTTTCCATGTGACGCTACTACATCTTATACTATCAGAAATCTTGTAGCGGAAAAAAAAAAAAAAAAAAATCACTAATAAATTTTTCTTTTTCTTTTGACATCACAATTTCATCTCAATAAACATACCAAAGCTTTTATATAAACCTTAAACTAAATAAATATTAACATTGTTAAATTTAAAAACTTAAATGAATATACTGTAACACCCCAAAATATTAATTGAGGGTAGAGTACCTTAATTAAAACTCAATGATGTTAGGGTTCAATTTAAGTTGGAATTTTGGGTTTTTATAATTTTATGCATAGTCACGAATGATCATGGAAAGGTTGAATGATCGACGCCCGAAAAACCCTAACGAACATTCGATGGTAATCTATATGCAATTAAAATTCGACACTTCAACCTTGATGTACATGCAAGGGATGGCTCATTTTGGATGCCCCACTGCCTCTAAGACTCTAGTATTCGATGCCCCCGTATCCATATCAAGCGACTGACTATGGTACCCAACTGTCATTGTTCACACATCACATGTGGATTTGTGGATTTCTCAAAGCTGGTGTGGTTGCGCATGCAGCCATTTTTATGGTAAGAGACTATAATCCAACTACGGGATACAATAACCTTTTAGATCGTGTACTTAGGCATCGCGATGCTATCATATCACACCTAAACTGTGTATGTATATTTTTAGGCTTTCACAATTTTGGCTTGTATATTCATAATGATACCATGAGCGCTTTAGAGCATCCTCATGATATGTTTCCAAATACCGCTATACAATTACAACCCGTCTTTGCTCAATGGATACAAAACACTCATTCTTTAGCATTTGGTGCAACAACAAGCACCAACTTGACTTAAGGGGGGGGGGGGGGGGGGTGCTGATTTAGTGGCAGTGGGCGGAAAAGTTGCTTTGTTACCTAATCCATTAGGAACCGTAGATTTTTTGGTACATCACATTCATGCATTTACAATTCATGTGACGTACTGATACTCCTGAAGGTGTTCTATTTGCTCGTAGCTCTCGTTTGATATTGGATAAAGCAAATCTTGGTTTTCGTTTCCCTTGTGATGGACCTAGAAAGGGGGGTATATGCCAATGAGACCCTAGAGTAAGTGATAGAGAGTTAGAGAGAGAGATGGAGGGTTTTTCTTGAAGTCTTGACTTCAAGAGAGGTAACCCTAGCTCAATCTCATTATAATTATTGTTATTAGCATATCGTCTTCATGTTTATTTACTGCCATGTTTTAATCTCATAGCTTAGTCTTTAAGTACTTGATTTAAGCTTTGGTTATGATGATTTATGATATTTTTGATGATGGGTTAGTGATTTAATGGTTATGAATGAACTTTGTTATTTATGGATTTATGATAGACATTAGCACCAAACGTTCGATGCTCTGACAGAATGCCTATTCTAGTTCGTTTAGGGTTTAGAACCTTCTTAGCTTAAGATTAAAGACTAACAATAGTTCATTTCACAAAGTGAGTAAATTATCTAGCTTAAGATTTGGAGGTTGGAGACTATCAAGGAAATTATCCGAAGGAAACATACGAACAAAGTGAGTAAACGCACACAGATACTTGTTATTTTAATTCCATTATAACATGAGTATTTTATATATTAAACGTGCATGCTTACAACTCAGACGAAATACATTTTAGAGTGATGTGAACTCTGATTTTGCATTGTATGACATTATGTTTCATGCACAAATGAAGGTCATGGGCTACTATTATATGGGTTATCCCTTATGGTCAATATATTCATGTTTATTGTTTGGCCTTAGATCCAATAGCTTTATAGGTGACCAGCACAACCTTATTTGATTGTTGGTCACAATGATGAAATCATTAGTAGTGTGAATCACTTTTGGTTTAAATCTAGACGAGCCGATGGTATGTGTGCTTCACCAGGGCACCAATGTTGTACTACAGGTTCCTTGGGACAACACCTACCCTACCAAGAAGGGGTTAAGGGCTTGGATAATCCATATGGAGTTGAACTATGACATGTGCACTTTAAATATCATGTACTATAAGAGTTACTGGTTTATTATGGTATTATTAATAACAACCATGTAATTTTCATATTATTCATGCAATGCATCACTATAGAGGACTCCAACCTCTTGGCTGTTAGGGGACTTGTTGTGAGTTTTAAATGTACTCACAAGTGCACGAATCGTTTGCAATATAATGTTTTACAAGTGTGAGGTCGATCCCACAAGGAATTTTGTTGCGAAAAATCAATCTCTATTCAAACTAATCATATTTTAACCTAGTTCCAAATTTAGAGATTTTTAACAAAATAAAAACATAAACTCAGCAAATCAAAAAGATAGGGTTCTAAGGTTTTGGAATCCACACCCACCAAATCATAGCTACATATTCTCATGCTCATCAACACATATCCACATACAAATCTTAGGTATGCTCTACTTTGCTTCAAAAATTGTTTGAATCATTCAATGAATCCATTTTTTACACAAATCACAAAAGATACCCGGTGTTCCCTAAATCATCCATTGTACTCATTCAAAGAACAAATCACAATGGATACCCGATTTTTCACCAAATCATGAAATGTACCCGTTGAATGAAACACAATGAATACCCAACGTTTTGATAAATAAAACCCGAGCGATCAATTAAATGAGACAACCTCAAATCATCACTTGTATTTGGAAATCACAAGAGATACCCAAAAATCATCTCAAAAATTTACTTGAAGTAGAACAATTAGAAATCAAAACGCATAAAATCGGATAATATAAACTTACATGAAAATATTATTGCCATTCAAAGGTGAGGCTTCATCATCACAGTTTTACAAAAGAAGAACAAAACAAACTAGGAAGGAAGAGAAGGGGAGAAAACATGAGTGAAGACAGAGCCTCCATTCACGTCCCCCCATTCTCCATACTTTTCTTCGGTGTTGTAGGGTTATATATATTGCAAAACTCTCGGCACCTCTGTCCTTCAAATTTCACAATTTTTGCTTGTAGGTGTCGTGTGCTGCCATGTTCTCAAGAAAGGATCACGTGAAAGGGCATCCTTGCATTTAATGTGCTGACCAGATTGTGTCTCTTAAGGAAATGAAATCCCTTTATTTTCTTGATGCTACAATTATAGAAAAAAAAAAAAAAAAAAAAAAAAAAAAAAGCAACGCACTTCTGCACTCCTTCAACTTTGTCTTTTCTATATATATATATATATAACAACACGCTTTTCGTTTTAAACTAAAAATACAAATCTCAAGGTGCTGACAGGGTTAAGAAAGAAATTCAACAATGGTGCCTCTGTCCTTCACTTTTCGCAATTTCTACTTACAGGTGTTGTGTGCTGCCATTTCCTCAAGAAAGGATCATGTGAAAGGGCACCCTTGCATTTAATGTGCTAACCAGATCATGTCTCTTAAAGAAATGAAATCCCTTTTCTTTTCTTGATGCTACAATTATGGAAAAAAAAAAACAAAAAAAAAAAAAAGTAACGCACTCTTGCAATCCTTCAATTATATATATATATATATATATATATATATATATATATATATATATATATATATATATATATATATATATATATATATACACACGTACATATATGTATACCTATTTTATATATGTATACATATATATACACGTACATATATGTATACCTATTTTATATATGTATACATATATGTATACATATATACATATATATACACGTACATATATGTATACCTATTTTATATATGTATACATATATGTATATATGTATACATATATGTATACATACATATATGTATACATATATGTATACATATATGTATATACATACATATCTGCATTTCTCTCCACATTTTATCTCAACCGTCTGATTATTTATTATAAAAGTCAATAACGGTTCAAATTAATCACAATGAAAGTGAGCCAAACTACGATTTTTTTTTTCGCTTCTTTGTGTCATTTTCTCTCATTGACCTGCAAAACACTAAGACACCAAAATTAACCAAAAATATTAGAAAATAACAAAACTAAAGGTTTAACAAATGCAAATTAAGGGGTCCAAATATACAATATGTTGCACTCATCAGGACTCTAACCCCAGGTTATCACTTTATTAGCAGCAATGGGGACTCTAACCACCAACCCGAGGACTAGAATTACATTATTATTATCTTTCAGCACTGGAGACTCCAACCACCAGTTTGGGGACTAGAACCCATTTTATTTTTATCTTTCGGTACTGGGGACTCCAACCACCAGTCTGGGGGCTAGAACCCAAATGCATTAATGTCTTTTATTATCTGTTCTGAAATAAAAATAAGACAATATGCTATATCATATTCATCTGCATATAATCAAAGTAGTTGATTATATTATTAAAACTAGTATCATTTCTCAGTAAGTAATCCACACTTATTGTTCACATTTATAAAACCTTTGTAAAATAGCACAACAAGTAATGTACTTATTAAAACTAGTATCATGTTTCAGTAAGTACTTCCATACTTACACTTCTAAAAAAAAATGCTCAAGGTCTTTTCTACATATAAAATCATATCCATACAAATTTCTTTTCGAATAATTCATTGTTTTAGGACCCTTATCCCTTTATATTCATTATTATTTATCACTTCATTAGTTTGAGACGATCACTTATGATAGCGTTAAAGACAGTCATAAAGACAATAAAAGGAAATACATTCACTCGTAACAGTCTTATTACCAAGACAATCACTCGCCAAGACGGGAACATGATAGGAAGTTTTTGTCTTCTCTATTTGATAAAATGTCAAGCTCAGAACGTGACACAAAGTTACTGTCTTCCCCGTTGGATGGCACGTCAAGATGGGAACGTAACATGAAGCTACTACCTTCCCCATTGAATGGCACGTTAAGACGGGAACGTAACGAGAAGCTTCTACCTTCCCCATTTGATGTCTTGTTGGATGTCTGTCATGACGTGAATGTTGAGTTTTGCTTTTCAAGTCTTGATGGGAGCTTATTCTCATTAAGATGCAAAGTTTACAGAATATCAAATCTGTTATATTTTGTTCTTTTCGTCTTAACGAGAATTGGTTCATCTTAAGACATGAAGAATGAAATCTTCTCCAATTTATATTCTCATTTGGGTTTGTTTCAAGTAAGCTCTTAAGAAATATTCTTTAAAGTTCAAAGAGTTTTTTGGTGAAGAAATTTGATGAGCTATTCCTTCCTTGAAGCGATATCCCTCACCATTGTTGGTACCAAAAGAGGACGTGAAAAAGCTTTGAGCTATCCCTCTCCTGATGTGGGGACTTGTCCTACCAACTACAACCTTACATATCTTTATCCACAAAGAAGCCTACCGATGGGTCGGTAAGGAAATGTACTCCATGAAAATAGTCGAGCATAGAGGCAAGTGGGGAGCTTGTTATCTTACAAAGTTTAGAACTTGCAAGGAGTTTGTAAGTGTTTTCTACTGTATTTAATCTGGTTCTTCATATAGTGCTTTTACCGGGTTTGGTGGCTCCGAAGTGGTTTTTACTTTTGATTTGTTCAAAAGGTTTTCCACTTCGTAACCAAAATCTTGTGCTATAGTAATGATGATTTAAATTATATATATATATTGCTTGTGTCGATTGTCTTTGAGGGTAGAACACGATCCTCGTGTTTAATCATCTTTCATCGTATTTAGTTCTACAACTCTCTTAATATGGTTTGAAGATGAACTTTCAAGGAAATATTCTATGATTCAATTTTCGTTTCTTCTTTTCTAGTTATAATGTGTTCTTTGATTTAATATGTTGTTTAAGGACCCAATAAGCTTATCAAATAAAAGAAGTAAAGTAAAACGTGATATAAACTGTCTTTATTTTTATTGTCTTTGTGATGGTCTTGGATCGTCATGAGTGATTGTCTTTACATTACTGTATTTACTTTTGTCCTCAAGAATAGAATTAGTTGATCGTATTTACATTTTTGTTCTCATGAATAGCATGAGTGATCTTTTTTTTTTTTTTTTTTTTTTTTTTTTTTTTTTTCTTACTATCCTTTTATTATCATTAATATTTTAATGATTTGATTGTGTTTAGTTCATATCCTCATGAATAACATGAGTAGATCATCTTTACTTTTATTGTACTTACAATATATCTTTACGTTAGAATTTATGTTTGAGCGTGGTAGCCTCTTGCATGAAAGTTTAACATTAATCTTGATATTTAAATTATTGTGAGTGATTGTTTTTACTTTTAATGTCCTTATAATGTGTCCTTACTTAAGGTTATATTTAAACATTATGTCACCAAAGCTTTACGCTTACTTCAGTGTTTAAACATTAATCTAAGTGTTTGGATTTTTATAAATGATCGTCTTTATATTATTAATTGTCACATAAAAATTAAGTGATTGATAATAATGGATATAAAGATAAAAGGGTCCAAAACAACATGTTATTTAGAAAAAAGAACTAATAAATGTGTTATGTTGCTTGTATATGTATATATATGTGTGTGTGTGTGTGTGTGTGTGTATGTGTAAAATATAGAGAAGGAGCTAAGAAATCTGAATTGAAAAGAGTATGGAAGTACTTACTGAGAAATGATTCTATATTTCATTACTAAAATGATTGATGTTTTTCTTGTTTATGGTTGTGGATAACTGTTCATGAATTGTCTAATGTGTCTAAGAAAATAAATAGCTGAAAATATAGCTATCAACAAAAGTTAGTTTTTAGTATGGAGGAATGACAAACCAGTGGACTGGGTGATAATGGTCCAAAGGCTCTTTAATAAGTAAGCTGGGATCGGTAGGCTTCCAACAACAAATATTTAACTTTATATTAAGGGAGTATCGGCTCCATAACTAATGTTGAGACCGGCTGGTATTTACTATTTAGCATTGGTACAAGAGGAGCGAAAAAAGATAAAATCTAAGACTCATACCCATTGGTCACTACGATGCGTATTCATACATTCATTACATTTGTTATCTTTTAAAATTGTTTCTATAATCCAACGGTCTCTTATACTATGAAAATGGATGACTTACTTGTTTGTGTCTATGTAAATATGATAACGTCATATTTACATAGTTTTCAATGCAGATCAAGAAGGCGAAGGCAATGATCCCTTCGCCAGTTTTGATGGTTTCTAAACCATCTGCTGTTTGTTTTATGCTTGCCTTTGAGGAGCTAGTTGTATTTGTTTATGTTTATTTTCCTTGTTGTATGTAATATGTTTTGCACTATGCTTTTGTTTAGCATGTTTAATTATGTATGTTTAAGTGCCATCTATGTCACTTATTTGATGCACCTAGAATGCATTCATCATGTAATATAAAACTAAGCAATGTCTGTAATATTTTGAGGTATTACAGTCAGCTTTGATGTGTTATGTGTTTTATACTCAAGTCTTTAGAAAGAAAAAAAAAAATTTCACTGTGAGAGATTTATCTCTAATGTATTAATGTCACGTGAAAACTAGAGATTTTTGCTTAATGTTTTGTTGGACAAATATCGGGGCATTACAGTATGGTATGAAAGCGTTATGCTCTGATGGCCATTGGAATAGCCCATACCTATAAACTAGTGTATAACACAAGAGCTATTTCTAATAAAAGATTTACAAACTTGTATCACAAACGTTTCTTAAAAAAATTAGAATTATTTAATTATTAACCTTTTTCTGTAGCTAAAATATGGCAGATAGCAGCACCCATCATTCCATGAAGTCAATTTATAGTGGGCGAAGGAAAGCAGTTAAGATCCCACCTACAAACATAGGACCCCTAAAGAAAGGATGCCCATTTGGTAAGCTCCCCTAGTTTAGGGAACAAAGGGATGCCCTTGATCATTAGATAAAGATGATAGAAGCACTATGACGACCTTTTTTTTCTTTTCTTTTTTCTTCTTTTTTTCTTTTATACAAAACAGATCATCATAGTGGCATAACAACTAGTCGTAAGCCAACATCAACACAATACATTTCATAAGATGTGCATAACATATCAAAGAATAAACATGTAGTAGCAGAACTTCTAACATTAACAAAGATAGAGAAATTAATATTAGAACTATTTAGTTGTCTATTTGTTTAAGGCTTAATCAAATATTGTTTACAAATCAAAAGAATGGCTCTAACAAAGGTGTTGCATGCAACATGATGCCATATATAAAAATCTACAGAAACTATGGACTATCCATAAGTCCAACACATACGACCATCATGATAAGCCACAGTCATAATATCTCAAATACAAAACCACAGGGTCCTCATCGACATCAGCGGTACCTATACACAAAACATCATCATTTTTATAGTCATGGTGGTTGCCACATCCGCATAGGTGGAATAATGAGTCAACGGTCTCAGCAGTATAAAACACACTAAGTTTTCACAATGAGTCAACATTTCTCTTTTTCTACCATACATTTACAATAACAGCTATCCTTAGTAAAATACTTCATCTTAACATGTTTTGTAACTGATAAGGTAAACATTGGCATTCCATAAATACATGAATTCATACTACGTAGTTATGACTATAAATACATGTTCCAATCTCCTGCTTGGAAACATGAACTTACAAACTCATCTACATCATCCAATATATATATATATATTGTGTAATGTTTAAGACATTTTTGTAGCAATTAAAATACAGAAATTGAGTAAATAATTGATTAAAGTTAATTTAGTGTCTTTAAAAATGCAAGGGAATATTTTTAGGTCCAAAGAAAATAGAAATAATAGAATAAAAATAATAAAAGATAAATGAAGTGAGAAACTAACCAAATAAAAAGAGAGAAATAGAAAAGATAAAATAGAAAGTAAGATAAAAGAGATAAGGAGTAAATGAAATAAATAGAAAAGTAAAAAAAAAAAAGTTTAGTGAAATGAAGAGAGACATGGCTGTCAGCCATTACGAAAAGAGAGGAAGAGTTAGGTAGGTGTATAGAAAAGTCAAACCAAAACCAAAACCAAAAAGGAAAAGAAAAAGAAATAAAAGTAAATAATAATAATAATAATAATAATAATAATAAATAATAGAAGTGTGGGGTGCCAGACTTGCACCCCACATGCGACCCTCACCAAGAATTGGTGAAGGGCCGGACCTTCACAAAAGAAAAGGAAAAAAAAAAAAAAAAAAAGGCGCACAGTGCGCCTAAGTTTAAAAGGCGTAGTGCCTTATTTTTTTTTTCACGCACAGCTCCAGTTTTTAGGGTCTTTCATTTTTCTCTTTGGGTTTTCATGGAAAACTTGAGATCTACGAAGATCCAACGGTCCGATCTTTGACCCATCCTCGAAAATGTGATCCTTGCACTCGGATCTACGTTTTCACCGATCATTTTGAAGTAAAACACTAAACTCATGTTCTTGAGATTTTGGGTTAAAATCTTGAAATGTGAGTTTAATCTAGTATTTTCTTTAAGTAATGGGTTACTTAGAACTTACTTGAAGCTACCCAAACCATGGGTTTTGGTTTGGTGAAATTTTAGAGAGTTTTCCTAAACCCTAACTTTTGGTTATTTAGTTTTAATGGTGTTTTTATGTGATTAACCCTTAGTAAATGCTATTGGGTTAATAATATTGTGATTGAGATAATGTTTTGGTGATTTGGGTTTAAGATTAGAAACCCTAATTTGATGGGTTAAATTAATTTGGATTTTTTAAATGTTAAAAGTTAATTCGTTAAATCATGTTAATAAGTTAATAATTATTGTAAAAAGATTAATTAATGTAATTTTAGGGTTAATGTTATTTTAAATACAGTAGTATTTTATGTGACTAAGTTAATGAAAATAATTTATGGGTTAGTGAAATAATTTGGGATTAGTATTAAATGTTATAGGTAGTTATTTAAGTGGTAATTTTAATATATAACCCTTAGTGAATACTTTGGGTTAGTATTAATTGAGTTTAGTTAGCGTCTTAGATATATGGGTTGATGTCTAAAATCCTTAAAATGTTATGGGTTTTCCATGGGTTAGCTCTTAAGCAATTTAAGAGCTAATGGTGAGTCCAATATTAGAAGCTGTCAATAATGTGCAATGTATTGTTTTTACAATGATCCATTGCATGGTGGTATCTAGGAAACCTAGTGCTTAATATATGCGTAGCCAAGGTGATATTTTACTCACTGAGAAACTATTATTTTTCTTATATATTATATGAAAAATAAAGAGACTTCTAATTAACTGTGTGTGTGAATAATGTGCAACAAAATATTAAATGCAGAATTTAAAGGAGACAAATATTTTGTTGACGAAGTGGAAACTCAATTAAGAGAAAAACCACTCTGGGGCAGCCAAACCCAGGATAACCACTATTCAGAAGACAAAGCTAGTTACAAAGCAGTAGCACTCATATACCCCTGATGCAGTAGTCGTACCTTGAACTCTAACGTGTAACCCAACACGAACGCCTCCCAACCAGGTCTCCTACCTGAAGAGGTCTACAATGGAATCCTTTACCTTAGGGCCAACCCCTAAGATAGAGTTCTATTTAGCGCAGCAACAACACACACAGCAACGGCTTAAGAGAGACTAACTCAACACAATAACTCTAAAATATAACTCTCTAAGCACTAAGGAATTCAATACCGAATTCTTGTCGTTCTCAAGCCTAGGGACCTCTATTTATAGGCTACAGGTTCAAATGAGCGTCTGGCATGATAAACCTAGGCACTGTCCGAACGGTGGACATAAGGCGCCTGGATGGACAACTGTGCGATCGGCTTTCCAAAATTTCGCTGAAATTCTTTCCTGATTTGAGTTGCGTCCGGACAGTGTTGCATTATCGTCCGAACGGTCGCACTTCAGCTGCACGCAATTTTCATATCAAGGCTTCACGCATCCGAACCAAGGGAGTGGTCGTCCGGACGGTTGATCAGATGCACGCAATTTCCATATAAGTAGCTCGCGCGTCCGGACCACGAAGGTTGGCATCCAGACATCTGAATTTTGAATGCGATACTTGCCTTATGGATGAGCGCGTCCACATCGTCCGGACGGTTGCAGCGATCTTCCCATATCTGTGTTTTGGAAGGAATTCCCAAAGCTGGTCGAACACTGAGTGTCGTTCAGACGTGTTGCTGAAACGTCCGGACGGATGCAAGCTGGAGAAGTTCGAAGCTTCTCGACATAGAGGAAGGTCCAGACGAAAAGTTCTCGTCGTCCGGACGAATGATGCTTTGGACAGTTGGGCGTCCGGATGGTGTATCACGTCGTCTGGACGAGTGCAAGGGATCCAATTTCTTTGACTTGGAATCTGTGCAGAATCTTCTAGAAGAACTTTGAATAGCTAAATCCCTGTTTAAATGCATCATTACATAGAAGTGATTTTATCCAACAGAATGCAGCCAACACAAAAACTAACAAACTCCCCCTTTGGCCATTCTGGAACAAAAATCACTTGACCGGGTTAAAAATACATTTCCGGTCCAAAACTAAAATATACTCTCCATTTTTGTCTCAAAGAGACAAAGGGTAAACAGAGTATAGAAAGACCACAGTAATAAAATACTCCCCCTTGATGTCTCAACAGGACAAGGGTAAACAGAGTATACAAAATCCACAGACAAAAATATTCTAAAATCCAAAACAATAGGAGAATAGAGAAGAGTCTGCAAGTGGCCCAAAAGAGAGGAACAAAAATCCTCCAAGTACCAAATCCTGCTAATCCACTGAAATCAAGTAACTGAGAGAAATCCGTATAAAAAGCTGGATTTGTTCTACTTCGGCTTCTAGCTCAGGAAGCCAGGAACCAAGAACTGAAAAACCTTTAATCTCTTGATTTTGCAAAGCCTGAAACTGGTTATCCGCAGATTGACATCTTCTAAGCAACTAGTCTGCAAGATAAATAAGGAGATTCACCACTGACCCTCTAACTGATATAGATCTGAGGGAATGCTATGGAAGGCTCTGCATGAGTTAGGGGAAAAAGCTCATCTTAATCCTGAGACCTTTGGAATTTAAACATCCGACTTCAACAACAGTCAGTTTTCCAAAAGATCCATATGTCAGATAATGTGCTGGGAGTTGTTGGACGACATATTCCTGAAATGATTTAAACAGAAATATTTTCAAAAATAACACCACAAAGAAATATTAGATCATGTTAGTCCCAAAAAGAAAGTGGTATTGTGACAGCTGTCAATTGGATGCCCAAGTATTACAAAAGCAAATATCGCAATCCAAATGACCCAGATATATCAATATCAACCCAACACACAGATAGAATAGGATTTTCATACACAATATCTCAAGAAAAAAATTCCAATCACCAAATATTCCAATATTCTAAAAAGCACAAAAACTTAAATGAACAAAGGAAGATACAGCAAATACCATGGAATGAGAAGAAATGTGCAGAGAATGCCAAAATATCGAGAGAAATCCTCGTGAAAAACACACAACATGACATGATAAATCAATAAAAATGTAGAGATGTGTGTATAGCAGAGAAAGAGACGTAAGTCTTAAACCTGTAGAGATCCCGTCTGGAAATGTCATTTAACTGTTCGAACGACTACTGCTAGGATAACGTACGGCAAGACTGCACTCATCTAGACATAAGAAAAGGTCCGGCCGAACGCTTCACATTGAAAATTTGAAACTTGAGAAAAATTTGCAGAAATTTTTTTTTCACTAAAGTTAGCTTCAGAACACGCATATATAATCAATTAATAAGGCAGTCAAATAGCATTACAAAAATATGCAAAGATATAAATGAGAGTTAAGTATTCAATAAGCTAAATAGATTACTCAACTCATGCAATGCGTGTGTGTGTGTGAAAGCTTTCTCAATAAGGTATGAAGTTCACTGATATGACTTAAAGCAACCGAATTTTCTAAACAAGAGAGAAAATCAATGATAGATCAGTCAAAAGTCAAACCTTATTGTTTACTAGGGCCTAGCAACCCTCATCTGATACACTCCCCCTAAGATGCAGCACCTAATTGTTTTACTTGTACCATGAAGGACAAGTTAAAATTTTACTTGCACCATGAAGACAAGGCATAAAGCTAATTCTGCACAAAAGCAATGAATATAAAAGCATATAGCACAGAAAACTAAAGAATTACTGCTTGATTCTTGTTGGTGCTGCAACCTAGAGAGACTGCTAGAATTTTTAGGCACTAGGTTCAACTAGCATGTTGGTCAATTTGAATATCTTATCAAAAACATCTCTCTCATTAGAATTTCCAGAAGCAAGAAGTCAGAGAGGAAAATGATGTACCTTAGGGGAGCCTTGGATAGTGCACAATATTTCATTACATGAGAAAAACAACTATTTATTATTAAGATGCAAAAGGAAAACTTAGCAGATATCAGACATAAACTCTTAATCATATATAAGCATATTCAATTAATGCACAATGAACTGAGATATCAGGCAAAAACATATACAATATCTGAAAAGCTATCAAAAGAAAAGAAAAAATTCCGCATCTTTTGCCCCAATTTCTTTTTTCTTTTTCTTTTTTTGTTAAAAACCAATAAACAGAAAAACAACAAAGACATGCTTATGGAAAAGGAAATGACATTTAGTCCCAGCATGTAAGGTAAAATCAAATCTGTTTCCAAGGGAAAGAGGTTTAGAAATATCAAGACAGAAAAGCAACCGCCTGACGTGCTTTTAACTGTCATCCCCAAAAAAATATATGCAGAAGTTTCTCAAGATAACAAGAGAAAAATATGGGGATAGAATAAATGGTTCCTCAAACAGAATGCATAGTATGAATAAGATATGGCATGATAAACAATGCAATGCAAACATACCTAACATGCACTAGGATTTAGGAACCAAAATCCTAGGCATGGTGAGACTTCACCTTTACTAGGTGAGTCCACTGCCCCTCAAGGGGTGAATGGTCTCATAATTCTTGACCCATACCTGCTTAACCCGTGGAGATGGTTTGCGGGTCATGTCCATGTTGGCCATACTCCTTAGCATACCTTGTATTAGGCTCAACAATCCTTCATAGCCATGGCTGCCATTGGGCTTCTGTGGCTTTCTCTTGTAGCGCCTTGATTTGTTCTTCTTTGGTTTGCCACTCTGATTGGCAGGAACAAACTTCTGCTGATGTCGTGGAGCCTGAAGAGCCATCGGAGTTATAGTGCCTGAGTAGCTCTTGTTGGCAGCTTCCTCTGAACCTTCGATTTTTAAAGCTGTGGATATTTGGATCAGATGTGACCGGTGATGTCGCAGTGATGATAGGTAGGCAGGCTTCTTTTGGTTGAATGCTTCTTGACATTCTCTGCAGAATTATGATTAGCATTCTTACAAATAACATTGCCCTTACCTTTTATATGTCTCCTATGAGGAGGGACATATTTTGATGAAGAAGAATCTTCAACGTCACTTTTCCTCAGAGCATCCTGCTTAATCCAAGGCCTATGGGATTTCAACAAATAACAATTTGGCCTAATATGACCAATTTTCCCACAATTATGACAAGTAGGAACAAACTTACCTTGTGTTCCTGATTCCTTGAACTTTGGCATTACATGATTATTTAAGCAAGAATTTTCTAAACAAGCTGTATCTACTATCACAGGCTTAATATCAATAAAATCTAATTCAGAATCAAAAGCATGTGAAGTAGAAGTACTCATCATCAACAATTAAAGCAGGTTTGTTAGAAATGTCTGAATAAATACAAAGCATGCTTTTCAAATTATCACTTGAGAATTTTTTTTAAGAGATCTTCAGATTCTTTTAATTTATTCGCAAGTGTATCAATAATGTCAAATAGCATGGTATTCTTATATCTCAATGAGTCAATCAAAACATGTGATTCAGATAACTGAAGAATCAAAGACTCTTTTTCTTGTTTCACCTTTTTGAGCTTTTTTGAAGAAACAATTTTATCCAATTTAGCATAAACTTTAGAGAGCTCAATATCATAATTTTCTTCAGAGAATTGAAAGAATTCCATGATAAAAAGTGTAATAAAAAAATAGAAGTCACAAAGAGATAAGGATCACACTCAGAAATTAAATCCTTTAAACGGAGTGTACCTGCTCTAATACCAATTGAAAAATAAAGAGACTTCTAATTAACTGTGTGTGTGAACAGTGTGCAACAAAATATTAAATGCAGAATTTAAAGGAGACAAATATTTTGTTGACGAAGTGGAAACTCAATTAAGAGAAAAACTACTCCGGGGCAGCCAAACCCAGGATATCCACTATTTAGAAGGCAAAGCTAGTTACAAAACAGTAGCACTCACATACCCCTAATGCAGTGGTCATACCTTGAACTCTAACGTGTAACCGAACACGAACGCCTCCCAACCAGGTCTCCTACATGAAGGGGTCTTCAATGGAATCCTTTACCTTAGGGCCAACCCCTAAGATAGACTTCGATTTAGCCCAGCAACAGCACACACAACAACGGCTTAAGAGAGACTAACTCAGCACAATAACTCTAAAATATAACTCTCTAAGCACTAAGGAATTCAATACCAAATTCTTGTCGTTCTCAAGCCTAAGGACCTCTATTTATAGGCTGCAGGCTCAAATGAGCGTTTGGCTTGATAAACCTAGGCACCGTCCGGACGGTGGACATAAGGCATCTTGGCGGACAACTGTACGATCGGCTTTTCAAAATTTTGCTGAAATTCTTTCCTGATTTGAGTCGCGTCCGAACGGTGTTGCCCTGTCGTCCGGACAGTCGCACTTCAGATGCATGCAATTTCCATATTAAGGCTTCGTGTGTCCGGACCAAGGGAATGGTCATCCGGATGGTTGATTAGATGCATGCAATTTCCATATAAGTAGCTCGCGCGTCCGGACCATGAAGGCTGGCATCTGGACGTCTAAATTTTGAATGCGATACTTGCCTTATGGATAAGCGCATCCGGATGGGAATCCACATCGTTCGGACGTCTGCAGCGATCTTCCCATATCTATGTTTTGGAAGGAAATCCCATAGCTAGTCGAACACTGAGTGTCGTCCGGACATGCTGCTGAAACGTCCGGACGGATGCAAGCTGGAGTAGTTTGAAGCTTCTCGACACAGAAGAAGGTCTGGACGAAAAGTTCTCGTCATCCAGATGAATGATGCTTTGGACAATTGGGTGTTCGGACGGTATATCAGGTCGTCCAGACGGTTGCAAGGGATCCGATTTCATAGACTTGGAATCTGTGCAGAATCTTCTAGAAGAACTCTAAATAGCTGAATCCCTGTTTAAATGCATCATTACATAGAAGTGATTTTGTCCAACAGAATGCATCCAACACAAAAACTAACATTATTGAATTGCAAAATATATATGTTTTATAAATCTGAACTAATAATATCAATGATGTTATGAAATGATGCATGAATGAAGGGTGTTGAATTGATTTAAAGTGTTTAAATGTGAGCTGCAGACGAGATTTAAATTATGTAAAGTAGAATGATAAAATTGCATGCTGATTGGTTTATCGTATTTGAAGAAAGCATGATTTGCAAGGAATAGGAGTATAGAGTTTGAATTGCAAAGCATAAAGTATGAACATAATAATGAAAGAGATGGTAAGCCTCATAATAACAAAAGAGAAGGTAAGCCTCATAAAGAACAATAAGACTATCATGAGCATGCATATCATTGTTTAAATTGTGTGATGTTTTCATGATATAGAATATTGTAGTTTTTATGCTAGACGTATTAGTATGCCTAAGAGTTTTAATGGCAAAGAGCTTATGTATATTTCTATCGCCTGGTTGCATGATTTAAGAACATTGAGCTTGGATGTACAATGGTATTCTCATTGTTCGAGTTTGAGTAATACAGTGTCTTGGGAGTAGGTAGATGGATTGTCATAGACATGAAGTCGTAATGCCCTAAGATTCGGAGTTACCCGTATTCGGGGAATGATAGTATGCTCGTACTAAATAGCGAAATGGCATATTTTAAGCTTGGTGTACTTAGATGTGACGCTATTGGTTGGGATGTCAAAGTGTTTTGAGAGTAGGTAGATGGATTGTCATTGGCACATTAGTAGGACGTGCTTGGATGTTGGAGTTTTACTCTAGTAACCGCATGAACAACTATGAGCCAAAGACATGAAGTTGTAATGCCCTGAGGCACGATGATATCACAGTTGGTAACGTTAGATCTCTGTGCATTTGAGCTACCATCATAAAAGTATTATGGTAGATGGGTGTATACGTAGTTGCTTCCAAGCCATTGGAACTTCTACATATGGGTCCAACTACGTAGTATGTTTTAAATGTTTTCTAATAGTTAATGTTTGCTACATCAGCTATTGGGGGTTTTTCAAACAAGGGTTTATAAAAATGGTAGTTGTTATAGTGCTCGCAAGACTATAAAGGAAAAGTTGGTTCATTGTGAAAACTCAATTAGTTTAATATTACTGAGGTCTCGGTATGTTTTATACTGAGACGGTGGGCTCATAATTCCACTTGTGCGGATGCGGCAACCCCCACAATCATGTAGATATTGATGCTTTGGTTGCAAGTTCTGCGGATATAGATATTGATTCATCCACCTAGCGTATGGGATGCTATGATTGGAGCACATCGAGACAGTCATAAGTCACGGACTCATGGGTAGTCCGCATTCTGGGTATTTTATTTATGGCTTGTGTCTTACATGGCATATGTATTTATTGAGCCTGTATTTTAGTATGTAGTTAGTGTAATGTGTTTATAAGCCTTAAATAGATAGACTTGTAAATGGCTCTTGTTGTTGTAATTAACTGTTATGTATTTGATGTATTTCCACTTATGATATATGTTCCGCTGCACATTGATATAAATATTCCGTTGTGTTAGATGTAACTCTGAATATCAGGTACATGTTATGGAACATGTACATTATGTTGGCTGAGCGACAAGTAGTCGTGCCACTGTGAAGATCCATTTATGTATGTTTTCAAAAAAAAAAGGGTTGTCACATCATGTGACTCAGCTATACACGTATACTACCTTTCCAAACCTTTGAGAAATACAAGCATACAATGTTGGAGTTTATGCCTCAAATCCCAATATACTGTTGACATATAAGTTTATTATGATAAAGTTTTTATTCACTAATCTATTTTTAAGTATATGGCATATGTTATTTTACATGCTTAATATTATTCTATGTATATTTTGCATGTGAAATGCCCTTAGATTACATTGAATATGATTTATGGTGTAAGTAAAGAGTAATCACAAAAGATCTTAATCCATAATCCTTGTAGTCTTAAACTTATGGATAGTTCACAATCGATATTGGAATTGGGCATTCCATTTGCGAAAATTGTTACACATCGAATCTTTTTGATTTATCTTGTTCAGGTGAAGTTGAAGGCTTCGGGTTGATGTGTAGGTGTTATGCACTGAACGGACCTTAGGAGTTGTTTTCCATGAAAATATTGTCAAAGGGAAAAACTCATACTCCCAATATTACTTATGATAATAATTCTAAATCCTGAGAGGATTGTGCACTCAGATGTGAAGTGTAGATTACTTTGATGCATTTATAGGTGAGATCAAAATGATGGCCAACATACTCGGTGCATTGGGTAATTGCAATTAACATTGTGAGAAAGCTTTTCTCAAGATAGAATCCAAGTCATTTATTAAAAGGATAAGAAATTTCCCCTTTGGATTGATTTTATCGATTAGATTAATCTAAGTCTCTAGCCGGAACATTTTGGTATGAGATACTAAAATACAAAGTACATGTAATAAGTCTTTCACGAGTATGAGAATAATATATAAAATCAGGGGACTCAAGGAAAAAGAGGTAGATAATTAAATGGTAGTATCTTGGCTTTAATTCTGCTACGGAAGATTTCATGGAGGAATCAAAGTCAAAATTAAGTAAATTTAAAGGATTAATTGTTTTAATAAAAAAATATAAACTAGTGTGTAATTACAATTATTTAGTGTAATCAATTGTAATTAAATAATGACTGGAAGAGTCGGAACTATTTCGCTAGTTTTTATTTTTCCTTTAGACCCCTCACCAAGTTGATTTAATTTAACCAGATCAGGCTTTTTATTTATTGGCCTAGTTGTTTTTATTTTTTAAAAAACATGGGCTATAGAGAAATTGTGCATCATATGCAAGGGGTAGATTGGGATTTCGGATAAAACCCAAGCCCACTAGCAGTGCAGTTGACTTATGGGTAAGGAAATTTTTCCGTGGCCCAATGCGTCAACTGTGAGGGTGGAAGGCTAGGGTTTTTCCTAGCCCTAGCAGTCCACCACTATAGGGAGTTCTAGTTTATCTAGAACTTCAACTACAACTTGTCCCACATTGCTTAAATGTCGCAATCTACTAGTATTCTTAGCCTAAAAATAGACATGTTTGTAGCTCTTCAAAAATAAACTATTTTTCTATAGTTCTTTAGTTTTTACTAAGAACTAATATTCTTGAGTTAACTCTCGAGAATAAGTTAAAATTTTGAAGAGCAAGTTGAGAGCCCACTTTATTGGTTATCATCAGTCATTGGTGAGAAGATTTGAAGGTTCATCACAAGTTCTTCGTCAAGTAGCAAGTAGCTTAATCTTGCCCATATAGCCAAGGAGTGACCGTTTATTTTTAAACATGTTCAAGTAACTGTTTCTGATTTGTAGTTTATTTTTAAAATAGCATTGTTCTTCACCTGTTCTTCATCAAGTTTGTTCCTGGATTTGGGAATTTTATTTTCCATTGTGCAATATTGTTTTTGCAAACCAATTCCCAATAAGTAGTATCAAAACCAACTTTAAAGAAAACATGGTGAAGAAAAGTAGTTCATAGAAATCTATTTGGTTGATTTTCTCTTGTGAAATTCGGATTTTTTCAATGGATCTTCAAAGACTATAAAATTTTTCCAATACCTAGAAGATGTACTTTAACATGTCAAGATCTATACTAAAAAATTTCAAGTTGTTTGGAGGTTGTTTGCTATTTTAATTATTTATTGCATTCAAAACATCTATTACTATATTTTACAAGTCTATGTGGGTTACGATTTTTTATGGATGCTTATAGGCAAGCGCTAAAAATATTTTGACACTTGTTTTTGTATGTAAAAATTGTGGTTGACGTAGTGATCTAAACGGATTTGCGTTTCGATTTTTATCGAAAGAATTATGATCCAATCACCATTAGTCGACGGATTTGGAATTCAGAAATCCTGCAGAATGTTTAAAGTTGTAAAACTCTATTTTATGTCATAATCAAAGATTTTAAAAGGTTTGATTATGGAATATGTTCTAAATAAGTATAACGTATTGATAAACACAAAAGAAATATTATACAAGATGAATTTTATGAAGTTTTGCTATTCTTGCAAATGGTTTTCAAGTCTAGACATAAAAGCATGAAATCATGCAAAGTATTCTTCTTCTTTTCTTTTTTTTTTTCTTTTGTTGGTGATAAATGACCTTAAAAATTTATTTTGATCATTAATACAAAAGAAATGTTAAATTTGTGTTGGACAAATAATTAAGGTACTCTGGGCAAACCAACCATGAATTTGATTCATGGATGGATTGTTGTCTATGTAAACCATAAACAAGATGTGTTTCTTTATGAAATTAGTACAAAAGACTACGAAGTTTTAGTTGGCAAATTCCAATGGTATTAAAAGGATTAGAAATTGATCTTTTAACATAAAGAAGTTATGATGGATGTTAGAGGTTCCTAACGTGATTAGGAATGGTGTTTTCTTTTAGAAACATAAAAGGCAAGGTATCAATTGTAATACGATTACAATTGTTTTAAAACCCATATATTTTTAAAATATCAAGTGGGAGAGAGGTTCATAATTTTGAATCTTGCAATCTCCATCATAAGTCTACATATAATGATGAAGTAAAGACATCTCGCCTTGGTTGCGGGCCCTGCTCTATTCGGAGGGTGTTTTTGCTTCGCGGATTACAAGGGTAGATTTCCTATAAGGGATAGAGGAGATGTGGTTATGTCTCGAGAACGACCACACTTCTGTGGAATTACTGGACAATCTCATCAAATCTACTTGATGGTATAGCGCTTGACTAATGTGAGATATTAATCTACCTTTGGAGCTATGTTATCTTAAAGATTAGAGACTAAAGTAAAAACAACAAATTATTAATGTCATAGTAACATTAATAATGAGAAAGAATCTCGCCTAATCAAGGTAATTAAAAGCACCTCGCCTTGGCCGTGGGCCCTGTTCCCTTTGAATGTGTTTTCTAAATTATAGAATTAGGTTGTTGTTGCATTTTCAAATATTATGTGTTTTCAATTGGGTTTTACATATTATATTTAATGCTAAATGATATGCTTAATATATGCTCAATTTAATATTTTAGAACTATAATGTCTTTGTTTAGTCCTTTCTCAACTATCTTGAATCAGAATAAGCTGACAAGTCCAAATTATGTGGATTGGACACGTAATTTGGACATTGTGCTTATTGATGATGGAGCACAAATATGTGTTGACCGATGCTAGTCCTGTTGAACCAGCTATTAACATATTTGAGGATGTTAGACAACGATTTGATTGTAAGAAAAGCTCAGATGAAATGGCAAAATGTTATGTTTTGGCCTCTGTGTCCAATGTACTCCAACATCAGCTTCAAGATATAGATCATGCCTCAAGCATGATGACCATTCTGAACGAAATGTTTGGAGAGGAAAATCGTACTTCTAAGTCAAGGACGATGAGATTAATAGTGAATCTCAAGTGGGCAAAATACTCCATCCCCTGCCTGACTCCTATAATCAGTTCAGATTGAATGTGACAATGAACAAACAAGATTTCACATTGTCTAAACTGATGAATGAGTTAATCACAACAGAAAGCATCTGACCACTAAGGTATATGTAAATGTGACGACCCTTTTTTTTTTTTTTTTTAAAACATACAAACAGATCTTCACAGTGGCACGACTATGTGTCGCTCAGCCAATATATGGTACATGCACCTGATTATCAGAGTCACATCTAACAGCGGAATATAATAATCAATGTGCAGCAGAACATATATCATAAGCGGAAATACATCTAATACATATTACAACAAGAGCCATTTACAAGTCTATCTATTTAAGGCTTATAAAATATATTACACTAATTACATACTAAAATACAGGCTCAACAAATACATATGCCATGTAGGACACGAGCCATAAATTAAATACCCAACAAGCGGACTACCCATGAGTTCGTGACTTATGATTGTCGCAATGTGCTCCAATCATAGCATCCCATGCGCTAGGTGGACAAGTCAATGTCTATATCCACAGAACCTGCAACCAAAGTATCAATATCTGCACGGTTGCGGGGGTTGCCGCATCCGCACAGGTGGAATTATGAGCCCACTGTCTTAGCATAAATAAATACACTAAGACCTCAGAGGTATACTATTTACTGAGTTTTCGCAAAGAACCGACTTCCTTTTGTCAATATCTAAGTACATTGAAACTCGATGCTTTTAAATCATGCAACTCATCAATAGAAATATACAAATGCTCTTGTCCATTAAAACTCATATGCATACTAATATGTCTAGTATAAAACTACTATACATCATGTCATGAAAACATCACTCATAAAGACAATGTCATACATGCTCATGCTAGTTTCCATTCATTTACACCCTGTTGCCAAGTACTGTGGGACATGAACCCCCACTTAATTAGTCCATTTACTCCCTGTTGCCAGGTACCGTAGGACGTGAACCCCCACTTAATTAATTTATTTACTCCCTGTTGCCAGGTACCATGGGACGTGAACCCCCACTTAATTATTGCATTTTCCTGTTTCATGCTCTATGCTCATGCTCAAATACTATAAATTTAATTTTATGGTTATGTCTTTAACAAATGCTTTATTCATAAAACATAAACAGTTCAACCTATCATTTTCTCAACAATTTGCATAACTTAAATTTTCAACCGCAGCAGGCATCAATTACATACATTTAATTCTCAACCACAGCAGGCAATAAAACACTTCAAATCATATCTTAAAACATCAAACATATTTCATACTCATATCTCAAATCACCTTAAATCACATAAACATTATTATCATATTTCAACATAATTAAAACTACTCAAAACATCATCGATTACATACATTTAATTCACAACTGCAGCAGGCAATAAAACACTTCAAATCATAACTCAAAACATCAAACATATTTCATACTCATATCTCAAATCACCTTAAATCACATAAACATTATTGTCATATTTCAACATAATTAAAACTACTCAAAACATCCAAAACATGTTGTTAACATATTGTCGGTTCAATAATAAAATCATATATCATTTGCAAATCTATTAAATACATAAAAATACATTTTCTCAGTGAGTAGAATACTCATCTTGGCTGCCCGGATTAAAGCACTAGGTTTCCTATGCACCACCTTGGAATGCGTTACTGTGGAATAACACATTGCACTATTTAGTACTTTAAATAATTAACACCTCAATTAGCACTTGAATCGCTCAAGGCTAAACCGTTGAAAAACCCATAATATTTTTAAGGATTCCAAACGTCTACCCATAAATCCTATACACTAACTAAAACTCAAACAATACTAACCCAAAGTATTTACTAAGGTTTAGATATTAAAATCACTATTTAACTATTTACTCATATTATTACTTACTAACTCGCAATTAATTTCACTCACCCATAAATTATTTCCACCAACACTTATGTAACATTAACCCCAAAATTATACTCACTAATCTTTTTACAATAATTACAAACTTATTAACTTAAATCATTAATATATTTAAAATAACATTATTCGTAAAATTACGTTCACTAATCTTTTTACAAAACTCATAGCTAATTTGTGATTAATTATCACAATAACCACAATTAATCCCCAAATTAACAATCTAAGTTTTAGACATTTAAAAACCCCAAATTAATTTAACCCATCAAATTAGGGTTTTCAATCTTAAACTATAATTTATAAAACACTACCCCAAATACAGTATTATTAACCCAATAGCACTTACTAAGGGTTAATCACATAAAAACACCATAAAAATCAAATATCCAAAAGTTAGAGTTTGAGGAAACTCACCAAAAATTTCACCAAACTAAAACCCATGGTTTGGGTAGCTTCAAGCAAGTTCCAAGTAACCCATTACCTAAAGAAAACACTAGATTAAATTCACATTTCAAGATTTTAACCCAAAAATCTCAAGAACACGAGTTTAGTATTTTACTTCAAAACGATCGGTAGAAACGTAAATCGGGCTTTGTAGATCACGTTACCGAAGATGGATTTGAGTTTGAACGGTTAGATCTCCATAGATCGTGGTTTTTGTATGAAAAACCAAAAAGAAAAATGGGAACAAGAAGCAACTGCCTCTTCGGGAAAAGAGAAGAAAAGGCCATTCAGCCTTTTCTCTCTACAAGGCGCAGTGTGCCTTGTTTTAGTGAAGGGCCACTTGGCCCTTCATTCTTTTCAGCATGTGGGGCGTAGGTCACCTCACATGTTACATTTTTTTTTCTATTTTTTCTATTTCTTTTATTTTCTATTTTCTTTTTTATTATTTCTAGTTTCTATTTCTTTGGACTTTAAAACTATTCTTTTGCATTTTTACTAACACTAGATTAACTTTAATTAATTATTTACTCAAATTTCATGTTTTAATTACTACAAAATGTCTTGGACATTACAATAAACATGGCACAATCTTCATCTTCTAAGCCGAAAGGATATACTTTTGAATATTTTCATATGATATATATGTAAGGTCCCTAAGTTACATTGTATTGACTAAGGTGCGAGTAATAAGATTATCACACAGAAGATCATAGTCATAGATAGGTTCTTGTAATTTATAAAAGATTGTTCGTACTCATAAATGGAATTGGGAAATCCATCTTGATTATAACATGTCAACCTTAACAATCTATCTTGATTAGGAGAAGTGGGAAGGGCTTCAGGTTGATATGTTGGTGTAAGTGCAAGGTAGTGTCATGCACAGAACGGACTATGTGAGTCATCATTCGTTCAATACTGTAATTAAGAATGATGTACATGCACAATGACTTATAACTGTTACTCTAAATCCCAGGAAGATTATGAACTCGGATATAAAGTGTCGGTCACTTTGATATACAAGAATGAGATCAAATCACTGGTCAATGCTTCTATGTGTTGGGTGATCGCATGTAGTATTGTTGGAACACCTTCTTCAAGAAGGAATCCAAATCCTTTGTCATGGAACAAAGATAATGAATATTCCCTTTGATGTAGATTTAATGGGATTGATTATCCTAAAGCTCAGGCCGGAGTGTTTTAGTGGTATTTATTGAAACTTTATTTTGTGCAAGGTGAGATGAAAATCTCACAAGGTACAAAAAGGATATATCATGTAATTAAATGAAGAGTATCAAGGAAAAGAGGTAGTGAACTAAGTAATGGTGTATTGACTTTGGTTTGACTACGGAATGATTCCATGGAGGTGTAATATGTAATAAATAAGTACATCGCGAGGATTGATTCTGAAAAATAAAGGACTTCTAATTTAACCGTGTGTGTGTGAATAATGTATAGCAAAATATCTAAATGCGGAATTTATATGAGACAGATATTTTGTTAACGAAGTGGAAACTCAATTAAGATAAAAACCACTCCTGGGCAGCCAAACCTAAGAATTCCACTATTCAGAAGACAAAGCTAGTAATAAGACAGTAACACTCACATACCCTTATGCAGCGATCATCTCTTGCACTCTGACACGTAACCCAACGTGAACGCTTCCCAACCAAGTCACCTACTTGAAGGGGTCTTCAATGAATTCCCTTACCTTAGGGCTCCTGCCTAAGATAGACTTCAACATGAGCATGTCACACACTGGACAACCTTTAGAAAGCTAGCAGATCTTCACAATTTCTACCTAAGCACCTTCTCTAAGTACAGAAGAATTCCATACAGAATTCATGATTATTACATGCTTAGAGGCCTCTATTTATCGACTTAAGAAAACCTAAGTCAAGTTTGAATCGGACTTCTCTAGGCTGCGTCTAGACGAAAGCTGAGTGCGTCCAGACGGAGAACTGCAACCACCTTCCATACCATGCTTCATGCACAAATTTCAGTCTCAGCATCTGGACAAAGTTTCCCTAGCATTCGAAAAAAGTTGCCCTAGCGTCCGAACAGTTGCTAGCTGTTTCCGTGTCTGAAAAGGAATTCTGAAACTTCTCAAACTTTGGAGAGCGTTCGGACACACTCAATTTTCGTCCAAACATTGGGCCATCCGAATGTTTCACTTGGCCTTCCGAATGGTCATGTAGTAGCATTTTTTATTAGCTTTCCAACGACACTAATTTCATCTCAATCCTTGAGCAGAAAGTTATGATAAACATACTGAGACGTATACAGAATCTTCTTGGAAACCGAAAATTGCCAACGCATGCAGAATCTTCCTGGAAACTGGAAATTGTCTTCTTGATGCTTGTGACACTAATACTTATCATATTAAGGCCCTTTCCATCTGAAAACTCTGAATAAAACGGCAACCCTGTATAAAGCAGCAACATTACATAATAGTGATTTTGTCAACAGAATGCAGCCAACAAAACTAACAAACTCCCCCTTTGGCCATTCTAGGACAAAAATCACTTGACCGGTTTAAAAATACAATCTTGGTCAAAATAAAAAAATACTCTCCCTTTTTGTCTCAAAAGGATAAAGGGTAAACAGATTATAGAAAAACCATAATTAAACAATTCCAAAGTCCAAACACAAGAAAATAAAGAACTATAAAAAGCCCAAATAATCAGAATTTTGTAAACAACTGATAGAGTGAGGAAAAAAATCCTCAAAGCACCAAATCCTGCTGATCCAATGAACCAAGTAATGGAGAGAAATTCGTTCATTAATCTGGATTTTTGCCACATCGGCTTCTAGCTCTTGAAGCTATGAACTATAGATTGAAAACCTTCAGTCGCTTGAGTTTGCAAAGCTTGAAACTGATTATCTGCAGATTGAAATCCTCTAGTCAACTAGTCTGCAAGATAAATGAGAAGATTCACCTTTGAACCTCTAACTGGTGCAGATCTAGAGGAAGATGCTACAGAAGACTCTGCATGAGCTAGGGAAACAAGCTCATCTAAATCTTGAGACCCTTAAAATTATAGCATATGACTTCAACAATAGTTTATTTTCCAAAGGATCCATCTGTCAGATGTTGTGCTAGGAGCCGCTGGCTGACATATTCCTGAAAGGATTTAAATAGAAATATTTCCAAAAATACCACTACCAAGAAAGATTAGATCCTGTTAGTTCCAAAAATAATGTGGTATTATGACAGCTGTCAATTAGATGCCAAATTTACATAAGCAAATATAGCAACCTAAATGGCCCATTATATATCAATATCAACCCAACACACAGACAAAATAGGATTTTCATGCACAATATCTCAAGAAAATATTCTAATAACCAAATATTACATTATTCTAAAAAGCACAAAAACTTAAAAGAACAAAGGAAGACATAAAGAATATCATGGAATGAGAAGAGATGTACAGAGAATGCCAAAATCTCGAGAGAAAACTGCGAGAGAAACACACAACATGTCATGATAAATAAATAAATAAAATGCATTGGTGTGCAATTGGCTGAGAAAGTAAGTGGCAGAAACATTCCTGTAAGGATCTCGTCCGGACGTAGTGCCAACTCATCCGGACAATCCACTGCCAAATTAGCAATCGGCAGGGCCGCTTGCATCCGGACTATAAGCCAAGCCTGTCCGGATGCTTCGCACTGAAAAGCTAAAAATTAGAGAACAATTTGCAGAAAAATAATTTTTCCCTAAAAATAGCTTCAAAACACGCATGTATAAGTAACTGATAAGACAGTCAAATAGCAATTCAAAAATATGCAAAGATATAATTGAGAGTTAAGTAATCAATGAGCACAAATTTTCCTGCAAATAGAAATTTTAAATAGATTACTCAACTCATGCTATGCGTATGTGTGTGTAAAATTTTAAGTTCGCTGATATGATTTAAAACAACTAAATTTTCTAAAAAAGAGAAAAAATCAATGTTAGATCAGTCAAAAGTCAAATCTTATTTTACTAGGGCCTAGCCACCCACATCTGATACACTCCCCATAAGATGCAACATTTTTCTTTTACTTAATCCTTTAGTGACCGTCTATTTCTGCAATGAATTGGTCATTGACTGTTTCTATAGGGACAAGTTTAAGAATAGATTTATAGCACAATAAGTAGTGAATCTTTTTAATTATCCATAATTACTGAAATTTAAATGCTTTTTATCACTTAGTGCTGCAACTTAGAAAGAATACAAGAATTTATGGATTCTAGGTTCAATTAGCGAGTTGGTCAATTTGACCATCTTAGCAAAAAAAAAAAAAAATCTCTCTCATCAGAATTTTCAGAAGCTAAAAATCATAGAGTAAAAAAAATATACCTTAGGAGAGCTTTGGATAGTGTGCAATTTTTCATCGTATGAGAAAAGTAACTATATAGCATTAAGATGCACATGAAAACTTAGCAGATATTATGCATAAACTCTCAATCATATATAAGCATATTCAATCAATATACAATGAACAAAGATATTAGGCAAAAAGACATGCAATATCTGAAAAGCTATCAAAAATAAAAATTCTGCATCTTCTCCCCACCCCCCCCCCCCCCTTTTTTTATGTTGAAAAAAAATAGACAGAAAAACAACAAAGACATGCTATGAGGAAAAGAAACAATATCTAGTCCTAGCATGTGTGGTAAAATCAAACCTGTCCTCAGGGAGAGAGGTTTAGAAATACCAAGACAGAAAAACAGCCGCCCGACGTGCTTTATCTGTCATCAAAAAAAAAAATATCTGCAGAGGTTTCTCAAGACAACAAGAGAAAATATGGAGATAGAATAAATGGTTCTTCAAACAGAATGTAAGGCATAAATAAGATATGTCATGATAAATAATGCAATGCAAAGTACCTGATATGCACTAGGATTTAGGAACAAAAATCCTAGGCATGGTGAGACTGCACCTCTACTAGGTGAGTCCACTCGCCCTCAAGAGGTGAATGGTTTCATCCTTCGTTACCCATACCTTCTTTACCTAAGAGGTAGGGTTGTAAGCCATGTCCAATTAGTCCAAATTGACTAGGATATTCTTCATTATGTAGACAAGCTCTTCATAGATCTAAATTTTCTTGAGCTTGTGAGGCTTCTCTCTGAGGTATTTGGCCTTTGTGTGGCCATTCTTGCCACTGTGACAGCATGAGGGAGAACCCCTTTTTGAGGGTATTACTTTTTGCCTAGAAGCATGATGAGGCTTGGAAGGTTTAGAGCTAGACTTACCTGTCTTTGGCTCTTACTTCTTGATCCAAAGCTTCTGATGTCGGATCTGATGACAGGTGGCCTAATGTGTCCTATGACACCACAGTGATGGCAAGTAGGTTGTCTTTGTTTGCTGAAATGCTTTTTGATAGGCTCTGCAATTTTAAGGTTAGCATTCTCACACAAAACAAAGTTCTTATCTTCTTGAGATAAATGTCTCCTATGGGGCGAGACGTATTTATCAGAAGAAGGTTTCGCAATATTTTCTTTTTTTAAGAGCAATCTGCTTATTCCGAGGCCTGTGAGATTTCAACGAATAACAATTTAGTCTAATATGACCAATCTTCCCACAATTATGACAAGTAGGAACAAACTTACCTTGTGTTCCTGATTACTTAGACTTAGGCTTCTCATCGTCAATTAAGAAAGAATTTTTAAAATTATCTAAACAAGTTGTATCTACTATCACAGGCTAAATAACAATAAAATCTAATTCAGAATTAGAAGCATGTGAAGTAAAAGCACTCAAATCATCAATAATCAAGTCAGACTTGTTAGAAATATTTGTATGAATACTAAACATGCTTTTTAAATTTTCACTAGAGAATTTTTCCAAGAGATCTTCAGATTCTCTTAATTTATTCTCAAGTGTATCAATAGTGTTAAATAGCATAGTATTCTCAGATTTCAAAAAATCAATCAAAGCATGTGATTCAAACAGTTTAATGATTAAAGACTCTTTTTCTTGCTTAATTTTTTTGAGCTCTTTATTGGAATTTTTAGAAATTTTACTCAATTTAAGAAAATCCTCAAGAAGCTCATTATCAGAATTATCTTAAGATAACATAGAAGAATTCATGATAAAAGAAGTCAACAAAAATATGGATCACACTCAGGAAATTAATCCAAACATGAGTGTACCCGTTCTGATACCAATTGAAAAATAAAGGACTTCTAATTTAACCATGTGAGTGTACCCGCCTTCCATACCACGCTTCACGCGTAAATTTTAGTCTGAGCGTCCAGACGGTTGCTAGCTGTTTCCGTGTCTGAAAAGGAATTTCAAAACTTCTCGAACTCTGGAGAGCGTCCGAACGCACTCAGTTTCCGTCTGGACCCTGGGCCGTCTAGATGTTTCTCTTGGCTGTTCAGATGGTCAAGTTGTAGCATTTTTTATTAGCTTTCCAACGACACCAATTTCATCTCAATCCAATACTTGAGCATAAAGTTATGATAAAAATATTGTGCCAACAAAACTAACAGATTCATTAATTTGAAAATACATATTAGAGTGTAGTCACATTTGTTTAGTGGAATCAATTGTGATTAAATAGGGTCATGTGATATTGTTACAGACCTATTTAAAGCTAATTGATTTTTTTTTTTTCTTTAGGTCTCTCTTTGAGCTGATGTAAATTGACCATATGCTATGTGCATCGGTTATGTATTTATTCATTTGGATTGTTTTATTTAATAAAACATCGTCCAAAGAAATTTGACTCTTACGTGGCTCATTACTTAAAGATGATTGGGCTTATGAATTAATTTCCTATGGGCTTAAGTAATTAAAGAGTTATGGGCTTAGGAATTAATTTCTATGGCCTTAAGCAATTCAAAAGCTATGGGCTCTTGGAATTAATTCTAAATGGCTGAAGTAGAGCGATAAAGGAGCATTGGGTTTAAGGGATAAAACCCAAGCCCATGTTGAAAATTTGGTAGCAATGGGCTAGGGTTAAAACCCTAGTCCTAGACGCATAGGAAGATAATAATCTCCCCATGGCTATGTGGTGCATGGCCAATGGGAGTGTTTCACTCCCCTTGGTCGTGCACCCCATATTGTAGTAGTTGGAATTCTACTCCTCCTATCAATATTTGTTGGCGGTGGCGTTATTGATTGTGTAGTGTTTTGCTTATAAGAACATATATTTATTCTTTCTTTTTTTTTTCCCCCTCATGCTATTGTCAAATTGCATTGTTATGTCCTTGCTATTATCCTTTTTTTTTTTTTTCTTTTTCTTTTTCTTTTTTCCAGTCTTTTATAATTTAGATAAGTTGTTTTTTGTTTTGCTAACTTACTAAATTGTTTTACTGCAAGATATGGGTTTCAACCTTTGTGACTAGGTGATTTTTGCATGCTAATGGTTTTAGTAGATGTTACAAGATTTTGAGTTTGTAGATGTTACAACCAAAGATAACTTGGTTGCGGAGCTAGCAGAGAGCCGGAAACAGCGTGATGCATTTGAGGCTCAGGCATGCGAATTTGAGGTAACGAGAGGGAAGCTATTTAGTTTTCTGAGCTTGCCCCCTATAACTTGAACAAACCAATCGGGTTTGTGTAAGTTATGACCGAGGGAAGTAACTGGTTAGTTTTCTTGAAGCCATAATCTAGGTCCAAGCTATGACCTGTAGCATTTCTCTAGATGCTCGGCATTCCATGCTCTCAGTAATGGCTTGCTATTGATTGATATTAGTCAGTCCCTTCTGCTTCAACATTTAGCTCTGGTAGCACAATCTCTTGATGAATTCTTCTTTTCCCACATTTTCTTTGAATTTGAATTTTCTGGAATTCGCACCTGACATCTGTCTCCTTTTCGAAGTGATTACGTTGAGTGGTGCCTATTACTTCTGAGGTTCCGAGAGTAACTCCAGAGGTCTCACAGATCTCGGTTACAGAGAATCTGAGGATGTCTACCCCAACTTTTGTGATTCTGCGAAACCCGGCTACGGAAGAGTCGGAGATGTCTCCTCCGATTTTAGAGTCGGATCACCTGAAGGTTCAGGCATCGAACATCGAATTTGGAGGCAGGAGAACCAAGGGATCCTCCACTGAACTTGGAGGAAAAAGAATAGAGAACATCAACTTTGGGGATAAGGGGAAAAAGTTTGCCTACAGGGGGTATAAGCTCTATAAGTCGAGGGCTACTTGGTTCCTCAAGCAGTTTTCTTTCTTCTTGTGGCTTTGGGATTAGAGTTGGACCCGAGGCTTTATCTAGGGGCAACGAACTAGTTATCCCGAGGATCTGGACTTGCCCCTAGTGGTTCCTGATGCATCTGGGGCCTCTTCTAACAGCATGGCTTTTGACGCCTCGGCCAAATCTCTTAGTTTTTAGGTTTCAGTTTTTGTAAATTTTCAGCCTTGTGAAAAATTGTCTTTTTCCCCATAGTACTCGCCATTACTGAACTCAAAAGAGTTTCCAGGGTGCCCCTCCAAGGGTGTCCCTCAACTTTTGTACTTAGCTTATTCTGAAGCTGTGTAAAAGTTATTAGGCTCAGATTTTCTCGGGTGCCCCTTAACTTTCATACTTAGTTTAGTCAAAGCTAAATGAAAAAGTTATTAGGCTCGGATTTTTCGTGGTGCCCCTCAACTTTCATACTTAGCTTAGTCGAAGCTAAATGGAAAAGTTATTAGGCTCGTATTTTTCGGGGTTCGCCTAAACTTTTGTACTTAGCTTAGTCGAAGTTAAGTGGAAAAGTTTCTAGGCTCGAGTTTTCCAAGGTGTCCCTCAACTTTTGTACTTAGCTTGTCGAAGCTAAGTGGAAAAGTTATTAGGCTTGGGTTTTCCGAGCCGCCCCTCAACTTTTGTACTTAGCTTAGTCGAAGCTAAGTGAAAAAGTTATTTTGCAAGTTCAGCAGACGAAGATAAAAGAAAGAGTAATGATTCACCACCACCCAAAGATACCACTTTTCACAACCTTGTCTATGTGGCAAGGTGGTCCCCCACTTAAAAATAAATAAAAAAACTCAAAAGGTAGTGGGAGACCACCTTGCCACATAGATAAGGTGGTGAAAAATGATATCTTTGGGTGGTGGTGAATCATTACTCTAAAAGAAGAGTTTAAACTTTTCTTTTACAAACATAATCAAGTATGTGATAAAAAGAAATGATTGGTTTTCACTTTATCGACTCATCATTATTACACACTAGAAAAAATGTATATATACACATGCATGCATACCAGTATGTATGTATGTATGTATGCATACACATGCATGCATACTAGTATCTAGTTGAATTGAAGCTTTTGCAGACTTATCAACTTAAGTATGAGGATGACCATTTTCCAACTTCCAAAGCTGTATACTTGTTTGACCTTATATGGCTCAGAACATATATGGGATTTTTTAGAGTGAGAAGCGTCAAATGCAATTGCGGAAATAGTGTTTCGTTGCATACAGGGACACGAACTCAATGGTGTTGCTCGAAAAACAAAGCATTCTGCACTGAAGGCATCAGTAACTGGTTTAATAATTTCAAATCGCAATTTTTTAGAAACGTAGTTCCCAAAAGACTTGGCAATTTTTGACACGACCCGCGAACCAGGCACGAAAATACAGGTTTGGGTTTGGCATTATCTGGTTCACCCAATTATAATCGTGTTTGGCGGGTCAACCCACGGGTTGACTCACTAACACGATTATAACACAATTATATATATATATATATATATATATATATATATATATATATATATATATATATAACCTCCTGTTAACAAGCCTCTGGCCATTAAACCAAAATCTTCCTCTATTGGCACTCCGGCTACCTCTCTTATTACCACTTCATTGGTAATTACTAACCGGTTCATGACCTTTAGTCCTGAGCCAAATATTACTTTCAATAGCGCTCTTGCCACTGAATACAGTCCATTTCTTAGTCCTTCCCATAGACCAAGAATGCCATTTATTAAAGTTGAAAAACCCTCAGCTTATGTTCGTTTACCCTATTTCCAACACTTATTTTTTGTTGAGCTAGGAATGGCTTCTATTAAAGAACCAAGCTAATTGGCACTGGCTTATTTTCCCCATCGTTTTCATTGGGTTCCTGAACACCCCCTCAAAGACATTTCCTATTATACCACTATTTTGGTTGAAACAAAATCGACCCATTTCAAATTGATTCCTGACCAAAAAATCGGTAAGACTCTCTACATGAGCGTCTACTTTGACAAGGCCCTCCTATATATATATATATATATATATGCACTCACTGCCTAGTCTGCCTTTTCACTTTCACTCGTTCATCGTTCACGCAGCCATGACGCCTCACACATATAGACACACTACTTCACAGCTTTAGCCTTCACAGTTCGGTGAGTGTTACCTAAGGCACATATTCATTCTCCAATACCGATCGTGTCCGAGTCCCCATTACCAATGGCGCCGTGGTATTCCCAACGGAAGTTCTCTACAAGGTTTCACCCCAATCCGCTGCTCATTCCATTTGCTGCACCTTCTTCTTGTTTTTACACCTTCTCAACAACACAACTAATATACCCAATGAAGCCAATAAGGCAAACCCACCAACCAAAGATCCAACAATTGTCCACACCCTCGAGTTGCCCTTTTTGCCAGAATTAGGAGGTGGAGCCGCCACATTGGGAGCAGGAGAGGGAGCAATAGACTCGACAGCTATGGAGAAGTGTCCCTGTTGAGTTGCTGAACATAGATTTCTGGATAGCACATTGTC
Organism: Alnus glutinosa; assembly: GCF_958979055.1. Classification (NCBI taxonomy): domain Eukaryota; kingdom Viridiplantae; phylum Streptophyta; class Magnoliopsida; order Fagales; family Betulaceae; genus Alnus; species Alnus glutinosa. The sequence goes on along the minus strand of NC_084888.1, from coordinate 22,707,068 downwards.
GAACTGCACTGAGCCGAGTAAATCAAAATCGGGTCGTGTCGGGTTGACACGACTCGTTAAGTAATCGTGTTCATCGGGTCATGTTCGGGTTATCCGGTTCACGATTGGGTTGTGTTCGGGTTACAGGTTCTAACCGGATTAAAAATCAAGTCGGGTTTGGCAGAAACGTGTTGGCGGGTTAGTTGGGTTGACACGAACCCAACTCGCCAACTCGTATTGCCAAGCATAGTTTCCAAACGATTTATGTTTTGCGATTTGGATTAAAATCGAACTTATTTTCTATAAAATCTTAATTTCAAATGCACCCTTACTCTATTGGTTTATAATAAAGGAGATCGGAAGTATTCTCAGAGTCAAGAAGAGAGATCAAACGTTAAAATAAATCCAGCATTATAAAAAAAAAAAAAAAAAACAAAACAAGTGAAATTATTATTGTACTGCATGTATGTCATCAATTGGCGCCTATGGCCTAATGGATAAGGCGCTTGACTTCTAATCAAGCGATTGTGGGTTCGAGTCCCACTAGGCGTGCTCTTCTTTTTACGTGTTTTCTAAATGTAGAAACTCATAATTTCATATGCTAGCTTTTTGCGTTTCAAATAGAACCCACGCAGTGCAGGCTCGGGAAATGACTAAAATAACCCTATATATGTTTCTGTAGAAGACGGGATCGATTGGAACCAGACCACGCATTGTCCAGCACTAACTCGTGGTCACGAAGAAGTTGAAAGTCTTAGCTCGAAGTTGCGCCCGCGCGCACACAAACACGCTCTGTTTATCTCTCAATGATCACCTGCAAATCTTCAACCTCCACCTTTGGAACTCACGCTCTCCAAAGGACGGTGAAAACAAGCCCTAGATTTGTAGGTCTTTTTGGATTTCAACGTAACCCTTCTTCTTCTCAGCGCAACCGAAAGTGCACACTCGCGTCTTCCTCCTTCGGCCGACCCCAATGGGCCCGCTCTAGAAAAAACCTTGTGAATACTAATGATACAAATTCTAATGCTGATGATGTTTCGGGAGATGAAAAAGTGCATTGTGAGGTGGAAGTGATATCTTGGCGGGAACGCAGAATCAAGGCCGAAATATCGGTTAATGCCGACATCGAATCGGTCTGGAACGCTCTCACCGATTACGAGCGCCTCGCTGATTTCATTCCCAATCTTGTTTGCAGGTAATAGAAACGCTTTCTCCGTGTAAAACAAAATGTATTAGGCGTTTAGAAAGCCAATTTTATATGTTTTTATAGACTTTATGATCTTAAAAAATGTAATGTAGGCTGGTCTTTCATCGTGTGTCTACAGAGATAAATGGAACTTTCATTTTCTCAGTTAGTTAAATGTTACAATTCCATGAATTCTTGCGGTGAATATAAATGCAATTATGTGGTGCGAAAATATGAGGCAACCTGTTTATTGCCTTCACCCCAATTTATGTGAATATTAACTACTGGTCCCTTCTGAAACTGCATAATTGTTTCGTTGTTTATTATTGCTTTTTACCTGACTGGGTTGCACATTGTTTAACTGTTAGTGGGAGAATACCTTGCCCACATCCTGGCCGGATATGGTTGGAGCAAAGAGGCTTGCAAAGGGCATTATATTGGCATATTGAAGCGCGTGTTGTCTTGGATCTTCAAGAATTTCCCAATTCTGTAAATACTTGAACCAAATTTTATGTTCTTATATCTTGGACTAACTCATGTATAGGAAACATGATTCAACCATCTATCTTTGTCTTTTGAATGTCCTCTTGGGTATTTTCTAAATTATGCTCTCATACTTTACCATTTCTTACTTCTCACACATATATTATAATTCTGATAAATTGTTTATGTTCAGGCTAACGATCGGAAACTTCACTTTTCAATGGTTGATGGAGATTTTAAGAAGTTTGAAGGCAAATGGTCCTTAAACTCTGGGACGAGGTAGAATTCATTTACTTTTGGTTTGAAAACTGAGATGTTTCCAAAAGAATCTAGCATTTTATGTGCTTTGGTTTTGGAGTTTTGAAGTCCTATATTATTCCATAGCGAAGATTTTATCCCATCTCAAGGGTTCAATTTTACTTCCTTACTTTTTTCCCCTGATAAGAATATGCTATTTTATAACAAAGTAAACAATCTTTCTATCATCTTTTATTAGTAAGTTACACACGCACTTGGTGGGACATGAACCAAAACCTCAACTGTAATACTCTAGTCTCACATTGAAAAGATGAATATCACATAGAGTAGGTAGATTATAAAGGCACTTATAGGTGCTAAGTCACATTAGTTATTAGGTGAGACTGGGCTTTATAAGTGATTTTAGAAAAGTTTCAAATTGACTAGTCATTTTGAATTGATAGCATAAATGTGGCTAGCGCTTTCTCTGGGTTGTTACATCACTTTCTACCTTGCTACAAAGGGAGGATTGTTTGAGGGCGAGGAAGCTAAGCGGCCTGATTTGTGTTAATTTCTAAAGAAATTGTGAAGTTCTAATGTTGCGGTGATACTTCCAGCGGCTCTATGTGGCGGAGTGGAGGAACAACAAAACGACAAGTCATTTTGTATGAAGGCAACAACATCAAGTCATATAGGAATGCAGAAAACGGCACGTCGTATAGTGAAGACCCAAACAATAGGTCATTCAACTCGAAGCACAACAAGTAACTCTTCATAAACGATAAACGACAAGTTGTTTAGAGCAACCAAAATAAAAAAATAAAAGGGATGTTGCTCTACCTTTGTTGCATACATATTGTATGACGCGTGTTGTCTAGTTTATCTTTGATATTTTGATTTAGCCCAGTTGTTCTGCAATGTAGCATTTTGGTTGGTTGTCTAATTTAAAAATGTCATAAACAAATCAGACCTTATAAATTCACAAAAAGTGAGTAGAATTAGGTGGCCTCCCATAGTGAAGATCCAACACTCTAAATCACAATCGTGAAATTGGATGGGCCCAACTATTTTGCTTGGTCATAGTGCAGATGGCTTTGGTCAAAGTAAATGTCTTGTTTCGGTTAGTGGTTTCGGCTCTCTGGCACCAAAGTCAACTTTTTCTCATGCAAGGCCAATTGAAGTATAGGGATGAGTGCTGGCATTTTACCACCCAACACTAAAGTATCTGCCATTCCCCTTACTAGATCAAATTGGGCATATGTGAGGTTTGAAGATGCTTGGACCTTTCCATCATATTCTAAGAGCAATACCCTAGTCAATCTGTTTGCTCATTTATATATTAAGAGTAGAGCGAAAATGAGATATTTGAATGGTAGAATTTGAGAACCAAAATTAGATGTCCCTGCTTATGACAGATGGGAAGTAGAAAATTCTACTATTATGTCATAGTTGTTACATTCAATGCAATTAGAGATTAGTGAGGTTATTTTTTTCATAGTACAACCAAAGAAATTTAGGATGCAACGGCTTAGACCTATTCTAAAATGGGGAATGCAACACAGATCTACAAATTGAAATGTTGGATTTATGGAACGACTCAAGGAGAGTGGTTTGTCGCAACCTACTTTCATTGGCTTCGTGCATTGTGGTAGGAATTAGATCATTATCGAAACTTCCAGACAATGTGTGCAGCTGATGCAATGAAAATTCAAAAAATGGTTGAAGAAGGTTGTATCTATGGATGTCTCGCAAGATCAAATTCTGAATATGATTAAGCTAGATTTCATATCTTCGAGAGGCATTTGCCAATGTTCAAAATGAGTAGAGTTGTTGAGGTGCCATGCTTCACTTTTCTTCCCATGAACAGTCAGTCTTGGTTACCGCATCTCGACGCACTGGAAAAGGGAATTCTAAGAGTCATGATAATAGAAAAGCAATGGATGCTACTCATGATGAGAAGAATAAGCTGTTTTGTGATTATTGTCATAAATCACGACATACTCAAGAGACTTGTTGGCGGCTATATGGTCGCCCTACTTGAGGTAGAGTCGTTTTGGTGGTGTTACCCAGCCTTGGGCTAATTACTCTTCAACCGTTGATCAAACTCCTAGTCCAAGCTAATTCCTGACAGCTCTTAGTAAGGAAGAACTGGAAACCCTTCCTCAAATTATGTAACATTCCTTCCGACATCTACATTCTTAGGAATCTAATAGGATTTTTAGGAATATGAGATTCCCGTATTTGTTTTATTTCTAGGCATCCTCTAGGATTTTTTTTTTTTTTTTTTTAAATTTATTTATTATTATTATTATTATTTTTATAAGTAAGAGAAATTTTATAAAAGATGAAAGTGTACCTGAGGATACATGGAGTATACAAAAGGATGCAAAAACAGAGAACAAAAAAGATGAGAAATAAGAAAAAAAAAAAACACTCACAAAGACCCAACCACAGCAAAAAACCCAAAGCACCCCAACAAAAACCCAAAAACCCTCTATAACATTACATTGCAGCAACCCTCTTACTTTTGCCCCGAGTAGAACTAAGACTCTTAACATCATAATTGATATCACACTCAAGGTTAAGAAGTTCTCTATTTCCTTTAACCTTAGGAGTGGAGACTGGGACCTCAAGATGTTGACCCTCAACCACTTGAGCCATGACATCCAAAAAGCCTTTTACATTCCCCTCAAAGGAAATCCCCACAGTTTGAAGGCACAGCGCAGCGTCTAACACTGCCCCGGGAGAACCTACATCCTCTAGGAATTATTTATGCTTCCCAAAATATCCATATGTTTCTCTTCTAAAGTGCATAAGGCTGTTTGATACAAAAGTATGTAAAAATTAAACAAAAAATGAGAGGGAAAAAGAACTATATATAAACCGTGGTTTTACTATCATTTCTCAAAAGATAAATTGTATATACTGTTTGTTTTATTTTCTTTATTTTTCATCTCTAAGCTAATAAAACATGTTTGTGTCCCTTTTTTGTGAAATAATAGTTCCTCGCTTTTTGTATGCAGATTTTACAAATGTTCACAATCAAACCCAAAAAGTAGCATTAAAAGAAATTAATCATAACAAAATTCTCCTATGGTCTAACTTTTCTTGTATAAACATAACAATATCCAATAATAAAAAAAATAAAAATAAAAAACCAAATAGTAGCATTGAAAAGTTAAAAATGTTTAGCGCGTGCTTATATAAAAAAAATATTGGTATTTTTGTTCCTTTAGAGGGGAAAAAAAAAAAAAATTTCCCAAAGCGAGGGAAATGCAGATTTCGACCTCTCTACAAGGGAATCTACATTCCCATCAAAAGGCAGTTGGATGAAAATCTAGATGCCCACATGCATCTAGATTCCTTTTACTTAAATACAACCAAATGATGTAATTTTTTTAGGATTTTTAGTAATCCTAAAAGATTATCCCCAATCAAACACCACATGGATGTAACCTCCGCTAGTAATGTAGCCAAATTTGATGATCCGTAGATGATTGATTCCGGGGCATTTGACCATATGACCAATTTATCATCTCTTTCCTCTTCATATCATCATTGTTCAGGCATGGAATAAGTTAAAATAGCTGATGGTTGCCTGTCATTTGTTTGGCAAAGGTTCAATCCTTGTAACTACATCTATGCCTCTTTCCTTTGTTTTATATGTACCTAATCTTGCAAATAATATGGGGTGTGTTTGGTAAAGATTGTTGAGTTTATTTATTTATTTTTGAGTAAATGTAAGAAGTGATTGATGTGATATAAAGTAGAAAGAATTTTTATGGAAAAGTGAAAAGTTTTGTATTGTAGTAGATTTTTTATTTGAATAGTAATAAATAAATTATTGATGTGATATAAAAAGTGAAAAAGTTAGAATATTTTGAAGTTGATTGTTTTTGGAAAAAGTGAAAATAAAGGAGGAGAATGGGGTGTTGGTTACCAAACACCCCCATTGTCTCTATTGCTCGGATTATGACTGATTTAAATTTTCGAGTAGTTTTTTATTCTTGTTACTATTTTTCTAGGACCTAGTCACGGGAAAGATGATTGGCAATTGTAGCCTAAAGGATGGTCTTTAATTCTTGGACTCTCAACTCAAGTAACATGAATGTCTATGGTCTGTTTGGGTATTCAATTTTTTGAAATCAGAATTCAATTCTAATTCATTGCGCGAATTTCAAGGTTTAACTTTTTGAGATAAAATTTGAAAAAGTTGAATAAAATATGATTTTTTTTTTTTTTTGAAAAAATAGAAAAGAATCAATATTCTTTTTCATTGCCAAACGAATCATTTAAACATTCTTACCACCTTCAACGGACTCATGACTCCATGGCAATAATTTGGCTCTGGCATCGTAGATTAGGACATTCTTATTTCTCTTTGTTGCAACACTTCTTCCCATCTTTATTTTCACAAAATAATGTTTCCTAGTTTCAATGTGATACTTGTGAACTAGATAAACACCATCATGTATCTTTTTTTGCTCATGGCATTAAAAGAACTTTATCTTTTGCTATTGTTCGTTTTGATGTATGGGGTTAGTCACGTATTGTATCTCTCTAGATTTCGTTTGGTTTATTATTTTTATTGATGATTATTCTCGCACTAGTTGAGTTTATTTGGTGAAAGATGAAAGTGATGTTTCCTCATGTTTTCAGACGTTGCATAAGATGATACACACTCAATTGACCTATAATCATACCTTAGTGAGCATGATATCACCCATCAAACAACCTGCGCCCATACCCCACATCAGAATGGGGTTGTTGTGCATAAGAATCGGCATCTCCTAGAGGTTACCCAGACACTAATGATTTCCATGAATGTTCCTAAGTCCTACTGGGGTGATGCGTTGCTTATTGTGGTGTATCTCATTAATCAAATGCCATGATGCGTCCTGAATTTTGAGACACCCAATGATGTTGTCAACATCCTTGTCTTCATCGTTATTTGTTCCTCGCGTTTTTTGTTGTGTTTGCTTTGTTCATATTCATTGTTCATCTTGTAGTCAATTTGATCCTAGAGGGCTTAAGTACATATTCTTCTTCTTCTTCTTCTTCTTTTTTTTTAATGAATATATATTCTTGGGGTATTCGCTAACTCAAAAGGCTATAGGTGTTATCATCTCCTATGCGGAAGCATTTTGTCTCTATATGGATGTGATATTTTTGAATCTCAACCCTATATTTATCTTCCCAAGATTTCTTTTTCGTGGGAGATAGGAAGTGCAGAGAAATCCTAAACATTCCCTTTACACGTGACGACAGATCCCTTATTTGTACCTACCATGTTTCCAAAACAGGATGTTCTAGAATTTGATTGTCAGCAATCACAACCTACTGTTTGTGAGCAATGTGAGCCATTGGTGGAGGAGTAACAAATTTATTCCATGCATTCAAAGAGTAAGACTATTCTTCAGTCTCTCAACCATACGTCGACACCTGATTGAGGTAATCCTATGCTCACTTTAGACACCTCAATACCTACAGTTAATGATATGGATCTTCCAATTGCTCGACACAAAGGAATAAGATCTTGTACTCAGTATTCCATATTATTTTTGTTTCTTATAATAATTTGCCATTATCCTATCGTACTTTTATCTCCAATATGTCCTATGTGTGTATTCCCTGGAGTGTCCAGGAGGCACTTGGAAGTGGAGGGCAAGAACGCAAAAAGAGATGAAAGTCCTTAATAAAAATAAGACATGGGACCTAGTTGGATTACCTGAAGGAAAAAAGTCGGTAGAATGTGCATGGGTTTTTGCTGTGAAACATAAAGCCAATGGCTTGGTTGAAAAATATAAGGTTAGTTTCGTTGCAAAAGGCTTCTCACATACCTATGGGGTAGACTATGAAGAGACATTTGTTCTAGTAGCGAAGATGAACTCTATCAGGGTCTTACTCTTGTTGGTAGCAAATTTAGATTGGCCACTTTAGCAATTTGATGTGAAGTGTGCATTCCTTCGTGAAGACCTAGAGGAAGAAATATAAGCTTCCTCTTGGACTTCAAGATTCTTCAGTCAATGGTTAAGTGTGTAAACTGTAAAAGCACTGTATGGGTTAAAACAATCTCTTGGAGTGTGGTTTGAGAGATTTTCCCGAGCCATATAGAAGTGTAACTATAAGAAAAGTCATTATCACACATTGTTCATTAAACGGTCTTTACAAGGAAAGGTAACTGTTTTAGTTGTTTATGCGGATGACATAATACCGGGAATGATGATGAAGAAAACAAAGTTAAGGAAATATCTCGCTAATGAGTTTGAAACAAAAGACTTGGAAAGTTTGAAGTATTTTCTCGGCATCGAGATGGCTAGATCAAGACATAGGATATTCATCTCTCAATGAAAATATATTCTTGATCTACTCAAGAAAATAGGAATGCTTGGATGCAAGGCAGTCAACAACCCAGTAAAGCAAAGTAAGAAGTTAGTAGATAGTGATGAGAGTTCTCTGGCGGATAAAGGCACCTATCATTATCAACGATTAGTTGGCAAATTAATATTTGTCACACACCCGTTTAGACATTGCCTATGCAATGAGCCATTTTATGCATTCACTTCAGAAATTTCATATAGAAGCAGTTTACAAAATACTTCGGTATGTGAAATCTACAAGTGTTGTTCTTTGCTTGACGTACTCACCTTAAAATAAAATCTTATACAAATGCAGATTGGGTTGGATCAGAGTTCCGCTTTGGGATATTGCACTTTTGTGGAAGGAAATCTAGTTACCTGGTGACTTTTCAAAAAAAAAAAAAAAAGCTAGTTATCCGGTTTAGTAAGAAAGAGTCAACCGTTGCTAAATCTAGTATCGAAGCTGATTTTGATCCATGACCCATGATATATGTGAATTATTATGGTTGAAGATTCTACTAAAAGTACTCAGATATGAGATTATAAGGATTTTGTGAGATTATATTTCAACAACGAGGCTATTACTAATATTGGTCATAATCTAGTTCAACATGATCAAGCTAAACACATTGAACTTGATAGGCATTTTATCAAGGGAAAATTGCGTGAAGGATTAATTTGTACACCTTAGGTTAAGACAGGAGAACAACTTGCGGATATTTTGACAAATAGAGTGTCCAATAGTGTTCTTCAAGTTGGGCATGCAAGACATCTTTGCTTGAGCTTGAGGAGTGTTGAAGAAAGAAACTCTGATATGATTTTATTCTCTGATGATCTGATTTTATTGCCATTATTCTCTTTTTGTAATCTGTAAGATGCATTAACTGCATTTCCATAATGATTTGTATTACTTTTCTATTTTAAACACATGTAGATGCCGTATGGTAGATGCATTAAGGAATAAGATAGTTCCTTCCACTCTTGTTTCTTTTCCTCTTCTTTCAACTCTAATACCAAGCCAAGCCAATTAGTATAACTTGGAACTGCAGAATTATGTCGTTCTCAAATTCTTGTTCATTCTAGAATTCTTTTTGGCATTATGGTGTTTATTTGTTGTCTCCAATATATAAATTTTCCTTACGTTTATGAAATATGGTGTAAAAAATCAAATTTCAAGCTCTTAAGAGTCTGTTTGGAATTGCATTGCAAAATAGAGCTTTTGTCTATAGAAAAAGTTAGAAAGAGCTTTTTTTTTTAAAAAAAAAACCTCATTTTCAAGCTTTCCCTAAAACGTAGTTTTGGGCTTTTTTTTTAGATAAGAAGAGTGCGTTTGGGATTGCGATTTCGCATACCAAAAGTACGATTTTAATCCAAATCATAGAAAGTGTATTGTTTTGGGGTTACGTTTTTAAAAAATTGCAGTTTGAAAACGTAGAAAAAACTGTGTTTCCAAATCGTAAGCAAGGAGGTGCGTTTTTAAAAACGCACTATTTTAAAAGCTGAATTGCAATTTTAAAGGTCAAATCTCGATTTTACCAAACGCTTAATTTTGTTTTTAAAAATTACGTTTTCAAATCGCACGTTTGAAAATCGTTATTTTTCAATGCACATTTTGACCGGAAACCCAAAAGGGCCCAAAGTCAATGAAGTTTTTTTTAAGTTTGTTACCAAACGGACCCATTTTTGCATGACATGGCTTTTTATGTACTAAAAGAACTTTTTAAGCTCCTTAACACAATCCCAACAGGCTCTAAATATTTGGAGAGCATTGCTAAATTGAAGTTCAATTCTTGTGTAATGAGAGTTGTTGCAGAAGGGGTGCTCTGAAATCACTAAATAGTCAAATGCATCATGGTGTAAATGGATACTAGTAATTTTTTATTTAATAAAGCATTTTATTCTTATGAACTCTAATGATGCATTCTTGTCTCTGTGTAATGCTTCTTGGGCCATAGCTGAGCTTGTACAAAGCTGAAATTTGGACAGGCTGAGCCATGCCTGGTTTGCCATCATCATATATTTTCCTTTTTGCCCATCAATACTTTATTTATGCAAATACATGTGCAATTTTAGCTATTGCGTCATGTTATTTCTCTTCTAACTTCTCCTTTCTCTGTCTTTCTTTTTCTTTTTCTTTTTTTTTTTTTTTTTTTTTTTTTGGCAGTTTGTCATCAACAACTTTATCATATGAAGTTAATGTGATACCAAGATTCAATTTCCCTGCAATTTTCTTGGAGCGAATTATCAGATCAGATCTTCCTGTAAATCTTCAAGCCTTGGCTTGTAGAGCTGAAAGGAATTTTGAAGGTGTGCAGAAGATAGCGCTCAAAGGGAATTCATCCTCACGAACATCCGTGGGTGTTGTCAGTTCACTCCACAAGAACTTGGATGGTGGCTTGTGTGAAATGGATAAATTGTCACTTCGAGAGTTTAAAGAGAATTTTGCTGGCTCTAATTTGGGTCCCTTCCCTCTATCTTCTAGTGAGTTGAACAGTAACTGGGGTGTTTTTGGAAAAGTTTGCAGACTTGATCGACCTTGCATGGTGGATGAGGTTCATCTTCGTAGATTTGACGGTCTATTGGTAACTGATTTACCCTAGACTATTTTCTCCTGGCCTTCCTGATTGACTTTAGACTATTTTAAGGGTTGCTGATAATGTGATTTTGGGCTCAAGGAAAATGGAGGTGTTCATCGTTGTGTTGTCGCGAGCATCACTGTAAAAGCTTCTGTTCATGAAGTATGGAGTGTTTTAACTGCATATGAAAGTCTTCCTGAGTAAGTGATATATGCTTTTGTTTTGTGAACTTCTTCTAAATGTAGTTAATTCCAAGACAGCATGTCCCTAAGAAACTGGTTGCTTCTCTAAATCCTTAGTTGTTCCTTGTAGCATCATTAAATATAGGTTAGTCTCCATGATGTGTATGCCAAATAAGAACAGAAAAACTATGGGCTTGTTAGAATATGTTCTACTTGCTACATAGATACATAAATATGAGGTCATACTCGAACCAAATTGGAGCTCAATATAAACTCTAATTTCTTTTATTGCAATGCCAAATCAAGTCAAATATTCCTTCTAGTATATTGTTGTACAATTAGCATTGATGCATGGATTTGTGTAATCTTTAAATCTTGCTCATGAAGTTAAAGGAGAAAAAGAAAGAAATTTGAGATGTCCTGGGCTCAAGAAGGCGTAAGACATCCTGAGCTGTGACATGCAGAACATTTCTTCTCATTGATCGTTGGTGTGTGAACCACTTGGGCATGTCACACTTGGGAGTCATGTCCAACCTCTTTCATCACATTGGGCACCAACAAAGGAGTCCTTATTTATTGGAAAAATGCAATAGGTTATACCCAAGTCTAATGGATTTATTGGCATGTTGGAGAGGTTGCTTTAATAGATGCAGAGTGAACTCATATGGAATGATCCAAGTAGTCATTCTTGGACTTAATGTCGTATTATGCTTAAACTGGGATATTTTTCCTTGAAATACTAGTTCCATGGAATGCAGTTGTGAGCTGAATATGTGAGCATTAAAGCTTCTAGTTTGCCTTTTTTCTGTATCTTGTGCAAAACTGTGAATTAGATATTCATTGCCCAGTAGTGGTTATTGAGATGGAAGAAGGGTGATGCTACAAGCTGCTGCTTAAGTTGAATTTTCAGATCCGATGGTTTCTTTTGACTATTTTTTTTTTTTTTTTTTGAAATTATTATCTGCAGTATCGTTCCAAATTTAGCAATCAGCAAGATAGTGTCACGAGAAAACAAGAAGGTCCGCATTCTTCAGGTACTAGGAAGATATTGTTAGTTGCAATCTGAGGCAATGCCTCTTTTCAAGAATGTTTATTTACTTTCATATTGAGCTACTGAACTTCCATCAATTTTATAGAATGTGTTGCATTTGTTGAATATGCCAGGGGACACATTGATGTCTTCTTTTTTGATAAGATAAGTTAATTACTAAAACCCCCAGAAATGCAAATGGAAGTCCAAGCACACCTTAGGGATCCATAGTCCTTTAGCTTAACACATTAACTGTGCAACAGCAACGGAAACGGCTCTCTCTATAAGAAAGCACACCTGAACCAAATTTAGCTCCCACAACCCAAGAACATAGGCTGTCTTGAACAAATAAGCCCAGAGATGCTTAACAAAGGGTCCCTAGTCCCTTAGCTCCACACATTAACCACACAACAACAATAGCATTCTCTATAAGAAAGAACTCCTCAAGCAAATTTAGCTCCCACAACTCGAGAACATTGGCTGTCTCGAACAAATAAGCACATTCATGCTTAACAAAGACCGACATGCTTAGCAAGGTCTACATGCTTATGAAATGCCTGCTTGCCCTGTTTGTTGGCTAGCCAGCATAGAGCAGCTTACCCACTGTGCGCACCCACATGGCTCAACCTCTTTATTTCACATCCAGCTTTGTGGGTCATGCGCCACATCCAGCTTGCCATCAACCACCATATCCTTTTACAGGAAATCAATGCACTGCTAATGTCACTCTCTGTTTCAACTGCAGCAGCCACGTTTTCCACTTTTAATGGCTTCATACTTCTAATGAAACAGTTCTGTTTCCTCCTCTATTTTCCTGTTCATCTCCATTCTCATCTTCAACTGTACCACACCAAGAACAACATTCAAAGCTACTGCATGAGCATCTTCTTTATTGTTCTCCTCATCCTTTTCTGAAATTACTCCTGTATTTTCCATTTCATTAGCTACTCTCTGACCTTGGAGTTGAGATTCACTATCAGTTATTGGTTGCCATAGCCCAACCTCACCCCCAGCTCATTCAGTCATCCATACTCTCTATACTCTTATTTGTAGCTATACCAGACTTATCTTGGGCAATGGGTCGAGGATACGTTTTTGGGATGATGTATGGTGTGGAGAGATGTCCCTCAAGGAAGCTTTTCCAGTTCTGTATGATATAGCTTGTGCCAAGGATACTTTGGTAGCAGACCACTTGGTAGTGGTAAGTGGTTCCTATCAGTGGGATGTCAGATTTTTCCGTGATGTACACGATTGGGAGGTGGACGTCATGGCTTCCTTTTTCTCCTTACTGTATTCATCCAAGGTTGCTCAAGATGGGGGGGACCGGCTATGGTGGTCCCTCTCTCGCAAAGGGTCTTTTGATGTTAGATCATTCTATAAGGCTCTTGCTTGCAAAGAAGCTATTTTATTCCCTTGGAAAAGTATTTGGCGGACCAAGGCCCCATTGAAAGTGGCCTTCTTCGCTTGGACGGCAGCGTTAGGGAAAATCCTCACCTTGGACAATCTCAGAAAGAAGCGTGTCATTGTGATTGATAGATGTTGCATGTGTAAAATGACCGGGGAGACTGTGGATCATCTTCTTCTTCATTGCGAGGTTGCACGCGCTCTTTGGTATGTCATCCTCAGTCGTTTCGGTCTGTCTTGGGTGATGCCTTCTCGGGTGATAGACTTATTTGCCTGTTGGTGGCCGGGGGGACGTTCCCGAAGCGCGGTCGTGTGGAAAATGGCTCCTTGTTGTCTTATGTGGTGCTTGTGGACGGAACGCAACGATAGACAGTTTGAGGACAAAGAAAGAACCATAGAGGAGCTCATTTCCTTTTTTCTTCATTCTTTGTACTCCTGGACGGCTGCGTATCTAGCACCTCTAGGGATTAGTTTTAACGATTTCCTTGTATTGCTTTCTTCTTCTTCTTAATTGTCTCTCTTGTATACCCCCTGTATACTTGATTGCGCTTTGCGTTTTTCTAATAAAATTCTCTTACTTATCAAAAAAAAAAAAATCACCCCAGCCGAAATCACGTCAGGCAAGATCTCCTTGCTTCCAGAATCAGGACTTTAGATTTCAGAGTTTATAGAACTCTGAAATTTAACCTTTTCACCTCCCTAGCCAGGTCTGAAACAAGAGTTGCCTGATTTACCCTCAATCTTTGGAAGAGGTTCTGGTTCAACATTTTGTTAATAAGATCTTAGTGAACTTCAAATCATTACACTATGATTTATCCAAGGAACATGGAGACTGATTGAAGTAATGAACCCCCCAATATTACTGGGATGGGTTCAGAGCTTCTCTCTTTAGACTCATTTTCTTTCTCTAGTTTTCTTTCTTTTTTTCTTTATTATTTTTTTATTTTTTTATTTTTAATTTTTAATTCAGTGGTGTTCCATTGCTGGATTCTCACATTTCTTGTGTTTTAGCAAGTTCATTTTAAGTTTTGCTCGGTTTTTGCTCTTTTTATATATATATATATATATATTATGTTGGACTAAGGCTGTTTTAGATCTAGTTTTTCCTGATTTTGGCAATCTTGAATTCCAGCTTCGGTTTGGCAAGTTCTTCTTATTGAGCTATGGAAGGCAAGGCCATGTTTGTTATCCCTGGTTCATTGCAAGTGGGAGTCAACCAGGTTGTGGTGAAGGCTGAGAATGGAGGTCTGATGAAGTTTGGAGGTGCTAAGCCTTCGGCTTGGAGTTGAAGATGCTAGGGTGATGGGGACTGTTTGGTAGGGAAAAATGGAAGCCTTCAACATGTTTTGAGGGAGAAGATAGAGCTTAAAGCCCAGCTGAAGAAATTTCAATCTGAAAGGTTACTTGGGCAGAGCTCATCTCAAAGGCGTGATGAAGGAAAAGAACAAGAGATATGATCTCTGTATCCATTTCTCCAGTTGTGAACCATGAAGGGTGTAGGGAGAGAAAGGAAGAAATGAAATCCCAACTAGGAATGCCAAGGTGTTCCAGAAATGGAGATTGTGAAGTAGATGCTATGCTGCCCTTTGGTGTTCCGACCAGTTCTTTGAATGGAAGTTAACAGAGGAGCCAAGAAAGTCAACAAAGGATCTTGCAACCAAAGAGCCTTCTATAATTTTCCCTTCCAGCCAACTGGAGGGTGCAGTGGAGGAAAATCTGAAAGCCAAGCTTTCAAATGGAACTCAAAGTTCATGTGAAAGTAGATGCCAGACTGCCCTCTAGTGTTTCAGCCAATTCTTTGAATGGAAATTCAACAAAGGGGCCAGAAATAAATGAGTCTGCTATCCGCTTTGGAAAGTTTGTAAAGGATCTTGAATTAAGAAGCCTTCTAGAATTTTCCCTTTCAGCCCAGTAGAGGGTGCAGTGTAGGAAAAATATAGAAGCAAAGTTGTCAAATGAAATTCAAATTTCATTGGCTTCTATAGGCCCAATGGAAGAGGGTGCTAACTCTTCAAACATTAATAAAGCCTACAAGTTTTACCGAGGATGTGTTAGAGGTTTGGCTGGTGTCTTTAACAATCTTTCTAAGATTTTTGTTGTTTCGGAAGTAGTGTTACACAAGTGCTTCCATTACAAAAGGGAAGGTTGAGTACTATTTAGTAGCTATGAAAGGAGGTTTCTCCCAAATTAGAGTGGTGGTGGCCAGTTATTGTGACACTCCAGAAGGTTAGTCCCACATTGAGCGGGTGGATTATAAACGTGCTCATGGTGCAAAGTCTTTATTGGTTTCTTACTAGGTAAGACTTGGCTTTACAAGTGATTCTAGGAAGCTACAATTGCAATTTGATTAGTTCTTTTGGAGTAATATTGTAAATGCTGCTAGCGCTTTCCTTGGATTGCTACAATTGGTATCATAGTAACCTAGTAACATCATGTGGTTGTAAGGTACTGCATGATACGGACCTTGAGGAGGACGTTAGGGATTTGAGTGCGAGAGATTATGACATCTCAGAAAGTTAGTCCCACATTGGAAAGATGAATTGTCCATATTGAGTTGGTAGATTATAAAGGTGCTCATTGGTGTCAAGTCTCATATTGGGTCCTTACTAGGTGAGACATGACTTTATAAGTGATTCTAAGGAGCTCAAATTGCAACATGACTAGTCATTTTAAAGTGATAGCGTAGATGTTGCTAACACTTTTTCTGAGTTGTTATAGTTATTAGGAAGCTTTGAAAACCCCATCCCCAGCCATGGAAGGAGTCAAAGCTCCTGTTGGTAACATTTGTGACCCCAAAATGCCATTGAGTTCTTTTGTTTTATTTGAACCGGTGATGGAGGGGGGTATTATTAAATTCAAGCCTTCGATGGAGGTTGTGGGGAGTGGAAGAACACATTGCTTGGTTATTTTTCAAACCAAAAACTAGTTGAAAGAGAAGAAAAAAATGGAGAAAGTAGGGGAAAAAACAACCTTATTTTCCTTGATAATTCACTGATATAGTTACATGTGTTTATATAGGACAACATAATCATACTAAAATGGAAATACAATTAAAGAGAAATATATGGAAATAAAATCTGGGAAATCTTGGAATAAAATCAGATCAGTTGCATATCTTCGACAAAACTTTCCTATTCAGCAGTACATTCTATTATTACCCACAAAATTTGGGCTAAGGAAGGTTTTATTGAAGTCTTATCATCTGATAGTGGGTTCTTTTTCTTCAAATTTGAGCATATGGCAGAAGGCTTTTGCTATCAAAGAAACGATACCCTAATATGTTAGATGAATCAGTAAAATTTTACTAACAAATCTCAAAAGTACAAACACTCCAGCTATGTAAAAAATAGCTGGAACAAATCTGCATATAGCAGAACACAAACCACTCACTAAGAACTCTTATCCACATTCTGCAACCTACATTTTCACCTTACTTTGTACTCTATACATCAATTATCAAGCGTACAAAACAATCAACAACAGCCTATGCTATTTACCACTCTCTCTCTAAGAGCAAACTTGACAAAATACCTGTGTGGGTTAAACTCTATGAATTCCAATGGAGTTCTAGATTTCTGTTGGGTTAAGTTATGTGTCAAGCGCAATGGGAAGGCCTGTTACATGCCGACAAGCTTATTGTTACCCACAAGAGGATTAGTTATGCCAAGGTTTGTTACTGTTACCCAAAAGAGATGAGGAGATAACTTGGGTTTGGAGGTGAGTGCTCATCTTTTGTTTGTCTATTATGATTCTGGTTGTTGGAATATAAAGGTCTCAATGTGTAACGACGCAGGGAAAAACATTAGCCACATATGCATTGTCACCCCAAAAGGACTAGTCAATTTGGAGCTTTCCTAAAATCTTTTATAAAGCTCAGTTTCACCTAGTAACTAAGCAATCTGGAACTTAGTATTCATGACTATCTTTATAAATCATTCACTCTATGTATGTTACTCATCTTTTCAATGTGGGGGAGGGGTGTTACAAACTCCCCCTTTAAACCCCTGACGTTCTTGTCAGGGCCATGTCATGCGGTGCTTCAATACCACATGGCATAGCGTTACTAGGTGGCTCTGATACCACTTGTAACGACCCATGAAAAAACGCTAACCACATCTGTACTATCACCACAAAAGGACTAGTCAATTTAGAGGTTTTCTAGAATCTCTTATAAAGTCAGTTTCACCTAGTAACTAAGCAATGTAGGACTTAGCATTCATAACTATCTTTGTAAACCACCCACATTATGTTGGCTCCTCCTTATCTTCCCCAATGTGGAGCAGGGGTGTTACACAATGAACTCTCGAAACAAATAGAAGTTAGAAATTTTACTCATGAGCACTGTAACATTTAAGATTAATGATGGCTTGTAAATTCTTTAGTGTCATGGGTTGTAATGATAGCTTTCAACTCTTGGAAAAGTGTTTGGCAGACTAAAGATCTGCTGAGGGTGGCTGTTTTTGCTTGGACAACAGCCTTAGGAAATATCCTTATCATGGACAACCTAAGGAAGCTATGTTATTGTTATTGATAGGTATTGCATATGTAAAAGGAATGGGGAGTCCGTGGATCATCTTCTTCTCTATTGTGAGGTTGCCTATGCTATATGGAATGTTTTCTTCAGCTGGTTTGGGCTGTGTTGGGTTATGCCTAGACGAGTAGTCAGCTTGTATGCTTGTTAGTGGATTGCCAGCAGAACTAAGAGTGCTGCTGTTGTTTTCCAGTTCTGTAGAGTCTTGTGAGGAACAAAGCGGCTATGGTGGTAGATAATATGGTTGTTCATAATGGCAATATTCATTGGAATGTTCTCTTTACGCGGCAATTACAGGACTGGGAGTTGGAGATGGTGCTCTCTTTCTTCGAGCGGTTGTACTCCACTCCGATTCGACAAGGAGAGGGTGACAAGTTAGTTTGGAACC
Organism: Alnus glutinosa; assembly: GCF_958979055.1. Lineage (NCBI taxonomy): Eukaryota > Viridiplantae > Streptophyta > Magnoliopsida > Fagales > Betulaceae > Alnus > Alnus glutinosa. The sequence continues at coordinate 22,688,713 of NC_084888.1, read as the reverse complement.
TCTCTACAAGGAGCTATTTTGAAGTGAGGTCATATTATGAAGCACTTAGTCGGAAAGAAGGTCCATCATTCCCGTGGAAGAAGATATGGTGTGCTAAGGCTCCGACAAGGGTGGCATTCTTTGTATGGACTGCAGCTTTAGGAAAAATTTTGACTCATGACAATTTACGAAAGAGGAATATTGTGGTTATTGAGTGGTGTTGTATGTGTAAAAAGAAGGGGGAGTCTATTGATCATCTGTTACTTCATTGCGACACCGCCCGTGAGCTTTGGAGTTTTATGTTTTCTTTATTTGGAGTTGAATGGGTCATGCCACAATCGGTGATGGGTTTGTTGACTACTTGGGGTGCGTTTCGAGGGCATGGCCTAGCAAAAAATGTTTGGCGTTTAGTTCCTCACTGTGTTTTGTGGAGCATTTGGAGGGAGCGGAATGCGAGGCTTTTTGAAGATGTCGAGACTGTAATGGTAGTTTTAAGGAAGCGTCTTCTTAACACGCTATATCTATGGATAGCTCCCCATCTTTGCCACCTAGGTGTTTCTACTTTTGTAGACTTTCTTAATTTATTAGTTGTTCCTCCTGTTTAGGGGCTCTCTTGTATACTTCCCGTGTATTAGGGTTGCGCCCCTCTGCGCTTTTTAATGAATTTTAAATTACTTATCAAAAAAAAAAAAAAAAACTAAGAGTGCTGCTGTGTGAAAGATGGTGTATTCATGCCTTTTGTGGCGTCTTTGGAGGGAGGGAACGACAGAAGTTTTGAGGACCGTGAGAGAACTTGGGAGGAAATGAAGTCTTATTTTTCAGTAACTTGTATCTTTGGGCAATTGCTTTTGTTTCTCTTTTGGTGGTTTGTTTTGTATACTTCCTATGTTCCTGGGGGCGCCTAACGCTTTTGATGATATCTGGATTACTTATTAAAAAAACAAAAAAACAAAAAAATTGGGTGACCATGCTAAAATATCTTTGGTGTATTTGCGTTGACATTGATCAATCGGTTTGTTCTAGTTGGGTTTGCATTTACATGATTAGAAACAAGAACATTTGTGAGTTAAAAATCACTGGTGATTGTTCTTGGGCCTAGAGGAAGATTCTGAAACGAAGATTTATCGCTTATTAGAAGTTTAGGTAGCTTGTGGATAATGGAATTTCTATTGCATGGTGGTTTGATGATTGTTGTTCCTCTAGCCCTCTTGTTGGGAGATTTGGCGAAAAGGTTATTTATGATTTTGGCTTAGGGAAGAATGCCACAGTTGAGTAAATTGTTGATAGTGCTGTATGGAAGCACCGGGTCCAGATGGCTTCACTATGGCATTCTTTCAGAAGTGTTGGGATATTTTAAAACATGATATTATGGCTGTTTTCGCATAATTCATTCTCGAGGTAAGTTTGAAAAAAGCTTTAATGCTACTTTCGTTTATTTGATTCCAAAGAAGACTGGTGCCATGGAGGTGAAAGATTTTCGCCCTATTAGTTTGATTGGAGGGATCTACAAGATTATATCCAAGGTCCTTGCAAACAGATTTAAATCTGTTTTGGGCAAGATTATCTCCAACTCACAGAATGCGTTTATTGGCGGTAGACAAATCTTGGATTCTGTGCTTATTGCTAATGAATGTGTGGATAGTCAGATTTGATTGGGGGACCCAGGACTCTTGTGTAAGCTAGATTTGGAGAAGGCTTATGATCATGTGAACTGGGACTTCTTGCTTTATTTGTTGCAGAGATGTGGTTTGGGGGGAAAATGGAGGGATTGGATACGCTTTTGTATTTCTACGGTGAGATTTTCTTTTCTTGTAAATGGAACCTCCTCGGGTTTTTTTAATAGTTCTTGTGGTTTGCGACAAGGAGATCCTCTTTCTCTTTTGTTGTGGTTATGAAGGCTTTGAGTCAGATGCTAACTGTCGCATTGGATCAAGGTAATTTGATAGGGTTTTCAGTGGGTTCCAGGGATTCCGAGGCCTTAGTTGTGAATCACCTTCTGTTTGGTGATGACACATTGATCTTTTGTGGTGCTCAAGAAGAACAAATTCGACATCTGAGATGTATCTTCTTATGCTTTGAGGCAGCTTCTGGCTTGAGAATTAACTTAAGAAAATCAGAAATTGTTCCTATTGGTGAAGTAGAGGATGTTGAAGGGTTGGCTAATCTTCTTGGATGTTGGGTTGCGTCTTTGCCTATGACTTACTTGGGTTTGCCTTTAGGTGCCTCTTACAAGTCCACTTCTATTTGGAATGGTGTTATTGAAAAAATGGAAAGGAGGTTGGCGGGATGGAAGCGAATGTATTTGTCGAAGGGTGCCCGGTTGACCCTTATTAATAGTACGCTCTCCAATATTCCTACGTATTACTTATCTTTGTTTCCTATTCCAGTGAGGGTGGCTAATCGTCTAGATAAAATTCAAAAGGATTTTCTTTGGGGTGGCATTGGTGACGAGGCCAAATTTCATCTAGTGAATTGGAACAAGATTTGTACTCCTTTGCATGCAAGTGGGTTGGGAGTTCACAATTTCATCCAGTTCAATCGAGCACTCCTGAAAAAGTGGTTGTGGAGATATGGTAGGGAGAGGCGGCTTTATGGCGATTGGTGATTGATGCCAAATTTAAGAGTCTAAAGGGTGGGTGGTGCTCGAAAGAGGTGTCGGGTTCCTTTGGAGTGGGTGTATGGAAACATATTAGGAGGGGGTGGGAGAAGTTTTGCAATTTTGTTCGTTTTGAAGTGGGGAATGGATCACATATTAGTTTTTGGTATGATTGGTGGTGTGGGGATAGACCCTTGAAGCAATGCTTTCCAGCACTTTTTAGTATAGTGAGGATCAAAGATGCAATGGTGCTGGATAATTTGGCTGTTCATAATGGTGTAATTCAGTGGGATGTTCTCTTTACGCATCAAATTCAGGATTGGGAGATGGATATGATCATTTCTTTCTTCGATCGACTATACTCCATTTCGGCTCGATATGGAGAGGGCGACAGGTTAGTGTGGAATCCCTCTAAAAAAGGTTTATTTGAGGTGAGATCCTTCTATGAAGAGCTTATTAGGAAAGATGGCCCATCTTTTCCTTCTTTTCTCTGGAAGAATATATGGCGTGTTAAGGCTCCAACAAGGGTGGCTTTCTTCGTTTGGTCAGCTGCTTTGGGCAAAATATTGACGCATGATAACTTGCGTAAGAGAAATGTTATAGTGATTGAGTGGTGTTGTTTGTGTAAGAAGAGTGGGGAGTCTATTGATCATTTGTTGCTTCACTGCGAAATCACACGGGATCTTTGGAGCTACATTCTTATTTTATTTGGGGTAGAGTGGGTTATGCCACGGTCAGTGTTGGAGTTGTTGAATAGTTGGGGGCCGGCGAGCTTGGCGGTTAGTTCCTCTGTGCTTATTGTGGTGTATTTGGAGGGAGCGGAATGCGCGGCTTTTTGAAGATGTAGAGACATCTATGGTGGAGCTACGGAAGCGGGTGCTCAATACGTTATATATTTGGATAGCGTCCCATCATAGTTTGAATGTTTTTACTTATGTAGACTTTTTAAAATTATTCTCTGTTTGTCTCTTTTAGGGGTTCTCTTGTATACTTCCCGTGTATAAGGGTTGCGCCCCTCTGCGCTTTTTTATAAATTGCAATTAATTATCAAAAAAAAAAAAAAAAAAATTCATAGATTGTATAGAAATCAAGAATGCTATACTTGAGTATTTTAAACCAAATCCGACCGAGGACGACTCATAAGGAATAGTAAAAAAATAGCATTCAATTCCGTGGGCTTGTGGCAGATTGGTACAAAATTGTTTGGCATGACAACATAATCCCTTGTCATAGCTGGGTACGCAAGATAAGCTCTATTCTTCCTTTCCTGCCCATTCTTGGTCTGTATATGTTAACTTTTTATGTGAAAGTGCAATCTTCCTTGGGTCCAAAGAAGTTGGGTTGAGACCATTAATTAGATGGCTCAAAGTTTCAAAACACCTTATGCATAAACTAATGCTTCTAGCAATGATCTATGCAATTGGGAGAGTGGAACAGGAGAACCTTCCAAGATAGACTTAAGAACGTTTGTAATGTAATTCATGATATTATGTATAGGGTAAGAATTGGAGTCAGTACATTCCATGGTTTCAAGCCATCTCTAGAAGATAGTTGGCTATAAAGATTGTGGGATATTCCTTCTCAATGCCGGCACCTCTGGGATATATTCTTCAGCTCCTCCATGGTTGGAAATTTCTTGGGCGTGGACATCCTAGAGAAGCTATCTGGAAAGTTATTCCTGCCATTTTGATGTGGAGCATTTGGAGAGAAATGAATCATTGGCTCTTTGAGGATAGCAAGACCATCATTGGCTCTTTGAGGATAGCAAGACCATTGTGCTTCTTCTTAAATCCTCCTTTCTAAGATCTCTTTTGGATTGGGCTATTGTTCATGTTCCTAACTTTCCCTCAAGGAATTTGGTAAATCTGATTTATTTTCTAGATTGTAGTAGCTGTTAGAGATTTGGTTCTCTTGTATACTTTTTGTGTACGAGAAACTTGCTGCTTTTTATAAAATTATTATTATTCATCAAAAAAAGATTGTGGGATATTTTTGAGAATGTACTTTGGTTAGAGGCTTAGCTCCATAAGCCACTCTCCTCTATAAGCGATGGGATTTTATCTCTGATTTAGATTTTCTCCAACTCGTGGATGTTGTTCTTGCCTGGGGTGTGTCCCTATGTCTTTGTACAGCTTTTTCTTTTTTATGTACACTTATCCAAAAAAAGAAATTCTGGTTGAGATTAGACCTTCTTTTGTAGAATTTCGTTTACATTTCTCTTTAAGTAGAAACAAGGTTTTTTTTGGGTGGAGAATGGGATCATATATTAAAAGGAAAGTCTTAATTCATGTGTTTTTTTTTTCCACTGTAAAGTATATTGGGGAAACATGGAAATCATGAAATTAGAGACAAGATACATGTAGAAATGAAATAAATAGTTATATAATGGTAGAGGGTTGTGCCACAAGTTCAAGGTGTATACCATACAGTCACCACTACCATTGCACCGCCAGCACAACAATGCTACCACCGACATTATACCAGATACCCTGCTAGTGGGTTCCACCACAAGCACCTCTAGCTATGAAACCTCTTCTAAGATGTTCTTTAAATGGCTTGAATGGTTTCAATAGTGTGATCATGGTAAGATTTTATATGAAGGAAAATAACTTCTTCTTTTTTTCTTATTGATTATGCAGGAAGGATGTAAGGGCTTACTTTATATGGTACTTCATGCACGTGTTGTGCTAGACCTGTGTGAACATTTTGAACAAGAAATTAGTTTTGAACAAGTTGAAGGGGACTTTGACTCGTTTCAGGGTAAATGGCTTCTTGAGCAACTAGGAAATCATCATACGTTGTTAAAGTACGTTGTGGAGTCAAAAATGCGCAAGGATACCTTTCTTTCTGAAGCAATTATGGAGGAGGTATGCCATAATATATTATCTTTTGTGTTAGGAGAGAATGAGCCCGCTTCTGTCTCAAGGCTACTTAAGAAAATAACTGGCTTTTGAGGTTATGGGGTGTTATAAGTTGAAGAATATGGAAGAAAACGAAGAGAAGAGAAAGCGGAAGAGAGAGACTATCAGAAATAGAGGACCTAGAAGTAGGGTTCCTACTCCTTCTAACATATTATTTATAAAAAGAATACAATACATAATTGCCCTCTAATAATAATAATAATACTCAAATATTACAATAGATCAACACTCTCCCTCAAGCTAAGGTAAAATATCTCGCATGCCTACATTATTTGCTTAAGGCTATGTAAAAGGCGCTGCATGACACTTCCTTTATCAAAATGTTTGCAAGTTCTCTTGCCTTCACATAAGTTGTATAGATAAATCCCACGCACAATTTCTCCTTGATAAAATATCTATAAACTTCAATGTATTTGGTTTGATCATATAGTACTTAATTATGGGAAATGTTGATCGCCGCTTCATTGTCACAACACAATCTCATGGGATCTTTAGAGTTATACCCAAGTTCTTCCAACTGTCTTCAACTATAATAATTCACATACTCTGTGTCATGACTCTAAATTCAGCTTCTGCATTTGATCTATAGACAATTGACTATTTTTTACTCATCAGGTAACTAGATTACCTCCCACAAATGTGCAATATCTAGAAGTAAACGTTTGATCTATAACCGATCCAGCCCAATCTACATCTGTTTAAGATTCTATTTTTAAGTGATCACGTCGAGCGAACAACAAACTTTTATTGGTGAAGATTTTACGCAATCCAACAAGATCCTATGTGTTATTTTAGACAATTCAAGTAGAGAATTCTATTTGCATCCATCCATTTTTTTTCTGTAGGCAATGCAACAAGATTCTATGTGTTATTTTTGTAAAGGGTCTTCATTCCTACATTGCTTCCCTCTACTTTCGAATCCCTAAGTGCCTCCCATAAATTTTGAGGATAAGACACAGAAGACAATGTGGAAATAAAGGTATGATATGAAGAGGAGATTTTAATAGGAAAAAAAAGTTAGCCATATGATGCTGAGTGCAAGATCTGACTCGTTTGCATTTTGCAATAGAAAGATCTGTGCCATTAACAAAATGTATTGAGGAGTCTAAACAAGGAATAGATGTAAGCTTACCTAAATCAAACGTCGATGTTTGGCAAGGAAAAGAGGGAGCGGTCTTACTCTTCTAGCATCTTAAATAAGCTCTCAACTTCTTCATTGATGGCTTGCACAGCTCATCAACAAGTTTCTGTAGTTGCAGCTACAGTTGCTGAATTTGACGTTCTAGTGAAGTAGTAAGTATAGGTAAATGATCCATAGATGACTTCTATCCACTACTGCTCTCCCTCTGAAGATAAGTCTGAGTGGGGGAGAATAAGGTAGTGATTAAAAAAATGTCACATCCATAGACAACCCTTTCTCCAAGGGGGATGATTACATTTGTATCCCTTAAGGGGGAACAACAAACAGAAAGAAAGATAGAGATAACAAGACATCAATATGTGTCTTCAAATTCAAGACACGGGATGGCATCAAATCACCCTGGTATAATTTGGAACAATCCTTTTCTTTGTGGGGTTTAGGTTGATGGATTATGCCATACTAAAATGTGATTGAAGGTTGCCAGAAAGATACTCCACTCTATTGTCTAAAGGAACTATTTTAATGGATGCATTATGTTTGATCCATTTTGTGGAATATCCGAAAACAAGAGAAAATGTCACTTCTATTTTTTAACAAATATACCCAAGTGGTTCGAGAATAGTCAAATAAATGTAGCAAACCTACAAAATCTAGATAAGGAAACAACATGAGAAGGACCCAAACATCAGTATGGATAATAACAAACGATTTAGTACTTTTATTGAAACTAAAAGGAAAGGACAGAGAGAGTAGATTTTGCAAAATTTGATACAATTAAAACAAATGAAAGAAACGAGGGTTTACAAAAGATGAAAGAGAACCATAAGCTATTCTATCTTTTCTCAATCTGAATAGGGATGATGTAAAGAGAAAAGAGATGATAAACCAATTATGGTTAGATGGTCATACTATTAGGACGAGTTGTTGACGTCCTAGCTGATGAGGCTCTCGGTGGCTCCTCTAGGCACACACGTCAAGATGGCTTGCTAACGATGCTCTCGATGATTACTGGATCAACCCTTCACGACGGGTCTGCTGACGCCAGTGTAAAAGCTCCAACTTCAATTTCAAAATATAACCACCAAAAACAACCAAGTGTTCCGAGACTTGCAACATTTGTTATGATCACCGAATAGGCCAACACTAATAATCTAACATGTTCCATTTTAAGTTATTACAACTCATCAAGATCTTTGAAAAGTTTATTTGATATATGGTCATTGTTACTTTCTAGGTTATATATGAAGATCTCCCCTCAAACTTGTGTGCAATTCGAGATTATGTTGAAAGAAAGGAAGCAGATCAATCACAGGAAGCCTGTGACCAAAATAGATATTCGAAGGAACAAATTGCTTCATCTAGCATTGATATAGTTGATGATTGTAGTATAACAGCTGAGCACGTCTGTGCTTTGAATGGTCAAAGTTCATTTAGACAAAGGCCTAGGGTCCCAGGCCTACAAAGAGATATTGAAGTTCTTAAAGCGGAGCTCCTGAAATTTATTTCAGAACATGGGCAAGAAGGATTTATGCCCATGAGAAAGCAACTTCGTTTGCATGGAAGGGTAGATATCGAGAAGGCAATCACACACATGGGTGGATTCAGAAGGATTGCCTCGCTAATGAATCTCTCTCTTGCATACAAGTACCGCAAACCAAAGGGATACTGGGACAACCTTGAAAATTTGCAAGAAGAGGTAATGTAAAAGTTGGACTTGATGTAGTCATAGGTTTCTAGTTTCTTGCTATTAAATGTCCTGCATTTTATCTATTTTGAAACTCAAAGCATTCATATCGTGTAATAGCTGTATGAGTGAGCTTTTGCATGCCCATAGTTCATAAATATTAGTTTGTTTAGCTTGAAGTATCCATTAATTTGGGGGAAAAAAAATCGTGTTATTTTGTGGTTATAAATGTTTTAAATATACCTTGTTCTAATGGAATTCCTACTCTCTTTTTCTCGTTCTTTTTAATTACAGATAGATCGATTCCAAAAGAGCTGGGGAATGGATCCATCATTTATGCCCAGTAGAAAGTCATTTGAACGTGCAGGTAGGTAAAGATGGATCCCCATCTCTCAATTAGACGACAAATAGTAGGCAGCACAATTTACAAAACTTCTTACTTAGTAATTTAAATGGGCTATATGGACATCCTTTGAAATGTTGGAGAATGAAAAGAAAATAGGGAATCTATAATCATAAATTGGTGTCTTCCATGAGTGAAGCACGAGTAAGAACCCTGCCTTAGCTGTTATGATTAAATTCCAAGCTTGAATATTTATAGATATTGTTTCATTACGTGAAGTGAATGTTGTGATTTATTAGTCCATTTTCAATTAAAATATGTATGGGACTTTTACAGGGCGCTATGACATTGCACGTGCATTGGAAAAATGGGGGGGCCTTCATGAAGTTGCACGCCTTCTCTCCCTCAAGGTGAGGCACCCCAATAGGCAGGGGAACCCTGCCAAGGATAAGAAAATTGATTACGTAAGATCAACTGATGTAAAGGATGAAAATAAGACACCATCTAAACCCAGTATGGCTCATGATGCACAAAAGTGGCTGGCGGAGCTAAAGCATCTTGACATCAATTGGGTTGAATGAGGGTGTAATTATTCATTTTGGGATGTCATGTTCATAATCTCGGCCCGGCCATGGTTCATTGAGGTGGGGATTTTTGTCATGGGCATGGGCATGGGCATGGGCATGAAAATTCTTCGGATAAAGCCCGACTCTATTTAGCTCGAGATTGGGGTAAATGTATCGTTGGGTGGTGATAGTTCAATGGATATTGATTTGTTATCGCTGAGCTCTAAAGGTAAAATGTCTATTTGCAGCAATGTTAGAATGTGCAAGTTTACCATGACAAGTACTACTCAGGATATCCTATTACAATCCCTTACAATTTTAAAAAGAAATTGTTGATTCTCAAATTACGTAATTTTAGCTGTCTTTTGAGCATCAAAACGCTTGAAAAATATCACCTATTAAAAAGGTGGCATGTGACATTTAAGAATGAGAAGTGTTCTACTTTCCAAAATTAGTTCTCAAATGATCCCCTAGGGCCATAAATAAATCCAAGGACCGAGTCGGTAGTATTTATCTTGATATATTTATATTTATAGGATAGATAGGTTACAAATCTAGCAAAGGCCCTGAATTAGACCGCTTAAATTTTGTCTGTTATATAATAATAAATTAAAAAAACTATGTCTGAATGGATCTTATCCTTTATTTAATGAAATTAATAAATAATTTAAATTTTTGTTTGTTGAGTAATAACTTTAAGTCTACAATAAAATACTGCTTGTAGAAATATGAGTGTGTCACCATCTCATAAAAATAAAAAAAAATAAATAAAAAAAATAAATAAATAAAAAAAGAAAAAAGAAAAAAGAAGAGCCAAAATTGTATTGATTTTACGAAGAAACGTCTTTGCAAAAGTGAAAACGAGGCATTGTGGGAGAGATTCTCTTTTACTGTCTCGACAATGTCACATTTTTAATAAGTGACATTTTTCAAGCATTTTTTATGCCTAAGATCCGTCAAAATTGCGAAATTTGAGAATATAATCCCAAGATTTCATCATAGAATTAATTCTCTCCATGGGCCGTGCCATTGATCCATCCCAGGAAAATAGATGATGGGTTCAAAGATTTTGGGGGTTATTTGAGTTGAATTGGACCTAATATGGGCTAAAACTCATCATAGTTTGAAGGTGGAGATGTTAGAAACTCTTCATCAGTTCTGTGAATGAAGTAATTGAAGTTGTAATGGCCATGCCTCTTGATGAGTGCTTGTTTGGTGTGCTACCACGAAGGTTGGGGTTCTTTAAGAAGATATTGAGTATCCTGGGTGAGGTGCAATTGCTTCTTAGGAAAAATTAAGCTCGACAATTTTGACACGACCCGCGAATCCAACACGAACATGACACGAATATATAAGGTTTGGGTTTATGCTATAACTCGTTTATGACCCGTTAATGACCTGCCAACCTGTTTATGACACGTTTATGACCCATCAACTCGTTTATAACATATTTATGACGTGTTAATGACATTTTTTTTTTTTATCAAATTAGCTAAACGGGTTGACACACCAACCCGAATTGCGAAGCCTAGGAAAAATGCAAAACTAGTCCATGTATTTATACTGATTTGTAATAAACATCTTTTGGTATGCAAAAATAATAAATAAGTTTCTACTATCAAATTTCGTCTAAAATCTAGACGAATTTCGTTAACCTGTCACGTTAGATCTAATTATATAGCTACATGTGTCGCTTATAATAAAAAAAATATAAATATATAAAACACAAAAAATTATAAATATATAAAAACTAAAACTATATATTTTTTTTTTTAAAAAAAATAATAATAAAGGTGGAAGAGGGGGTTGCTCGGCCATCTCCTTTGCACAAATGGCTACCCCCAACTTCGTATTGCAATGTGGGGTGGCTCAAATTACGAACTTCATATTGCAATGGGGGGTGGCTCAGATTGCGAACTTGCCACTGCTTGTGAGTCTCTTATTTTTTAAGAGAAATGCTACATGTACTAAAACTTTTACAAAAAGAACCTTACTAAGATAATGTAGAGCTTATTCATTGGTACTCGTAGCATTTCTTTTTATTAATTGTTTTGATCATCTCCAATGAATAAGTTCCACATCAGTTAGTAAGGCTCTCTTTGTAAAAGTTTAAGTACATGTAGCATTTCTCATCTTTGAACCCTTTCCAGACCTTCATAGGGTATGATGTTCATAGCATCCCTTTCAAATATATCTTTGCCATATATGAACCTCTCTATTCATCTTTGAAGAGCAGTGGAAGAGCGCCTTTTAGAATTGAACCGTGGCAAGGAAGGGTGCATTGTATGTTCCATTAATAACACTGTGTACGAATGAATCTGGATTGATTCTCTTGATCAACATTAGGATGATGTCCCTTGGTGTAACAGCCCCACTTGCTAGGGTTAGGTTTGTCAACTTATTCACTCGGAAACGCAAAGAATTATAAGGTTTACCAGAGTAGTTAACTAAATGTGATAATAAATGCATGATAAGACAAAATTAATTTAAAACTTCATGTAATGCAAAAACTTTTGGTAAAAATTTCTAAAATAATATCATAATTGTAATAAAGATTCATAAAACACTTACTAAAATAAAAACTTTATGCAGTTCAAATGGATTCAATAATTAGCCCGTCCCAATTCTGGCCTCCTAGCTCAACCTGGTTATCACCTGAAAACAAAAAGTAAAACCGAATGAGCGAAAAAGGTTCAATAAGTAAATCCTCAACCATGAAACAGTTGGGTTAAATTCATTTCTTTAAAACATTTTACTTAAAACGCTTTCTTCTTTTAAATTGCATTATATATATATATATATATATATATATATATATAATATATATATCGCGTACTAGGGTTGCCTTGTACTTACGACCAAAATAGCGACTATGGCTGCAGACCTGCCCATCCGCTAATTAATCAAGGTGCACTTAGTAGCATGATTGTCGATGGAATACCCCCTTTTGGCAAAGCTTCCTTTAGTGGTTGCGCCTCCATCTCAGTAGTAGTACTGAGCTGTGTTTTCTCTTAATTATTGTGGGCCAAAATTATCTCCTCCATACTCAGCTTATAAACTTTTCTCATCTTTTTTACTTCTCTTGATATCTTTAAGGCTCTTCAATCAAGTCAAGCTTGCCATCGAACCCCTAGACTCCAAGCCAGTCAGTTTGACTAGGAATGCCTGCGAACGGGTATAATCATGAATAAGAAGAGGCTTGTTCTAATGCGCACTATGGCTTCTAGGTGAGCCTTTGCTTTTTGGATTATCTTCTACCCAATGCCAGTTCTTTGGTTCCCATTGGGTTTACCTAATTTATAGGTAGACCCTGTGGCAGCAAGAAAAGGCGATCTTGTAGACCTATATGAGGGTTTTTTCATCTTCATACTTCTCATAATTATCACCTTCTAAAAATAATGCTTTCTCAATTTGGAGACTTTCAAAAAATAGTAATTTAACATATTTGGAAAGTATTTCACGGTGAGAACTTTCTAAAACAAATATCTTTCCAAAAACAAATTTTCATTTCTAAAGCTCTTTGGAATATTTTATGCAAGTAAGGTAAATTCGAAATGCCTAAATAAAAATAAAAAATTCTTTACATATACATATATATGGCGCTAAATACAATGGATGGAAATAGGGGTGTAAACGAGCTGAGCTACTTGTGAGCTTACTTGAGATCGACTCGAATAAACTCGACTCGTACTCGAATCGATTATTAAATGAGCTATTCGTGAACACTAAATCAAATTCGATTATTAAACGATGCAAACTCGTAAAAATTCGACTCGACTCGATTAAAGCTTGTGAACCCGTTCGTATAAGGATCGACTCGTTTATTAAGGCTCGACTCGTGTGTGTGTGTGTGTGTGTGTGTGTATATATATATATATATATATATATATATATATATATATATATATATATATATCACTTTTACTATTTTATATACATATTGATATAATCAAATAATTATAACCAGTTAATATTTATTGACCATTTTTAGTTGCTACTTAATTTATGCTTACATATAGTTATACTATATGTAAGCATAAATTAAGTAGCAACTAAAAATGGTGAATAAATATTAACTGGTTATAATTATTTGATTATATCAATATGTATATAAAATAGTAAAAGTGAATAATATCAATACTTAATTGTTAAGTGACTTAATCATATGATATAATGACAATTCAGATACTTAGTCATATGATTTATATTATATTATATTATTCATGTAATAATAGGATTATATAATTATATAATAATATAATATTGTGGCATATGACATGTAATCATTGATTCACTATATCCAATGTTATAACTTATAAGTATTATTATTAGATACTCATGAATCATTAGATCATCGTCATCACGTGATCCAAGATCTAAAATCATATGAATTGTTAGATCGTATGAATCATATGATCATACGATAATATTTAGATCATATGATTTATATGATATTAATATTATTAAAAGATAGTTAGGAATTATGATAATTATGACTTATAATGATTATATTTATCAATGTTATCATATATATATATCAATCAAGCCATAATTATAAATTACAATACATAATGTCATATTAGTATATAAATACAATGATTAAGTATTTAGATTCTTAGATACACTGATTAAGTATGATGTAAGGTTTTAAGTATCTAATAATTATTAATAATACTTAGAGTCTTAGATACAATGATTAAGTACATAGATTACATACATAAGTATGAATTCACATTAATCATATAATATAATAACACTGTTGAAACTTAATCATATTATCCTTATATAATAACATTGTAATTCATATAATCCAAAATTAAGTTATTAGGATTGGTCGGCTGGTCTGATTAGAATTACCAATGTTCTAATTATGATCACAATTTAGGTGTTATCATTAAAATTTAGATCATATGATCTAACATTGTGCATTTGTACTACATAACCGTTAGACATTAATTATATGATATAAGAATTATCATTAAACCTTAAAATAAAACATTATTATCATTAGATATATAGGACCATATGAAAATATAATAATTGTCATTATTAATGTTTTAACTTAATATTTATATTGACTATTGTTACATCTTTTTTAGTTAAACACTTATGAATTGAAAAAATCATTCTATGTAATATACTTATAAGTTATATCACGTGATTCACATGATTTTTAAGATCAAAGATCAAATGATGATACTTTTTTGTTTGAAATCATATGATATACTTAGATTATATGATACTATCATTATATTTATATTTATATTAACTTATTAAGTATGTAATTATTAAGATTATGAATTGTTTAATCATAATTCATAAAGTATTAAGATTAAATATTAAATATATATATATATGTGTGTGTGTGTGTGTGCGCGCGCGCGCAATTTTTAAAAGAAAAATAAAAAATAAATATACCTCACTTTAATTTATTATAAAAAAAAAAAACACCCAAAAAAGATTAAAAAAAAAAACTTTAATTTACAAAAAATAAAAAATAAAAAACACATCCAAAAAAGGCATTGTGTGTACAATTTGTGTAAAATATATGTGCAAATAATATACTTCACTTTAATTTATGATTAAGTGTCTAATTAAATAAACAATATATATATATATATATATATATATATATATATATATATATATATTATAAAGTTGAACTATTCTAGTGTGTTATCATTATAATTTAGATCATATGATTTAAGTATACTTAAGAATATTTAGATAAATTAAAAAAAAAAAAAAAAGATTTAAGTATGAGATAATTAGATTTAACCCCCCTGATTTATTCATGGTGTGGCGATTTACCCCCCAATGTACCAAAATTGGTACATGACCCCCCCCCCCCCCCCCCCCCCCCGAACTTGCCAACGTGTGACAAAATCAACCTTCCGTCCAATCGCCCGTTCGTTTGGACAGAAAGTCGGTCACGTGCAAGTCACGTGACTTGGGGAGGGTCTCTGTCTTAAATGGTCACGTGACTTGCACGTGACCGACTTTCCTTCCAAACGAACGGGAAATTGGACGGAAGGTCGATTTTGTCACACGTTGGCAAGTTCGGGGGGGGGGGGGGGGGTCATATACCAATTTTGGTACATTGGGGAGTAAATCGTCACACCGTGGATAAATTAGGGGGGTTAAGTGTAATTATCCCTTTAAGTATTATAAACTTAGAATAAATATTATTTATAATTATATGATTTAACTATCACATTAGAAACTTAAGTATCACAAACGGCTTCGTTTTGTACCACCAAGTAGGTAATTTTTTTTAGTTACAATGTAAAACTTGTTGCTTGTGGCTAGTAAATTCTAATAAGGGAACGTTTTGCAAGAGTTTGTCCTATTCTCTGTATTTAAAATATTTTTAGTCCCGTGTATGTTAACAGCCTAGCAGGTTTCACACAATAAGCTGGCCAGCTGGGGTCCGGGGATTGCACGCTCCACTAAGCAGTAAACACGTGGTTTCCAAATTTCAGTTCTAATCAAGGACTCACGCATGGTTTCCAACTTTCCTACTTTCCCAAATTCCCGCCCCCAGTTTTGGCCTTTTCATTTTTGATTTTTGAGAACCCTGTGCATGCGGCGTGCCAGTGAGCCAGTGACGCCAGTCAGTCAGTCACAGTCTGACGCTGAATAGTGATTGAGGCACGCACGGACTCACGGTCCACTAAGCAGTAAACATGCAACACGCACGTCAGGTGCTACCGTGCTACTAAAAAAAGTCAAATTTCCTTAATTTTTTTGGCCGTGCGATCTTCTGTTGGTGAATCTGAACCGTTGATTGCGAGATTAATCTTGATTGCGAGATTAATCTAAGCCGTTGGTAATAGCTAAAACCAACGATCCGGTTTACGCTACCCCGAGAAAATATATGGTGTGTAAACTGATTGTGTGCTCACTCTCACTAGATTTGATCCAACGATTTTAATTTTAATCTTGAAATTGGTTATAATACTTAACAATTAGGATCGCAAGTGGCCTTGATTTTAGTTGTATAAAGGCGTAGGGAATTATTTTCAAAACCAAAAATTCTGTTTGATTTAAAAATTGGAATTTCTTGTTAGTGTCTTCCAAAGCTCGATTTTTTTTTTTTTTTTTTGAAACCAGACCACTAACCAGTCTAACCAGAACCAAATCAGATGGAACTTTCTTCTTCTTAGCAGAACTGAGAAACTAGAGCATTTGGGACTCCCTCAGCGCAGCTACTCTACTTCACTCCCCAATCTCTCTTTGAATTTAGGGGTTTCAACAAAAATGGCATTCTTGCTTAACAAAACTAGCGTCGTTTCTCATTTCCGATCTCATATTTCCCCAGGTACGCACACTACGTCTCTTCTTTATGCGATTCTCCTACCTTCGACGTCCTTTTCTTTCGATGTCTTATGTGTTTCTCTCTTCCAATTTGTGCTCTGCTTCGGTCTGGTAACGCAGAAGACGGAGGACACGCCACGCATACCACATTGAACCCGGGCCTCGCGGAAAGCCGTGAGTCTCTCTCTTCTATCTTGCTAAAAATTGGTTTTATTTTTTTTGTTGTTTTATTTTATTTTTACACTAATTTTTTTTTTAGATAATTTGATTCAAGCGAGCTCGAGCCGAGTACTTGAGTTCGGGATCGACCAAAATGATTGAGCTTGAGCTCAAGCTCGGACAATATATTTTCCTACGCGAGCCGGTCTCGCACAAGATTTTTCAGCTCTTGTCGAGCTCGAGCTCGAGCTTTACTGTTACTTAAACGAGCCGATCCCGAACAGGCAATACCCGCTCATGATCGGCTCGTTTACACCCCTAGATGGAAATAACTTTAAAAGGAGTTTTGGCTGCAACTAAAAGTTATCCTTGGTTAGCTAGCTAGTCACTTGTACATATAGGTTCAGGCATATTAATACTCCCATACCTGCCTACTTACAAAGCCGTTGCTTCAATTATGGGTTAGGCCTGCTAGTCTATTGAGAATTGATCATTTTTTTTTCTTACACGTATAATCTTAATTAACATGTTCTTATAAAATTTCCAGAAGCTAATTCTCCTATACTTTTTTTTTTTTTTATGCAATTTCCATGGAAATCTTTGTTAGTTAACTAAGAATTTACGTAGTTATTTTCTTTTTATAGCTACCAAAGAAACTCTACCCTACGAGTGCATATGTTAATAGAATTTAATTGGCATCTAGCATTAAATGAGTTAGTGAGTGCTAATGTGGAATTACACTGTGTTAGAACAATTTATGGGTCTACGCTAACAACTCCTAGAGGGGGTATCATGTGCCTTGATCCTCTACAAAAGAAAAACAATTTAGACAAAGGAACTTGTAGGGGCAGGTCGGCGGGGATAGTTCCAATGTCTAAGTCAAATGGTGTCTTGAAGAAAAAGACTTGAGGAAAAGCTCTAAGAAGTTTTTTGTGTGCATGATGAGAAAAGATCCCTTATCTTTCCCCCTTCTCCACTTTTTATGTTTACTCGATCGTCTAAGAGGCCACATTGACCATGTCCCCTTCGTACCCTTCTCAGGTGGCAGGTCTTGTCTGGTCCCCTCCATACCCACATGAGGCAGCTTAACTATCCAATCCAACATTTATTAATTGTCAAATCAATCATCTCCAAGTCAGTTCAGCCATCCTTTAGTATGACACATCTGTTGGGAATCATGTGCTAATTAAAGTATGCGTAGCGGAATACCGATCCAAAAAAAAAATCCTTCAAGATAAACAAGACAAGATTAATTAAACTAACATGTTTAGGGTACTTACAATTGAAATCGGCATCTCATAGGCTATTAGGGCCAGTTGACTTTGGTTGATTTGCTCATTACATGTTGAATGGTGAAGAACATGTTTTTCGTGTTCTTGACTCAACCTCCAAATCTTCTCTCTGATTACTGAATATGACCATGAGCGTGGACTCGCAACTTGAAGCAATGAATTGGTAAATAATACTTCACTATGGCCCTCTATTTATAGCCTTTTATTTACACTTATGATAGGATAAGGAAATAAACAAAAGATGTAGTAGAGATATGATAAGACTCATAGGAGGAATTGAATTCCACCTTCTACTATCTAGGGTGCACGGCCAAGGGCAGCAATGCGAATCTCAACCGACATGCTTTGAGACCCAACAAACAATATTGAAATATTTGCCCAAGAAAGCTAAAATTCAGATCTTTGATGTAACACCCCATATTTTAAGATATTAAATAAAATATCTTAAAATCAAATTTATTGTTTAATAAACTAAATATGAATATCATTCATAAATATTCATCAAGATATGTTCAAAGAGATTAAATGTTTATTGAAAATATATGTATAAGTTTATTGGTGTTAAAACGGACTTTAAACTTTGGAATACTAAAAATAGGGTCAAACGAACTCCGTTTTGGTCGGTTCAAAAGCCAAAACGCTCGTCTTGCAGTTCTCTATATATGTATAAAGTTTCATAGAAATCAGATTTTTGTAGGCTTGCCGAAACTATCCATGAAACTACTGCCCCTGGACTAGACAACATGCATGCAAGGCAGCCCAAGATTCTGCCACATCACTGCCACATCACCTATTGATTTTCTGATGCTTTCTTGAGTTGACAAGTGTCCATTCTTGTCTTGTATGGTAGTTTAATAGTTACTATAAGGTTAAGTAAATATTTAAAGATAAAATTACATAACTATAGGATAAGGTTACTAAGATAAGAGATATTTTGATGATGTAATGATTACTTGGATGTGTCATCAAACTTGCCCTTCAAGATTGGTTTCTAGTCATTGGATTAAATCCAAATGGTGCAATCTTGGCCATTCATTCTTTTATAAAAGGATGGCTCCTCTCACAAATCGCATCTTCTTCTTCTCTTGGAGAAACTCTCTCAAATTTCTCTCTCGGCTTCTCTCTCATTTTTGCAACTCCCTCTTACTCTCTTTTGGTTCGGTTGCATCAAGAGAAAGGAAGAAGCTCTCTAGCTCTTCCTTTAGTCCTCTTTAATTGGAATTGCATCAAAGAAGAAGGATTGCATCTTCTTCTCCCTTGGACGGCAACTTTTGGTAAGTCTCTACCTTTTCTTCTTATGATTTCTCTAGTTCTTTCATGCCTCTTTGCATCACTCCATCTATGGATGCCGTAGCATGAAGAGCTCTTGCTCTTTCCCTTTTAGTTTTGGTTCAAAAGAAGAAGAACTCTCTTTTCTTCTTCACGAACATATATAGATATCTCTAACTCTCTCTCTCTCTCTACCTCTCGGATTGGTACAAGAAAAGGAGAATCAATGATCCTCTTCATCACACTCTTTGGTCGGATCTATCTCTCTCTCGAGTTTTGATTAAAGTAAGAATCTCTAAGATCATCTCTACATTATCTTTTGATTAGTAGAAAAGATAAGAAAAGAAAAGACCTTTTAAAAGAATAGGTAGAACGGATTAAGATAGGGAAATAGAAGAGAACGTGTTAAGGATAAGAGGTAGAACATACTAAAAAATGAAAAAGAATATCATGTTTTATGATTACGTATGTTATAAAATATCTCAAAAGATATTTTGAGATATTTTACAAATTATCCCAGTAGATATTTTGAGATATTTTATAAAATATACTAAAAATATATTTTAGATATTTTGGAAAAGATTCTTATCCTTTAATGTTATAAGTTATGTTTTAAAATAAGGTTTTCAAAGTAGAGTTTAATCCCCTGTTGTTGGTTGAGCGTTTGAAGTCTAATTGACCAAATATTGTGATGGTTGACTGAATGGACTGTGATGTGGGGATATTGTGGATTTGCTTATTTAGGGTTGTGTAGTGTTAACTGTGTGTTGATTATGTGATGTCAAAATTGGTATTTTTAAAATGATATTTTGGTAATTGTTATGGTTAAGGGTATTTTGATAATTTAATAATGAATGCAGTTATAATGTCCACATGAAATATATGGCATTATGATTGAAGGATTTTATATGCCATTACTATATCGAAACAATAATAGGATTAAAAAATCAGAAATGAGTATAGGGTTAGATTTATGTTTAGTGAATTGTGCTGATTCACTATTTGCTTGTATTATATATGTATATGGCAGTGATTATATCTGTGGATCAATCTTTGTAGCAGGAAAGAACTGTGAGTATTTCTTAATTACTGAGGGTGATACATGTGGTTTAGTCTTTAGCAATGTAGTGATCTCTGTTTTATTTGATTATATGCTAATTGATGTCTGGCATTTAATATGTGTAACATGTTTTGATTGAGATTATGGATATGATGTTATTTCTATGATTATACTGTGGTGTGATATAAGTCTTAATAAAAAGATTGGAGGTTTAAATATCAAGGCGTCGGTGGATTGAGTAGACCAACGGATGAACTGAGGTTTATGTACCAAGGCGTCAAGAGGTTGGCTAGACCGATGGATAAACTGAAAGTTTAGGTACTAAGGCATCGATCCATTGATAAGACCGACAGATGAACCAAAGGTTGAAAGAATAATAAAGAAAAACAGTGATACAAGAATGGGGTATGTTGACTAATGGTGTGATAAATTAGCGGAGAAGATAGCGCTAATAGTATGTTAAATTAGCGGAAAAGAAAGCGCTAATAGTATGTTAAATTAGTGGAGAAGATAGCGCTAATGATGTGTTAACAAGAGATATAGTTATGAGTGTGTGAATAGTTAAAGTAAAAGAACGAGCATAATTGTATGTGGATAAGAATGCATGTATGTGGATATAACTGTCATCATTTGGATGCATTGTATATTGTTAAATAAATCAGTGTGTCACTATGTGGTTGAGGATTGTTGACTCACTCGACCACAGTATGGGATTGTGGTGTTAACTACTATCACATGCGAGTTTTGCAAGAACGAAGGCATGAGCTAGGTTATGGACGAGACCTTTAGTATGTGGATGTTATATACAATGGTTATGTAATGTTTGTGCCGCATGTGGTACGTATGTTGTTATTTGGATATATTTTATTATATCAAAACAAATGGTTATCATTTTATATATTGAGGTTATTGAGTCAGCTCTAATGTGTTATTGTAAAAGAAAAATGTATTCCGTTGTCAATTTATATTCTGATGACGTCGTTGTTGATGTCATAACGATACGTGGAAATCGAAATTTTCACTTACGCCTTTTTGTAAAAAACAGGTTGTTACATTTGATAGAAAACCCCGACCCAACATTTATAAATAAAATGCGAACCGAAGGTATAAAGTAACAAACCCCAACCCAATGATTATAATTGAATCACGAACCGAAGGTATAAAATTTGAACGCCACAAGGAAGAATCGTTAATAAGTTTACAAGTTCTCTAAAAAACTAATAGAAGAAAACAAACCTTACATTTTTATTTTTTTTTTATTTAAATGATACTTTATTACAATGAGTGCAGGCTATTACAATGAGTGCCCACTATTTATAACCTTACATGTCGCTATATTATTGGCGTTGACGTGGCGCCTAACAGAATCTGTCAAAATTTTTAACGGAATTTGACTCGAGAGAGTGATTTATAAATTAAGCTAAACATAAGAGTCTCTAAATAAATTTTGCTACGACAATGAACGATTTGTAATTTAAGCCAACTAGAGGGACTAACGGTACAATTTTTCCTTCTTTTTATACGCTTAATCTGCATTATAATGGGGAGGGAAGGGACTAGCAACAATGCATCAAATAGATGAAAGGAAAATAAAAATTAGAAAAATAGTAATTATTTAATATTTAAAAATAAAAATGCCTCATTTTAAATTGTTGCCTTCGCCTTCACAATATATGGAACCGGCCCCGCCTTGAGAGTGTCTGGTGCCCAACAAAAATCGAGAAAGTGCCCATCCACCAGGGAGTGCTCAACAGGCTAAGACCATATCAATTAGGCACCGAAGAAAAGGAATATGTATATCAACTTGCTTTCCGCTTTGTGACTGGGAGCATTAACCCATGGGAAAACTTGAGTCCCCTCTTAATGTAGTTACTTTTGTTGCTCATGCTTTTTTCTTTTTGTTGTTTCAGTTTTGTATTTTATTTTTTAGGGGTATAGTTTTCTTTTGGATATCATACTTCATCTAAAGAAAATTGAATCAACACGTTCTGCCTTTCAGCTAATCCGTAGAGATCATGATCATTCGCCTTTACGCCAGAAAGTAGTTACATTTATTCTATAGCTAAAAAAGAAGAAGAAGAAAAGAAACAAGCATGGAAGTGTGTTACACCCAAGCTCTCTAGAGCCTTCCATCAATATACTGCTCTTTAAGATCCCGTAATGCTTGACGGATTGAATCCTCATCTTGGTTGGAATACTTCAAAGATATCAGTCGTTGAGCAACATAGTAAGCCATCTGGATTGGGTGACACTGCAGGTAGTTTACTTCCATCCTCTTCATTTCCTAGAAATTGAAAATCTTTTTTACAGTTCATGAAGAACTCCATTCCGTGTCATCAGAGAAATTCAGTAGGTAAATCATATCAAGTAAAAAGAGGACAGTACCTAAAGGATTTCAACTTCAATCACTTTTAACAAAGCTTAACAGGTAAAAATATGCTTTTAAACACCATGGGAGTGGAACGCTAGATGAATCCTGTTATTTTATGGTTCGTCTTTCTCCCCTTTCTGACACCGAAGGTGTTGTCTTTGGTGTCTTTGAATGCTTGTCACAAGACACGGGATTTCTCCGACACCGGTTAGTTCTGTTTTTGGGTTTTGTTCTTTTGGTACCTCTCCTCCTTTGCCAAGCAGCTCCGGTAGTGCTTGTTTGGCCTCTCAGCTCAGACCTGAGGGGTCTTCTCAACCCATCTTCGCCCCTTCACAAGTTTCTTATTCAGGAGCGACTGAGTTGGTAGAGAGGCTTCGTTCTTTTTCTGAGTCACCGATATCTAAGTCATTTCAAAAGTACTAAAAGAAGGCAATGGAAGGCAGAACAGTGTATTTGGATGAGAATTTATTTGCAAAATCAGTGGCAGCATTAAGGTTGCTTGTCAGTTTTTCAGCTGAGGAAGCAACTGCAGTGCTTCCAGTGATGGATTCTGCGGAAGTGGCATATTCCATGAAGGATATTGTTAAGCCATCTAATTCATAGAAGGGTTTCCTTCGGAGGGGGTTTATAAACACGAGCCCGGCTATGAAAGTTTCTACTCCTCATACCTTGCTTTTAGAGTCGATCGTGTCGTCGTTGACTTTGGACATTAAGGAAGATTGGTTGATAGGGATTCCCTCCCCCCCGAGTGGTTGCGTCACTCGTACTATCGAAAAAGGTGATGATTTCAGGGTGAATGGTTTTTCCGAATCTCAAAAGTGGTTAGTAGGTTTTGATCCGTCTAGAGAGGTGGTTGTGTGGGTGCAGGGAGATGAGATTTGGGTGGGGAGGTTGGAGATTCCCCTTACCCTTTGGGTGTTCTTTCTCCCAACTTGGCATTGGACTAGGAAGTGGATAGTGTTGAGGACAAGGATCTGTCCTTGGCGGTTCTGGATGCCTTTGAAGAGGACTTTCTTCGAGAAATTAAGGTTGCGCGCTTGAAGTCCAAAGGTAGGAGGGAGATTTTGAATTTGGTAAGCTCCATTAACTACGGTGATGCAAGCACGTCAACTCAGCATAGGAAAGGCAAGGCTCACGTTCTGTAGTGGGGAATGCTTCTTGAGGGTTCGGGTTTGAGGGTTTGTTGGGTTTCTTTCTTTTTGTGGGTTGCTTTAGCTGTTGTTGTGTATACTTCCTGTGTGCTTAGGAAAGCCTTACGTGTTTTTAATAAAACTTTATTACTTATCAAAAAAAATATTAGTAGTCAGGGAGCTCTTGCACAATTAAATAAAGTCTTGAAATTATATTTCTATAGTGAAATAAAATATAATTAATAGTAACTTTAAGCTAGTTATGAGATAATAGGAGTCTAAATTCCATTAGAGCTAGGTTTTATTTTTTTCCCTTAGGTCCTTCCTCAAGCTATGTATACCCTATTATAGGGGTGGCCGGCCATCGGTGGTTGAATATAGGATCCCACTTTCCTGGCCATTGAATAGTCATTGAGGAGAAGATCATAGGCGTTCCAAGAGCAGAAACTAATTTAGTTTGTGATTTAAGAATAAGAGGTACGTCTTCTCTTCATGTTATTCATACCTATTGAATAAATTTGATTTTTGAGTTGTGACTTGAGCAAAACTAGAAGCTTTGGTCGTGGTGTTTTCTGCTGCGTATTATGTGCATCAGATGCATATTAGTTTGCAAACGACAAATACTTTCCTTCCTAAAGTTTAAAACTTTACGGTATTGCCAAGATGAGGCATCATTAGTGATGAGGTCAAGAAGAAAATTCGAACATATATCCTAACCTTGTTGCAAAGGAAAATATGGCCAAGGAGGAGATCCAAGAAAAAATTTAGGGCAAATTCATCATATGAAAGATGGTAAGAGGCACACTAGACTCTGAGCTTTCACTTCGATAACCCCCTTAGTTATTTTCCCAACTTAGTCCCTCGAGTTGTGAGGGTTGGTGGTCTAGAGCTAAGATAAAGCATTACGGTAGTAACTTTAATGTGCATTAGGGGCTCGACATCTAATGTTTGTTTTGTGTTTTGTGGCATACCTTTAATTTTTTTTTAATCAACACAAACACTTACCCTCATCCCCCCCCCCCCCCCAAAACAAAAAAAAAAAAGAAAAAAGAAGAGAAGATCTGTGGCCATTCAACAAAACATTTATGTCCTGATATTATTACTCACCTTTCCCGCCATCCTGGATGTGATGCTTCTGGCTGTTTCAATCACTGAGCTCGGTAAACCTGCCACTTCTGCTAACAATAGGCCATAGTGTGGTACATGTCTTGGACCATCCTTAAGTTGAAACTGAGTAAGTAAATCGGATTCTCAGCTAGGAACAGAAAAGTGCTAAAAAAGAAAAGATTATAGCAAATTCTGATATCCTATGTGGATCTCACTCAAAAATAAAATAAAATAAAATCCTACCTTGAAATCTAGGCGGCTGTTTTTTATGTCAACATGAAAGTGAAGAATTTTCACATTTGGATAGATGGGTGCTAATTCAGACAGATTCTCCATATGAGTAGAAAATATAATATACCTGAAGAACATCAAGAAAGACAGTACTTTAATTCAATTGTTTACAAATGCACATGGACGAGATAACTATTACCTGCCATAATTGCTGCAATCTGTTTATTTTGGAAAATTAATGTTTCTCTAGTATTTAATAAAAATTAATTTCTCTGTTTACATCATACAAATATATGTTATTTTTTAAAATGAAATAATTTGTTAATATACCATGTCAGATAGAGTGGCCATTTAAGGTTTGATTGCATGAACTGCATTTTTTTCATTTTTTTTTTCATAAATAACATAATAATTGGTACACCAGAAAAGAGTTTACGCTTTCAGAGATAACAGATATTCGCAGCAGCTCCATGCAATTGCAAAACCATCAGAGGAAGACGTAGCCCTCCCAAGCTCATCCATAATAATCAGACTCCTATATCCAATAAAACAGATGTATACATAAATTATTACACATTCCAAGGGTTAATAAACATCGTATAGTATATTACCTTTTGGAGACATTTTGCATAACAAAAGCTGTCTCTTTCATCTCTGTCATGAACTGTAACACTCATATAGAATAAAAACATGATCTTTTGCTCTTATAAATAAATTATATTCAACTAAGTCAGATGGTATATGTACCGTACTGGAGTTCGATTCAAGATTATCCACTGTACCCATCCTTGTAAATATACGATCGATTGCCCGTAAAGTTGAGAAGCAAGCAGGAACATAGCAACCGATTTGAGCAAGAATAACTATAAGACACACTTGTTGAAGATAAGTGCTTTTTCCACTCCTGAAGGAAACAATATATAAACAAAATTAAGCAAAATATATCCATAGGTGTACACATTCTTCGCGTGTGCGCGTAGGCGTGTGCGTGCGTGTGCTGTGAAAGTTTAGCTAAAGTGATTAATCTAAGACAAAGGACTGCATGCAGAAGAAATGTATATGACAAAAATCTCTATGGTTTACACCCATAATGTTCAAGATATTACCTACGGTACGATGATAAAAATACATATTCACCTCCCTTATAAGTACAGTTATCTGTGCCTCGTTTGTTTAGGATACACAAAATATATTTGCAATAAAGGATCGAATGCATTCAAGACTGTAGATCTCATAGAGAGATGAAGCTCTCTCATGGTCTTTCACGCTCATCTATCTGTCCCCCTCCCCCTGGCGTCTCTTCTAGCTCTACTACTCTGCACCAAAGAAGACCAAAAGAAACAAGTAGAAGAAGAGAAAAGGAAGAAGAGAGGTGGTTTGTTCTTGTTTTTAGCTTGAAATCAAGCTGGCCCTTTCAAAATCGGTATTATCTTGAAATTCAAACTGTTTTGAGCCGGTAGGTGGCTGGAAGAGTTCTTGTCTGAGGGCTTTTCATGTAGGTTGGTGCTGCTCCATTGATTCAGGTGGTAGAAACAAGTGGAAATGTTGGGCTAATGGAAACCATGGGTTACAGGAAGAAAGTGTAAGTGCTGGAAGGAAGGGCATGGCTGACCTTGTCGTAGATAAGAGTAATATGGTAGGGGATGATAAGTGTTTGCAGAAGCTGGCTGTAGACCTCTGGTGGATAAATGTAGATATCAACAATTGGTTTGGCCTGTTAGTTTGTCTGTCTCACACCCGTTCCGACATTACATATGTTGTAAGTGTAGTAAGTCAATTTATGCAAAAATATAACTGATTCACAAATATAGATACTTGTCGTGTGTATATATATATATATAATTAAAAAAAAAAGACTAAACTTTACATTTCATAAGCATGTCTTCTAAAAATCCAAAAATTGATGCCAAGTAATATATAACTGTTCATTTGATGCAAAGCTCTAGGGCTTCTTCACCTTTTTCCCCTATGAACTACCAGCCTCTATCAATATGACCCCATGAACTGACTCTCACCACCCGACCGCATCGAACTACCATTTACTTACCAAAACCCCACGCTGTTAGGGAATCTCGTTAAATCGGATGAAATATTCTATTTTTAGACGTTAAATTTTGTTTAATTAATAAAAAATATCAAACCTAAAAATACAAACATATGAAAAATATAAAATCTCAAAAAATATATAACCTAAAAATTTAAAATATTAAAGAATATATATATATATATATATATATATATATATATATATATATATATATATATATATATATATATATATATATATATATATATATATATATATATATATATATAAGGAAAAGGATGGGGGTCGCTGCTGCCGGGAGAGAGGGTGGCCTGCGAGCCTATGGGGTGGCCGCGCGGCCACCTTGAGCTTGCTTTGGGGTGGTTCGCGAGCCACCCCAGATGCAAGCCGGGGGTGGCGGCG
The DNA here is from genome assembly GCF_958979055.1 of Alnus glutinosa. NCBI lineage: Eukaryota > Viridiplantae > Streptophyta > Magnoliopsida > Fagales > Betulaceae > Alnus > Alnus glutinosa. The sequence continues at coordinate 22,661,098 of NC_084888.1, read as the reverse complement.
AGCCATGCCGAAGGTGGCCGGCGCCACCTCCTCCCCTATTGGTGGCAGCCACCCCCTTTTTTTTTTTTTTCCTTTGTTTAATTTTGACAGTATTTATATGTAAATTTTGATTATACAGTTAGAGTATTTGAGTCATTTCAAGTTTTTTCAAGAGATTGACTGACGAAAGGAGAATTTTGGTAAGTAAATGGTAGTTCAATGTGGTCAGGTGGTGAGAGTGTCAGTTCGTGGGGGCATATTGATGGAGGCTGGTAGTTCGTGGGAGAAAAATATAATTACTCCTTCATCTTTTTAAGCTAAAATGCAAATTTTAAGGGTACATATCTAAAGACAAGCACGTTTTTGGGGGCATTTTTTGGGTAATTTTTATTTCATTTCACTTGATTAAACTTGTTTCTTTTACATGAGTGGCAGCTACCTGAATGTAGGTAATTGATGGTTATTTGGTGCTGCTGGTGATTATCTTATAGATTTATGCACGCATAAGTACCACATCCTGGGATGCAAAACTACATCATGTGTTCTACCAGTAACCAATTGAACAAAGCTAAGTTTTTCTCTTCTTTTTTTCCCTGATATTTTCCTATTTTTTTTCCAAACAGTAAAAGAAAATGAAAAGATAACAAGATATTCTCAAGGAAAACACGCAATGTATGAAAAGCTTCAATCTACATGCATGGAACAACTTCAACGGAAACATTTTCTTACATGTTTGGCCCCGTGACAATCACCATATTTGATGCTTCTGAGAGAAAGAGATTGTTGGGCTGCAAAATGAAAAAGATTCAACTCCATAGGTACTGCAGAATATTTGAAAAAAATAAATAAAAAAAAAACGGAGGTCGAAAAAGAAAAAGGAAAGAAAGGGTCCTACATAAGAAAGAATCTGACACAAGAAATCAAACTATCAAAAATGGAAAAATACATACGACAATGTCATTGTGTATGCTTTCCAGGATGGGGTGCCTTCCACCATCAATAGCCATTGGGCCATTATCTGACAGATGTGTGACACGTTTAGGCATATCCCGTATTTCACTTCCAAGAGTCACTAGAGAATATGCCAGAACAAACCAAATCGCTTACCCGTAAATTCTGGTCTGGTATATCGATCAACAGGCTTAGTGGATATTGTATGAGCAAATGAATTGACAATCATATCCAAAAGGCATAAGACCTCCGCAAGCAGAGTGAGCACAGAGACATCCTCCCGTATGGCATCTAAAAGTGCTGAATGTCATACCATGAAGTAAATATATATCCACAAAGTATAACAACACTTTTTACCAAGGGCATAACAAACTTAAAAAAGAAAGGTGCACACGTCTAAAGATTTTGTTTAATCATTTACCCAAATGATTATCCACAAAGACATCCTCCCGTATGGCATCTAAAAGTGTTGAATGTCATACCATGAAGTAAATATATATCCACAAAGTATAACAACACTTTTTACCAAGGGCATAACAAACTTAAAAAAGAAAGGTGCACACGTCTAAAGACTTTGTTTAATCATTTACCCAAATCCTCAAACATTTTATATGTATAAAAATGCCAAGAGTAACATATACATATATCCCAAGTTTTAAAGATAAATGGAATTCAAGAATTGGCATTGAATAGCACTAAGCTTTTGTTGGTATCTGCAGTGCATACACGAGATACTAATGGCATTAATATAAAAGTGTTAGAACAAAACTACATCTAACTACATAGGTAAATAAGAGAAATAACAAAAAAATAAAATTTATGCATTAGACACAATGACAAGGACAGTAATCTAACAACCTCCTGCATATGAGAATTTAGTATCTAAAAGGTTGGTGGTTTTTCTAAAGATTTAGTTATGAAAAGGTCTGGAAAATTTAACAGTCAAGCTATAGATATGAATTAAACTATCATGGATTCCAATAATAAAGAAGAAATTCACTCCTGTTAGAAGAGTGTATTAGGGCTTGGGGGTATTTTGGTCAGTGTCATATTTCTCAAAACTTATATAATAAGATGTGTGAGGTAGGCTATGTAAGTTGCACTAGCCTCCTCTTTCTCTCTAATATTTTCCATGCAAACTTCTAAACATGGTATCAGAGCCTAGGGTTTAATCCTTTCCCTAATATTGTGTCTTTCTCTTTCCTTCTTTTCGTTCTTCTTTTTTTTTTTTTTTTTTTTTTTTTTTTCTTCTCTCTCGCCCACTCGTCTTGCTTGTGATCGAAGGAAACTGAAGTATTAGACTTAATGCCCGTGTTAGGAGAGCAATGGCACCGAGATCATTGTCATTAGTGGTGTTATGTCGCCATCATCGCCATGGTTGGCTCAGTCGTTGTTGGTGGGTTTGGTGTAGCCAACAAAGCTGTGCTCATGGCTATTGGGGTTTAAGTTGTTCCCTTTTTTAAACGAATGCATCAGGGTAGTTGGTTTGTGTAGTCAGTCAATGATATTTGTGGTGGTTGGTACCATCTGCGGTGGCCGGAGGCAACTGTAGTGGTGGTTTGGTGATTTCAATGAGTGGGTATTGGTGGATATTGTGTAGAAAAAATAAAGGAGAAATATTATGATTACTTGATACTGTGCCATATGGATACATTGGGGAATGTAGATCAAGTGGGAAGGTTAGCCGGAATCATAGGGTGTGGAGTCGCAACCCTGCCGGTGAAGTATCTTGGTCTTCCATTGGGGGCTTCCTATAAGTCTACTCATATTTGGGATAGTGTAATCGAGAAGATAAAGCATAAATTGGCCAGTTGGAAAAGGTTATACCTCTCAAAGGGTGGTAGAGTCATCCTTATTAAGAGGACCCTCTCCAATTTACCTACGTATTACTTGTCTTTATTCCCTCTCTCGAAGAGTGTTGCTGCTCGCATTGAGAAGTTACAACGGGATTTTGTGTGGGGTGGGATTGGTGAAGAATTTAAATATCACTTGGTGAGTTGGTCTAAGGTTTGTACCCCAATTTCAGAGGGAGGGTTGGGTATCAGGAACTTGGTGATGTTCAACCGCGCTCTGTTAGGTAAATGGTTGTGACGGTTTGGGATTAAGAGAGATGCTTGGTGGAGAGTTGCGCTGGACTTCAAGTTTGACAGTTTGTGGGGCGGGTGGTGCTCCCTTGAGCCTGTAGGTGCATTTGGAGTGGGATTGTGGAAGAACATCAGGAAAGGGTGGGAGACTTTCTTTGGATTTGTTAGGTTTGGGGTGGGGGATAGGGTTAGAACAAAATTTTGGCATGATCTATGGTGCGGGAATAAATTCTGAAGGAAGCGTTTCCTGTTCTCTTTGGTATTGCTTATACGAAGGATGTCTCAGTTGTGGATAATATGGAAATTTTGGGTGGTTCTACTCAGTGAAACGTAAGCTTTGTTAGAGAAGCGCATGATTGGGAAGTGGATGTCTTTACTTCCTTCTTCCAAGTGTTGTACTCAGCTATTGCGAGTAGAAGTCGCGCATATAGGCTTTGGTGGGTCTTTTCCAAGAGAGACCTGTTCAAGGACAAGTCCTCCTTTAGCTCCCTAGCTTGCTCGGAAGATAGCTGCTTTCCTTGGAAGAGTGTGCCAGACTTAGGCTCCTTCAAGGGCGGCTATTTTTGCGTGGTCAGCAGCCCCAGACAAGATCCTTACAGTAGATAATCTTAGAAAGAGGCATGTTATCATAGTGGATAGATGCTGAGAAATAGGGAATCAGTGGACCACCTTCTTCTTCACTGTGATGTGGCTTCCGCTCCATGGAATTCTCTCTTCACTCTATTTAATATGTCTTGGGTTATGCCTAGAAGAGTTATCGACTTGTTTGCCTGTTGGCGGAATTCTGAAAGGCCGAAGAGTGTTGCGATTTGAAAGATGGTGCCAATCTGCATTTTTTGGTGTGTAGAAGGACATAAATCTTAAGTGTTTCAAGGACATGGAAAGTTTCATGGAAAATATTTTAGCTTTGTTCTTACATACTCTATCTTTGGACGGTAGCTTTTTTGTCTCATTTTTCCCTTAGTTTTGTCGATTTCCTGGTTCGTTATAAAAGATTTACTTTATAAAAAAAACAATAGGAAAAACAAAGAACCTATTATGGAAATAAATAATAAAATATGACAATCAAAGCATAATCAAATTAAGGAGAGAAATTAGGGAGAAAATCTTTCCATCTTCAACACTCCCCCTCAAGCTGAGTCATAGATGTCTTGTATGCTTTAGCTTGCATAAAGCTGAATGAAAAACATTGCTAGACATTCCCTTTGTCAAGGATATTTGCAAGTTGTTCTCTATCTACAAGTTGTTCTCATGTCTTCACATATGGTGTCCAGATGATATCTTCTGAAGGACCCCTTTAGACTTATTGTAGGACGGCCACAAAATCTCCAACAAGTGCCCCGACATCTTGAGCCTCGTGTATGGAGTGTTGAACTCTCACTATAGGATGTCGCCTAACTCTCTATCCCCATTTTTCAGACATCCAACTAAATCGCTCAATTTTGTGTGCAGGGTTGGATTCTCACTATGGGAGGTCACCTGACTCTCTATTCCCATTTTGTGAGTTTTCAAATCCAACTAAATAGCTCCAACACAAAATCACTTGGGCTCAAGCTCAAGGGAGAATAAAAAGAAACTATTTATCATCAATACCAACAACAACGTTTGAAGAAACCAACAACTGCAACTTGTAACTTACTCTAGTACTCCCCTTGAGCAACAAACCTAATGGTTGCTCTAATGAATTGGCTGGAATATGCTCTGAACCGGCAAGAGAATGCTTTGAACCGGCAAGAAAGTGCTCTCAACAGTCACTAAACCCCTTGAACCGGTATAAAATTTGCTGAACTGGTCAGGAAAACTCACTGAACCGGATAAAATAGACAAGAAAATAGACAAGCCAGAAAAACATCGAGCACCACTGTGCAAGGCACACCAACAACAAACCACTGTGAAAACACACGATAAACGAATTTTTTTCCTTTCCAACTAGAGACGTTCACTATGTACAACTCTTTTTAGAGCTCTTATCAAGGCATTGCCCGTGTGGGCACGGGCAGTGCTACTACCAACGGAAGAAAACCAAAAAAAAAAGAAAAAAAAAGAGGGGTTTAGCCAAGGATCTAAACACGCTCTAATACCATGTAGAAAAAACTACATAAATATTATGATTACTCGATTATTTGATATTGTGCCATAAGGCTACATTGATTAAATAGGGAAAACCTAGAACCTACTATGAAAATAAATAATAAAATATTAAAATCAGGGAGATAATCTTTCCATCTTCAAGATATTGCGCGGTTGTGATCAGCTGTGGTTCCTTTCGACTTTGTCACAGTGGTCGCCGGCACAGTTTGGGTTACTTCGGCAACTTTTCAGTGGCTATCGGAGAAGCTGAAGTCAATTTGGTTATGAATGCTCCTTGTCTCCTATCTGGGATAAGGGTATCCCAAGCTCAAGTAAGGATAAGGCTATTCGCATTTTAGTTTGGGCTGGGTCCAGCCCAAACCGAGAACGGGTCAGGCCAGTTCACCTCAACTCCAAGTCGAGTCAGAACGGTTCCTATATCGAACAACCCGGTTTGTTAGGCCGACCCACTTCAATTTACTAGTTCCGGTCACCACCCAGTGTGGTTCATCGTATTTCTGCCAATCCAGTCCACTTCAATTCATTTATTGGCCGGTTCGGGAAGGTTTGATTCACTTTACGGCTGGTTCGGCCCGGTTTAGGCCAGTTCGATTCATTTTGCAGTCGGTTCCGGCCAGTTCGATTCATTTAAATATAGATAGAATTTTGTTTCTATGTTTGTAATTCAAACTCTAGATAGGTTTATGTAATTGATCACAGTTCATATAACCTCTTCCTCTATATATACGTTCATACACATCAATAGAAAGTATTGAACTTCAAAGTCTATTAACCCTCACCTCAAATCAAACAAAGTTATAAAACTTATACCACCCCCTTCTAACATGTTTCCACACGCCCACTCTAAAAGTACCCAAAACCTCTTTAGAACACCAACCACCCCTTAAACTTTGAAATTTCGCTTCAATCACCGATCTCCATAATGCCTCTCTCTCTCCCTAGCATACCTCCACACCCATTTTCCCAAAAGAGCTCGATTAAACTAAATGAAGTTGTGAACTCCCAACCTACCTGATTTTATTGGACTACAGATCCTGTTCCAATTCACTAAATGGAATTTAAGCAATTATATGTATGATTCACCATAGATATAGATAATGTCAACTCATGAAGTTAACAATATAGAAGAATACACTTATCAGCAATTCAGTACAACCTTCCAGGCAAACTTCAGTTCGTATATAGCACTCCGCAGCTGCAGACTTGTTTCGAATATTTAACTGCAAGTTTCATTGAATGGATCAAAGTATGGATAATTTGTCCAAAGTTGAGACAGGATCCACAAATGGATGACTAATACATACCGTAGTGATATACTAGCACGCAAGCATGGACACACACATACATAAGTTAACACATGGTGAAAGGTCGAACTCCACACATAGACACACACATGTAGGTTAACACATGGTCAAAAGTCAAGCTCCACTATTAAATGAAAAATGCTACATACACTCCCAAATGTACACTCCCTGATGTGGCAGTGAAAATCACTATTAAATTTGAATTTTCACTGCCACATCGGGGAGTATGCACTTGGGAGTATAGACTTGGAAGTGAATGTAGCATTTCTCCTATTAAATATCATAATACACTTAATTTTACCACATGTTGACCACAATAATGAATAAATAGATTAGCATTGATGCTCAAATTCCAATAACATTCATTGCCTATTTTTTAAAACACTATTAATCAACCTATCATAAAAAGTTTGAAATGAAACATCACCTCGGCTGCCAACATGTGTGTCCAAGATAAAATGTCAATGACATGCTGTATATGAAAGGAAATGTTTCCATGATTGAGTTGGTATTTAATGAACATCCTGCTGAGTAAGTTATTTTCTTTTCCAATACTTATCCCCCCAACATTGTCAAGATTATATCTCAAAATGTTTTCTGCAAGATTGCAACACCCCATTTAAACCCGATCGATGTCAAGGTTAGGAATCCGTGGTGAATTGAAACATATCACTACCACCTCACTTTTAATGAAGATTAATATGCAACATTAGGATCATCCCACATTTGATATGGCATGAGTCATCACAGCTAGACCAATCAAATGCACATCAACAGCATTACAAATACAACTCTAATGAATATGATTGGGGGGGCGGGGGGCGGGGTTACTATTAAGATCAGGTGGCTTGAAAAATAGTATAATTGTCACTTCATATACTAATAGATTGAGTAAATTTCTCACCATCTCATGACCACTAAAACATGATACATTGAATAGACTAATGTTAAAATGATCATAATACTCACAGAAGCAAGTTCCAGAGTTGAGCAATGCATATTGTTCCCATGTTTCAAGACCTGATTTAAGTCGCATAATCATATGATTATAAGAAATTATTACTAAGGAAATCCTCACAAATAATAAAGTACCAAGAAAAGATCTTATGCCCAACCTGAATGAAATTGCTAGGAAGCTTTCCCTGAATATCCTTCCGTGGTATGCTAAAGTAAAACCCTTGCCTATTGTTAAATGGGAGTTTCAAATTGGGCAATTTGAAATCTTCACGATACTTGTTTGCAAGATTATGTATGGCTGTCAATTTAATATTGAATAGTTTTTAGGTCGACCTTACACTGCAGTGGTATACACAAGAAGACCAGGAAGACAAAGAAAATTGACTCAATTGGTTGTACAAAAACCTTCACTAGTATCACAAAAGGACCTCCTTGCTATATCCAAAAGTCCATCAATTCCAGCCTTGACAGCAAAACACTGCTGTGTGCGGGCAACGAAAGGAACCCGTGCATGAAGAACGTCTTCATCAATCACCTCTCCAATCCTGAAATAAGTACAGCTTATTGAGAATATTCGAACATGGCTGTTTATGGGGTATCATACACATGACAAAGTTGGTGCCATGATTGAAACTGTTAGAATAATATATTAGGGTTTGAGGGTATTGTGGTCATTGTAATATTCCAAAGCCTATATAATAATGTGTGAGGTAGGCTACGTAAGACAATATAACGTGCCTCCTCTTTCTTTTCACAAAACCCTAATAACATGGTGTCAGAGCCTAAGGTTTAATCTTAGGGTTTAATTCCGTTCTTCATACTATACCCTATTCTCTAAATTATTATTTTTTTTCTTTTCCCTTGTTTGTCGTCATTCACGACAGAACCATAGAAACTCCAAAGACCTGATTGTGCTGTATCTCGAAGGAATCTAAGGCACTGGGCTTCATGCCCGTGTCTGGCAAGCGGCGGTGGCGCAATCACGGTTATTAGTGGCGTGATCTCGCCGTCATGGTTTGCTCCGTTGGTTTGCTCTGTTGGTTGTCGCCGGTGTTGGTTGCGATGGCTGGAGCTGTGCTTAGTGGTGGCGTCGGTGCAGTCTGTGGAGGTTGACGTCGTCTGCGGTTGCCGGAGCCACGTTTAGTGGTGGTGTGGCTCTCCCGGTGGTTGTTCAGTGCGTGGGTTCAGTGGAGATTGGACTGACGTGGTCACCGGCCGTCTCGGTTGTCGCTGCAGAGGACCTGCGTCGGGCCGGGTCACTCAAACCCGCATGGGTCAGCCCAGTCCATTCGGTTTAGTTCCGCCCACTCCGTGTTCCGGTCAACCCGACCCGCTTTTAACTCGATCCAGTTCATCCAGTTCCAAACCCGGTTCAGACATTCCAGATCCGGTTCAGCCAGTTCCAGATCCGGTTCATCCAGTTCCCGACCCGGTTCAGCCCATTTTAGACCGGTTCAGCTTGGTTCAGGCCCATTTTACACACTTTATTGCTTGTGTTGTGTTTTTGGGCTTTCTTCTTCTTGTTGGTACACTTTGGGGTAGTTTCGACTCAGCATGACTACTCCTACTAAATTAGATATACCCACTTCGGCTTCTATGGGTAATATACCACTGACATCCGTGAAATTAAATGGCAAAAATTATGTCTATTGGGCACGTTCTGTTGAGGTATCCTTGCGCGGGAAGGGTTTGTATACTCATTTGCAATCAGGCAAACCGACTGATTCTACTTCCACCAGCCTTTGGGATCAGGAAGACAATCAGATTATCTCTCTTATGCTGAACAGTGTTGAACCTCACATTGGATCCTCGTGTATTTATCTTCCTACTGCCAAGGATATTTGGGATCATCTTAGTCATATGTATTCTGGTACTGGCAATATTACTCGCATTTATGAAGTCTGCAAACAATACTTTGGACTCGAGCAAGGTGCTCAGCCTATGGACGAGTATTACAATCAGGTTGTGGCCATCTGTCAGGAGCGGGACATGTATCAACCACTCTCAACTGATCTACAGAAAATGGGCAAGCAACGTCAAGATGTGGATGTGGTTCGCTTTCTTCTCGGTTTGAAACCTGAGTATGAGTCAGTTCGTGCACAGATCTTGGGTAGTTCAGATCTCCCATCTCTTCCTGAGGTTTTTTCTCGTATTCAGCGTGCTACTCTATTTGATCATGGCCCTGTGTTGAATTCTGACCGTGAGGGTGATCGCGCTGCTTTTATTGCTGCCCGTGGTGGTTCTGGTAGTTCCCGTGGAGGACGTGTCAGTAGAGGTGGTCGTGGTTTTCTCGGTGGACGTGATTCTCGAGGTAGTGGTCGTACGGGCGGTCGTGGGTCTCGCAAATGCACTCATTGTGGCCGAAACAATCATTCTGTGGATTATTGTTGGGATCTACATGGCACACCATCTGGGTTTGCCAATCAAGTGTCTTCTCAAGCAGATTCTCTAGCCACCTCTGGACCCCCTGCTCCATCCAGCCTCAATTTGGAGTGTGATGTCATCTCCATTCCGAAAGATGAGTATGCTCAGTTCTTGGCCCATAAGCAAGCTTCTTCCTCTTCCACTGCTACTCTTGCTCAGTCAGGTACTGCATCTCACTGTCTTTTATCCTCCACTAGCAACCCATGGGTTATCAATTCTGGCGCAAATGAACACATGACTGGTTCGTCCACTTCCCTTTCTGATTATCATTCTGTTGTTACACCTAAAAGTGTCACTCTTGCTAATGGTTCCCTCTCCCAAGTGGCCGGCTCAGGCACTACCCATTTGAGTCCTGACATTGAGTTGTTGTCTATTCTACATGTTCCCGGTTTTCCCTTTAATTTGTTATCTATTAGTAAAATTACCAAAGCCCTTCATTGTTCAGTTAGTTTTTACCCCTCTTTGTGCATATTTCAGGATCTCAAGACGAAGAGGATGATTGGCATGGGGCATGAAGTTGGTGGCTTATATTATCTGGACCTCGCACCTACACCCGCCTCTCGCGCTTTGCAGTCCTCGGCCTCCGCTCTTCAATGGCATTGTCGTCTTGGTCATCCGTCTCTTCCTACTTTGAAGCATCAAGTCCCAAGTCTTTGTTCTGAGTTGTCTGTGTCTTGTGAAGCTTGTCAGCTTAGTAAGCATTGTCGTGTTTCTTTTCCGTCTAGAGTTGTCCGTAGGGTTTCGAGTCCTTTTGAGTTGGTTCATTCTGATGTCTGGGGTCCCATTAATATCGCGTCCAATAAATTCCATTATTTTGTGACTTTTGTGAATGATTTTTCCCGTATGACATGGTTATTTTTAATGAAAAATCGTACTGAGCTATTCTCTATTTTTCAAATTTTCCGCAATATGGTTAAAACTCAATTTGCTCAGAAAATCCGTCTCTTGCGTTCGGATAATGCCAAAGAATACACATCCGGTCATTTTACCTCTTATTTGTCTGATAAAGGCATTATCCATCAAACCTCTTGTGCTCACACTCCACAACAAAATGGTGTGGCCGAACGCAAGAATCATCATTTATTGGATGTTACACGTTGTCTCTTGTCTCATATGCATGTCCCCAAACAATTTTGGAGTGATGCTGTTCTCACTGCTTGTTATCTCATTAATAGGATGCCCTCCTCGGTCTTAGATGGTGTTTCTCCTCGTTCCCTTTTATATCCTTCTTCCTCCCCGTTCTCCTTGCCCCTTAAGGTATTTGGGTGTATTTGCTATGTCCATAATTTAGGTCCCGGTTTTGATAAACTTGACCCTCGTGCTACTAAATGTGTATTTCTTGGATATTCCTCCACTCATAAAGGATATCGTTGCTATAGTCCTGTTCTTCGACGCTACTTCACTAGCGCCGATGTCACATTTGTTGAGTCTCTCCCCTATTTCCCTGCTACAACTTCTTTGGGTGACTCTTTTCTTGCACCTGATGTTGCGTTCATTCCGCTGCCTGTTCCATTTCTCTCTGAGCCTGCCTCTGCTCCTCCAGTCTTGTCGCCACCACACTCGCCTGCCCCACTCCAAGTTTATACGCGTTGACCACGCCCATTAGCTCCTGCTCCTCCACCATCATCCTCACCGTCTTCAGATCCAGTGTTTCCACCTGCATCAGACTCCTTGCCCATTGCCCTACGGAAAGGTACACGTTCTTGCACTACTAACCATCCTATCAGTCAATTTGTATCCACTAGTTCTTTATCTCCTTCACTATCTTGTTTTATTTCCCACCTCTCTAGTATTTCCATTCCAAAGACAGTGCATGATGCTTTATCTCACTCCGGTTGGAGGCAAGCTATGGAATTGGAAATGAGCGCCTTGCATCAAAATGGGACGTGGGAGCTTGTTCCTTTACCACCTCATAAGAAGACTGTTGGTTGCAAATGGGTCTTCACAGTTAAGTTTAATCCTGATGGTTCTGTTGACCGATTGAAAGCTCGGCTGGTTGCTAAAGGCTATACACAAACGTATGGTATTGATTATGATGAAACTTTCTCACCCGTTGCCAAAATTTCTTCTGTTCGTGTTCTTATTTCTTTGGCTGCTACTCTGGATTGGCCCTTGTTTCAATTGGATGTCAAAAATGCCTTTTTGCATGGGGATTTGCATGAGGAGGTTTATATGGAGCAACCACCTGGGTTTGTTGCTCAGGGGGAGTATCCAGGCCGTGTCTGTAAGTTGAAAAAGGCATTATATGGTCTCAAGCAATCACCGAGGGCATGGTTTGGAAAATTCTCTGAAGCAGTATTGAAGTTTGGTCTTCAGAGATGTCAGACGGATCATTCAGTATTTCACTTACACACTAGTGCAGGCTATATATTTCTTGTGGTATATGTAGATGATATTTTTATTACTGGAGATGATTCAGAAGGCATTGCTCGTTTAAAACAGTTTCTACAACAACAGTTTCATACAAAGGATTTGGGCAAACTTCGATATTTCCTAGGTATTGAAGTTGCTAGATCTCGAACAGGTATCAACTTATCTCAGAGAAAGTATGCACTTGATTTATTAGAAGAGACAGGTCTCTTGGGTTCTCGACCAGTTGATGTTCCGATGGATCCAAATAAGAAATTATTGAAGGGTGAAGGTGAATTATTTGAAGATCCGGGCAGGTACTGTCGTCTAGTTGGGAAGTTGAACTATCTTACTATCACCAGGCCAGATATCTCATATGCAGTTAGTGTTGTTAGTCAGTTCTTGGAGGCTCCTCGGGTTTCACATTGGGAAGCTGTTACTCGCATTCTTCGGTATTTGAAGAGAGCCCCTGGTCTAGGAATACTATATAGACCAAATGGACATCTTAGAGTAGAAGGTTTTACTGATGCAGATTGGGCAGGTTCTCCTTCAGATAGACGGTCTACTACAGGTTATTGCACATTCTTTGGTGGTAATCTTGTCACTTGGAAGAGTAAGAAACAAACAGTAGTGGCACGATCTAGTGCTGAAGCAGAGTACAGGGCAATGGCTCATACTGCTACTGAATTGACCTGGTTACAACATTTCCTTCAAGAGATTGGGTTCTCAGCTCCTACTCCTATTCCGTTATTTTGTGATAATCAGGCTGCTTTACATATTGCATCTAACCCAGTTTTTCATGAAAGGACTAAGCATATTGAGGTTGATTGTCATTTCATCAGAGATAAGATACTCGATGGAGATATATCTACAGCATACGTGAAGTCTGGAGACCAGTTAGCTGATGTGTTTACAAAAGCTTTGTGTCGGAACCAGTTAGAGTGTATTTGTAACAAGCTGGGCTTATATGATATATATGCTCCAGCTTGAGAGGGAGTGTTAGAATAATATATTAGGGTTTGAGGGTATTGTGGTCATTGTAATATTCTCCAAAGCCTATATAATAATGTGTGAGGTAGGCTACGTAAGACAATATAACGTGCCTCCTCTTTCTTTTCATAAAACCCTAATAACAGAAACAATCTCATAGCTCTTAATACCTCAATCATCACTAATTATTAGCATCACCACTACAATCATCATTATATAAAATTCGGTGTGACAAATCACGGCTGAGTGAGCACATATGCCTGTAAACTGGCTGGGTTGAACCAAGAGGAGGCTTGTCCAAACTTAGCCCAAAGCACAAGTGTCTCAATCAAAGCTAAAGCAACCCAAAATGTTAAATAAACATATCTCAGCCCAAACACGGCCTGTGGTGTTCAGGTTGGCCCATAATTGGAAACAGCAGATAAAAGAGATGATAGTCAATTACAGAAAACCATGAACTTGCCTTACAAACTGAGTTAAACTATGGACCATGAAGTTGAAAGCTACCAGTTCAACCACCAAGGAATACATGTTTGTTGAGTTTTGATATACAAATTATATAGTATATAGGTCGAATATTCACAAAATATATACATATGTTATTTCGATTAACTTTGATGCTAGGAGTGTTCGTTCTAGCCGGGGTAAAGGCCAAAGGACTGTTGATGTAATGTAGTCTAGGGTGTTTTTGGCAGGTTTAGGGTTTGGGCTTTGGATCTTGGTACTCGGCTGTTTGTGGGTTTTGTGGGTTTTCTCTTTTGTTTTTTTTTTTTTAAAAAAAAAAAAACAAAAAATAATTATATATATATATATATATATATATATATATATATATATATATATATATATATATATATATATATCTTTGCTTACATAGAAAATAAAAAAAAAAAAAAAAAAAAAAAAAAAAAAAAAAAAATTGGCATAGGTAGATTTGGGCTGAGCAAAGCACAGCCCGAGCTGCATGAGTTTCATTCTAGAATTCTGGACCAAGGTCGGCCCAAATATATCTAGGCCAAGCAAACGGCTTCAAGCGAGCTTGGCCAAGTAGATATTCTACTTATCCTTCTTTATTTCCACATGAACCGTGTTAGAAGAGTTTGTTAGGCTTTGTGGGTATTTTGGTCATTGTTGTATTTATCAAAATGTATGTAGTAAGATGTGTAAGGGTCCGTTTGAGTTTACGATTTTAAAAAGTGCGATTTAAAAATAGCGATTTTAAAATGTAAGATTTTAAAAAGTGATTTTTAAAAATGCAGTTAAGCGTTTGGCAAAATCGCAGTTTGGCCTTTAAAATCGCAAGTTAGCCTTATAAAATACTGCGTTTTTAAAAAAGCACCACATTGCTTGCGATTTGAATAAACACTTTTCTACGTTTTCAAAATCACAATTTTTTAAAAACACAGTTTCCAAACAGTTCATTTTCTGCGATTTGATTTAAAATCGCACTTTTTCTCTACGAAATCGCAATCCCAAACGCACCCTAAGGTAAGCTATGTAAGGGAAACAAGTCTCCTCATTCTCTCTAATGTTGTTCATGCAAACCTCACAACATGGTATCATCGCCTAGGGTTTAATTCCTTTTACTGAGATCCTCGGTTTTTCTCCTTGCTCTTTCGCTCCCCCTTCTTTTCTTTTCTTACTTTTCTCTCACCCAATCTACATGTGCTACTAAGTGAAGAGAACTGATATACTAGGCTTGATGCCCACATTAAGCGAGCGATGGTGTTGAGGTCAGGATCATCAATGGTATGATGTCGCAGTCATCGCCATTATTGGTTCTGTCGTAGTTGGTGGGTTTGATGTAACCAGCAGAACGACGATCGTGGCTGCTGTGATTTAGGTGTTTCCCACAGTGAAAATTCAAGCAAGGTGGCTGGTTGGTTGGTGCTCTTTGTGTTTGTTAGTGCCGTCTCTGGTGGCCGAAGCAGAGGGTAGTGGAAGTTTCATAGTTTTAGTGATAGTTGCAGTGATTTATTTATTTATTTATAAGTAATAAAATTTTATTAAAAAAAACGTAAGGCGCCCCTAATTACACAGGAAAACCAAACTAGCCCACAAAAAGAAACCCAACAAGCCCGTAAGAACCTAAAGCCCTCAAACCCGAAACCCATATGGAGCACTCAATGCTATAGCACGTGAGCCTTGCATTTCCCTCACCAAGAAAATGCGCTTGTATCACCGTAGTTAATGGAGCTTTCCAAATTCAACAGCTCCCTCCTACCGTTTGTCTTTGGACACACAGCCTTAACTTCTCAATTAAAATCCTCTTCAATGGCATCCAGAATTGCCAAGGACTGATCCTCGTCCTCATCACCATCCAACACCCAATCCAAGGGCAAATCGGGAGGAAAAACACCCAAAGGGTAGGGGGTGTTTAATCATCGATAGTTGCAGTGGATTTTGAATGGGTTTAATCACCGTTTGACTTTTCTACTGTCATCGTCATGGTTGTCAACATTGTTCGAGTGTCCCAGAGAAATTCCAATGAGCTCCGGAGAAAAAGAAGCTTGTTTGGTTGCGGGTGCTTACTTTTCCTTATCTAGGATAAGGATATCCATAACCTAATTCAAGTTGTTCATAATCCATGGATATCCCATCCATGGTTTAGTTTGTCCAACACAACTTCACTATAGCCCAAACCGAGAACGGGTCCAACCTGTTTTGCCCAATTCTAACTCGGGTCAACCCGTTTCGTCACCCTGACCCCGCTTCGGTTTGACTCATCTTACCGGTTATTCCACTTCAAGCTGCTTTGAGTTTTTCGACTGGTTCAGACTATGTTGGTTTATTTTTCGGCCAGTTCTAGTTCGGTTTTGGCATATTTCAGCCAGTTCAGGTCAGATTTCTGGTTATTTTGCCTGGATCAGACCAGTTTCTGTTCATTTATGCAATTTTTTGGTTGTTTTGATTTGGTTTGGAGCTGTTTCTTGTATTTTTGGCATATGTCAGTACTGTCAGTGGGTTTTCCATCTAGTTTTTGTGGTTCTTTGCTGCTTTCTTGGTTCTAGTTCGAGTTTTTGGGATTAATTGTCGTTGTTAGTACAGTATGTGGTGGATTAGACATACACTATGGCCATTAAATCTGATTTGATCACTTCGGCTCCTATGGTTAATGCTCCTATGACTTATGTGAAACTCAATGGGAAAAACTATGTCTAATGGGCGCCATCTGTGGAGGTATTCTTAACAGAGAAAGATCTGTATCATCATTTGAAATTGGGAAACTTTCAAACTCTATCTCCACTCAACTTTGGGACCAGGAAGACAATCAAATTATCTCTCTTATGTTGAATAGTATTGAGCCTCACATTGAATCAGGAAGGTGCTCAGATTGTAGACGAGGATTACAATTAGGTTGTGGCAATCTGTGAGTAGAGGAACATGTATCAGCCGCTCTCCATCGACCTAAAGACTATGGAAAAGCAACATCAAGATGTGGATGTGGTTTGTTTTCTTCTCAGCTTGAAGCCTGAGTATGAGTCTATTCGTGCGCAGATTTTGGGTGGTTTGGAACTCCAATCTATTTCTGAGGTTTTTTCCTCTGATTCAGCGTGCCCCTCTTTTGATCAGAGCTCTCAATTGAGCTCTAAGCATAATGGTAACCGTGCTGTTTTTATTGCTGTCGATGGTGGTTTTGGTAGTCCCCATGGGGTACGTGGCGGTTGGGGTGGTCTTGGTTTCCGTGGTGGATGTGATTCTCGAGGAGGTGATCAAACCGGAAGTCGTGAGCCTTGCAAATGCACTAAATGTGTCCATTTGTAATCATTTCGTGGATTATTGTTGGGATTACATGACAAACCATTTGGGTTTGGCAATCAGGTTTGTTCTCAGGAGGATTCTCCAGCCACATCTGGAACACCTGCTAGTTCGAGCCCAACTTTAGATCATGATATGATCTCTATTCCGAAAGATGAGCATGCTCAGTTCTTGGCCCATAAGTAGGCCTCTTCCTCTTCCATCCCTATTCTTGCTCATTCCCGTACTGCATCTCACTGTCTTTTTTCCTCCAGTAGCGACCTGTAGGTTATCGATTCTCGACCAAATGAACATACAGCTGGTTCATCTACTTCTCTAATTATCATCTTGTTGATACACCTCAAAGTGTCACCCTAGCTAATGGTTCCCTCTCTAAAGTTGCCGGCTCTGGCAATACACATCTAAATCCTGATATTGAATTTTTGTTTGTTTTACATATTCCTGGTTTTCATTTTTATTTGTAGTCCATTAGTATAATTACCAAGTTCTTAATTGTTATGCTAGTTTTTACCCTTCTTTGTGTTTTTTTCAGGATCTAAAGATGACAAAGATGATTGGTGTGGGACATGAAGTTGGTGGACTACATTATTTGGATCTCGCACCTACATCTCCCTCTTGTGCTTTGCAATCGTCAATCTTTGCTCTTCAGTGGCATTTTCATCTTGATCATCATCCCTCACGTTCTACATTGAAACATCAAATCCCTAGTATTCATCATGAGTTGTATGTGCATTGCGAAGCTTGTCAGCATCACCATGTCTCTTTCCGTCAAGAGTTCTTCGTAGCGTTTCGAGTCCTTTTGAGTAAGTTCATTCTAATGTATGGGGTCCAATTAATATAGAATCCATAAATTACACTATTTTGTGACCTTTGTGGATTATTTTTCTCGTATAACATGGCTATTATTAATGAAAATTGTTCGTAGTAATTATTTATTTTCCAAATATCCATAATATGATTAAAACTCAATTGGCTCAAAAAATCCATATCTTGCGTTCTGATAATGCCAAAGAATATACATCTGGCTCTTTTGCTTCTTATGTGCCTAATAAAGGTATTATCCATCAAACCTCTTGTGCTCACTCTAGAACAAAATGGTGTGGCTGAATGAAAGAGTCATCATTTCTTGGATGTTGCACGTTTTCTCTTATTTCATATGCATGTCCCCAAACAATTTTGGAGTGATGTTCTCACTGCTTGTTATCTCATTAATCGAATTCCCAGCTCAATCTTAGATAGTGCTATAGTACTATTCTTCGACACTGCTGCACTAGCGTCGATGTCACATTTTTTGAATCTACCCTTCTTTTCTTGGTGCTACTTCTTTGCGTGATTCTACTCTTGAGCCTGATGTATGCCCATACCGTTGCATGTTCTGACCCTATCTAAGTCTCTCTCTCCTTCTCCTTCTCCTTCAGTCTTGTTGCCTCCACGCTCGCCTGCCCCTCTCCAAGTCTATACATGCCGCCCACGACCAGCAGCTCCTACACCACCACCATCATCCTTATCGTCTATAGAACTAGTGCCCCCACCTGCATCCAACGCCTTGGCTATTGCTTTGCGGAAAGGTAAGCTTTTTTGTACTACCCAACATCTTATCTGTCAGTTTGTATCTACTAGTTCTTTGTCCCTATCACTTTCTTGCTTTATTTCATATCTCTCTAGTGTTTCTATTCCAAAGACAGTGTGCAATGCATTATCAAACTTTATTTCGAGGCAAGCTATGGAATTGAAAATGGAGGCCCTGCATCAAAATGGAAAGTGGGAGCTGGTTTTGTTATTGCCTGATAAACAAATTGTTGGTTGTAAATACATTTACACTATTCAGTGTAATCCTGATGGTTCAGCTAAACAGTTGAAAGCTCGTTTGGTTGCTAAGGGTTATACACAGACATATGATATTGATTACAATGAAACTTTTTCTCCAGTTGCCAAAATTTCTTTTGTCCGTGTTCTTGCTTTCTTTGGTTGCTCATCTCGATTGGCCCTTGTTTTAATTGGATATCAAAAATGCTTTTTTTACGTGGGGAGTTACATGAGGAAGTTTATATGGAGCAACCATCTGGGTTTGTTGCTCAGGAGTATCAGGGCTATCTGTAAGTTAAAAAATGCATTGTATGGTCTCCAGCAATCACAAAGGCATGGCTTGAAAATTTCTCTAAAGCAGTATTGGAGTTTGGTCTCCAAAGATGTCAAACAAATCATTCAGTATTTCACTCACATACAAGTGCATGCTATATTCTCCTCGTGGTATATCTACATGATGTTATTTCTAGAGGTGATTCAGGAGGTATTGGCTGATTGAACAATTTTTGCAGCAATGGTTTCATACAAATTACTTGGGCTAACTTCGATATTTTCTAGGATTGAAGTTGCTAGATCTCATACAAGTATCAGCTTATCTCAAAGAAAGTATATACTTGATTTGTTAGAAGAGATGGACGGGTCTTTTGGGTGCTCCTCCCGTTAAGGTTCCAATAGGTCCGAATCATTAATTACTGAAGGATGAAGGGGAATTATTTGAAGATCCTAGCAGGTATCGTTGTCTAGTTGGAAAGTTGAACTATCTTACTATCACCAGGCCAAATATTTCATATGCAGTTAGTGTTGTTAGTCCGTTGGGAAGCTATTACTCGCATTATTTGGTATTTGCAGAGAGGCCCTGGTCTTGGGATACTGTCTAGACCAAATAGTGTTGTTAGTATGTTCTTGAAGGCTCCTCGGGTTTCACATTGGGAAGCTATTACTCGCATTATTCGGTATTTGAAGAGAGCTCCTGGTCTTGGGATACTGTCTAAACCCAATGGACATCTCAAGGTAACATGTTTTACTGATACCGATTGGACAGGTTCTCCTTCAGATAGACGGTCTACTACAAGATATTTTACATTGTTAGGCGGTAATCTTGTAAGTTTTAACTTGAAAGAGTAAGAAATAGACAATGGTGGCGCGATCTAGTGTTGAAGCAGAGTATAGGGCAATGGCTCATACTACTATTGAGTTGACATGATTTCAACATTTTCTTCATGAAATTGGGTTCTCAGCTCCTACTTCTATGCCATTATTTTGTGATAATCAGGTTGCTTCACATATTGCATCTAACTTATTTTTTCATGAAAGGACCAAACATATTGAGGTTGATTGTCATTGCATCCAAGACAAAATACTTAATGAAGATATATCTACACAATTCGTTAAGTCTGAAGACTAGTTAACTTATATGTTTATAAAATCTTTATGTCATAACCGGTTAGAGTTTATTTATTCCAAGCTGGGATTATATGAAATATATGCTCCAGCTTGAGGTGTTAGAAGAGTTGTTAAGGTTTGTGGGTATTTTGGTCATTGTTGTATTTTTCAAAACTAATATAATAAGATGTCTCATGTACTACATAAGGGAAACGAGCCTCGTCTTTCTCTCTAATGATTTTCATGCAAACCTCACAACAAACTGATTGGATAGTAGTCCTACTTCAGCATAAAACATGAAATCTGGAATCATATTAAGAGGAGAAATGCTAGAGGTACTAAATCTTTTACTAAGAGATGGGTTCTGAGATGATGTAGAGCTCATTCATTGGAGATGATCAAAATAATTAATAAAAAGAAATGCTATAAGTACCAATAAATAAGCTCCACATCATTTTAGTACCCATCTCTTAGTAAAAGATTTAATGTTTCTAGCATTTCTTTATTAAGAGATTAAGAAAAAGTTTTGAACTGGTTTCAACCTAAGTAAATTCCTCCATCATTTTATTGAAAAAAAAAAAAAAAAAAAAGAAGAAGAAGAAACAAGAAGAATGATCAGAGTCATTATCATACTTTTTCTTTACAAGTAATAGCAGAGTTTATATCCTTAGTACATGAAGACAATGTAGACTACAAAAAGAATCTATTTGCTTCACAAGAGAATATAAGTAAAGCAGAAAGCGAGGGAAAGATGCCAGGGAAAGAGAGCCAATATTATAAATTGGTAGCACAACTATGGGGAATTTTGGAAATTGTATGGAATGCATTAAAACCAAGGTAATTTTATTCCTCAATAAGTGTTACATGATGTTTGAGAAATGAACAATTGCGAGTTGTTCACAGTCCTCAGGTTAAATTGAATACTCTGATCAGTGATTTTTAACAAATGGAGATTCTTAAAACTTAAAACAAGAAATTGGTAGTGCCCGTTAATTTCAGGACATAGCAGCAGGAAGCTTGTGACATACCTTTTTCTAATGGATGCATATTTCTCATTTTCACATACAGACTTGTAAATGTTTGCAAGAAGAAAACTTTTTGCATCCTTAAGCACCTACGATTTATGAAATAAAGTGACACTTCAAGACATACTTGAGTGCAGTAAAAATCATATGGCATATCATAGCAAGCAAACATATTTACCTTTGAGAGTAAGGGTAGTGCATCCAAAGCAGTTTTAAGGAGAATAATGCTTGAGATTAACATTTGGCTCTTTCTAGCATAATCAACGCCCAAGACTTCGTTTGTAACTTTCTCTGGCTTAAAGCAGAAGTGACACAGTACTCTATCTGAATGAAGGAAAGAAACATTTAATATAATACAATTGATGGATAAACTTCCAGAAGACTTTTTTTTTTCTAACTTTATTCAATTTCTTCCTTTCCTTTCGGCTTACCAGTCTCTTTTGGAAATTTACGCAGAACCTGGGAGAGTCCAAAACACAGCTGTTCATTCCTCATCAGCTCATCCTAAAATCAAACAATTGAAGAGACATGATGGATCTAAAACAATTATGTTGTGAGTTGCCCCTTAGGATTCTAACGCTACCACAAAATTAAACAAGAATTAACTTTACGTTATATGAATCTTCAACAGATCATTCCCAAGTGATTTTTTGTGCTGGCAAATTTAGTTGAAACAATATAGCAAGAAAGAGAGAAAAAGAAAAGAAGACAGAGAGAGAAAAAATTCTAAGATAACAGAATTAGGGTTCTCCTCTTGCTCATTTATTACTTATAGTTTCCACATATTGTAAAAATACATAAACGCCCCCCATCAACAATCTTGCATGCCCAGCTTGATTAAAATTGCTTGAAAGGCGCTACTTTGTAACGCCCCGACTTTATAACAAGTCGTAAGTGGAAATTATTTTTTTTCAATTTACCATGCAGCAGAAAAATCAGCAATAAAGCTTTGCCTTTCAATTGATCTCATAAACTCAACAATAAAACATACCTGAGCTTCTATTACATAATGTAAAGCCATTACAAACTCAAACCTTACTCTCCATATATCAACACTACAATATGCCACACGTGGCATAAAAACGAATTCTATAAAGATAAATTTAACTCAAATCATAACTTCACAAGCCTAGGGTCCCCCAGTACCTCAAGAAAAGACATCTAAGCACTACTATGAGATTCCCTCAATTTTCCATGCCTGCAAGTTCTACCACAACAACTATGCAATTGTGATCCTACAATTACATAGGTGGATTAATGAGTTTGCGGTTTCGGTATGTATAAGATTTACTAAGCATTTCAATATGAGCCAAATTTTCCGAAAATATTCCTAACATGATGATTATAATAACAACTATGTTAGGTTTACCAAAAGGAATCATTTTATATAATTCATAGCTGATAAAATAAGCACTGTAAAGTTGTATAATAATACATAATAAAATCCACTTATCTTTTCCTTGACATTTCTTTGATACATACATACATACATATATATATATATATATATATGCATGTTACTTGCATCTCATAAAATCCATATCTATATAAACATAAAGCAATGAAACAATTCAATAGCACATCACATTATTCATTATATGGAATGCAATCTTCTCCCATATTTCACTAGGAGACTCTTCTGGCTCCTCCGGCTTTCTAAGGGACTTGAACCCTTCGTTTACGGCTATCAGAAAACACCTTCAACTCCTCGGTTAACGTCTATAGGAGACACCTTCGACTCCTTCTTTAAACATCATTTCTTGAAACTTTCTAGTTTCTTATCTATCTGGAAGACAAATTCAGCTTCCACAATTAATATAAGAACACCCTCTAGCTTTAGATTCAACTTTAGGAAGACCTTTTGGCTTCTTATTTAACCTGGAACACACCTTCGGCTTCTACAATTAACATAGGAAAACTTTTTGGCTTCACATTCAACTTTATGAAGACCTTCTGGTCTTCTTATTTAACCTAGAAGGCACCTTCGGCTTCCATAGTTGACATAGGACAACCTTCAGACTTCATATTTAACTTAAGAAGACTTTATGGATTCCCAATTTTATTCTCTCTTATTCTCATTAATCAACAGGATGTAGTAACATGTCTCTCTTAAAATCATTCTTCTGTTCTCATAAACATCCTTTCATATTGCAAATCATTCCAACACGTGAAAATAATTGAAAACATATAATCTTGTTTTTTATAAAATACTCAGGCTCATGTAATTGTAATAATCATACCTCAAAAGCTTTACCAAATAGTTCAAAGTAAAACAGTATCATTTCTCAGTAAGTAGTTATACTTACAGATTCCCAGATCATTAAGTGGACTCCTGACTCCATACACTTTTCTTGTTGGCTCTTTTCGCAATTCTTCGCTTCAACCATTTATCTGGTAATTTACATGGGAGAACTAGTTTCAATCCTAAGCATCCCTCCAAACCTTAAACCCTATTTCACAAACAATCAACCACAAGGTTGGAGGCATGCCATGGAGTTGAGGATGCCGCTTTACATCATAATGGAACTTGGGCCCTGTTCCCTTCCCACCTATGAAACATATCGTTTGTTGTAAATGGGTGTATAATGTTATGTTCCATCTTGATGGTTCACTTCATCGCCTCAAGGCCCGGTTGATTGCAAAGGCCTATACCCAGACTTATGGTGCAGGCTATGATGAGACATTCTCTCATGTTGACAAGATCTCTTATGTTCGAGTCTTGATATCACTAGCAGCCAATCTTGATTGTCCTCTATATTAGTTGAATGTCAAGAATGCATTTCTCCATGGTGACCACCTTGAGGAAGTATATACAAGGCAACCACCTGAGTTTGTTGCTCAAGGAGAGTATAGAGATAGTGTGTGCAAGTTTAAGAAAGCATAATATGGTTTCAAGCAGCCACCAAGAGCATTGTTTGGGAAGTTTCCTGAGTTTGTCAAGGATTTTGGTCTCCATTGTTGTCAGCCAGATCATTCAATTTTCCATTTACAACCTGATGATGGATACATACTACTAGTTGTTTATGTGGATGACATTGTGGTTACTAGAGTGATTCTAGAGGCATCACCAAATTGAAACAATTCTTACAGCAGCACTTTCACACCAAAGATCTTGGCAAACTTTGGTTCTTCTTGGGAATTGAAGTTGCAAGAAATAACAAGGCATCAATTTATCTCAGAGGACGTATGTATTGGATATCCTCGAAGACACTAGATTGCTGGGGTCTCGACCTGTTGACACTCCAACTGGATATCCTTGGTGACCAATATGAACCAACAAAAGGAGCGTGTATGTTGTGTTTGCTACCATTGTGATATCATAGCAAGCTATTTCATCAGGGCACTTGCATTTGATTGGTTCTCTCTGTTCTCTCTCTTCATCTCCCCCGCTCTCTTTTTCTTCCCCTTGCTAGCGATGGTGCGTGTAAGCGTGTCCCGCTAGTGCTTAGTTCTGGTTCGTTCTTGCTGGGTGCGACTGTCGAGTTTTCTCCCTTTCTGAGCTCGTTTGGTGTTGGTTTTTGGCTGGTGGTGTTGAGGGGTTGTTTCGTGGGTATCTCTCCATGGGTCTTGTAGCTCTTCAGTCTTGGCAAAGATGGGGCGTTGCTTCTCTGTGGAAGTTAAATGTTTCTCCTTTTCAGCGAAAGCAAGAGTGTCTGAACTCCGCTTGGAAGAGAGGCTTTGAAGGCTTCAGGGAAGGACTTCGTCAAGTATTTCCGAGAGGATGCGAAAGCCTTGATGGTTCGAGGGGGTGAGAACAAGGCTGGCCGCTTCCTAGAGGTGGTAGCCTACGCCAAGGGTGGTCGAAAAGGGGCTATTTGGCTCCCTAAAGGCCATAAAGGTTGGGACTGGACTCGGGTTGTGGGTGAGTTGTGGAAGATGCTTTCTTTTCTCGGTTCAAAGGCTCGGTCGCTGGGTGCCGAGGCGTCTACTTCGAAGGGGATACAGAAGGGGGGTGGCGCTCCGGTGGGGGATTTTATTGGAAAGGCAGTAGGCCTGTTGTCGTTTGCGGAGGCAGTGCGCTCACCATTAACCGTCCCTGCCGTAGTTGGTCTGCCTCTGGTCCCGTCGACAAAGGTGGATTGGTACGAGGTGGAGAAGATTCCTCAGTTGGGGCGGTCCGGCATGACGGTTCAGCAGGTGGTGGATTGTTTCGCCTTGGAGAGGACTCCTTCTGGTCCATTGGGTAAATACCGTCGTGTAGATGGCTCCAGTGCTCGAAGCTGCAGTGGGTGCAGGAAGGCGTGCTCGATTGGCTCGAGTGAGTGTGATGCTTTGGGGCAAGTGGATGGGAGCTTCAAGAAGATTCTCGAGGCTTTTGGTGACAGGCTGGATTGGGTATGCGGGCGTTCAGCTTACTTGGGCAGGAGTAGGACCTCTTCTTTTGGGCTGAAACGGTTTTTGGGCTGTTTGGGTGTGGGCCGGGTATATAAGCATTACGTGCATAGAGGGATCCATCTATGAGATGGATCCAGGAGGTTGGGCATTATGCCCAACATCAAGAAGGCCAAAAGGATGGGTTTTGCACCGATTTTTGGATTCGATGATTTCCCAGCAGGTTTGAGTTCTCCGGCACCGGAAGCGTTCGGCATCTCAACTGCTTCTTTTCTGGCGTTTGTAGAATGTTCCTCTTCCATTCCTTCGGGGGTTTCTGCCCCGGAGATTGTCTTGGAGAAGTCTTCGACGGACGCTACTCTTCTTTCATGTTATTCCGGGGGCTTTACAGGTCCGGCGATCAAGTCTGGTTCGTTGTCGGCAAGGTCTGGGCAGGTCTCAATGGGGGTTTCTCCATCGGCAAGCAGTGGTTCTTCCAGTGTCCTTTCAGGGTTTCTCCATCGACAAGCAGTGGTTCATCCAGTTTCTCCTTCGACTGCCTCTGCCTTGGTGAGGCCTGTTGGTGGGGATCCTCCCTTGTCGTCTTCGTCTGAGGCCAGATCCGGGTTGTTGGAGCTGGGTGCTATCTGTTTTGAGAAGCTTGGAGGTCCTCCTGGGGTTTCAGCTGCCCAACCCTCGTCTGGTGGTGTTGGGCTTGCTTTTTTGTATCCGTTTGGCGTGGGTGGGTGCCTTCCCCCTTTCAGTGGGTTTTGTTTCCACCGAGGCCGTTCTCCTCGGTGTATGGGTGTTCTCTCCCAATTTTTACCTGGTATGTCTTTGAGGGAACAACAATCTTCTTGAGTCTTCGAGGTGGGTGAATCTTCGAAGGGGGTTGATCCGGAGGGAGGAGTTGTTTACCCCTGGGTAGTAGTGCAAGATGCTAGGTCGTGTTTTTGTACGATGGGGATTTCTTTCAAGGGGTCTAAGAAGGGTTTTCTGGATTTGTTGACTTTGGTTGATGAGGGGCAACACTTTGTCTCTGCTCCTAAGAAAAAAGGGAAAAGAGAGGTCAAGAATCTAGAATGCTCGATCAATTTCGGTGCTAGGAGTGTGGGTTCTAGCCAGGTTAGAGGAAAGAGGTTGGGGTTTAATGTAGGCTTTCTTCTATCTTTTGGGTTTTTTCGGGTGTTTTTCCTTTGTTTTCTGTTGATCTTTTGTTTTGGTGTCCTTCTTGTATACTCTTTGTATGCTTAGGAGCGTCTTTACGCTTTTTTAATGCTATTTCGTTTATTACCTATCAAAAAAAAAAAGAATCTCTTGAGAGACAAAGGAGACTTATTTTCAGATCCTAGCAGATACTGTTCAATGGTTGGGAAGCTCCATTATCTCACTATCACAAGGCCAGCCATTTCATATGCAGTTAGTGTGGGGTGTCAATTTTTAGAAGCTCCCAAACTTTCACATTGGGATGTTGTTATTCATATCATTCGATACCTGAAGAGAGCTCAAGGTTGAGGCATATTGTTTAGAAAGAATGGTCATCTCAAGGTAGAAGGTTTCACTAACGCAAACCAGGAAGGATCACCTTAAAATAGAAGGTCAACCATGGGGTATTGTACCTTTTTGGAAGGAAATCTCATAACATGGAAAAGTGAGAAGCAAAGTGTAGTTGTCCGACACTATGTTAAATGACTGTGACTTGTCGTTTTTCTCAACAGTAAATGACATGTCATTTTGAACAGGGCTAGACGACCTATCGTTTTCCATTCTACCCTAAACAACATGTCGTTTTTCTCCCAGACCAAAACCACTGCATGCAACCGTAACTTAAACTTCGTTTTTTTTTTCTCAAATAGCACCCATAACCAGCTGAAGAACCAAAAAAATAATAGCTTTACCAATTGATTCAACAAAAGCAACCCAAATCTCACATCTCACCCGCAAATCTCCCCCCACTGCTCGTCAGCCGCACTTGACAAAACGTGGGTCTCCTCCACCACTTCACCGATCGCACTTAACATAATACCCCAATGAAGAAATGCTCATGCAATCATCAATCTACACGGGAGCTACGGTCACGCTTGACAGAGCAGTTGAAGGATTTGGCTCTACGCTGACGTCAGCAACCATATGACACAGTGTTTCCCTATGTGTTTCTGGATTGGGGCAAGAATTGACTGCTCTAATACCAGATTAAATCATCAATTATCTCAAAAACTTAAGCTAATAGGAAATCGTGAACATATTCAAATAATTAATGTTCTCCTTTCACGTGTGGATTCAAACTCCCTATTATTGAGTGAGACCTAACACGTAGAAGAATTAAATGAAATGGGAGGTGAATTACGGAAACAATGTTCAAATTCAAGACCTCTACTCTAATACCAAGTTGAAACAATATACTAAGAAAAGAAGACAGAGAAAGAAAAGAGTCTAAGAAGAGAACACAGACTTTGGGTTCTCTTCCTGCACATATTATTTATAGTTTCCATATATTGTAAATATACATAAACGCCCCCCAATATTATAATAAAAAAAAATAACATAAAATAACACATCAATAAATTTATAAGCAGCTAATGAAATTTTAACCCAGACTGATAGCATAACACTGCCAATGTTTGGTAGCTTAGAGATGGATTGAACTTCAGAGAATGATGTGGGTGTAACACACTAATTCACCACGTCTCAAAATGTGGGCAGAAAAATATAAACTCTCTCTCCCTTTCCCTCTTTGCGCTCGCGATGGCTCGTGTAGGCGCGTCCCACTAGATCTTAGCCTTGGTCCTCCTTAGATCTTCTTTCCTTTCAGAGTTCTTCTGTGTTGTTGGTTTTTTGGCTGGGCCGTGGCGCCTGGTGCTTCTCTAAGGAGTTTGCTTTCTATAGCTAGCGGCAAGAATTTTAACAAACGAAGTCTCAGATGCCATTTACTTTGTGGTTATCTTTGTCTTAGAATGTGTGACAAGACTTCCAAAAATTCAAATTCCCAAGGAATATTAGAGTGAACAAGTTACGTGACTAGCATTTCGTGGGTATATATCACTCTCTCGCCGTTCTCCTTCTTCCCCTAGTGGCGGCACGTGAATGTGCATCCCACTAGGGTTCCGTTTCGTTCTGTTCTCTAAATGATGGCTTTGGAGAGGTGTTTCTTCATGGAGGCCAAAACTATCCCCTTCTTGGTGGAGGAAGGTAAGTCTGTGCTGAGAATGGAGGAGAGCAGGAAAGGCTTCTTAGGGGTTGTGCTCTTGGGCTTGCAATGTGCTACTTGGGTTGTCGCAGCGGTGAAGGAGGCTTTGCGGTCTCAGAGGGTCGAGGATTTTGTCAAATCCTTCCAGGAAGATTCGAAGGCTTGGATTGTTCGGAAAGGCTATAATAAGGCTCTCCGCTTCTTGGAGCTGACGATCTATGCAGTGGGTGGCTAGAGAGGGTTCATCCTGTTCCCAGAGGGACAAGGAAGGCGGGGCTGGAACAAAGCGGTTGATGAGTTGTGCAAGGTGATGGTTTTCCTTGAAACCACGTTTGTGTCTTCTCCCGTTGGTGTGTTGTCTGCAATGGAGAAAAAGGATGGGAAGGAGGTTTTGGGTTTGAAGGTTTCTTCCCCAAACTCGGGTGGGGCTTGGCCTTTTGTGGGTGGTGCTCTAATGTCGTTCATGGAGGTGGTGAGGTTAGAGGCTAGTCGCCCTGTCAAGCTACAAGTTCCACTAGTTGAGATGCGTGATCTTGATCTTCTCCCGGCGGTGAGACCAACAACCTCGGAGGAGGTGAGATTGGCGCTGGACTACTCTGTGATGGAGAAGGAACCACTAGGTATTTCTCTTTGCCCAAGGCACACTAGGATCAACGAGTAAGATTTTGCCTCGTTTGAATCTGCGTTCGTGGAGGAATATTCTAGTGAGGTTGATGGGTCGGGTCTTTGGGTCGTTAATGGGTCGTTCGTCTACTTTCGGGCTAGGTCTAAAACCCACTTTCAGTTTTAAAGGTTTCCGTCTGGGCAGGGTTATGATGAAGCCCAAATCTAAGAAGTAAATTGAGGTTACGAGTCAACGGCTCCCTTCAGATCCTGAAGCGGGTTTTTAGTTCTCTTTGGGTTTTGGGTCTTCAACGGACGGAGGTGACAACGGTGATTGCCCTAGGTGGCGGGTTGTCTACTCCGACCAATTCTGAGATGTTTGAAGGTGCCGAAGATACTCTTGTGAGGCCACTGTCATTTACTCCTGAAGACACCAGCCCTTGCTTGAACACGTCGTTGGTTGCTAATCTCTCTTCGCCTGTTTTCGAGGGATTTCTAGGACGAACAGTACAAGTTGCACCTTCTTTTCTGTTGCCGGCAAGGTCTGGGCCAGATTCTTCTACTCAGAATCTTCTATGCACGCCTCCTATCCCATGCAAGCCTCTACGTTTCCAGGAATGTTGTTGCCGGTGATCTCTAGTCCTGTTTCGGCATTTTCTGGGTCGCCTTTGGGTGCTAGTCAGGAGCTGGTCAAAATGTGGGTGTGGCTGTTAAGGTGAACTCGAATTCTGAGGGGTTTTCTCTGGCGCTCGACTTCTCTAAAGTTGGGTCAGATGCCTTCAGTGTCTCTTCTTTGGGGGGTGGCTAAGTTGGGTGAAAGGCTCCGCTTTTCTCTTTCGGTAATGTCAAAGTGTGGGGCTTTCACCTACCCGTCCGAGTCCAAATCGGTGCTAAGATATCACTGGAGATTGAAAGTAGGCAGAGGTGCTCAGATGGATGCTTCTCTGTTTGACGAGCCTGTGGCAGCTATTAGTGCTCCGACGATGTCATCTTTGGGTTCTTCTTCTCAAGCCTTGGGCAGGACCGTGGTCCAGTCCTCGCTGAAGCCAGGTGGGGAAGTGGTCGGCAAAGTCTCCTTCGGCGAGCCTTCCATCTCCCGAGTGTTCCCTCCCCTTTGGGTGGTTGCGTTAC
Organism: Alnus glutinosa; assembly: GCF_958979055.1. Lineage (NCBI taxonomy): Eukaryota > Viridiplantae > Streptophyta > Magnoliopsida > Fagales > Betulaceae > Alnus > Alnus glutinosa. The sequence continues at coordinate 22,630,764 of NC_084888.1, read as the reverse complement.
TCCAATCACTAAAAAATGTGTGTATTTCAGGTTGGAAGGTTTGGTCGAATCTCAAAAGTGGCCAATAGGTTTTAGCCTGTCTGGGAAGATTGTTGTGTGGGATCAGGGCAGTGAGGTTTGGTTTGGGGAGGATGGAGACTCCCCTTACCCCTTGGGTGTTTGTCCTCCCGACATGTGCTATTGGAATGGGTGTTGGATGGTGTTAAGAATGAAGATCTACCCTTCGCGATTTTGGAAGCCATTGAAGAGGATTTCCATCAGGTTAAAAAGGTTGCACGTCTTAAGACCAAAAGTAGGAGAAAGGTGTTGAATCTTGAAAGCTCCATTAAATACGGCGATGCAAGCATGCCCTCTAGGCGAAGGAAAGGCAAGGCTCACCTGTTGTAGCGTTGAGTGCTTTTTGTGGATTTCGGGTTTGAGGGCTTAGGTCCTTGCAGGTTTGTTTGGTTTTCTTTTTGTGGGCTGGTTTGGTTGTTTCTATGCATACTTCCTTTGCACTTAGGGGCGCCTTACGCATTTTTAATAAAACCTTCCTTACTTATCAAAAAAAAAAAAAAAAAAAAGCTAGCAGCCATGCTTCGCCTTGAGGTGGAGTAGCTGCCGCAACGCCTTCAAGGGTTGCCGTATAAGCTTGGGGATGGAGAACAATTTCTTTGTGGAGGTTAAATCTTTCATCTTTTTGGTGGCGAATGGGTCAAATGAGTTGAGGATGCTGGAAAAGAGGAAAGGGTTTTCTGGGTTTGTTCTAATAAGCTCGCGATGCACCGTGTGGCTGGTTTCAATGGTGGAAGATGCGTTGCGTAGCACTGTTTCGAAGGATTTTGTTAAATCCTTTAGGGAAGGCTCGAAAGTGACAATCGTTCGGAGTGGTGGGAACAGATGTGGCCGGTTTTTGGAGGTGGCGGTCTATGCCATGGGCAGTCAAAGAGGGACGACCATGTTTCTTGAAGGCCGGGATAGGTGGGGCTGGAGGCGTGTTTCCAGGGAGCTGAGTAAAGCCCCGACTTTTCTTGAAGCCACGGTCAAGGCTCCATATGCTGGTGGCCCTCCGGTAGTTGAGTGTCTGGGAAAGGCAGCAGGCCTTGTGTCATTTGCGGAGGTAGTGCATTCAGAGCCTACCTTCCCTTTCTTCGATGGTGGGCCTCTAGTCCAGTCTACGGAGGTGGCTTGGTGTAAGGTGGAGCAGTTTCTTCCGCAGAGTCTGGAAAAGGTGACGGTGCTGCAGGTGGTGGACTGTTTCGCCGTGCAAACATCTCTATCTTTTCCTTTGGGTATTGATCGTCATGCTAATGGATCCAGGCTTGAATGCAACAACAGCAGTTCAGAGTGTGCAGGCAGGCGTGACATCATGTGTGCAAGTGAAGCTCAAGGGCAAGAGGGGAAAGGGATCTTCAGGAAGCTTCTTGAGACTTTTGGTGTTTGGTTGGATTGGTTTTGCAGGTTCAAACGCAATATGGGCAGGATCTCTTCTGTTGGGCTAAAACGCACCTTAGGCAATAAGGGCTTAGGCCTGGTTTTTAAGAGTTTTTTATTCTGCGTTTAGAGGGGCCCGGTTACAAGCTGGATCCAAGATATGGGGTATTAGGCCTAGTGTTAAGAAGGCCAATAAGTCGGGACATGTTCCAAGCTCTAGTTCCGATTCTTCTCAGCGGGTTTGGGTTTGGATCTTTCGGGTCAAGGCATCTCCTCGCCTTCAGCCACCTTTTCTATGGCGCCAAAAGCGGTGGGTTCTCCTGGCCGGTCGTCTAGTGCATCGGTGGCTTCTCTGACAGATGTTCTGCCGCCGCCAGTCGGGTTTGCTTCAATGGGGTTTGGCTTTTGTCCCAGCTAGCGCCTTCTAGCCGAGTGTCTTCTCCAGTGTCTCCAGATTCCGCCAGTGGTGCTTCTAGTCTGGCTGGGTCTTTGTCCAAGCTGGATGAGGTCTCTGCTTTAATGGGTCCAACGTTTACTTCACTGGTCCCTCCCCTCTTTTCACTGGCGATGTTGAGCCAGGGCCTTGGTTTGCTTGCCCCGACTCTAGATGTTGTCCATGACAGTTTTTCGCAGCAAGCTTCTCCAGGTCAGGTGAAAGTTCCCCAGCCCAGGAAAATAGGCTATGGGTCAGCTTTTCCTAGTGTTTCCTCAGGGGCAGTAGAGTTGGGTGAACGGCTTCGTCTCTCACTTCCTGTGATGTCAGAGTCTGGGGCGCCTATCTATCCTTCTAAGTCTAAGTCAACAATGAGGTACTCTCGAAAGCGAAAGGATGAGTAACTGAACAAGTTTTTGATAGCCGAGTCTTTGGGCGGCTATCACCGCCTCTCTCCCGCTGGGCTTTCATCCTTCGCCACGTTTAGAGTCCGCGGCAATTAGGGAGCCTCCGATCAACTTTTGTCGGCATGAGTTCCTTCTTCCGCGTAGCCATTCTTTCCCGGCTTTTGAAGTGGGAGAATCTTCAAGGGGAAGTGTTTCTAAAGAGGCTGTAGATTCTTCTCGGGGTAGGTTTTGAAGCTACGTTGTGTCTCCAAGTTATGGGGATCTCCTTTGAGGGGAACGTAAAGGGTTTTTTGAATGTCATGGCTCAAGTGGTTGAGGGGCAGCGTCTTGAGGTCCCAGTCTCCACTCCTAAGATTAAAGGGAATAGAGAAATACATAACCTTGAGTGTGATATCAATTATGATGCTAGGAGTTTTGGTTCTACTCGGGGCAAAAGCAAGAGGGCTCTTGTTGCGAAGTAATTTTAAGGTGCTTAGGCTTTGTGTTGGGGCTCTTGCTGTGAAGTAATGTTGTGGTTGGGTCTTTGTGGGTGTTTTTTTCTTTCTTGTTTCTCTTGTCTTTTTTGCCTTTTCTGTTTTTGCATCCTTTTGTATACTCCCTATATGCTCAGGGGCACCTACATCTTTTATAAATTTTTTCTGCTTACTTATAAAAAAATAAAAAATAAAAAAAAGGCATGCTATAAGGCATTTTCTTTGATGGGTATAGCTAACATACAGCAGCTCCAAACATAGCTAACTTGCAGAAAGGATTTTTACAGCTAGCCCGAAGGAGTTCAAATCAATGAAATGTTAAGTTGAGTTTTGTTAATGGAAAATATATATTTTAGTAAGCACTAAATGTGTGTGAAAACCAAAAATAGAACAAAAACAAAACAAGAAAGAAAGAACCTGAGATGGTGTAAGTTATAAATTACCGACATAAAAAATAAAGACGACGTCCTTGGGAAACAATAGGTGATTATTATAAATAAATAAAAAAATAAAATAAAATAAAAAATAAATAAAAAAAAAAAAAGAATCCTTTTATTAACCTAAAAGTGACGAGTATATAAGTTAATTTCAAACATGCTGAGATGAAAGTGGTGTTAGTTTTGCCATTCTTCTATACAAAAACTATTGCTATATTATCATCCATCTTGTCCTCCTTATTTCATTGTCACACCCGAGAGTGGTCTTTTGCCAACACCAAACTTCAAGTAAATTTATTATGTCTCCTTCAAGTTGAAGTAAATTTTTTTGGTAATATATATTTCAAGCAAGCCATCAGCAGTCCATATAAGAACTAAACCCCATAGTCAAAGTCCTACTTTTATTTTGGATAAGGTAAGTATTATATCCAAAGAAAACTATACTCTCTTTTTTATAATTAAATAAATCTCATTAAAAAGCGAAGAGTGGCGCAACCCGTATACACAAAAAGTATATAGGATAGATCCCCTACAATGGAGAAAAAGAACAAAAGTCCAAACATTCTGTGAAACTAGAAAAATGAGGACTACTATACACTGACATCCATGCATAAAGGGATTTGTGCATAACGGATTTAAGTTCTTCCACTGATCTCTCGAAATCTTCAAAGCTCTTTGTGTTCCGCTCTCTTCAAATACACCACATTCAGCACAGAGGAGCAATCCTCTAAACCCTCTTGCCCTCTCTAACTATCCAACACCTCAATCACTTTTCTAGGAATAATCCACACTACCCCAAAGAGACTGAAAACCGCAGACCATCACTTTATTGCCACCTCACAATGAACAAGAAGAAGATGATCTAAGAACTCCCTACTCCTATTACACATACAATACCAGTTTACCACTGTGACTCTCCTCTTCCTCAAGTTTTTTGAAGTTAAGATCCTTCCTAGAGCCACCATCTACACAAAAAATGCCACTCTTTTTTTTATAAGTAATTGTAATTCAGTTCATTAAAAGCGCAAAAGGGCGCAACCCTTATACACGGAAAGTATACAAGAGAGCCCTTAAATGGGACGAGAAGAGAATAAATTTAAAAAATCTGCAAAAGTAAAATCATTCAAGCAATGATGGTGCGCTATCCAAATATATAACATATTAAGGAAACGCTTTCGTAGCTCCACCATTGAAGTCTCTACATCTTCAAAGAGCCGCGCATTCCGTTCCCGCCAAATAAACCACAGTAAACACAATAGAGCTCACCGCCAAGCTTCTTTAGCACGATCATCCCCAACCGACACGCCCCAACTAGTCAACAACTCCAACACCGTTCGTGACATCACCCACTCTACCCTAAATAAGATGAGAATGTAACTCCAAAGATCATAGGCGACTTTGCAGTAAAGTAACAAATGATCAATAGACTCGCCATTCTTCTTACACATACAACACCACTCAATCACTACGACATTCATCTTACGCAAGTTATCATGCGTCAAAATTTTACCCAAAGTTGCTGACCATACAAAAAAAGCCACCCTAGTCGGAGCCTTAACACGCCAAATACTCTTCCACAAAAAAGATGGGTCATTTCTTCTAATCGGTACTTCATAATAGGAGCTCACCTCAAAAAAACCCTTTTTAGAGGGGTTCCAAATAACTTGTCGCCCTCTCCATGTCGAACATAAGTGAAGTAAATCCGATCGAAGAAAGAAAGAACCATCTCAATCTCTCAATCCTTAATTTGCCTCGTAAAAAGAACATTCCATTGAATAACTCCGTTATGAACAACCAAGTTATCATCCACCATCACATCTTTGTTCCTCACAATACTGAACAGAACTGGAAAGCACTGCTTCAAAGAACTATCCCCACACCACCAATCATGCCAGAAACTAATAAATGACCCATCCCCCACCTCAAAATGAACAAAATTATAAAACTTCTCCCATCCCCTCCTAATATGTTTCCACACACCCACTCCATAGGAACCCGACACCTCTTTCGAACGCCACCCACCCTTTAGGCTCTCAAATTTTGTGTCAATCAACAATCGCCATAAAGCCTCTCTCTCCCTACCATATCTTCACAACCATTTACCCAAAAGAGCTTGATTAAACTGGATGAAGTTGTGAACTCCCAACCCACCTGAATGCAAAGGAGTACAAATCATGTTCCATTTCACTAAATGAAATTTGGCTTCATCTCCAGTACCACCCCAAAGAAAAGCCTTTTGAATATTATCAAGACGATTAGCCACCCTCACTGAAATAGGAAACAGCGACAAGAGATATGTAGGAAGATTAGAGAGCGTACTTTTAATAAGAGTCAGCCGCCCACCCTAAGACAAATACATACGCTTCCATCCAGCCAACCTCCTTTCCATTTCCTCAACAACACCATTCCAAATGGACACGGATTTGTAAGAAGCTCCCAATGGCAAACCCAAGTATGTCAAAGGCAAAGAAGCGACCCGACATCCAAGTAGGTGAGCCAACCTATCGACATCCTCTACCCCCCAATACACCAAGGCATCTCCCACCAACTCATCAATCCAGCTAATTCAGCCCACAAATCCCTCCTATCCCTGCCATTATTCGGACCATAAACCCCCCCAAAAGCCCAAACTACATTATCTCCAGTGTTGCGCAAAGAACAAGCAACGGTGTATCTACCTATACATTCCTCCACTTTCTCCACCACCCTTCTATCCCACATTAACAAAATCCCACCCGACGCTCCATTGGCACCCAAATAGCACCAATCAACATGATAGCAACCCCATAAACTCCGCACCACCTCCCTTGAGATAACTGCCATCTTTGTCTCCACCAAGCATACAATATCCGCCTTCCAATCCCTTAGAAGCCCTCTAATCTCCAATCTTTTCTCAATCACATTAAGCCCTCTAACGTTCCACATTAATATTTTAGGCATCATATTAGCGAGATGGACCCCTACCCTTATGCCTGCCTCTAACAAAATGAACCCCTTTCTTCTCATAGTTACTAGACCAAGCCAACCTATTTAATTCCCTTTGCCCTTTCACCCCTTGTGAAGACAGATAATTATTCTTAGGTTTTGCCAAAGAGTGGTCTCTGGCAGCTTCAATCTCCTCAAACAAAGCCAACAATCTGTCCTTGAAACGACCACAAGATAGCCCAATAATTGGATAAAACCTCTTGATTCTTTCCACCACCCATCTAGGTGACACCCTCTGCCCATCTTCACCTTCCACTGCCAGTGGAGTAATGACCATCGGCTCATTTCTCTCTAACTCCCCCTTACCATCCCTTACCTTGTCTTGAAGCAAGAGGCCTTCAGGAATAAGCTCTAGCAAATTCGAAGAACATTCTAGATGAGCTCCCTCCTCAGCCACCACGCCGTTAAAAGAAGACCCAATCTCCATTTTGTCTCCTGTTCCTTCCCAGAGGCATTTCTCTACTTGAAATCCCACTGAAATTGCATCTATTTCGTTGCCCACTTTGCCCTCTTCTGTGGAAAAAATACCAGCTCGAGATTGCCTTCTTCTTGCCTCTAATCCACTAAATCCACACCAAACCCAGAATTACCCAATACAGCACTCAATTGCGAACTAGATACCTGAGGAGCCAACAATAAAAACCTCCACCATCTTCCGACACAGCCATAGTATTTCCTTTTTCAATGACAGAACCCTTCTCCCCTAAAACGGTGGTCTCTCTAGCTACATATGAGCCGAACCTAGACTGACAAGAACAATCTGATTCCAACCCTAGATATGTGACTGCTAACTCCTACGACTATCTATTGGCTAACTGGAAGACTTTCGGCTCTCCTTCCCCACCGCACAACACCTCCTCGGAAGCCAGAGAAGTGTCCTCTTCCCCAACCATTTAAGTAACCGCATCCTTCTCCTTGCTCTGACTCGTTCCCGCATCCGGTTTGGCCTGCCCCTACTTAACTTTCCAAACAGCCGAAGATTGATGATTTTGTAATTTCCGACGCTGATAAACCCGGCCAAAAAAACCTGGTCTAATCGCGGACTTCAAAATGGCAAAACCCAAACCTATCGACTCTGACTCCACAGCGAAAGTAGAAGCACCGATGTCCAGCGAGAAATGGGGAGTTGGAATAGGATGAAGAACCGAACCAGCCTTAGCCTTAATCATAATCTTGTGCCTCTTGATGGGAAAATGCAAAGGGGCTTTACCTTTAGAGAGTTGGGCTGGCTCTAAAGTACCTCAAGTCGAAGAGGGGCTTGAGGGCATCATGGATTTGGGCAAGGGAAGTCTATAGCCCAAGAATTAGGCTGGGTCCTGGGCAAAGAGTTATGACCAGGAGGCTTTGGACCACTACCCAGCAAATCATCTTCTAGCAGGTGCAAACCTTTCAGACAATAACCGATTTCCACATGCAACTTCTCCAACGTCTTCCTGATTCTGTGAAGATTGAGGCAAATCACTAAAATGTGGCTTGCGTGAAGCAAAGGGCAATGTAGAGGGGCAAGAGCCTGCCACCCTACCCCTTAGGCTTGAAGCTGACTCTCTTTCTGACAAAGCAGAGAGAGACGCCGGAGCTGTCTTCGGTAAAATATACTTCACCAGAAAAGCCTTCACCATCTTTTCTATCTTCGTCACAGCAGGTTTCGACCTGATCACGACAGCCCTTCGCCGAAGACTTCGCCCGAGCCTGGATATCTTTCTCCGTAACAGAATATGACGCCTTATCTTTCTGCAGAGAGGCTCTCAGAACTTTAGCAAAGCTCCTCCTCATCTCGGATTGAGGCTTAGGCTGTGAAACTTCCTTTACATGTAAATGCTTCGAGTAGCTTGTACTGCCAACATGAAGACTGTTAAAAGCTAAACGAAGCTCCTCCCCAAAACGCTTCCACCCTTCGCCAAATTTCCCTTTAGGCACCAAGACAGAACCTTTCCTTCTTCTACCCTCATATTCTTCTAAGGTCAGAAAGAAACCATGCCTATTGGCGCATTGCTGCGCAAGAATCCGAGGAAAGCCCGAAACAGATTGGTTCCAAAACACTCTACAGTCATGAACTGTAACCAGATCATGAAAAGACTTAAGAAACCATGCAGCCTCATCTTTGCCTATAAGAATGGACCTCATCACTCCTTTGCGTTTTTCATGGATCCTAATGCCTGTGCAACCACCCACCACCGACATAGCAAACTCCTTTTGACTCAACTGACCACCAACCCGACGAACTCACCATCGAGAGAGAGAGATCAATAGTTCTCCCCAAAGGACTTCCAAATAATCTTCCAAGGAAATGAGGAGCCTACCGAAATGGACAACGCATGATAAAAGGATTTTACATCAAATGTTTGCCTTTTGGAGGGAATCCAACTTATTTTATCCTTTCCTCCTTGTCTCATCATGATAGAGTACAAAAGACGGAAACATAATGTTACCAAATCCACCTCCCAATCCTACACTGGTCTAGTAAATGATATATTTCACTGAATATTTCCATTAGAAAACTGCACATGATATTCCACCCACGCCTTCTTACATCGCAACATACTAAGTAATTCCAAAAAAGTAACCTTCAAGGGCTGATCCCCACACCACAAATCAAGCCAAAACCTGGTTTTTGATCCATTGCCCATCTCATATCCAACAAATCTAGAAAAAAAACTATACAAACACATTGGGCATACCCGAGAGCAAAAAACAAGATGAAAAAACAATGCAACAAGAGTAACAAGGCTGAGAAGAGACACAAATTGAGAAAAAGCCCTAGTCAAATTATGGAGCCCAGGTCTTACTTTCGAGCAAACAAATCAAATTTGTGTGTTATATTAGAAGTGCCACTTCTACAATGCCGTTTTGACATGCCTGTTCAAAAGCTTCTGAACTTTGACATGCATATGCTTTAAAATCATGCAAAAACATGGGAGAAAATCCCCAGGCTTGAATGTGCATATTTAAAGCCATAACAAAATAATTTTACATAGCATGTCTAAATTAGCCTATCCATTCACCCTGTAACAAGCTGCAAGGGCGCCTAAGCCCCCAAAACCCTAACCTTTTCTATCTGTTCCACAAAACATTACTAAAAAACTAAACCAAAAAAAAAAAAAAAGTTTTAACCTATGTAGGTAATTGCTGATGATTTCATTTCAAACATAGATATGAGTTGAAAAGGCATTGCATTATTTCTACCAAAGTTAACAAAGACAAAGCACACAGTAATTAATTTGAGATACAGAAGTATGATACTTTGTAGATCTCAAGAAGAAAAACAGAAAGGAAAAAATAAAATAAAAATAAAAAATAAAGGAACTCTAACAAACAAGGCCATATGAAAATTTAGAAGGTTCTCAAGTTGGGGTAGAGTTTGATAGACCAAATTTAGCACATTTGAAAAAACTAACCAGGCAATCAAGGCGAGCATTGATTGTCTCAATATCTTTTAAAGGCTGCAAAATATTGGCACGGAGAAGTCTAGTCCTGGAAAAGAAATCCCAAACAGTGTAAAATTACAGATCTACATTAAAAATAAAAAAGCAACTGCATAAACCCTTCTTTCTTCTTTGCACAAGCCCCTAACCCCCTCCCTCCCTTCCCTCCAGGGGGAGCGAGATTGCATGAGAAGAATCAGTGATATGCTTAAAGCTAAGGGAAAATATTGCTAAAATTATGAAGCAATTGGTGCTATGACATGCCACATCAGCCAGCTTGTATAATTCAGCACATACCCTCCAATAGTTTTAGTTGTCTTAAGCATGTGGAACAAACTTCTCTTTTTGTTACTTGTTCCCCAAAGGCTTGAATGAAGTGGCTCAATAATTTCCAAATTTTGGATGCTGCCACCAAATTTCGACTGTAAGATTTCATGTCTAAATTATATGATAAATCACACCAGTATATATACTGACCAAATATCTTTTAAATAGAAAGTACCACTATTTAAGCCTGACTAATAAGTTGCACAGCAGATAAGCACCAGAATGCATCAAGGAAGAAAGGGATGGTACCTGGTAGCATCAATGCTCATGTGGTCAAATGATCCATTAAAAGTAACCTGCGAAAGAGATAATTGTACAGTAAAAGTAAAGATTAGAATTCTCCAATAAAAATAAAAAATAAAAGAAAACTAAAACAGATCAAATTATAAAAGCAAACGGAGGCAATTTTTGAAGAAGAAAAACTGATGTTATGCATTTGAGCCATTTTTCTGTAAGAACAAATTATAGGGGGCCACTATTACATATTGCATGGGTGGGAATTTCTTCCGAGCAGTATAATAATTTAAAGTTTTTAAGTATTTCAGTGCAACACATGAGAGTACAATACCACAAAGTCCTTACAGAAACAACACTGACCATTTGGTATTTATATTAGAATATCAAGAAGTTACTGCGATTCAATTAGAAACTCAGAACTCGACTCAGATGTATAGTAACAGTACTATTTGTTGATTTAAATTTCAAACAAAATATATTCGCGCAACTGATTATTTTTCTTCAAAGGAAGCCAAATATGCATGCAGGGAAAATTAAAAGCAGTACAAGAAGCAGGTAATTATAATCATTTTTCTTGGAATCCTCATGATCGACCACACAACATATATCATTATGACATATAACAGGTGTTAACAGATCCAAACCCATATTTTTTGTTTATAAGTAAGAGTAATATCATTAAAAAATGCAAAGTACAGTCAAGTACACACAAGGAGTATACAAGAGAAGCGGCTAAGAAGGAGAAGATAAAAGAACAAGGAAATCATTAAAGCTAATCACTATGGAGCTAGGAACGCAGCAGTCCAAGAGAACAAAGAAAAAGAAGCAATTTCCAAAGGGACGCAGCAGTCCAAGATCCAAACCCATGTTAAACGTAAGTGTCAATGAATTTGGATATGACGTAGCTGAGCCAAATTAAAAGAAGCAATTTCCTAAAAGGGATGCTACAAATAAAAAGAAAAAACAGCTGTCAATGCCCATTCCCTCACTCTCTCCCTCCATGTGCCGAGAAGCAGCCCTCAAATTCTGAGAGCTAATCTATAATTCTTTATTAGGAACCAGGGATATGTTGGTGATAAAACAACCATCAATTCCTACTTTAAATGTTCAACTGGGAAGGGAAGGAACATGCATCATAAAACACATACCAACAAGGAGTGGCTTGTAACAATGACCCCTTTTTCTGCTTCTGTCCTGTGCATGCAGTTGGAACTTGTTTTTAGAAGTTAAATAACTTATATAGGATAACAAGTATTATAACAATAAAAGTGCAATTACTCTTCAAATATTCAAGCAAACTTCAGATGCCTAACAAATTATCTACATATATGAAAAGGCGTGCATAATGCACAAGTTCTTAAAAATTAGAACTATCATATGAACAAATAAAATGTCAATGGAAACTATCACAAAATTACAAAATCTTATGAACTTTTCTTAACAGCAGAATCTTAAATCTTGCAAAAGGCATTTAGAATGAACAGAGAAAGTAAAATAATCAAATAAAAGGATGATAACTCTAAAGAGGCCCTAAAAGGGGAGGAATGGAACATGACTAAATAATTTCTACCCACCTAGAAGCAGAAACAATATGGTTCAAGTGTCCAGCTTAATACCTCAAACTTAAATTTCCCCTCTTCGCTAAGCAATTGGTTTGGTTTAAAATAGCTTGTGTTTGGACTGAGTTTAATAGCATTCCATGTTTAAATAAATATTGTCATATCACCAAGACCCTCCAAAACGTAGCTAGTAAACAAATGTTGTGCGTGAGTCTATAAAAAACTTAAGTCCCTAATTTTTCTTTTCTTTTTGTTTCTTTTTCTGAGCAAGTCTCTAATTGTTCAACAGAATGATGCTTTCTTTCTTAAATGAAAATCAAGTTTTCAAAAATAACAGCTCCTCAAAAAAAAAATCAGACACTAGAAAAAGGATTTTACTGCTTCTTAGGTATAATAGGTAAGTAACCATTGAGATAAGAACCTCTAGTGTGAAACTCATAAAAATAACATCTAGTGTAAAGTTATGTCAGGAATTAACTAGATTCAGAATTAAAATATCCACCTTCATGTCTTAACTTGTAGAAAGAAAAAGTACTGAGTACCACTTAATAGTAGCTGCAGCAGCTGCCAAGCAGAGGTAATACTGCTTGTAATAAGTATCCAAACCAAGTGCAGAAGGCTCCTTGGCTGATAGATTTTTAATCAGCACAGCACCCTGGAGCACAACACCGCAACATCATTTCCAGAAAATGGATGCAAGTATCAGCACCCAAAATTTTAAAAACTAGTGGAGAATAAGCATCTGTCATAACCTTGGTATCATTGAAGCAACCACGGGCCATTACAACCTGCACAAAGCAGTATATGATATTAATTCATGATCAAATGAAAATCACTCAGAAAGGCAGACACATATGGATCTGGTTGTCCAAGTGCACACACAAGCAGGAGAGAGAGGGGGAGAGAGAGAGAGAGCTGTGCATTGATAGTCATTAAGGACCCTCACCTTCTTGACTGTAGTGCAAAATCTATCCACCAACTCCGAAACTCCAACCATACCTTCTGGTGCCAGCTTGTTTGGAGTAACAATGATCACCGTGGGATCATAGAAATGCAGCAAAGTTTTTGTATTCTGATATGAACTGCTAGTTTCAATATATTGGGAAAGATGCAGTGAAGCTGACCTTAAGTCGAAAGCAGCAACTCCAACCTGCGCATTACATAATTTACATTAGTCATCAAAACCAACCTTCAGTAACATTTGGAAATGCATCTCTCAACTTCAAGTAATATGTATCTGCATCACTGAACTCTTCAGTATTAACATCCAACTCAAACCAACAGAAATATTTGGTAATGATCTTCAAAACTTTAGTGCTCACAAAATCATGATTCCGTTTCTGTTCTCATTTGACAATGTTTGGATATTAGAAATCCAGGTTAAATCAAAAACAGATCAAGACATGAATCAGAAATCAGCTATCAAATACTATTATTAAAAGTCATAAGAAAAATAATGAAAGAACAAAATAAAGAGCAAAATCTTTAGATTCCATTATAACCTTCAAGCAGAATTGCATGGAGCAAATATCTGACCCTAGAGAATCCACAAAGATCTAAACACTTCAATCAAAAGAATATTAAAACAGAATTACATGTGAATTCAGAATCAAAATAAAATTAAAAAAATAAAAATCAGTTGCAATTGGCCCTAGGCTTCATTTATATATTAACACATTTTCAACTTACTAATTCCAAAAATGCAAATTATATATGAAGTAATTCGACTATGTTTTACCACTGATAAGTAATTTAAGGCAAAAATAAAAATAAAAATGATAAGCATCTTGGAGATATGAATCCTAACCTTTCAACCCATAATTAAAGATGTAAGCGCAAATCCAATACGTGAAGATGCATAAACTTCAAGGGTAAAACGTTGAAAAAAGTTGAACATCAAAGCAGCCATAGTTTCAGAAATGTGCAAGTCTCATATCATTTAAATAGTAGAATAAGCACTATTAAGTGTCTGTTTGGTTAATGGAGAAAGATGAGGAAAAATAAATTCAAACATTATACTATTCCATTCATTAACTCATAAGGAGAAAGTGTCTGTTTCTGATTCATTAACTTTGCGTCGAAGGTTTTGGTCTTTCGATCCCAAATATTTGAACACCTAAAAGTAAAAATACTATTCCATTCTCTCACTTTCTTATCTTTCCCTGCATTTTCTCGGGAAAAACAAACACAGATTATCTGAGAGTCCGAAGATGATAGCACACCTCTTTAGCTCTGTTCTCGATCAGACCTATCACGAAGCTTGATCTCTCTCCTCCGTCGTCCTCCATTGCTATACCCCCGCTTCAACGGCTTTTTGCAATTGCGCTCTAGTTTCAGTGCTACTTATATAGTTGACTCTTCCAAGTGCTTCGTTGAGCCTGGTGCGTACTTGGCTTAACATGCGCACCGGGATTTGGAGGACAGACTAGCGGGGAGATTGGATTAACGACACTAACAACGTAATTTTAAAAAATAAATTATTTTTTCGTATTCACAATTTTAAATATTTTTCAAAAAAATTGCAATCCCAAATGAGCCTTAAGCTTAATTAATTCAGGTCTATTATCTATATAAAAATAAAAATAAAAATTTAATTCAGGTCTGTTTGTTTGAAAGGACCACCTTTTTTTTATTATTTTGGGATAAATGTAAAATACTAATCGGTTCATGTGGGTGACCTAAATTTCAAATCGCTTATTATCGTATCAAAGTGAATTCAGAGGTCCCTCGAGTATCCCAAAAAATAATTTAGTCCCTGAAGTCAAATTCTGTTAAAACATTTGACGAATTCCATTAGGTGCCACGTTAGTATCAATAGAATGACGACACTTGCCACTCTTAATAAAAAAAAATATAAATATATAAAACTAAAGAAATTATTAAAAAAAAATTTAAAAAAAAAAAACCAAAGAAAAATGGTGGGTACTGGTTGGACAGCCACTCATTTGGGAATGGCCTATGAGTCACCCTCAAAAGTAGCTGGGGGTAGTGCGCTGCCTCTCCCAGCTTGATCTAGGGGTGACCCCCCTTCAGGCTACCCCCAAAGGTTGTCGAGGGTGGCGTGCGACCACCCCTGTGGGATGTGGGTGGCACGCAAGCCACCCGGCAACCACCCCTTTTCTGTTTTTTTTTTTTTTTTTTATTGTAAATGTATCATAAATTCTTGAGTTAACGCACATTTGAAATCTATAACGTCCAAGATATTAATTAGAAGTTTAAAACATGAATTAAACTAAGGTATTAAATAGGTAAAATGAGGAAGAAAAACACTTAGAAAACATTTATAATAAGTTTCAGAGTTGTGCGTCCTGATGGACCAATTCTGTGTCGGATAGGTCAAGCAGTAGAATCATGTTGTTTGGTGTGTCCAGACAAGTTAGGTAGTAGGTTCACTTCTCGGTACGTGTCCGAACGGGCAAATCTTGTGTCCAGGCGGGCTTGGCAAAAACTTGCATTTTCCATCGCGTATCCAGATAGCCCACTAACATGTCCGAACAGGCCTCGGTAGAAATTGCTAGAAACAAATTTTTAACTCATTTCTTCCCAATTTCAAAGGCAAAAATCTAGCCCTATCAACCTAAGAAAATGAGCTATTGGCCTTGGTGATGGCAGTGAGGAAATGGAGACACGAAGCAAGGCTTTAAGGTTAGAACAGACCAAAAAGCTCTCAAAGATTTGTTGGAGCAAAGAGTGGGCACCCCAACTTACAGAAGTGGGTGACAAAGCTCTTAGGCTTCGATTTCCAGGTGGAGTACGAGTGTGGAAGGAAAATAGAATGGCTGATGCCTTATATAGAGTCACTTTTACAGAGGAGATATACAACAAACAGACATAAACAGCAAACACAAACACTCTTTTACCATCACAAAGTTCAGTAGGCAATCATGCAGACTCGACAACATTCATATCAAAATCAACCATTCAAACAATCAGCACTGCAAAATCAACATGTTAGTTTTTATGTTGGTTGCATTCTGTTTGATAAAATCACTATGTAATGTTGTTGTTTTCACAGGGATACCGTATATTTCAGAATATTCACAGTAATTAGAGTTTATGTCTCTAATACGGAAAGAGCCCCATTATGACAAGTTGCAAGTATCACAAGCTTCAAGAAGGCTATTTCAAGTGTTCAAGGAAGATTCTGTTCAGATTCCAATTCAGAGCAATCAGATCCCTTGCATCCATCCGAACGACGTGATATTCCGTCCGGACGCTCAACTATCAAAGCATTATCCGTCCGGACGACAAGAACTTTCCGTCCGGACCTTCATCTATGTCGAGAAGCTTCGAACTGCCCCGGGTTGCATCTGTTTGGATGTCTCAGCAACACGACCGGACGCCTTTTAGTGTTCGAAAAGGAAAAGGATTTCGTTCCAAAACACAGATATGGGAAGACAGCTGCAACCGTCCGGACGGTGTGTGTTCCCGCCCGAACGCTATTCTTGATAAGGCAAGTCGTGCATACAAAGTTCAACCGTTCGGACGTCAGTCTCCATGGTCCGGACGCGCAAGCCTTAATATGGAAATAGTGTGCTGCAGAAGTCCAACCGTCTGAACGTCAGTCTCCATGGTTCGGACGCTCAAGCTTTAGTATGAAAATTGTGTGCAGCTGAAGTGCAACCATCCGGACGCTAGGGCAACACCGTCCGGACGTGGCTTTATTCAGAAAAGAATTTCAAGCGAATTTGGAAAGCCGATCACACAGTTGTCCATCCAGACGCCCTCAGATACCGTCCAGACGCCGCCTAGGAAAATCGCATCAAGCGCGATTTAGGTTTCTGTGGCCTATAAATAGAGACCCCTAGGCATGTATTTTGTAAGAATTTGGTATTGAATTTTGTAAAGCTTAGAGAGTTTATTTTAGGAGTTGTTCTGCTGATCTGCTCACTCTCTAGCCGTTGCCGTTGTGTGCTGTTGCTGTGTTGAAACTGAAGTCTATCTTAGAGGTTGGCCCTAAGGTAAAGGATTATATTGAAGACCCCTTCAAGTAGGTGACTTGGTTAGGAATCATTCGTGTTGGGTTACACATTAGAGTGCTAGATACGATCGCTACATCGGGTATGTGAGTGTTACTGTTTATGTACTAGCTTTGTCTTCTGAATAGTTGATGTCTTGGGTTTAGCTACCCTGGAGTGATTTTTCTCTTAATTGAGTTTTCACTTCGTTAATAAAATTCTTATATCATTTAAATTCCTCAGTTATATTATTTTGTTAAGACATTGTGCACACACACACGGTTAAAATAGAAGTCATCTATTTTTCACAACATGGTTGGAAGGGCTCAAAGATACTTATCCAGAAGATCCTCAGCTGCAGGAACTTTTATCTAGTTTCCATCAAGGGAAATTAGAGCCAGTGAAGTACCATTCTCAAAATGGCTTTTTGTTTTATAAAGATAGGGTTCACTTGGGCTCATTGTTGTCCTTCCAAAAGTAGGTCCTGCATCAATATCACAACAACCCATTAGCAGGTCATATGGGCACTCACAAACCACACACAAGGTTGAAGAAGGATTTCTACTAGCCTGGGTTAAGGCGTGATGTTAGGAAACACATTCGGGAGTGTGATGTGTGCCAACAAAACAAATTGAGAACTTACATCCTGTTGGGCTCCTCCAACCTCTACCCATTTCGAAACACATTTGGACAGAGATAAGCATGGGCTACATCGAGGGATTGCCCACCTCTTTGGGAAAATTTGTCATCATGGTGGTGGTGGACAGATTGAGCAAATACGCACAGTTCGTCTCGTTATCTCACCACTAGACAACGAGGACACTAGCCCAAACTCTTCCTTGATAAGATCTTTCGCCTTCATGGTTTGCCAAAAATGATTGCTAGTGATAGAGATCCGGTATTCACTAGTAATTTTTGGAAGGAGTTGTTTCGTTTGAGTGGCATCAAATTCTTGATGTGCACGTCTTACCACCCAAAAACAGATGGGCAAACAAAGATAATTAACAAAGGCTTGCAAGCGTACCTTAAGAGCTTTTCCATTGACAGGCCAAAGGATTGCATTTGTTGGATTCCCCTAACCGAATGGTCTTACAACACCTCCATCCATACATCCACAAAAATTAGCTATTTTGAAGCCATGTACGGGTACCCTCCACCGGTGCTTTTGCCTTATGAGCACAGTGCAACACGAGTGCAATCAGTGGAGGAATAACTTCGAAGACGAGACTTTATCTTAAATCTCATTAAGGAAAATTTACAGGAGGCGCAGGCTTGTATGAAGTTCTTTGCGAACAAAAATCGAACAGATGGGGAATTTGAGGTGGGTTATTAGGCGTTTCTCCACCTACGTCCCTATCGCCAGATGTCACTGGCCCTTCGCCGGAGTCTTAAGCTTGCACCATGCTACTATGGGCCTTTTTAGGTGTTGAAGAGGGTGGGTAAGGTGCCCTATACACTAGATCTACCCCCGACTAGCTAGATCTTCCCCACCTTCCATGTATCCCACCTAAAGTTCTTGGGGCTCAACAATGATGCCATCACGCATTTTCCCAAATCTCACAAGAGCGAACTCTTTCTCCTAAACCAGAGAAGGTGCTTGGATGCAGATTGAAGAAAAAGGGAAACATAGCAGTCATAGACGTGCTCACATAGTGGATAGGGACAACAACAGAGTAAGCTACTTGGGAGGACTTACACGATCTCAAGAAGAAATATCCTGACCTTGTGGACAAGGTCTTTTAAGACTGGGAGATTGTTATGGGCAGCTTGGTCAGATACAAGACCAAAGCATGTTGAGGGTAGCTGAAAAGAAGGAAAGCGCGGTATTTGTAAAGAAGGGAAAATAAGATGAAATGGTGGGAGGCGTGAGTGACTGCGAGTTACAAGGAAGAGTGAATGGTGGACATGTGGGTTGTGCAGTTATCAATTATGTGGGGTAGTGGAATAGTTAGGCTTATCTGCATTATGTTCTTTGCATTCTAAAAGGGTCTTGCTGATGGGTTAATGGTCAGACGTAGGCTGGAATAGTAAGCCATGTTATGTTATGCTAGTAGTGGGTTAGTTTATTATAACTAGGTATTTCCTTAATGGGTCAGTAGCCAAGTCATGAACTGCTAGTTAATTGTCTTATTTGTATTTAAACCCAACAGTTGATATGAATGAATTATCCAGAGTATTATCTTTAAGTATTTCCTATTAACCATGAGTTAGAGTGAAAAAGAGGGATTGACCACTTTAAGTGTCAAAGTGCTCTTATTTAGCAATTACTTTACATCAAACACTCAGGTTCATAACATTGGCTTTGCTTTAAAATTATGGAAGATGATTAAAGATTTGATTAATTTCTTTTGGATTTAATTATTCGGGATAAACTTAAAAAAAAAAAAACAAAAGGTTGTTGTAGTTTTGATTTTTTGGAAATGTTTTGGACTTCCTGCCTCTGATAATGATAAAAGCTATAAATAATTTTGATATGAATACCTGCCATATTTAAAAATTACATTATTACTGAACACTGGATAAAATGATATTTTTATCCAATAACAGACAATTGCCTAACTTTGACAAAAGGATATAGACATATTTACCTATCTAACAAAATAACAATGGACACATTTAAATAACGGACATATTTACCTGGGAACGTGGCATATTCAAGTTGGATAGTTTTATTATTGAAAATTTGTAGACTATTGGGTCATATGATTAAGACTGGATTTATTTTTCTAGAGATTACTACAATTTACAGATTACCATGTGGTGCGATGAATATTTTTAAGATTACATTGAATTTTATTAGTTTTTGAGCTTTAATGTATGAGTATATTTCAGTTTGGTTATGACTTGTAGGATTGGAGATGGATGTAAAAGCTAGAGGAAACTGATGGCTGTCCAAAGATCTTAATTTCGGATAGCTTAGCATCTAATAAAGTTTAAAGAATTTAAATGGGAGAGAGTGGGCTGGAAAACTATCCAAAAAAATAAAAATTATGAACAATATGGTTCTTTCCTAAATTCTAAAAAATTAGAGATTTAATAATTTCTTTAAACAAGATTATGTGATTTAAATGTAGGGTTTTAGGTGAATTGACATTTTTCCGTATACTGGCTTCTAGGCAAGTAAACACTTGAAACTCCTGTATATTTTTATACATGTGAGGAAATTTTCTAAATGATGCATGTATTTTTAATACCTCTTTCCGCTTTTTGGAAATCATGATGAATAACATGAATTACATATCATGCTATTTTAAAGATGATATGATCTCCATAATGTTTTATGACATGAATCAAGACTATTAATTTTTATGAAAATGCTAGGATATGTTTATAATGATTCATGAAAGATTTATGCACAAAAGATGATGAGCCCAACGAGAAAGTTATGCTCATGAGCACGTGGTTTTGCGCTCTGTTAATTTAGCCAAATTCGGGGCGTGACATAAAGATCTTTTTAGCTCGATAAAATAAATACTTTGAGATTTTGAATTATATGCTTCAGGCATTTTGTATCTTTCAGGAATCTTCAGGTATATATATCAATATCTAGTGATCCATATAAATATGTTGTAATCGCATTCATGAAATGCATATGCAAACTTTATGAGACTAGAAAACTAATAAAAAATTTGAATGTAATTGTATCTAATGTGTGTTTTAATAAGTACTCGCAAGCGCACGAATCGTTTGCAATATAGTGTGTGCAAGTGCGAGGTCGAATCCACATGGAAATGGTCAAATATTGGTGTCTTGTTTAATCAACCTCATTTTAACCTAGTTCCAAAGGTTTGAGGATTGATTCAAGAACAAAAGACTAAATAAAAGAGATGAAATGAAATATCCAAATTAAAAGGAACTAAGGCTAAGGAATCTACCAAACCAAATCCAACAACTCATACTTTTGGTTTCCACTTGAACACCCAAAGAACATTAAGCTTTGGATGTCATTCAAGTGTCTTAACCACAAACTCTAGAACCATTAAATGAATCCAACTCAAAGATAAATCACAAAGAGTATCCATTTAAAATCAAATCATCCAATGGATATCATCATTCAAACCGATAAAACAATGTATCCATCGGTTGAAACACATTAAATGTCCTATATCTACCAATAACCACATTCATTGCAAAAGATAAAGCATTTAAATGAATGGAACTTGAATAACAAATATGATATATCATCAAATGTGCAAGTATTATAACAAGAGTGTGAGTGTCATCAATGGAAATGTTTCATCCTCAATCTTAGTTGAGGTTACTAGCCTTCCATGACTAAGAACACCACAAGAAAATGAAGAACAACCATGGAAATAAAAGGAAAGCTTAACAAAAAGAAAGTGTCTAAGAACAAAAGCTACTGGAATACACTACAAAATGCACGAAATTAAAACCTATCTATTGTTCTCTGAACTCTCCAACAAGGAGGCATGGCTATGGCTTTTGTAGAAGGAAATTAGGGCTAGAAACCCATGTAAAATGACTCCTCTAGCTCCCTCAAGGGTTCCTCTCTTGCTAAAGACAACCAAGAACACAAAACCAACGTATTTTGCTGCGAAAATCAGAGGGAGAACTGCTTTTTGTCATGGAGAAGCTCCTGATTGGGTGTTCTGGCGCGCTTCTGCAAAAGTAAGTTCTGGGAAATTTCGATCGATCGATTAATATTCGATCGATCTACTTCGGGCAAAATTCGATCGCTCGAATTTAAGTTCGATCGATCGAGTTCTTCAGAACTTTCGAATTTTCCAAGCAATTCCACATGAATTTTGCCATTTCTCACTTATTGACCTACAAAACATAAAAAAAAAAAAAAAAAAAAAAAAAAAAAAAAAAAAAAAAAACAAAAACAAAAACTAACCAAAGCATCAGAAAATAACAAGGCTAAAGGTCTAACTAATGTAAATCAAGGAGTCCAAATACACAATATTTGGCACACATCAGTATCCATTACAAAGATATATGTTTCTTCATAATCAATACAGCTTCTTATGAAAAAAATTTGTCCAATAAGTCGTGCTTTGTATCTCACAATTTCATTTTTCTCATTATATTTTCATACAAATACCCATATGTATCTAGCAGGCATTACACCTTCAAGTGTTTGAGCTACAGGTTTGTTAGGTTTTTATTGTTGGCTTATTTTGGTGATCAAAACATGGGTTGTAAGTCTTGGAACACTTGTTTATTTGATAATGCTTGTTAGAGGATGCTTTTTAGTCTTTGGTTATAATATGCTATAAATATAAAAGTAGTTTTAAGTGATTTGTGAGTGTTTTATATGTTGAGTTGTTTGTTAATGTTTTTGTCTTTTTCTTTTCTTTTCTTTTTTTACTAAAAAGCAAAAAAACCGTCCTAAAAAGCATTAGCAAACAAGCACTTAGTCTTTTTGGTGCTTGTAAATTGAAGTTGCAATTATAAGTTATGGAACTGGCGTTAGCAGACCCATCTTGACGAGGTTGATCTAATAGAGCCATCGAGAGCTTTGTCAGCAACGGCGTCAGCAAGCGCAGAGGAGCCCAGTAAAATTAATTAACTTTGTGGTTCACCTCCTAGCCATATTCCATAAGAAATAAGACTCAATGATCTCACACTCCTCGAAAAGAGCATGCAGCAGAAGACATTTCACTTACATACAAAGATAGCTACTAATTTAAAACCACAATCTCAAAAACAATTAGAGAAAAACTAAAACATTATATCATAGATTAGTTCTTCAAATGTTACGGTCAAAGACCAGTCACCAACATAACATAAATATTACAAGCCAAATTTAAAAGTCATAAAAATATCATGAATCAAGGCCTAGTCTTAAGAAGATAAAGCAAATGGACAATCTTGATCATATCACGCCGGGTGGCCTCATCACCATCCTAAATGGAATTCAACCACATAAGATCTAGCTCCTCAAAAATGATTCGAATTATGTCCTCCAGGCGGACATAACGACTCGTGGGATCCATCCGTCATCTTCAAAACTATTTATAAAACAACACATGTTCCATAGGTGGAAATGATACAAGCGTAAGTCCATGACTTGCTGAGTATAAATATGCATGATTTACATGGTATCATCTGTCGAACTTAGATGTTTAAGATATAAATCACATGCAGCAGTGTAAAGTTATAGTTCCTCATTTGACAAGATGATTATGAATCCAATATAGATATAGTATGTAACGACCCGTTTTTTACAAAAAGGCGTAAGTGAAAATTTCAATTTTCACGTGTCATTACGACGTTATCAGAGTTAAATAATGGAAGTGGAATATATTTTTTCTTTAAAACTTAGGAATATAACATGTCAGAACTGACTGAATTACGTCATTATATTAAAATACGAACCATATGTTCTAATGTAATAAATACACTTAAAATAATAACATATGTGCCACATGCGGCACTTAATAATGTTTAACCATGGTTTTATCTTAATACAAACCAACATATTAAATAACACGTATTAACAGAAATATTCCAGTAGGCCTGATCTTCTTTCCACCCTGCATAAACACGCATGTGATTGTGGCCTATACTGTAAGAACAGTGAGTCAATTGCATCCCATAATATAATGACATAATGATTCATTCAACAATACATAAAACTATAACATGATGTTTGATGGATTCATATGCACAGTCTTATTAACATTTTTATATGCACAGTCTTGTTACTTAGCGTAGATGGATAGATAGATGCCGTGAGACTTTAACAGATGATACGATCTTAACATCGTCATGGGTATTTTACCATCTCCAGTCTTACCATAGATAGATAGATAGATAGATAGATAAATAGATGCCGTGAGACTTTAACACATGTTACGATCTTATCATTTAGATGCTGTGAGTCTTTTACCATTTCTGGTCTTATCATTGATAGATACCATGGACATTAACCAACCTTTTCCCTCATCAGTGCCGTGGGTCTCTTACCAAATCGGTCTTATCATGGGACTACAACCTTCGATCTTTGCCTTGGGCCATTAACCCTCAGTCTTTGCCTTTGGACATTAAGCCTCAGTCTTTCTTATTAACATGTTCATATCTCATGACAGTATAATATGCAATGCTATTTATATCGCATACCATTAAATATAGCAAGGTCACAACATCATAGTAATCAATATCATCGTATAATCAAACAAACTAATATCACCATAAAATTAGACAAATTGATATTGTTAGTTTGTGATTGGCTGCATTTTGTTTGACAAAATCACTATTATGTAATATTGCTACATAATCAAGGATGCCATTTATTTCAAAGTCTTCATTTTAGAAAAGTGGTTCAAGATGCTCAAAAGAAGATTCTGTGCAGATTCCAACTCAGAGAAGTGGGATCCTAAGATTCCGTTCGGACGGCCCAGTCATGATTCCGAACGCTCATCAGTGTCTAGAAGATTCTAACAGTTCAAGGTTGCATCCGTCCGGACGTCATGGCAACACATCCGGACACTCATCAGAGTTCAACAAGAAATCGGATTTCCTTCTCAGATACATATATGGGAAGACAGTTGCATCCATCCAGACAACAGGGCAACACCGTCCAGACATGGTCCTTGATAAGGCAAGACATGGAGAAGAATTGCAACCGTCCGGCCGTCAGGGCAACACCGTTTGGACGCGGTCCTTATTATGGTAATTACATGAAGCAGAAGTGCAACCGTCTAGATGCTAGGGCAACACCGTCTGGACGCGGCCCTGATATGGAATTGCGTGGAGCGCGTTATGGAAAGCTGGTTGCACAGTTGTCCATCTAGACGGCCTCGGCTTGCTTCCGGACGCCACCTAGAGAAAACCAAATCAGTGTCGATTTAGGTCTTCTATAACCTATAAATAAAGGCCTCTAGGCATGTATTATTTACAGAATTCGGTATTGAATTCTTTATAGCTTAGAGAGTATATTTTAGGGAGAAATTGTGAAGGTCTGCTAGCTTTAAAGCTGTTGCCGTTGTGCTGTTGTTGTGTTCATAATTGAAGTCTATCTTAGGGAGGAACCCTAAAGTAAAGGAATCCATAGAAGACCCCTTCAAGTAGGAGACTTGGTTTGGAGACATTCACGTTGGGTTACGTGTCAGAGTGCTAGATACGATCACTGGATCGGGTATGTGAGTGTTACTGTCTATGTACTAGCTTTTGTCTTCTAATAGTGGATTTTCTGGGTTTGGCTGCTCCGAAATGGTTTTTTTCTTAATTGATTTTCTACTTCATTAACAAAATATTTGTGTTCTTTAAATTCCGCATTTACAATATTTTGTTACACATTGTGCATACACACAAAGCAAATTAGAAGTCATTTATTTTTCAGATATCACCACATAATCAAACAAACCAATAACACCACATAATCAAACAAACCAATAACATCACATAATCAAACAAACCACACTCAGTAAGTATTCTAGTAATACTCACTTACACATATACCTAGACTTAAACAATTGCATATCATTAAATAAACTTGTATATCACTACATTAAAGAACTCAGTATCATGTTCAGTGAGTGAAATACTCACAGTTGTTTCTTTGCTTCAGAAAAATGTTCACACAAATATTAACTGCAATATAATTTAATACCAATAATAGTGAATTAATACAATCCACTAATAAAATCATATTAATACTATTTTCATTTTTAACCTTCAAAACTTAACATAATCTCTAAATCATTTAAACATAATAA
Organism: Alnus glutinosa; assembly: GCF_958979055.1. Classification (NCBI taxonomy): domain Eukaryota; kingdom Viridiplantae; phylum Streptophyta; class Magnoliopsida; order Fagales; family Betulaceae; genus Alnus; species Alnus glutinosa. The sequence continues at coordinate 22,605,429 of NC_084888.1, read as the reverse complement.
CGACATATAAAATAGATTAATTATAATGCCACATATTTTATGTGGGCATTATAACAACATTTATTATTAAATGACCAAAATACTCTTTTTAATAAAAATGGTCATTTTCACTTTTAAAATCATAATAACATAATATTTTTTTATAGACATAACAATTAATATAACTAATTATCACAGTTATAAATAATTCTAATTTTATACTTTATAAAATTGATCAGAATAATTGCATTAGTATATTTAATGCCTAACTGTATCTTATAAGCGTTTGGACAGCGCAACAACGATTTTATAAAATATCTTCTTTTTACTTGGGCATCACAATGGCGTATTCATTAGTTAAGTACTCTGCTTTGAAAAACCCTATTTCAAAAATACAACTTAAAACGTTAGATAACTTTAACTAATAACTCATAAAATCACTAATATTAAAACAACACTTTATTTAAAACTAAATATCCATTTCCTTTCTTTTTTCCTTATATTTTTCTTTACTTTTATTTCTTTTATCTTTTTCTTATTTTCTTTTCTTTCCTTTCTTTTCATCTTTTCCTTCTTCCTGTTTGCATCGACCGAGAGACAGAGAGATAGAGAGGGAGAGAAAGAGAGCTTGGGAAAGAGAGAGAGACTTACCCACCAGAGAGAGAGAGAAAGAGAGCTTCCTTTGTACTACTGCAAGGCTGAACTAAGAACAAGAGCAACAAAATAGAGAGGATCCTTTTTCCTTCAACAGCCCGAACAAACAGAGAGAGAGAGCACGTGAGAGAGAGTTATAAGAAGAAGATAGGGACAGCTTGAGAGCAAGAGAGACTAAGAGCTTCTAGTTTCCTTCTTGCTACTGCACCTATAGAGAGAGATGCAGAGAAAGAGAGATGAGAGAGCTCCTGCAAAACTGAAAAACAGAGAGAAGGGAGAAGAGAAACCGAGAGAGAAAAAAAATAGAGAAAATGGAGAAGAAGAGTGTGAGAATTGATCTGAGAGGTTGGGTTTGTTATATAGGAATTTGGACGGTCAAGATTGTCCCATTTTGATCGCATCTAACAGTTAAAAAGGATCAAAATCGGATATTTTGATAAAAATCTAAATACAGGTGTTCGGGCGACGTTACTGCACTCTGCTGAAGAATGTCAATTGATCGACTATTTGTGTCGATCGATCGACATGAACAGTAAGTCGATCGATCGATAGTTTTGATGGATCGATCGACATGAACCATAAATAGATCGATCGACAGTTTTGGTGGATCGATTGACACACTATTCACTCGAATTTCCTTTTATTTTTCAGCTTATTAAATCACTTAATAATTTAGACCTATAATTTTATCACTAATAAATATTTATATTAAAATTAATGAATATTTATAGTAAAATTGATGAATATTTATCTAATAAATATTCATATTTATATTATTTCTATTTTTAGGTCTTAAATCATATTTTAAGATATTATATTTTATATCTTAAAATCTGGAGCGTTATATAGTATATGTTGTAATAAGAGAATTATGTCATACTTCAATTTCATAAAATCTACCTATGCCCTTAACCCCTTCTTGGTAGGGCTGACATTTTCCTGAGGGACCCGTAGTACAATACCCCTGCCTCGGATATTGCCGCATACCGTGGTGTGCCGATCACAAAGAACCATTGGATTCAAGGCCAAACATAAAAGTAAATCTTTTTTGACCATAGGGGCCCATGGCCGTTATCCCGCACGTACCAGAGTATCATATCATACAATGCAATTTAATATTCACCGTATTTTACATGCATGTTTTTTTATAATTTCATTATTTTTGTTATCTTGTTATTCGCCACTCATCTTCACAAAAAATGGTTCACAGTAATAAAAATATATTCATATGAGTTGTAACCATTGATGTTTGGTATACAAAATAATCATGTTATGCGGAAAAATAATAAGTTCCATGTGAGTTTTACTTACTTGTATCGTAGGGCTTCTCCACAAAATCCTCATTGGGCTCCACAATGATGAAATTTGAGAAAAGACCTACCATAAGTTCTAAACTTGAGCTAAACAAGTCATAAGCCTTAATATGCTCAAAATAGGCTCACTGCTTGACCGTTGAACGTTCAAATAAAAGAGATCGAATGTTCGGTCGCAACATTGAACGTTCGTCCAAGACTGTAAATGAATGGGTTTATTCTGAGGAACAGTGGATTTGGTCGCAGGTTTCCTCAACATTTGTCAACAACCAATCAACCACCGATATATATAATTAATAAGTAATGCTACATGCCACATAGAATTAACATTCCACAAAGCTAATGTGACAAGATCTAGTAGTGATTTGATATTTTAGTTTAACAAGGATTAATCCAAAGATTACTAGACCGTGCTTCGTTAGTTTTGTGAGATATTTGTGACATGGTTGCTTGGGGTATGTAGCACGATATATATCACATTTTTGTCCCACAATGCTGACGTGACAGTCTTAATTAATTAATATTTGATTTTTTTTTTTTTTTTTTTAAATGATGAATTCGAAAGTTGATTAAAACGGTCACGCCAATAAAAATGTAATTCCTCGCATTACTCGTACTTACAACTAACTAATTTGCTCTTCAGGTTGAGCCCTCACATGTCAAACCCTCATTCAATATGTCAAACCCCCATTCATTGTTCCTGTCGCCCTACAGGTAAACGTCCCCCGTGGATTACATCGCCAACTTTGTAATTTCCATCAACGCCAAAACATGTTTCTTTCCCCCACAACATCATCTTCATATATCCCCCCACCAAGAACATTTGGACAAGCTGGGCAGGAATTAATGCCGAGCCCACCATCAATCCCACGCCCCTCATCTGATCATCCCACCCTTTCCAAAGTAGGAAGGCTTATGAGGAGAAAGAGCCAATCATCTAAGCATTCAGATTTGACAGAGGAGAATGTGGAGGCTCACAATAGAAGAAACGCCAACTACTCTAATTACAAAGGATCACTTGCATGGACTCCCCAACGCAGAAGCCATGCAACCAGTGTTGCCACCTCAAGCTCATTCTCGACCTTCATCGCTAAAATGCGAAGACTGGGTTCTTGCCTTAAGAGAGACAACAGCGAGCTTGCAACGTACACCAAGATGAAAGCAGGTCGGTCTCCTTTGAAGGAGATGATTGAGAAAAGGAAGGAGATGAGCGAGAATAATTCTTTCTTAGTTAAGGAGAAGCCATTGAGGGAGAGAGAACCACCACCAGAAGCAGCAGCACCCGCACCGCCACCAACCTTGATATTGCCATCAACGGATCACCAAGTCATGAATGAGAAAGATAGCAATAAGAGGGAGTTTATGTGGGCAGACAAGTACCAGCCCAAGGCCTTAGAAGACTTCATCTGCAATCGAGACAAAGCCATGGAACTACGAGATTTGGTAATTAAAATGTCACCACGATCCCCTTATAATTAATATTTTTATAGTATTATACTTACAATTATTTATTAAATTTTTTAAATTGAATTATTATTGAATCATCTATCTGACTTCCGAGCTCGAGAGGTATTCAGGTAAGAGAGGGAGAGTGTTGTCATCTTATATTTGAAGGGCCGCCAGGCGCGGGGAAGAGAACCATGATCTGGGCTGTGCTTCGAGAGGCTTTTGGAGCTGATAGAGTACAGGTATATCTATATATATAATAAGATATAATCTATGCACATTCTTTAAATGGCTGTGATTCATGTTCAACTAGTGTACAACCTCAAGACACATTAGGTTGAAACTCGTGTCTTGGGGTTGTGCACTAATTATACACTTGTTATATTTTTAGCATTTTCCTTCTTTAAAAGTCTTGTACAACTTTGGCATGCGCAGTCAAACTAGGTAGGAAACGAATATTATATTAATTGTTAAGAATACTTATTCGTGCTCCTTAAACGTGGAAATGCTACGTTGCATGTACACTACTCTATTCTTATTGTCCAACTACTTACGTGAATTTATTTCTTTTCTTTTTTCTTTTTTTTTTTTTTTTTAAATTTTTTTTAAACAAATAAAATAATAAAAAGTACTTAAAGAAATTCATATATGATGGGTTGGACAGCAGAAATACATGAGTGTACAAACTAGTATTTCTCTTACTTTTACCGGTGGATTGGACTTTTATAGATTATCTGTCAATATAAATTAAAATAAATGAGTACAATTATCTGTCATTTTTAGTTTAATGACATTCAAGTATTTGTTAATCCACAATAACTAGGTCATGATCTCACTTGAAAATGTTAACAGCATTACTCGAAATAATTGCATACAACAAGTGGTAATTAATTTTCCATTTAGGAAAAGGAACAATTATGTCCCTTGAATTTAAATATAACAATATCTGCAAGAGATATTACTCTTTTCACTGGACATATAACTCTTTCCATTTGGACATAATTTGTTATAACGCTCCATTATTTTTTATTGAATAATTGTTTCTTTAGATATAAAACTTACTTTAATTATCTTAAAGAAAGAAAAAGGAAAAAGAAACAAGGTTTCTTCATTATCGTGTCATTATTTATGAGTGAATCCTTTCATAATTAGCCTAACTTGAAGGTCTCAACCTTCCCACTACCCCTATATTCCTCTTATAGACCCATTTACATCATATGTGTTTAATGTTGTTAGGTGCCTCTAAAAAGTTCAGAGACTTTGTTGGAATACATGAATTCCAACTTTGATTCCATACATTACCCAACGGTCCGCATCCATGTTATTAACCGCCTCCTCAAATTAAAGGTCTGGAGATCAGATCCAGGTTCTTCTAAGATGGCTTTATAAGCTTTTCCTAAAACATGAATCTATAAGGTACCCTGATAATCCTCACACTATAACGCGGTATAATAGTACTAAGTGTCTCATAAGTAGTAACCTGTAGTGTATCTAATACAACCACCTCATCCCTAGGCATATTGGGAGATTGACCCATACTAGTATATGATATTTCCTGAAGAAACAGCATATTCTTTTTGACTTGAAGTTGTTCAAATAATCGCCCTCCAAGACATGTTGTTTGTACTCACAAACACCTTGCTGTTTCCAGGACTATAAAACAACTCAGCCCTAATTCCCTTTGGATACCTAACAAAATAAATCCTTTTATCTTTCATTCCAACTTATTAGACTTCCCTATTAGCACATGTGTTGGACAACCCCAAATGTGGAGGTACTTCATACTATGCACTTTCACCCTAACCACAACTGGACAGATGTCTTGAAAATTGATTTGAAAGAAACAAAATTAAGTACATACATAGTAATATCTAGGGGATATCCCCAAAATGAAGAAGGTAGAGAAGCATAACTCATCATTGCCTTTACCATTTCTAAAAGGGTTCTATTCCTTCTCTCCACCGCACCATTTTCCTAGGGTATCCCTGGTGCATTCAACTGGGATACAATCTCATTGGCCAACAAGTAGTCCTTGAGGTCTCGAAGAGGTATTCACCACCTCAATCCCATCGAATGACCTTTATGTATTTACCTAATTGCTTATTGGCCTCAGCCCAAAACTCTTTGAGCTTTTCTAAGGCTTCAAATTTTTGACATATTAAGTATAAAGAACTGTATCTAGAGTAATCATCTGTAAAAGTAATGAAATACTCATAACCTCTTTGTACTTGGACATTCATAAGACCACATACATTGATGTGTACTAACTCAAGAAAATCATTGGCCCTATACCCTTTTGCATAAAATTGGTGATTTTTACCTTCTCAACTGGATTCGCACACTCGGAACTCATAAAATTCTAATGGGCCTAGAACCCCATTCCTAACCAATCCTTAAATCCTATTTCGATTAATATGTTCGAGACACAGGTGCTAAAGTTAAGCTTCATTAGTGGAAGTAATTTTTCTTTGTAATTGTAAATTATTATAGTTAGGTTACAATTTAGAGTTGCTAGCAGTATATGAATCAAATGTAATAATATACATACCATCCATAATAGAACAGAACAGATGAATAATTTATCTTATTTATTACAAGCTTCAAAATAAAAGTAGAGATAAATATCTCATTTGTACATGAGTTTTAAGCGTTTTTAAATTTAATATTTGAGTTTTCATTTGTATTATAAGTGATACCTGAGTTAGAGGTAAAAACCCATTTGATACATTTTTTAGATTTTCCATCCTAAATTAACGGTCTGCCATGTGTCAACTGTTGAGGTTGACACGTGGCACTATTTAAAAAATTAAAAATAAAAATCTTTAAAAAATTATATAAAAATAATAAAATAATACAATTTTAAAAAAAATAAATAAAAAAATTGAAAAAAATAAATAAAAGAAGAGGCGTGGCTAAGCCATCTCTTGGCCAGTCTGGGGTGGTCAAACCCATGGCAGGAAAAAATAGAAAAAAAAAAAAAAAGAAAAAAAAAATTTATGGGTTTTGGCCCCTGGTGGTGGTTAATTTTTTTTTTTTTGCCATGGCCTGTTCAGCTACCCCAGGCTGACCTCTTCTTTTTTTCAATTATTTTATTTTTTTTTATTTTTTTATTTTTTAAATTGTATTATTTTTTTATTTTTATATAATATTTTAAAGATTTTTATTTTTTATATAGTGCCACGTGTCAACCTCAACAATTGACACGTGGCAGATTGTTAATTTTAGGACGAAAAATATAACAGAAGTACCAAATGAGTTTTTACCCCTAACTCAGGTACCAGCTATGATACAAATGAAAACTCAGGTACTAAATTTAAAAACGTTTAAAACTCAGGTACCAATGGGTTTTTAACCCAAAATATTATTTAGCCCCCTCAACTAACAACCATTTTTGATAAAACACCACGACCTAACGGATATGACTAAATAATAATAGATTGATATTTTAAAGGGCCAACTCATGACACTTGTTAGTTCGTGGTGCTTCATAAAAAATTACTGTTTGTTTAGGGGCCAAAATAATATTTAACCCATAAAAGTATAACTAGATTTACCCGAATAAATCACATAAATGAAATATCTTTAAATAGATGGTACATAAAGACAGTTTGATAAAATTAAAACTCTAGATCCAAAATAGAAATTAAAAACACCTATTACCAAAACTGGAACTCTTGTCTCATCTCCAAGTATTGTCAGGCATATCTCCATATCACTCGGTCTTCTCCTGTCTTGAAACTTCTGCAACATATTGCAAACATAATTAATTAGTGGATCTTGAATCCACACACCAAGAAACCATGGGATTCACCACCAAACATGTTTCAACTAAGAATGAAGCATACGCACCTTGGCGCTTGATAGCCGGATACTTGGGCCAATTTCTTTTCTATGCCCCACTACACCCCAGCAGAAACATTTTTCCTTTAGTTTAACCTTTACCATCATGTTCCCAGTATTGCTCACTCCTAGGACAACTTGCTTGCTTGCCTGTTTTGGTTCTCTTCCTCTTCTTTCCGACCTTCCCTTTTGGCTTTTAGGATGCGTTGACTTTTACGATGCCTTCTGCCGCGCTGAGCTTGTTCGTCAATTCAAACAAAGAATGAGATTTTCTTGTTCATGGCTGCATAAAGTCTGAATTGGCTGAACGACTCCGGTAAGGACTAGAGGGTCCTATCCACCTAAGACTTTGTATCGATATTTGCATCCACAAACTACAGTTCATTCAGATAAGAGATCGTTTTTCAAACTATGATCTAGAATTGTAGTTCCTTTAACCATCCTGACATTAAGAATATACAGGCTACTCATTGTTACCTGCCTAGCAACACGACCTTGTTTACAAAAAATCTCTTTCAAACTAATCATAATGTCTGAAGCGAGTGATATGTCTTGCATTTGATTTTAGAGTACTACATTTGACAACGAGGCCAACATGCAACACTTAGCCAACTCATTGGACTCATTGTTCAGAGTGGAATCAATAATTGGAAAGTCAAGACATGGCTCAGTCATCACATATTTGTTCCTTTAGCTGTAAGCACAATATCCAAATTACACTTCCAATCCATGTAAAAGGAAGCACATATTAATTCCTCCCCATTCTGCTCTGCCTTGCCCATAGTGTATTCTATGAAAATGGATAAGCAACAAGAAATATATAATTAAATGGGATTTTCCTCTCCTCTCTATACAATAAATTTTACAGGTACTGAAATGGTGAGTCAACAACTCAGTAAGTAAGCATATTTTTATTTCTAAAATAATAGTGTATAACATGATCCCCCAAATGTGTTTTTGAAGAAAATCATTAAATATGAAAGCATTCTACTATATTGAGTAGAAAAAAATTAAATCATTTGAAAGCCCTTATGACTTTTCCCCTTGGCCATACTAATTGTACTACTCCTTCTGTGCAATCTATGGGTGAAGCATCCCGAAAGACCTCATAGAATCGACTGAGAACAATAGGGACTTGCCTTGAAGGAAACCCTATTGATTAACCCAGCTTCTCTAATGTCCTTCAATATGGTTGCGTTGTCTATCGATCATTCATTCTCATTCGTAATGATCGGTGACAAACATCATTCATGATTGCGGTAGGGTTAAGCCCATACAAAAATATTAGACACATTGTTTATACAAAAAGAATAACTTTTATAAGAATCTAGCACAAATTAGGTCTTTGTGCCCTCCAATAAGGAATGGACACATCAAATTATCACACCACTTAAAACTAACATAGAAACACACGATTTTTGCTTCTCCTCAACCTATTGTTTTCCATTCAATCGTGAGAATATGTAACGCTCCGCCTTTTACAAAAAAACGTAAGTAAAAATTTCAAATTTTCACGTGACATTATGATACCATCAGATTTAAGATTTGGCAGTGGAATATATTTTTCTTTTAGAACTTAATAATTTACAACATAACACATTGAGCTGACTGAAATGCCTCTAGACATTTATTATAGGTTATTTAATTTCGTATGCTAATTATATCGAAATATGAGTCACCAAGACACAAAAGCATATACAGTAGAATCTACTAATTACAAACAATTCTCTAAACTTATTATATACAAAATGAACGTAAACACAAATAATTATAATTAAGGGGAAAAGATACTTTGCCCCCCTGATTTATTCACGGTCTGGCAATATACCCCCCAATGTATCAAAATTTAGATATGACCTCGAAATTGCCAACTCGTGGCAAAAAATACAATCTGTCCATTCGCCCGTCTGTTTGGACGAAAAGTCGATCACATGCAACTCATGTGACCATTTAAGCAAAAATTATTCCAAAATTACCCATATGAAAACGCAACATTTCACTAGTGTTCATGTGCATATAGTTTGGACGGAAACGCTCGTTTTGAGAAGTCGTCTTCTTCTCTCTATGCATGTCTTCTTCACTCGTATTCTACTAAGTGTTTTTCCCGGCCTAAACCGAAAATCGTCATCTCTGCCTCAACCACGATCTCTGTAGTGCGCAAGAGCAGAGCCAGACCCTCCACAACGCCACAGCCGTCAAGGACCTCCACTCCCACATGGACGCCGACGTGGCTCTCGCTCTCAAGAAAGCGAAGCTCGTCAAGGTTGGTGACCCTTCTAGCGTCACATTTCATGAGCTCGAGAAAACAGTCGTGGAAGTTGGCATGAACGGGTGCAATTATATTTTCTCTGTGCACGGGTGTGTTGTGGGGTCTTGGTGGGCGAAAACTTGATGAAGGTGACAAGGGTGGTGAGGACGAGCTGGGCGGCAAGGATACCGTAGTTGACCTTGCGGATGAAGCCCCATTGGAGTTGGTTCTCGTCGTAGCTAAGACTTGGGTACAGGTTCTCCCCTGACTCAAGGTCTACCTCCCCAGCACCCTTCGTGCTCACACCCGTGCATCCGTCCTTGAACATCATCTTCTCTTTTTTCTCTGTGTCTCTCTGGGATTTCTCTCTGATTTGTACCATTTTGAATCGTTGGTGGATGATGACTCTCCATGTTTTCTAGGTACTTTTGTCGATGGAGTTTTCCAAGTTTTGATTATTATTATTAAATGGATCAAAATTTTCAGGTTATTGTATGATTCTGACTTTCTTTGGGGTTTTCAACTCGTCCTCACCACCCTTTTCACCTTCATCATTTCCTTCTCTCCATTGATCGTAGTTCTAATCAGGAGCGAGATTTCCTACGAGTTAAAGAATGGAAACAGGATGGAAGTGCAATGCCATGCCATCTTAATTTTCCTCTGTTTTAGCTTTATAAAACAGAGTGTAACAGAGCAAAGGGTTTTACAGCTTTAGACATCTTGCAAGGACAAATGCAAGTTGACAACAATGAGATGAAGGATATGCTATGTCTTGCTGGAGCTTTAAGAGCTTTAAGTGCTTCTTCTCTTTCTTTTTTGTCTCTTCGTTTCTCATTTTTGGGTCTCTCTAGGTACTATACGTCTGGTTCTTCTTTTTTCTTTCATGCTTTTGTTGGTTTTCATGTTTCTCCTTTTCAACGATTATTATAAGTCCCTTTTTTTTTTCTATGAGAAAAAAATGCTTATTCAAAATGTTTTTACGGGTCAAAACTTTCTTTCAATGCATGCAGGAGTTTCTCTTTGATTTCTTTTTCTTCATTTCAAAGATGTGTTTCTTTTTTTTTTAATAAGTTACAGACTGAAATTATGATAAAAAAACAAAAAGCTTATAAATCATACCACATGATATTTACTTGAATAAAGGGAGATCGTGTGTGTGGAGTAGCACGTGGAGTCACTTTCAGCAGTCGTGTGTGTGTGGAGTAGCATTGTGCAACCACGTGGAGTCACGTTCAGGGTAGTTTACATGTAGCCTTAGTGGCGGGTAGTTTATATGCAACATGTTATTAGTGGTTAGTTTTATTCTCAGTTAGTCGTAGTTTTAGTATAAGACGGGTTCTAGAATGTGGGGAAGATTCCTAATCGTAGCTCTAGTTAATACCTTGGAAAAGCTAGAGCTCGGCGGCATATGAAGGAGACGTTGCCGGCCGTGAGCCCGAGGCGTGAAAGGACGTAGATTGATCGGAATGGACGGTACTAGACGAGAGAGAGAAATGGGAGAGGCGCGAATAGCCCAAGTAGAAGACGAACCTAGCTTGGATTTCTTGTGGCCGCCATTGCCATTCAGAGAAGCTTCCGACCTGCCTCTTTTACAATCGCCAAACTCCAAACTCCGGCTTGGATTTCTTGAGGCCGCCATTGCCATGGTGACTGTGTCTTCTAGTGCGAGTTGTTGGTCATGTAGACTCCCACTTAAGGATGAGTTGCACGTGGAGCTGGAGGTTTTGACATATGTAACATCTGGTGATGACGTGGAGTTATTGGTCGTTTTATACTTGTACCATTTAGCCCAAAACTCCCTTTATGACCACAACACCTTTGCAGACTCCACCACACTCCTCTGTTTCCATTTGGTAAAACAGAGAAGAACAGAGCTCTATCCCGGTTCGTTTGCAGACTCGACCACTTTAGCGTTGTTATATTTTCTTGTATACAAAACGAGTGGGTGCAGCTATTGTTGATGACCATTTCCCTGGTTGGCTTCCCATCCATGCAAATTGAGTAGAAGCTTTGAGAAGATTCACCAGTTTCTTCCTCCACTCGTGATTCGCTTTTCATTGTTGAAGAGATTGCTGAGGACATGAGAGCCTCTTCAAGCTGTAACTCTTGCATGTATTTCTCATCTGAGATTGGAAATACTTCTTCATCGTCGCATAGAGCTGAGAAGTAGTAGTCGTCGATTAAGAGACGACTATTAGAAGTTGACGTTGATGCCATATTTCTGCTTTCTATCCTTATCATTCTGGTTCTTAAATATGTGATTAAGAATTTTCACGCAGACTGCACGTTCAGGCCGTATAAAGGCTGATGGGGTGGGGGCATTTTTGGAAGAGAAAATGCATTAAAAGGTCATGTGAGTTGCACGTGTCCGACATTCCGTCCAAACAGACGGGTGAATGGACGGATTGTATTTTTTGCCACGCGTTGGCAAGTTCCGGGGGGGGGGGGGGGGTCATATCTAAATTTTGGTACATTGGGGAATATATTGCTAGGCAGTGGATAAATCAGCGGGGCAAAGTGTCTTTTTCCCTATAATTAATTATAACTAACTACACAGATGTTAGCTTTAAATCTTTACTGCTAGCACATAATCTCTTCCATTGTCTTATGAACCTACACCAACAAATATGTGATTGCGGATACTTCCACAATCCCATACTGTATTTGTGTGAGTCAGCTGAATCAGTAATGTGATGTTTATAAATTTATTTAGAAAAGAAAAGCATAATGCAATATAACTTTATGTCTATATGCATATGCAATGCATGTATATGGTCATGAGTCATAGTCATATATTGAATATAAATATATCTATAAAACAATGATATGATGATGGTTTTAAATGCATAGTCTTAATTATCATATTCTTTTGCACTCCTCTCGTTACAGCTTAGGCTCGGTTAACGTGTTAACTTGAAGCTTAGGCTTCCTCATATATATAATGTTTATTAGTTTTGTTTAGGAGGCCTATGCCCCTAGAAGCTTTGGTCTTCCCTGTGGATCTAGATCCGTCAGGTTAGTGTTTATTATAATCTTTTCAGGTATCTCCTCATTCACCGTAAACCTAGGAACGCTAGTGCAGCTTCAAGTACCCACTGTGAATCTAGATTCGCTAGTTGGTTATTAATCAAATTATTAAAACTGTAAAATATGCGAATTTCACATGTGCAAACAACTAAATAAATTTGTAAACCTGACTTTACTAAATTCAGCATCACTCTCGATAAGTATTTTAGAAATACTTACAGCCATTTGTACAGTCTCTTAGTTCAATATATGCAATAAATACAAGCATGCATGCATACATACCAGAGATGGTATATTTGATTAGTTTTCTTCTCTAAACATTAAAGATGTCATTTTTACATCTATTTTTAATCCGAGAATCTCAACCTATTAATGATTTTAATTAAAAGACTCCATATATTTATCATATTTCTAGTCTGACCATTAAAATATCAATTTTTCTTTCTATAACCCAATTTCTACCCTAACTGGTCCCTGTTCCAAAACAAAGCCCAGTCAGCATAAACCCATTTAAAAATTTATTAATTTACAATTTAAAACTATCCTACAAACAATAAAATTCCCCAACTTCTTTAGTTACACAAACCAAATACCAATACCCGAAACATTACATGGCCAAACCATAAAATCATGTTTTATTAATTTTGAAAACAATCTTAATTTCAGAACATCACAAATACCCAATTTTCTCCAAAGTGATCAGTGAATCAAAATAAGGAAATAAATTTAATTTCTATGCCTCTCAAATTCGGTCAAGACTTGAACGATTAAAATACAGTGTAGCTGTTGGACAAATACAACCAAAATAGAAAAACATTCAACCAATTAAACATCACACACATCCGAAACAGATCGAGTGGTGCACCAAACTTCGATCAACATCTACTCAGATTCGATCATGCACAGAGTTTCAAAACTCTCAAAATCCACATAACTCTAATGTCCAGCCTTCAAATACCACAAAACCATCAATAAAATTGAACACAACCAAAACCCATCAATAATTGGGCTTCGAGTGAGTATTCTTGTCTTTTGTGGGATATGGCGACTCAAATTATGTATATATATATATATTAAGTAATATTTTAAATTTAATGGTGATTTTAAATGCCACGTCAAATGTATGTGGGAAGATAAGAACAAGATATAAGTCTTTCGCGCATATAGCATTACTCATATATGCGCATTTGTGTATGTCTAGCTAGTAGATTTAGGAAAACTCCATATATAAACATCATTTTCCGTCAAAACTTATCTAAAGTAAAAACATGCACCTAGCCTACCTTAAAAAAGAGGATGTCATGAGTGATGAATCTGTTTTCTTTGTATTTCACAGGCCACAGAGGAATATTGCAAGGCGTTTAAATTGAAGGTAACTTTTATTACCCTTATTGCCCCGAATATATAATTGATTCATTTGGTTAACAACATTTGCCGACCAGTTGAAAAATGTCGACAAGAGAGGGATCGAATTGATCGAGAGCCAAATATTAGACAAAATTGAATTGGATAAGGTATATATTATTTCATGCACAAAGAAAGTGTGGCATTGTCAATATATATATATAACCTTTTTCTGGAGATACTATTAGTTTAGGTATTATTTCATGCATAAATAAAGAAAGCATCTAAGCCAATCGATCCTTTTACGTACATGGTGTTTAGGCTGCCTCAAACCTATTAGTGGAGTCTTTTGTTTAGTTCTGGGAGATGACCCGCTATCTTTTTACAATTTTTATTTTTTTTTCTCGGATATACTACCATTAATTTCCTTTTTATTTTTTCTTTATATATATATATATATATATATCTTGTCAACATATTCTTAACAACTAAGGATCCATTTCACGCCTTGAGTATGATGTTATGGGTTCTTTGCTTTTACATATATATGGAGGAATTAAAATTCTTCCATATATATATATATATATATTGAAAGAGCTTATAATTGCTAAATTATTATTATTATTATTATTATTGACATGTCCACATAAGAGGGAGGACGGGAGATTCGAACTAATGACCTTCGCTTCATGAGGCGTGGTCTCTAGCTAATTGAGCTACTTCTTTGAGACAATTGCTAAATTAATTTTAGATATTGTTTTAAAGCAATATTTAGGTGCATGTATTCATTAGTATGGTGCTGTATCACACATGTGGGCCTAGTGTTGGATCCAGTAGGGTGCTGTATACACACATGATTATTCGTCTTAAAAAAAAATAAAATAAAAAAAAAATAAATAAAATTGATTATTTCAGTAAAATAGATAAGAAATTTATATAAACAGTTGGACGTAGATTTTGAAAAGTGGTTAGCTAGTTAAACTAGAAACTTAAATTTTTGTTAACTATTGTGCATAAAAATGTAGATAAACAACTGTGAATGCATTAATCGGTATATATGATTGTACATTATTTAAACATTTTTAAAAACATGCAAACATTTATTTCATATATACTGTTAGGTGCACCAACTTTACATTCTGATATATTTCCTTTGAAATTGAGAGGATAGTAGCTATTCCCATGGTGATCCCCCGAAATTTTTTGAGGCCCCAGTTATTAAAGGGGTTTTAATTAGGTAGTCCCCCAATAGCTCTCATGACCACACACGTTTTCACTATTTCTCTTATTGCACATCTTTTGAACTTGATCGACCTCCCCAACTACTTTTTTAAAACTCTTCATCAACAATATCAAAGTTTTCCTCATTGAATTTATGTCAAAACAAGTTCAGTAAGCATTATCTTCAAGTAAAAAAGATATGGACATTCTCTCTTGCCTGTATGGGTAGGCGTTCCTCCAAAATCGCTGGCAAAAAGGTTCTCTCTCTCTCTCTCTCTCTCTTTAAATTTTCAACAATTAGAGACTTCATCATATCAACTCGAGAGATCACAACTAAGAGGAGACTTCACACTGGATGCGTTTGAGATTGCGATTTCGAAGATAAAAAGTGTGATTTTAAACTAAATCGCAAAAAATGAATCGTTTGGGAAATGCATTTTTAAAAAATTGCGATTTGAAAAATACAGAAAACTGTTTTTTTTTTTCCGCAGGCAAGATGGTGCTTTTTTGAAAACTCAACATTTTAAAGATTAACCTGCGATTTTAAAGGTCAAACTGTGATTTTGCCAAATGCTTAACTGTGTTTTTAAAAATCATTTTTTCAAATCGCAAACCCAAATGTACTCTAACACTAATATGTTATCGTAACTTCCACTTTTTTTTTTTAAAAAAAAAAAACAGAAGAAAAAAGGACCTTATAAAATCTTCAATAAGACAAAAATATCCTTATAAATTCAAAAAATGAAAACAAATAATAATAATAAAAAAAAACAAACAAACAAAAGATTTTTCTGTGTTAAGAAAAAAAAAAAAAAAACTAAGCGACCCCCTTGGATTTTCATTTTATTTATTTATTTTTTTAAAAAATAGTTTTTTATTTTTTTTTATTTTTCCTTTTTATAATTTTATGAAGGGTATTTTTGTCATTGGGAAAACATTGATTCAATCGATAGTTTGGAGGGGACATTGACAACGAAGAGATAGTTTGATATGGGAATATGTACTTTTCTCAAATCATTACATGCAAAACTCAAGAGAAACATTAAAATATCTAAGTCCACACATACATACCCAAAACTATCCATATATGTTTGGACTGGATTTTGAAACTAAACTAAAAGTTGTCTTGAATCCATGACATGCAACATGAAGAGATACATTACAAACCCCCTTGTAAAATATCAATCTCGGCTAGTCAAACTCAAGAAATTTTATTTATTTATTATTATTATTTATAGATAATTTGAAAGAAAACAACAAAACAGGAAAATATGCTAGAAATTTGGTGGAAAGATGCCTACCACCTCTCAAAAAGTATAATGGGAGGGGGAGGGGGAGGGGGGTCTTTACCATTTACAATTGAACTGAAGGTAAGCAAGGAGGATAAATAGGAATGCTACCAGAAAATGATTTGGTTGCGGCCCAATGTGCCACATGATGGGCATAGAAGTTTGTACTTCTTGAAATTTTGTGAGCTTTCTAAGAGGAAGAGGTTGAGATGGATCCAAGTGTTTTCTAGATGAGGGATGAGATCCTCCAATCTTGAGTAACAGTTGGATTTTGGAGAGTAGAGATGACAGTTTGTGAATCACCTTCTAAAATAAAGTGAGCAAGATGTAGTGACAATGCTAATGTGACTACTAACTTGGCAGCAACGACTTACCCATAATTTGGATGGCATGGTGAGGAGAGTCTAGAAGCCATATGAATAATTTTTCCTTTTGAATTTCTACAAATTGTTGCTTGGGTGGAGAAGGAATTTCTAATGGTTGTGTCAAAATTGATTGTCACCAAGGGGGGTTTGGGAGGTAGCCATTTCTCAGTTACAATAGGAGGAGATGGATGCCAAGCATTGTAGTGCTCCATAGTAACCATATTGATATGTTTAAAGATGATGTGGATATCAATAATGATTCCATCATGATAAGTGTTAAAGCACACAGACTCTTATTCAAGAGTCTGAGTATTGAAGGCATTTACCTTCAACCGAAGATAAGATAAAGAGATAACTTTTAGTTTGAATTGTAAACCGGTTAGACTTAGATCAAAATAGGTTCTAGATCAAACCTATCTCTAACCGTGTGTATTTGTTTAAATCAGAATAGGTTTAGATTAAACCTATCTCTACTACTGTATATCTCATAGTTAGAGTGTAACTCTATCCCTGTAAACACTCATAGGTAGAAGCACTACCTATGACAAACTCTTGTAACCTATATACTATAAATACAAGTGCAAGCAACCTGTAATTCATATGGTTGAAACATTATTATTCAAGAGAAGTTATTTTATCGTATCAGAGCTATACAAAGACTAAACGTTTGCTCTTCTTTCTTTTCTCTTCTCAATGGCCAAATCTAGCGTCACCACTGATTCAAGTTCTACCTTGCAATCTTCTGTTTTCAATATCCCTCACATGAATCACTCTCCTTCCATCAAACTGGCCAAGGATAACTACATGGCCTGACAGTTCTAGCTTGTTGCATATCTTCACGGACAAAATGTCTATGGTTTCATTGATGTCACAATTCTTCCTCCTGCCCAACTAATCATGAATCCCGCCACTAACCCCTGGAGCTCTCGCCATGATTGCCAACCTTGACTACCACTCATGGTATCATGAGACCAGCTTATCATCAGTGTTTTGGTCTCCATGCTGTCCGACTCCTATGTCTCTCATGTTGTGGGCTACACCACATCTAGTGCACTATGGGAATCGCTGGAAAAGATGTTTGCTTCCCAAGCTCATGCCCGAATCATGCAAGTTCACTTTCAACTTGCTACCTTGAAGAAAGGTAAGTCCTCCATAACCTATTACTTCCATAAACTAAAAACTCTCAGTGACACACTTGCTGCATGTGGCCAACCCCACAATGATTTTGATGCTGTCTCCTTCCTGTTGGTTGGACTTGGATCGGAGTTTGATCCATTGGTCAACTTAGTCACTACTCGGGTAGATCCCATCTCCCGTGATGATATCTATGGGTTGTTACTCACCCATGAAATGCGCCTTGAGCAGCAAATGGCCAACACGGATCTCTCGAATGCCACTACTCATATAACTGCCTGAAATTCTGGCATTTCTAGCCAGTGTGATCGCAGCTTCAATGATGCCCGTGGCCGTGGATTTCCAAATGGCCATGACTACAGTGGCTTCTTTCCTGGCGACTGTGGCCTCTTATCTAGTCATCGAGGTCGTGGCCAGCAGTTCCATGCTGCGGGATCCTCTCGACCCATCTGCCAGATCTACCACAAGATGGGACACTATGCCATCTCCTTCTATCAACGCTTTGATCAGTCTTCTCAGTATGAAGCTCAGTCCCCATTGTAGGCTTTCTACTCCTCTCCTGGTTTCCCTACCGATGATAGCTGGTAGCCTGATTCAGGGGCTACTCACCACCTCACTCATGATTTGAACAACCTCAACCTGACCTCTGATGCATACACGGGTTCTGACCAGATCCGTGTGGGAAACGGTACAGGTTGTCTATCCACAATATTAGTTTTGCACTTATTTCTTCTCCTCGTTGTTCCTTTATTCTTAAGCAACTATCTCATGTTCCATCTATTTGCAAAAATCTGCTATCTGTCAGTTAGTTTGCTCATGATAACTCTATGATCTTTGAGTTTCACTCCTCTTTTTTTTGTTATCAAGGACTGCTAAACCAGGTCAATCCACCAAGGGCCTCTTAAGAATGGCCTCTATCAACTGATGCCTTCCTCAACTTCTTCTTCCTTTCCATACTCTCTTGTTGGAGAAAAGACTTCCACTGATCAATGGCACAAATGTTTGGGTCATCCTGCTCTACGCACTGTTAAGCAAGTGATTTTCAAGTTTTCTCTTCCTGTCTTCTCCAATAAGCCAACTGCTTCCTGGGTTTCCTGCCAGCAAGTTAAAGCTCACCAGTTTCCCTTCCCGGCATCCACCTATGTTTGTAATCGTCCCTTAGAAGTACTTATGTGATCCTTCCCTTATTGTTTCATCTAATGGAAATAAGTACTATGTTACTTTTCTTAATGCTTTTAGTAGATTTACTTGGTTGTTTCCAATCTAATGCAAATCTGATGTTTTATCAGTTTTTTTTATAAATTCCACATTATGGTTGAATGTCTCTTCAACACTAAAATTACACAAATCCAAATTGATTGGGGTGGGGAATTTCGATCTCTTAACACTTTCTTTCACAAACTTGGCATTGTTCATCGTGTCTCATGTCCTCAAATGCATCAACAACAAGGTTGTGTCGAACGCAAACATAGACACATCATTGATAACTCTTTTGCTCGCTTTGCTAAAAAGCAATGTTCCCGAAACCTTTTGAGATGAAGCTTGTCAAACACCTATCTTACAAAACAAATCTCCTTTCCCAAAACTTTTCTATCATAGCCCCGATTACAAGTTTTTAAGAATTTTTTGGCTGTGCATGCTTTCACAATCTTCGTCCATATAATCAACATAAGTTTGATTTCAGGTCAAAAGAATGTGCCTTGCTAGGCTACAACAGAAATCATAAAGGATACAAATGTTATTATATTCCAACTAGCCAAATGTACATCTCTCGTGATGTTGTGTTCCATGAATCAACGTTTCCTTTTTCTTCACATTCTTTGGCCTCCATACTAGATTTTTGGACTCCCTCTACATTGTTACCATCCTCCTTACAACTGCCTCCCTACCCGGTCAGTCCTCCCCCTACAGCATCAAATCCTAATAATTCTATTACTTCACCTACTTCTACATCTGGTTCAACAGACTCCACTTTTGCATCCAGTTCTCCCCATTCCCTATCTCCTAGTCCCTGCCTTGCTCCCACTCGGATACACCCAATGGTCACCCGTGCACAAAATCAGATTGTGCTACCAAGAGTCTTCACAGATGGTAGAATAAAATATAATATTTCTCGTGCTCTGCTGGCTGTACTCGATTCAACTATTGAGGAATCTACTTGCTATTCTAATGCTGTCAAACTACCCGAGTGGAGAAAAGCTATGTGGACAAAGTTTAATGAACTACTTCAGAACCAAACTTAGACTTTAGTTCCTTCACAACAAGCTAACAACCTTGTGGGCTGCAAATGGGTGTTCAAAGTGAAATGAAAGGTGCATGGATCTATTGAAAGGCATAAAGCTCGCCTTGTAGCTAAAGGTTTTCATCAATAGGCTGGCCTAGACTATGGAGAAAATTTTAGCCTGGTTGTTAAACCCACAACCATTCGGACTGTATTGTCCATGACTTACTCCCGAGGTTGGGAAATTAGACAAATTGATATTCAAAATGCCTTTCTACATGGTTTTTCTAGACCAGTTTCTCTCATCCAACTCTACCGAATCATGTATGCAAACTACACAAGGCACTATATGACTTGAAGCAAGCACCAAGGGCCTGGTTTTCCAAACTTAGTACCAAGCTATGTGACTTGGCTTTTATTGGCTCTAAGGCAGATTCCTCTCTCTTTATCTTACAGACTGCCTCACTAACTTTGTTTATATTACTGTGTGTTGATGATATCATTATCATTGCCTTTGTTCTAGCAGCTATTAATGATCTCTTGCAACAACTTCAGACGTCCTTTGCAATCAAAGATCTTGGCAAGCTGAATTTTTTCCTTGGTGTGGAAGTAACTCCACTGAAATCTGGTCTTCTACTCTCCCAAAGACGCTACATTCTGGAGTTGCCCAAGCGCACTAACATGCTGGAAGCTAAGCCTATTTCTTCCTCAATGTCTTCCTCAAGTTCTTTTTGAGCTTTTGTTGGAGATCCAATGGAAGATCCTTTGATCAATTGTAGCACCGTGGGATCCTTACAATACTTATCTCTCACTCGACCAGACTTGGCTTTTGCAGTAAACCTAGTATGTCAGTTCATGCACAAGCCCTCTAAACTTCATTGGCAAGCGGTCAAAAGGATACTCCACTACCTAAAGCACACTCTCACTCATGGACTCCTATTAACTTGATCATATGTCTCCACCCTTGAAGTCTTCTCGGATACAGATTGGGCGGGGTGTCCTGATGACCAAAAATTCACTAGTGGATATTGTGTATTTTTGGGATCAAACTTAATTTCTTGGAGTTCTAAGAAACATCCTACGGTGTCTAGGTTAAGTACAGAGGCTGAGTACAAATCGATTGTAAATGCCACTGCCGAATTGCTATGGATTCAGTCTCTTCTCCGTAATCTTGGTGTCCAGCTCACTTCTCCTCCAAAACTGTTGTGTGACAACATTGGAGCAACATATTTGGCAGCAAATCCGATTTTTCATGCTAGAACCAAACACGTGGAAATAGATTTCCACTTTGTTCGTGACCATGTTGCTGCCAAGACCCTCCAATTTTTGTTCATTCCAAGCAAAGAACAAATAGTTGATGGTCTCACCAAACCGAATGTCTATAATCGATTTCAATGGTTTTGCTCCAAGCTCAACGTGCACCCTTTCCTATTGATCTTGAGGGGGGATGTTAAAGCACACTGACTCTTATCCAAGAGTCCGAGTATTGAAGGCCTCTTACCTTCAACAGAAGAGAAGATAAAGAGATAACTTTTAGTTTGAATTGTAAACCGGCTAGACTTAGATCATAATAGGTTTTAGATCAAACCTATCTCTAACCCCATGTATCTGTTTAGATCAGAATAGGTTTAGATTAAACCTATCTCTACTAGTGTATATCTCATAGTCAGAGTGTAACTCTATCCCTGTAAACACTCATAAGTAGAAGCACTACCTATAACAAACTCTTGTAACCTATATACTATAAATACAAGTTCAAGCAACCTGTAATTCATATGGTTAAAACATTATTATTCAAGAGAAGTTCTTTTATGGTATCAGAGCTACAAAAAGACTAAACGTCTACTTTTCTTTCTTTTCCTTCCTTTTCTCTTCTCAATGGCTGAATCTAGCGTCACCCCTGATTCAAGTTCTACCTTGCAATCTTCTGTTTTCAATATCCCTCACATGAATCACTCTCCTTCCATCAAACTGGCCAACATGCAGTTTGAGATGGAGAAACTCAAACTCGAAAAATGATTTACGAAATTTGAAAATGGAAATCATTTTATGAAACTAAAGAATCTTTTTTGGTCTAACCGAAAATATTTTCGGTTTGATTATTATTTCAGTCTTGGGCGTATTCAAATCGCATGTTGATTGGCTATGATCGATCACTTGGGTTTCTAGACCACATGTGATCAATCATAGGGACTGGGTGATCGATCACTCAGGCCCAGGTGTCAAACTAAGCCCAGTTTTCCCATCCCTTATGTCAAACTTTGTTCCTTATTAACCATTAAGTCCTAGTTAAGGATTTTCTTAACCCTAGTTTAGACTGAGATGTTACAGAGATGCACTCTCTAGCACATGAAGCAAGTCAAAGAGATGCACTCCCTTTGGCTATGGTGAGGGTTTGGATGGCTAGGGTTTCTTGTGGTCCATTCGAACCTTTCATTCTTTTCCTATTCCAATCCTTCACACTCTGGTATTAATCCCTTTATCCCGAATCTCTATTCTCGGGACTAGTTTTCTAATATGAAACTCTTCTATTTGGGTCTTCATTCATGAACCCTAACTTTCCTAGTTGCCTTTCTATGCATTATTATGCATTGAACATTAAATCATGCATGAATAATTTTGAACTAGAACGGTTTACAGACATGCGCATGTCAATGGTTGTGGGTCACAACAAGGGGCAGCTAAATGATGATTGTTAATTTTTAACTGATGTGATTAACCTTACAAAAAACCTTATGATAGGGCGAAATGATAGGCAAGATTCAAGTAAATGTGAAACAATCTCCCCAACATGTTGAAGTCAATCTCTCTGAACTGAAAGGCTATGAAAAGCATGTCATTGTTGAACTGATCAAGGAAACACAAAACATGACATTCGACAAGGCTTTGCCATGTGGCTCTAACAATTGTCGAGGTACGTTTATGAACCCTTGAAAACTACTTTTTTAAATGCGAATTAATTGAACAATGCATTAATTATTTATTACTTTAGCAGCAATTATTCTGTACAAGGCAGACAACCTATCTACGGATGCTCTACTGTATATAAGGTGGCTGTTGGAAAGGTATAAAGGGTGTAATAAGATTTTCTTCAGCTGCTCAGACGTCTCAAAACTTGAGCCCATCACATCACTTTGCAAGGTTGTTCAGCTTGTTCCACCTTCAAATAAAGAGGTTAGTCATAAATTTAATTACTATCTAATTTCTAATGGTTTTCCATCACAATAAATTGGATTTTGATAAACTATGTACCTTCACATTTTTTAGATAGTTCAAGTTTTGGAATTCATATCTAAACAAGAATGCGTAGAATTGCCACTTCAACTCGCTAAATGGATTGCTGAGAAGTCAAAGAATAATCTCCGCCAAGCCATTCGTTCATTTGAGGCCTCTTGGAAAAATAAGTAAGAATTTAGTTTTTACTTTTCCCTTTCCTCATTAATTACCATGTTTAATAGATTTGCCTATTTCTTGTACTTGCAGTTATCCCTTTAAACAAGATCAAGTAATTTTGACTGGATGGGAAGATTGTATTGCTAATATTGCTAAGAATATAGTTGAAGAGCAAAGCCCAAGACAGTAAGCTATTTTACTAATTAATATTAATTGTACAATAGGACTTCCAAAACCCCAAATAGTTTAAAATGTCAAATATTGCAGTCCCATCAAATTACACTAGGTCCATTATTATATTATGGAGCGCAACTTGCATTAATTAATGTTTAATGTGATTTGGAACTGGAAATAATTAATTTCCAAATAACAAGCTTAATTTTCTAGGAAAGTGTTAATTCCTGTCATTTATTCATAGGCTATACAAAATTCGCGGGAAGCTTCAAAATTTAATGGAGCATGATGTATCCCCAGACTTCATATTCAAGGTACGTATGAATATTCTCCTTGTATCCAATTCTAGCAGAAGCGGTAAGGTGCATATTTTACAAAGTGATAATGACATAAAAAATGTACTTATCGTAATATACACTCAGTCTCTAGTAGGAGAACTAAAGAGGTACTTACCTGAGGAATTGCAGCAACGAATTGATAATCTGCATGAGGAATACAGGGTATGAATTCAGATCGACTTTAATAATTGTACATTAATTGGACATGGACAGTTGTTGTTTCAAATAAGTCAACTTCTTCGATCTCTTGTGTTCAGAGGGTTGAAGAAGGTATGTTTAAAAGTGAGAAACCACTAGCCTTTCCAAACTACAAGAATGACTCAATGAGAAGGAATGTTCAACAATTCCCGAGGATCGAAGGTAGTAAAACAAGCCAATCATATCATATATATTATCATATGTCATGTTATATTCCTCTAGTCTCATCTTCCAAATTTACCATTTTATCATGATCTAGATAGATAATTCATCCCATTTTCCATTTCATTAATGTTTTCTTTTTCTTTCTTTTTTTCTTTTTTTTCAAAATAAAATTTAATCAAATAAAAGAATGAGCTCCTACAAAAGAAAAGAATTGTACTAAAAATTTCAATAATTTATTCTTTTCATTTTCTTCCACAGAGTTTATAGCCAGATTCATGAGTTGCTACAAGTCATCGATCACAAACAACATAATTGCGCAACATGATGAAAGCACACTACATAAAGGGACTTCTTTCTCATCCTTAGCCCAACCAAATCATCTCATTTAAGAGATATATGAATCTTGATATCACTATAAACTCTTACTTAATTTGTTTGGCAAGCTTGAGATCAAGACTTGAAAAATAAGAAATGATTCATAGAATCGTTTGTTTATTAAGCATAATTTATGCTTACACATCATCTATTTGGAAGTGGAAATTTGATGTACTCTACACGATTGTAATATAACAAGAAGCATATGGAATGCATGTAAAGACTATATATGATGTTATGTACAAATACCGTATATGTAAGAATTATTTATTTTAGTAGCCAAGTACACCCATAGAAGTTGAGAAACAACAGAATAATTGGAGGGATCAAATTTTCTTCCAAAGAAGTCTTGTAAATTGATGTGTCTAAGGACACATATTAGAATCACATGCTAATTAAGACACATGTTAGTTTAATAGACTAGATTGAAGTAATTTTCTCCAACCTAATTTGCAAGAAAATTTTGTCCATTTTGTAAAGGATGTTACCCATTAAAGTTACGACAACCAAAATCATCCATAATGTTAAGGCGAGGGTGCAATTAGTTGAGCTTGGACTAGGTTGTAGTCCAACCCCACCTTTAGCTCGTACACTCAACTTTAACCTAAAATGCTCAAAACCTTTCAGACTTTTGTTGAGCTCGGACTAGCTTGCAATCCTAGGCTTCGTTTGTTTCGGGTAAAATAATTTTAGGGAAATAATTTTTTAGGAAAATGTTTTCTACTGAAAATATTTTTCGACGTTTGGTGTATATGGAAAATCACAATTTTTTTTATTTTTTATATATTACTATAAAATAATTAAAAAAAATAACCTAATAATTTTATTTCTGGTAATGGTCTGGCGAAAGCCCGTCGGTGCTTTGGTGATAGTCCGGCAGTGGTTGACAATAGTCTAGTGGTGGACGACGATGGTCCAGGGGTTGCTTAGTGGTGGCCTTGTGTTGCCTCGAGGAGGGTGGTGGTGGTCCAGTAATGGTTTGGGGTGGCTCGGTGGTGATCTGGTGATAGCTCGATGGTGGTTTGAGGATGGCTTGGAGGTGGTCCAGGGGTGGCTCGGTGGTGGTCCGGTGATGGCTAGGTGGTGGTCTAGGGATGGCTTGGTGGTGGTCAAAGGGTGGCTCAGTGCTGCATCAAAAAGAGTGCAAACCCAAGGAATAAAAAGAGTGCAAACTCAAGTGCAAGCTATTTCAAGTAATAAAATTCTCGGTAAGTACGAGGTCGTTCCGCAGGGAATAGTAGATACCAAGTAAAATTCCTGTTATTGGACAGAAAAGTTAATTGAATTGATTTTGTTGTTTTTTCACTAAAAGTGGAGCAATGGAGAGATGGCAAACTAAAATTAAATTAACTAAACTAAATTAATAAAAAGTGAATTGGAAAAAATTAATGAGAAACACTAAGGCTTAAAAGATCCACCTAGCATTCTATTACGTATTTCTAGCTCATATTTTTTTTTTTTTTTTTTTTAACTCAACTAGGTAGAAAATCAACTCTCCTAATCTGAAGATAGAACAAGTAGGCACTAATCAAATATAAAATTGATTAAACATGGAATGGTTCAAAATTTGATTTTTATTACATGTTACAATAAATTAATTATTGAATATATTTTTTCAATGAGAACATATCAAACAAAGTAAGTATTTGATATAAACAAAATTCATAATGAATTAAAATAAATTTGTTAACATGAGACTACTCTCAAATTAAAATCATCCCCAAAATTTAATTATTAATCTATGAAGAACAAATAAAATAGTCCCAAGAACACATAATAAAAGTTCTAGGCGTCACCCCTAGCCTTAGCTAGAATTTAACCACTCCTAACTACAAAAATAAATTCCATAACTAAAATGTGCATTAACATAGCGAAATAAAATAAAATATATAAAGAGAAGAACAAAGAAACTAGATCAAGAGGTGAAGAAAAATCAGATGTCTTCAAAATCCCAGTTGTGCGTTTTTCTTCATTCCTGCTCTTTTCAGTTCGTGCAATAGCCTGTACTTGGGTTTGCACTTTTTTTACGCAGAAAATTTTTGGCGCACGACTGGGATTTTGAAGACCTCTGATTTTACTTAGTTTCTATTATTCCCTATGGATTGACCTCATACTTACCAAGAATTATATTACTTGTAATAGCTTGCACTTGAGTTTGCACTTGAGTTTGCACTCTTTTTGGTTCGGAGGTTGCTTAGTGGTAGTTTGGCATTGCCTGGGGGTGGCTTGGCGGTGGCTCAGTAGTGGTCCGGGGTGGCTCGATGGTGGTCCGACGATGGCCCAGTGCTAGCTTGGCGGTGGTTCAGCAGTGGTCCGATGGTTTGAGATGGAGAAACTCAAACTCGAAAAATGATTTACGAAATTTAAAAATGGAAATCATTTTATGAAATTAAAGAGTCTTTTTTGGTCTAACTGAAAATATTTTCGGTTTGATTGTTATTTCAGTCGCACCAAACACCCAAAAATATGAAAAACATTTTCTTGAAAATATTTTATACCTAAACAAACAGAGCCCCAGATTTGCAAGTTTTTCCAACTTACTATAAAAATAACTTGTAGCAATTATAAACATTAATGCTAAAACCATTTTTAAAAGACAATAAAAAAAAAAAAGGCTAGAAAGATATAAGATGATAATCCAGTGTTAACTGAGTAATTCTAGACGTCATACTCATGACCCTCTTGTGTCCCTCTAATAATGATGTGGCTTTTAAAAACACAACTGGACTTGTGATTGATTATTATTGAATTTTGATCAAACTGTAATTTTAAAAGCCACATCATTGTTAGAGGGACACAAGAGGGACGTGGGTATGACGCATAGAATCACTCATGTTAACGGCATATCTATGAGGTTGTCATATTGTCACTTGGGCATTACGTAGATTTATATCATCACACTGCTATTCGAACATTATGATGATTATTGTAGTATTTACTCGTGTTTTTATATGAGCATTACTATGACATAGATTTAAAATATTCTAACGTTACTCGGCATTGTAATGGGCCTATAGTAAAATTCTCTATTTTAGTTTGACATTACAACGACGCTATTATAATTTTTCTATAACAAACGGAATATAACATTATATAAATAAAATATTCCAAAATGTTAATCTAAACTTCACAAACTAATTTGGGCATTATAACGACATAATTTTTTTTAATTAAAAAAAAAAAAGAAAAAAAAAAAAGAGGAACATACACAAAATCTAAGAGAACAATGAAAGGAACTCATTAAACTAATTTGTGAAATTTCTCTTTCCAAAGCCCTGAAGCACTATCCACCAAACGCCACATCAGCAACTCCCATCTTCTTCCTCTCTCAGGACACTTCTTTTGTCCTCTCACTCCTTTTCTTACTTACCCTTTTTCTTCATCACATCTTCCTCCCTTCTCCCTTTCTTTCCTTTCCCTTTTTCCTCTCTCCCTTACCTGGCAGTGTACTGCCCTCTCTCGCACAAGCTCTTCTAAGTGAGAGCTTGTCCTCACAACTTGTGAAGAAGGAGAAGGATCCCCTCCATTACATATGGAAGAGGAGTGAAACATGCATAACAAAAGGATCTCCACATGCATAGATTCTATCCATGTGTCTTGTTATGTATATGTTGTGTACACTTTTGTTGTGTAAAATTCATTTTCCTATATGAAATGGTGGGGATCCAATTAGTATATTTAGAAGGGGTAAAATGGTCCAAACAAATTAAATAATTATTTTACCCCACCTAAATACACTAAGAAATGAAAGGGAGAGGATTTGTTTCTTGTGAGGAATGAGGGACCCCTCCCCCATTTAAAGGACCCCACAGCCTTTGCATGTGGGACAATGCTTCCTACGAGCAATTTTAAGGACCAAGGTCCTGCCAGGTTTAAGTTGCAGGATATAACGCTTGCAGGTGGCCCAAGCAAGGGTCCATCCACTGGTGGCACCAGATGACATCACTGCCACCTAATATGTCAACGTATAATCAAGTCATTTTTGTTCCTTTCCCAACCTCTGATCGTCACAAAATTTTGAGAGTATGTCCATCTCTCCGAGACGAACATTAGCTTCGATTGGCAACCAATTTAGCAGCTTCGAGTTTAATGAAGATTTTTTTTGAAGGAGATATAAGTTATTGATGTGATATAAAGTAGATAAAAGTTTTGAATTTTTTATATGAAAAGTGAAAAGTTTTATTTTATAGTGGGTTTTTCGTTTGCATAGTAATAAAAAAAATAATTGATGTGATATTAAAAATAAGAATGTTTTGAGGTTGTGTTTTTTTTAAAAAAAAAAACTTGCATCAAAATCAAGGTAACCCAATCATTTTCCAAACACAACCATTTTAACTGGTGACATAGAACATTTTCAGTTCGTTTGTCCCTTCTTTCAATATCCCGAAAATTCCGTCCCAAATTTCATTTTTTATTTATTTGCTACCCAAAACACACTCCGATTGACTTTAAATTTTTTCCACATGAAAGATCATACGATAATTGTTTCATTGAAAAAATCACTCGAATTGACTTCCAATTTCTGAATTACACTCTTATTACACTTAATGGGTAATAAAAATAATAACATTTGTTGGAATAGTTTCCTAACTAGTGAATCCTTGGTCCATGCGACACAAATAAACAATCAGAAACAAAAGCTTGACAAGATTTGTCAGCAAAGAATAGCTCTAATGCTTAAGTCAGAATGGTGTTTGTAGAAAAGGATCACAAGAACACTCAATAGTTAAAAATGTTCAGAGAAACCATACCTGTATCCTCATTTCCTTTTTATACTAGATGGGCGTGTGAACTAGCTTCTGAGACTCCAGATCCATAAACTTGATATATGAGGTGTTCCTTGATTTGGCTAGGACAATGACGTGTCAACATAGGTGTTTTACTGGTAAGCTTATCATGCAAGATAGTTGGTGAGGAACAGGATCCTCTCAAATTCCCTTTGACAATTTGAGATCTCAAACTGTTAAATCTCAACCCTTCTTTAAATCTAACAGCCAATATTGTGACAGTTGTCAACATGAAATAAATGCGAAATAAATGCTAAAGGAATTAAAAAAAAAACTCAAGAAAATAGAGACAAAAATGCCCTCTCTAGGGCCCCTACTGCGACATCAATGGTGATTACTACGGCGACCACGTCACCTCGGCGACCCCTTCCCCGGCTAGTCGGCCGGAATCCGAGCGTTCTGACCGGGGAAGGGACAGGCCGGGATCCGGCCATTCGAGCCTGGGAACTGCCAGATCCCGACCAGCCGGTCTAAATTGGGTCAATCTGGTTGGGGAAAGGCCAGATTCCGGCCAGCCTGCCGAGGAACAGCCGGAACGACGATATCCTGATCATCTGGCCGTTCTGGCTAGGGATCTTTTTGAAATTTTTATAGTGAAAGGCATTTTTGTCTCTATATTCAAGAGTTTTTTTGAATTCCTTTAACATTTATTTCACATTTATTTAATGTTGAATATGGGTTGTTAGATCCAAAGAAGGGCTGAGATTTCACAATTTGAAATCTTAAATTGTTAAAAAAAATTTGAGGGGATCCTGATCAGTTTTACATAGGTGTTTTACTTGTAAGCTTATCATGCAAGATAGTTGGTGAATCTTGTACAGCTTGACATGATGTGATGCCTACTTTTCCACCTTCGGAGGGCTTGAGAACAATTAAGTGACAACCTTGGGTGTTGCGCCCAGACTTGCGACCGACAGTGTTAATGTTTGGCGATCGTCGTAGATGAATTGGGAGGTACTCGATCCTGTCCTTATTATGGTGATTGCCAAATGTGGTAAGGGTCGAATCGTGTCTACTACGGGTAGGCACTTTGCGGGCCTTGAAAGCGACTCCGGGAGTGTGGGCCAACTAGGTCAGTGGCCCATGTGCCAACAGCTACCCCTAATTCTTTTATTTAACGTGTCAACTGTCAAGGAAGATAATGGAAATTAAGTTTTCTTGAAAAGCACACGCGTCTTATATGGCATGTTTGAGTGTGCGATTTTTTGGAATTCGAATTCAACTATAATTTAGGCCGTGTTTGGTAAGTGACTTGCTATGCCAGAATAGTGGGTTGTTATTTTTTGGAGTTAGTAAAAAGTTATAGATGTGATATAAAGTAAAAAGTTTTGTATAGAAAAGTAAATTTTTTTTGCATTTTAGTGAATTTTTTATTTGAATAGTAATAAAAAAAATTATTGATGTGATATAAAAAGAGAAAAAAAAGTGAGAATGTTTTGATGTTGATTGCTATTGAAAAATGTAAAAAAGTGAGAAAAAGTACATGAATAGTAGAAAAGCATTATTCTGACATGGCATGTCACTTGCCAAACACTGCCTTAGTGCACAAATTTTGAGGCAAATAAAATTAAAAAAGATGTTGGGGTAGTTTAGCTTTCTAAGATAAAATTTAGGGGAAAGTACACTTTACCCCCCTGATGTATCCACCCATTGGCAATTTGACGCCTAATGTTTAAAAATCGGTAGATGACCCCCCTGGCGTTTATCATGTGTGTCAATCTAGACCTTCCGTCCACTTGGTCTGTCAAAAATGACGGAAAAGAGGTCACGTCCATTGCACATGACCTTTTAAGCCACAAGATTCCGAAATTGCCCCTGTCCAAAACGGTGAGTTTAGCCGCTCTACAAAGTTTGCTGATGCGGACCCACAATCTTTTAATGCATATATCTATTCATTCTTTGCCTTTTCTCTTTGGTGTTTGGTTTCCTGGAAAATGAAAGAAAAAAAAATGGTAGATTCGGATGAGCATGAAGACCTTGATTTCAACATATAAATCGATTCAGACGACTCCGACGACGAGAACCCACAGCCGGAACTGGACTACTAAGAGCTCGAGCCCGAATTCTACAACAGACTATGACTGGGAGTGGCAAAATGAGAGGTTTCTGCTGGTGTCAGCAGAAATAATTCTGTCTAAGAAGAGGGCTAAGGTTGGGCATGATTATTGATTGGATTACCGAGAGCATTTATATTTTACAGTGGCAGCAGGCTTTTAATATATATATATATATATATATATATATATATATATATATATATTTTTCCCTGATGAATATATGCTTTGAAAAATTGAATTGACTTCTAAAAATAAAGTGTGTGCATAAGTGTCAACAAAAATTAAAGCACAGCGGAAAGTAAATAACACACAGATTTTTGTTGACGAAATGGAAACTCAGTTAAGAGAAAAATCACTCTGGGGCAGCCAAACCCAGGAATTCCACTATTCAGAAGACATAGCTAGATACAAGACAATAACACTCACATGTACCGATGCAGTGGTCGTACCTTGATCTCTGACGTGTAACCCAACACGAACGCTTCCCAACCAGGTTCACCTACCTGAAGGGGTCTTCAATGAAACTCCTTACCTTAGAGCCGACCTCTAAGATAGACTTCGGTTTATAGCACAACACACTTTGTAAAACGGCTTCAGAGGAAATATCACGTCTCTGAGCAAGTGAGGAATTCACACCGAATTCTTGCAGTTCACAGTGCCCAGGGGCCTCTATTTATAGGTTGGGGCCTCAAATGAGCGTCAGGCAAAATATACCTAGGCACCGTCCGGACGGTGGACATGGGCCGTCTGAACGGACAACTGTGCAAACAGATTTTCTGAAATTTCCGCGGAGAAATCTTTCCTGTTTAAGGACATCGTCCGGACGGTCGCACGTCCGCTGCAAGTAATTTCCTTATAAGGCTCTCGAGCGTCCGGACCATGGGGGATGGGTGTCCGGACGGCTATTCTTCAACACGCAATTTCCATATCAGTAATGCGCGTGTCCGGACCATGATAGGCAGTCGTCCGGACGGTTGAAGTCGAATCGGCAATTTCCTTCTTTGATGCACTCGCATCCGGACCACAGTTGTCAAACGTCCGGACAGTCATATTTGAATTGCGATTCTTGCCTTACGGAGACGCGCATTCGGACGGGATACCACATCGTCCAGACAGTTGATTGATCTTCCCTTTCTTGGAACTTGGAAAGAAATCAGAAACTGATCGAGTACTGGGAGGCATCCGGACATGCTTCTGAAACGTCCGGACGGATGCAAGCTGGCACAGAAACTTCTCGATACAGTATGGGGTCCGGACGGAATGAAAACTTCGTCCGGACGGATGATGTTGGTCTGTCTAGCGTCCGGAAGGGATGACATGTCGTCTGGATGGATGGATTAGTGGACAGACAGGCGTCCGGACGGGATGGCTCGATCGTCTGGACGGCTGACAGGGAACTTGAATTCTTCTGACTTGCAGACTCTAAATAGTAGAATCCCTATTTGCAGCATCTTTACACTTAAGTGATTTTGTCCAAACACAGAATAAGGCCAAAATACTAACAGGCTTTAACAGGCTTTTAATATTCATATTTATATTCTAAAAAAGGGTTAGAGGCCATGCGTTTTACGCATGTAGTTGACATATTGTTCCTGTACTTGCTAAGAATATGACAACTTGCTCTAAGTTTCTCCTCTAGCTTTGAATACACATTGACTTGCTTATGGGACGATCCTCTAGCTTTGCTTTACACAACTCATCGACAAACCCATAAATTTCAAGTAAAAAATACCAACTCTAAAATTACCCCTATCATATACATAAATAAGCTCCCACTCTTCGTTTTCACCATTTTACCACCACCAATGGACACCAAAAAAACCACAACGCTACTCATACAAAACAAAAACAGTACCCATAACAAGATTATGTTACCCATGTTCTTGGCACCTCACCCATGCTCAATTCTACCCACGTTGGACGTTGCTCATCTTCCGTGCCATTAAAACTCCTCTGTTTCACCTCTGTTTTACCCAAGCAAAACAGAGGCCACTTGCTACACGTTTCCTTCGTGTTTTGATGATACGTACAGTTATATCACTCCTTAGTTAATTGTGTAAATATAACACTAAATGTATTTTTTTTTTTCAAGATAAATTTGACCGTGGCTATTCCATTGTGTTAGATTATGTATATATATGTTGTCCCACATGGGTTATTGTTATGTATATTTCTTTCATTACTAGCCTATATATAAAGGCCTCTCATGTACAACTTACGTGTGATTCAATATAATACTTTTCTCTTAACATGGTATCAGAGCACAGGTTCTGAATCACCTCTATATTTTATTTTATTTTGATTGCTTCCCAGAACTTTTTCCGGCGCCGCCATTGCTTCCGCCATTCCTCATCGTTCTGTCTTCCTCGGTTCTCCTTCTCCTAGTCCTTGTTTCGAGCTGGTTCATATACCAATCAAAACCTTGGGAGACAACTGTGCTAGAGCCGTTGAGAACAGTCAAATCAGAGTCTCCACGCTCCCACACGCGCCAACTGAAGATTCTGCCGCCACCAGTGGTTTCTGCCGTTCTACCGCCGATACCGCCGTCCAATCACTCTCGTTGCCGCCCAGATCGATAGCCCAGTCTCCTAGCTGCTCAGAGCCACCGAGAATGTCTCCATCAGACGGCAGACGCGCTGGTCGAAGATTTAGCCCTCTAGTTCATGCGCCCATGCGCCGCCACCCTACGCGCGTGCATCGCACGCGCCAAACCTCTGTTGTGCCACGTCAGCCCTAGTGCCACATCAGCAAGTGCCATGTCAGCCCAGTGCCACATCAATACCGTTGACTGTTGACTGTTGACTTCTGTATCAGTTGACCAGGTGTTTTCTACTTATTTTTTCGTTCTGATTTCATTTTTCTAGTCTGTTTCTGCTTTTGGCATCTCCAGATGGCGCAAAATGAGGTTCTTGCTCATATTCATGTTACGTTGGATGGCACCAACTACACTGTTTGGTCCTAATATATGAGGAGTTTTCTTAAAGGCCGCAAGCTATGGCTCTATGTGACTGGTGATATCCCCAAGTTACTAAAGTCACTGCTGAAAGCGATGATGCTTTCTGCACTCGTCTTATTGATTGGGATAGCAAACATCATCAGATTCTTACGTGGTTTCATAACACCATTATTCCTTCTATTGCGGCATTATTTGGCAGTTTTGATGATGCTCAGGGTGCTTGGGATATGGTTGCTTCTCGCTACTCCTCGATTGATGGTTCTCGGGAGTACTAGATTATTCTTGATCTCTTTCGTTTGAAGCAAGAATCTGACCAATCTATTACTGATTTTTTTGTTCGCATGCAGTTCTTATGGGGACCAGTTGGCTCTTTTCTGATCTTGCTTGGAAGGATCCTACTGATGCTCAGATGTATGCTGATCGCAAGGACCAACATCGTCTCTATCAGTTTCTGATGGCTCTGCAGGATGATTTTAAGCCTGTTCGGGGGCAACTTTTGCACCGTTCTCCTCTTCCTACTTTGGACCAGGCTGTTTGTGAGCTTGTTCGAGAAAAGACCCGATTGTCTACCTTGCGCTCTCAGCACACTCTGCATACTCATTCAGTATTAGCTGTCCCATCACCTCAGACCGAGCACTCTGACAAGTCTGACAGGTCTGGCCGTGGACCTTCCAAGAACCGTGACAATCCTTTTTGTCGCTATTGTTGCTGTCGTGGGCATACTATTGACAAGTTTTGGCGCAAGGCCAAATCTTCTGCATCTGTAGCAGTCATTACCACTACTGAGAGTGCTTCTTCTTTAGCTGCTCCAGTTGCTTCCTCTAGCGACTCTACAGGATCTGCTCTCACCTTATCTCCAGCTGACTTTGAGGCAATTATCAACCAGGTCCTCGCTTGTTCTGGTAATGTATCTTCCTCTGTCCTCTCCGTTTTGCCAGGTAAATCTTCCTCTTGGCTTTTTGACTCCGCCTGCTGCAATCATATGACGCCATATGCCTCCCCATTTACCACTTCTACCCCTCCATCACATACATCTTTAATTCACACAATGGATGGCTCTTCTATGACTGTTCAAACCATAGGCACTGTCCATACACCGTCTCTTTCTATCTCTGATGTCTTTCATGTGCCTAAATTGTCCTTTAACCTTCTATCTGTTGGACAACTGTGTGAATTGGGTTATAGACTTGTTTTTGACTCTTCTGGTGTGTATGTGTAGGATCCTCGGATGGGCCAGACACTTGGGACCGGGCGTAGAGTTGGGCGACTGTTTGAGCTTTCATCCTTACATCTTTCCATCCCTAATGTCTCTGCTGCTGCCGCTTCATCACCACCATCTCTTGCTCTTTGGAACTTGCGTCTTGGTCATACATCTGTGTCTCGAGTACAAGTTTTAGCTTCTAAGGGTTTCTTTGGTTTAGTGTCCAATAAGTCTTTTGATTGTATTTCTTGTCAACTTGGGAAACAACCAGCTTTGCCTTTTAATAATAGTGAGTCTATTGTATCTGCTTCTTTTGATTTAATTCATTCTGATGTTTGGGGGCCTTCCCCTGTTCCTAGTATGAGTCGCTCACGTTATTTTTTGATTTTTGTTGATGATTTTTCCTGTTACACCTGGGTGTTTTTAATGAAATCACGTTCTGAATTATTGGATATCTATCGTAATTTTGCAAAAATGGTTGAGACCCATTTTTTAAAACGCATTAAAGCTTTTCGTTCTGATAATGCCTTAGAATATACTCAACAGGCTTTTCAAAATATCTTAAAACACTATGGAACTGCTCTTCACTTGTCTTGTCCAGGCACCTCTCAGCAAGATGGAAGAGCTGAACGTAAACTTAGACATATTCTAGACACTGTTCGTGCTCTTCTCCTTTGCTTTTTGGTTCCTACTCCTTTTTGGGGTGAAGCCACTGTCACAGCTATCTACACTATCAACAGGTTGCCTACACCTATTCTTGCCCATTGCCCCCCTCACGAGCGGTTGTTTGGCTCTTCTCCAACTTACCATCAACTTCGTGTTTTTGGTTCTGCCTGTTTTGTTTTGCTCCAACCTCATGAACACACCAAACTCGAGCCTCGTTCTCAGTTATGTTGTTTTCTTGGGTATGGGGTGGAACAAAAGGTTATCGGTGTTATGATCCCGTGTCACACCGTCTTTGCATTTCCCGCCATGTGGTCTTTTGTGAGCATAAGTTATTTCACGAAGTAGGGAAATTTTGCATGCCCTATTTCCGTCCCTGTACCACACTCCTAGAGCCGCCTCTTTCTCATTCTACCCCTTGTGATATTTGTCCTGAGTCTTCCTCGCTTGAGCCGCAATCTTCAAATACTTATGATGTCGCTACGCTTGAGTCCCCAGATTCTGCTCCATCCGAGGCTCCAGCTCATACCTTCCCACCTGCTCTTCCCCGATCCACTCGGGTAAAGTCTCTTCCATCTCATCTCCAGGACTTTCATTGTTTTCATGCCTTAGCTACTTTACATGAACCTCACTCCTATCGTGAGGCTTCCACTAACCCTCTTTGGCAAGACGCGATGAAAGAGGAACTTGATGCTTTACACAAGAATCATACCTGGGATCTGGTTGACTTGCCTCAAGGAAAGTCTGTTGTTGGGTGTAAGTGGGTCTACAAAATCAAGACTTGTTCTGATGGTACTGTTGACAGATACAAGGCTAGCCTTGTGGCCAGAGGTTTTACTCAGGAGTATGGTGTGGATTATGAGGAGACCTTTGCTCCTGTTGCTCGTCTATCTTCTGTGCGTGCACTATTGGCTATTGCCGCCTCTCGACATTGGTCCCTTTCTCAAATGGATGTCAAAAATACCTTCCTTAATAGCGATCTTAGTGAGGAAGTCTATATGCAGCCACCTCCTGGCCTCTCTTCTCCTCTAAACAAGGTATGTCATCTTCGTCGAGCTCTCTATGGTCTAAAGCAAGCTCCATGGGCATGGTTTGCTAAATTTAGCGCCACTGTCTCTCGTCTTGGCTACTCCATCAACTCGTATGACTCTGCCTTGTTTATTCGCCGCACAGATCGAGGCATCATTCTTCTGTTGTTATATGTTGATGACATGATTATCACTGGTGATGATTCTATTGGTATTCTGGAGCTCAAGCAGTTTCTCAGTCAGCATTTTGAGATGAAGGATCTTGGCAATCTCAGCTATTTTCTTGGCCTTGAGATTTCTTCTTCTTCTGATGGTTTCTATTTGACACAGGCCAAATATATATCTGATCTACTTTCATGGGCCAATCTCACAGAGTGTAAGATCATCGACACACCGACTGAGCTCAATGCCCATCTTAATCTACAAGATGGCGAGCCTCTCTGTGATCCCACTCTTTATCGGCATTTGGTTGGTAGCCTTGTCTATTTTACTGTTACTAGGCTTGATATCTCATATGATGTCCATCAAGTGAGTCAGTTTATGGCTTTTCCCCGTTCTACTCATTTTTCTGCTGTCCTTCGCATCCTTTGCTACCTCAAGGGGACATTATTTCATGGGCTTCACTTCTCCTCTCAGTTTCCTCTTGAGTTGCATGCTTATACTGATGCAGATTGGGCAGGTGATCCTACAGGCCATCACTCCACCACCGGTTATTGTTTCCTACTTGGCACCTCTCTTATTTCTTGGCGCAGTAAGAAACAGTCTGTTGTTGCTCGCTCCAGTACTGAGGCAGAATATCGGGCTTTAACAGACACTACCACGGAGCTCCTTTGGTTGCGATGGCTTCTACAAGATATGGGTGTCTCTTTTTCTTCAGCCACTCCTGTCTACTGTGACAATAGAAGTGCTATTCAGATTGCCCATAATAATGTTTTTCATGAACGGACCAAACATATTGAGATTGATTGTCATTTTGTTCGTCATCATCTTCTTCAGGGCTCTCTACAACTTCATTTTGTCACGTCTCGTGATCAATTCGCGGATCTCTTCACCAAGTCTCATCCTCCAGGGCGGTCCCACGATCTTGTGTCCAACCTCAAGATGATCTCTTGCACTCCACCTTGAGTTTGAGGGGTGGTGTTAGATTATGTATATATATATTGTCCCACATGGGTTATTGTTATGTATATTTCTTTCATTACTAGCCTATATATTTAGACCTCTCATGTACAGCTTACGTGTGATTCAATATAATACTTTTCTCTCAACACATTGAATATATGGAAGTTACGGAGTTAAGGTAGTGACAGAGATCACGATTGGATGTATTTGTGAAAGCAAGAATTCATTCCCATTTTGGTTGTTATTGGGGACTAGATAGTTGAGAGTAGTGAGTGGGACTAGCAAGAAGTTACTTCTCTTTCTTCCTTCCATTGCACGTGCGTGCCTGTTAAGAAGAAAAGGAGATCATATATGTTGCATGACGTGTTTGCATGGGGTGGGTCAATGAGTCTTTGATCTGGCTTGCACTGGAAGGATTGACAGTGATCTAATACCTATTAATGGCGATTTTGAAGAGGTGGTCATGGACGTGTTTGCATGGGGTGGACATGTGGCTGTGTGTACAATCTAAGAGACTAGATGGCAACAATGAAAATGATGCATGTGGAGGGTTGTACTTGCAGAGCATCATGTTTCTGACCACACCTTCCTTAACTCGGAACTCATCTCGAATCTTTACACACAAACGGGTGGGTAAAGAGCTGAGCCACCGTCCACCTCCTCTTGCTCGACTCCTTCTGCAAGCAACACTGGATGAAGGTCCGATAGCCCTCCGACGCGTGCTCTGGCAGGCTAGGTGAGTCGCCGAAGCAAATCGCGAACATCAGGGTCTCCCAGTCGGGTCTCTCACCAAGAGGCAGAAACTTGAAATGACCCAAGTACAGCTCCAACAGGGTTAGCCCCAAGCTCCATATATAGTCGGCATACCTGTACGTCGTAGTTCCTGCTGTACGTGTCCTGGTCGAACCACTCGGGACTCATGTACGCGCAAGTGCCCACGTAGGAGTTACATGTGTCCAACGTTCGGCACATGATTTTGCTAACTCCGAAGTCCGCAATCTTCACCTGCATCTTGTTGTTGACCAAAAGATTCGATGGTTTAATGTCACAGTGAATGATATTGTGACCGTGGAGGTAGTTAAGCCCGTTAAGAACCTGTCGCGCCACGTCGGTGAGCTTGGGCTCGGAGAAGGTCCTGTGGGTCTTTAGCAGCGAGTCCAAGGTGCCAAGGTTCATGTGCTCCATGAGAATCGTGATGTCGCCGGACGATTTCTCGAAGATCTCGTGGCAACGGACCACGTGGGGGCAGTCGAGAAGAGAACTCAGGCGATGCAGCATCAGAATTAACCTTATTGGGCGTCGGATCCTTTGACAGTCCAGGCGATGCACGCTCAAATATCTTGCACACCATAGTTGAGACAACCACAGGCGGGATGATTTACTCCTTCGACTCGAGCTCGTTCTCGTAGTACAGACACCCGATGAGTGCCATGGTCGGAGGGATACAGAACAGGTCGTATGAGTCGGTGAAGAGGCCCATGCCAGTGAGCATTCGGTGAAGACAGAGAGCCTCGGTGTACGTGTAGGGGAAGAGTGGTTTTGAAACGACGA
This sequence comes from Alnus glutinosa, assembly GCF_958979055.1. Classification (NCBI taxonomy): domain Eukaryota; kingdom Viridiplantae; phylum Streptophyta; class Magnoliopsida; order Fagales; family Betulaceae; genus Alnus; species Alnus glutinosa. The sequence goes on along the minus strand of NC_084888.1, from coordinate 22,565,340 downwards.
TCACCTTGCACGTCGAAGAGCTTGCGAAGCCAGGCGATGGAAAGTTCAAGAACAAGCTTCTGTTAAATGAAACGGTGTGTTTTGAAATTTTGGAGTTATATGTAGCCAAACTCACCATTTTGAACACTTGAGGGTAATTTTGGAACTTTGGCCTTTAAGTGGTCTTGTGCAACGCACATGACCCTCTTTCCGTCACTTTTGCCGGACTAAGTGGACGGAAGGTCCAAATTGACATACATGGTAAACATCAAGGGTGTATCTACCAATTTTTAAACGTTGGGCATCAAATTGCCAATGTGTGAATACATCGGGGGGTAAAGTGCATTTTTCCCTAAAATTTAATACGCCAAATCTGATCAACTGTTGTGGATCAGGGAGCACCACGTCTGCAAAGCGTCCTTTTGACTGCTGAATGACCTAGACGTGTCTTTAAATGCATGAGATGGAGATCGATCGTTACCTAGAATAATGCGAAGAGGATTAAAAGACTTACGCCATTCCCGTAGAGGTGGCGATCAGGATTCCAAGTCCAGATGAGCTAGCTATTCCTCGCGAGTCGCGAGAAATCTAGTGAGTGGTGGTAGTTTACCAAGTGACGTTGAAGGCAGGGCTCAGATTTCCCTTTCCTCCTCTGGTTCGGGAGCTGTTGGCAGAGCTGAATATGACTCCTAGTCAAATAAAGCCCAGTGGGTGGCATTACATTAACAACTGCTTCATTCTGTGGCGGATGGTAGGCGATACGAGTCTCACCGTTTGCAAATTTCTTCATCTGTACCAACCCACTACGTATTGGTGACTTTGGGCCTTCCAAGGTCAATCGAAGGAATTCATCATGGTGCCTAGTAAGTCGGCTGGAGGGAGTCAATATGAATCTGGCTTCTTTTTTATCACTGGCAATGGAGCGCCGGGAATTCCTAACGAAGGGGCCCAAAAATTTGACCAAGGAGGTATCAGAGCGAATCGAGGCGACCTGGGGTTGGGATGCTGAACATCCCAAAAAGATGAACACAGAGTAACTCTTGTCCGAAACCAACCTGGAAAAGTACTTAGGCCAACGTAAAGGCAAAGGAATTTCCTTATCGAATAGTTCTAGGAAAGATGATCAAAATTCCCTCAATATTAGATGGTCAAGAAAGGTTTGTGATAAGTGCTGAATTTACACATTCAAGCCCCTTAATTTACATATGTTAAGCTCATAGTTTTGTTATAGTTTGATGTTTTGTGTTGTTTTTGTGTTTTCTTGTATTTTACAGGTTTTGGAAAAAAATCCATCAAATTCCAAGATTATAATGAAGTCAGCAAACTCACTTTTTGGATAGATTCAATTCCAATCAATTTTGAATTTAAGGAAAGAGAAGTTGGCAAAAATTCGTTATTTTCGGAAAGAATCCAGAATGAGCACGTCTCAGTAATTTAATCATAACTTTCGGTTCAAATATCAGATTGCAACAAAATTTGTGGCGTTGGAAATCTAAGAGAAAATTAAACAAATATGTAAGAAATAGGTTTTTCCTAATTCGGACGTTTACCATGCCTAAATCGCCCCTCAATAAGAGACCGCAAATCTGTATGAATTTTGGAATCCTTTTCCTACTTGGATAGAAATTTCAGAAAAGGAAAAGACTTGTAATTATTCTATTTGGACTAGAAGACCTACTTAGAATTGTAATAGGAATTCTAGAGCTTCTAGAGCTTCTAGAGCTTCTCTAATCCCTATAAATAGGCCTCTAGCCTTTGAAGAAAAGACACACAAGCTTTGAGGAAGAATCAAAGGTTCCATCAAGAAGGAGGTTCTTCCTAGTTTTTATTTTCTTTATTTATTTATTTATTTTCTGTATGTATATAATTTTATTTTATATTAGTTGTAACTAATACTTTAGTTAGGGCTCGATTGAAGCCCTAATTATGTCTCGTTAAGGTTTTCAATTGGCGCCTTTGCTACAATTCTTATATTGATGCTTAACTTGATTATTTTCTATTTTCTTGAATTCCTCTCATGTTTATGCTTGATCATCATATGCATGTGGTATGGATTCACTACAAGAAATTTACCCATTAGGGGCGACTTTATTAGCGTCGACAAAAAGTCGACGCTAATAGTATACTTTCAGCGTCAACTTTCTGAGTTGACGCTAATAGTCTACTATTAGCGTCGACATCTGAAACTATTAGCGTCGACAATTTTGTCGACGCTAATAGTCCACCAAAATGCACTATTAGCGTCGATAATGTTGTTGACGCTAATGTGTCGTTGCTAATTACGTGGCGGGAAATTTTGCCTCGCGCGGGTGGAAAAATAGCATCGACTTTTTGTATTAGCGTCCACTTTAGTTGATGCTAATAAGTAACTATCAGCGTCAACACTGTTGTTGACGCTGATGTGGTAACATAAGACCCACATCAGCGTCGACATGAAATGTCGATGCTGATAAGTCATTATTAGCGTCGACTTTGTAGTTGACGCTAATGATTCAGGTAAAAAAAATACTTTTCTTAAAAAATATATATAAAAAATATCAGCGTCCAACTATAGTTGACGCTGATAATAGGTTATCAGCGTCAACATGCAGTTGTTGACGCTAATAACCTATTATCAGCGTCCACTCTATGTGGACGCTAATGAGACTGTATAACAAAAAAAAAAAAAAAAATTGAAACCTATAGAAAAAAAATTCTTCTTTTTATATTTTGAATATTTTTTTTTTTTATTCTTTGAATTTTTAATTTTTGTGTTAAATGTCATTTCAATCTCTAGGTTTTTAAAGACTTTTTTTTTTTTTTAATTGTTAGATTTTATTTTGTATCATGAATAGAATTTATGTCAAACCAATCAAAACCTACTACGTGGTCATATGTCTCATAAAAAGACATAAAAATGAAAAAATATATATATATAGACACACACACAAAGGAATTAAAAAATAAGTAAGGGGTGGAAAAAAAAATCTACAAAAAATTAATTTTGATTTTCACATTATGAGTAAAGTTTTATGTTTTTTTTTTTTTTTTTTTTTTTTTTTTTTTTTTTTTTCTATTTTCTAATCTTATGAATTAATATTTTCTATTTCTGTCTTTTTTTTTTTTTTAAAAAAAAAATTATCCTTGTGTATTAGTACAATCAATAATGATAAGATCAATCCGATCGATTCTCACGCATCAGTTTGATCGATCGAACTTGACACAATTGAAAGTTTGATTGAACATTCTATCTATCATAATGCATTAATTTGATCGATCAAATTATATGGACTTTGTATTATTTATGTTTGTGTATTAGTCCGATTAATCATTATAACATAAATTTGATTGATCGTGATCCAATTAAATGATCAATCAAACTTGACACGATTCAAGGTTTGATCGAACATCCAATCAATACTAATTCATTAATCCGATCCTTGTAACATCGAATAAACTATGATCTTATTTAGCATCGATCAAACTTGACATAATTCAAGATTTGATCGAATGTCCAATTGATCCTAGTACATTAGTATGATCGATCATAGTAATGCATAATAATAATATAAAATCCAAAGAGTTTGATCGATTAGACTAATGCATTAAGATCGATCGGACGTTCGATCGAATCTTGAATTATATCAAGTTTGATTAAACTATATGGATTATGATAATCCATCAACAGAGGTGCTCAATACTCAAATTACCCAAGTCACTGACTAATCGATGGCTTCTCAAAATACACTTTTATAGACATGTGATTTAATTGATACAGTTGAAGGTTTGATCAAATGTCTTTTAAACCATAGTGTATTAGTATGACCGGTTGAATTCTAAAATAGTGTATTAGTATGACCGGTTGAATTCTAAAGAATTTGTACTATCCTAGTGTATTAGTCCGATCGACTATAATACAATCAATGATTGATATAACTTTACACAATTCAATATTTGTTCGAACACCTTATCGATTTTAATGCATTAATCTGATCGATCGTGATAAGATCAATAGATCGATCAAACTTGACATGATTGAAGTTTGATTAAACATTTGATTGATCCTAATGCATTTTTCCGATCGATCAAACTAGTTCGCAAGGATAGTGCAAGATCTATAGAGTTCGATCGAAATATTAATTAAATATGATTTTCTTTAATTAAATATGATTTTTTATAAGTTTTATTTTTTGTAAAATGTTAATAAGATTCTATTATTAAATGTATTATTATTTTTTTAAAAAAATTAATAGGTTTAAACAATTATTAAATTACATAAATTAAAAAATATAAAAATTAATATTAGTGTCGACTTATACTTGTTGACACTGATAATACAAGTATCAGCGTCAATTTTTATGTGTTGACGCTGATAAGTTTACATCAGCTAATACATAAATAATAAAACAACCCATTTTGGCAAAAATTCAGGCGGGATCCATTAATATTGGCGCTACTTTATTTTTCACTGAAATTTTATCAGACTTCTCTTAGAGTTCTCTCACTGGTCTATTCTCTCACTCGACTATCTCTCTCTCCCCCTCTCTCTGTGTTGACTCATCTCCGGTGCTAGTTCAACAACCTAGGTAAGTTGTTCCCTCTCACGTCTCTCACTCTCACTCTCTCTCACGTCTCTGTCTCTCTCTCTTACGCTCTCTCTTTTCCCCTCAACAGCTGTACTGCCCCTCATTACAGATCTCCGGCGCCGTTTCCAGCTCCGTTGACCGCTTTTCCGGCAGGCGACAGAGTGGGCTTTGAGGTGATTCGATTAGCTGGGTGTTTGATTTGATTGTCTCTATTTGTCTGTGTTTGTGTGTGGTTTGTGTGTGGGTTTTCGTCAAATGCCTAGGAACACAAAAATTTTGTTAAAAAAAAAGAAGCAAAAATAAAAATAATACATTGCGTTTCCAGCTCCATTCGGCAATCTCACACCCAGTTAAAGTATTACCCCTCCCTAGTTTTACATACGTTTGTAGCCCGAAAACAAAAGAAATTGAATGAGAATTAAAAAAAAAAACAAAATATATATGTATACTGTCGTGTACCTCTCTTTTGGTTTGTTTAGCTGCAGAAATCCATCACTGATGAGAAAAGGAAGCTTTTTTTTTTTTTTTTTTTTTTTTTTTTTTTTTCTAGCGTGAGGAAGACGAAGCTTTTTCCAGAAGACACAGGATAATGGGGCTAAGTTTTGTCAAACTTAGAATGTGACATATTGAGCAGAGTAAGCTTTATATGTATTGAACACCGGCCGTTTGAGCTCTACTGCTTTTATTTTTCAACATCTCTTCACTTTGTTTTCGATCCTGTGAAGAGCTTGAATTTTTTGATAGCTAGTGGGTTGTTTCATTTCAAACCAAATGTGTGGATGTGGTTTCGTGGTCAAAGATAAGATGAAAAAGTGAAAAGGTGTAGTGGCTGTTTCACAGCCACATCTTTTCTTTGTTTTCCTTAGTTTTTAAATAAAAACTCAAGTAAAATCCCAAAGTTTCAGTTTCAACACTAAGAATTAGGAGGTGTCGTGGTCAAAGATATGAAAAGGTGTTGTGGCTGTTTAACAGCCACATCTTTTCTTTGTTTTCCTAAGTTTTTAAATAAAAACTCAAAAATAAAATCCCTAAGTTTCAGTTTCAACACTAAGAATTAGGAGAATTCTTTTTTTTTTTTTTTCTTTTTTTTTGTGTGTGTTATGATGATAGGAATTCTACAATTCTAAAAGCATAAAAAATGTAAAGAAGCAAGAGGGGAAGCAATTTCTATATATACACACGTCAATAAACTTTAACACAAATGGTACTTCCGTCTTTTGCAACACTGAGGGTGAGGTGGTGGGAAGCAAATATATTTGACAAGGAATAGCCAATTATTTGACAACTTGTCTTTGTAATTTGATCAAAATTTGGCTGAATTTGGCATCCATATTTCCCTTGAATTGCTTCACATTTTATACATAAGAGAGAGAAGACAGAGAGTGCTTTCTACACCTAAAAAAAAAAAAAAAACCACAATGATTTCAATACAACTGATTCAAGTGCAAAAAAAAATTGGTTAGATCGTGAAGTGCATGCCAGCTACATTAATTGCAATGGTTTAATAAAAAGTCAAAGATTTTATCATTTGATTTGAATTTGGCCTTGTGACTCACTTTTCTGTTAATAATATTTTGCCTCACTTTGCTCTCAATTGGAATAAAGACAGTTATATTTTGCTTTTTTTTTTTGTTTGAAAGATCACTATATATAAATATAAGATAGATATGCTCCTTTGTTCTATATGGATACTATCAAAAAAACAAATTTTCAAAAAAATATAAAAAAAATTAGTTTGAAATATTTTTTTTTTTTTTTTTTTTTTTTTTTTCGGGATACAATCGTTGACATGGGATCGGTTGAATACAATCAGATTCGTTGGAAAAGATAATGGGAGGAGAAAAATTGATTTAATTTTGCGGGTTGCTCTTGTTTTTATAATATGGGTTTTTTCTTGAAAGAGCCAAAATGTGCTCAAATTCTTTTTATAATTACAATTTTTTAAAATTGTGAGAGTATATAATTCCTTCAATCAAGGTCGTTTATTGTAAATGAATAGCAAGGATTATGCCATGAAAGTTTTACAAGAAGAAGAAACAAAAATAAAATCAAAAGAGGTTAAGCAAGTGGTCGGCCACTTCTATAATAGGCTGAGGGGGGCTAGACCACCGCTAAACATAGGCTTATGAGAATGGTTAATTGGTCACTTCAAATTGAGTGGTTCCGGTAGGTCAATCATCCCCTAAAACATGTTTTAGTCCAATCACCGCTAAACATAGGCCGGGAGTAGCGGGCCACCGCTAAACATTGTTTCAGTTTTTCTGGGCACTATATATTAATTGCACAAAGTCTAACTAGAAAGGTTGATTTATGTAAGCATATGTGCATTAATTAATTGCTATTTATAATTTAAATTCAAGTGAAGAAGCAAATCATTTGATTCCACTAACTCACACAAAATTCAAAAATTACACTTCTTTTTTACAGTTTAATCTACACATAAGTAATTAATCTTATCTATATATACAGATAATTGAGATCGATCCTGTGAACATTGAATGGGATGACACTTAGCTTTATCATGACTTATCTCTTAAATATACCTCATGAATGCAATCTTAAGCTTTTTAACTTGCATTTGTTAAAAAAGTCAATATATTTATCCTTTTCTATATGATTTGTAAATGCTGGGCCAAATTAGGCCCGAAAGACAAAATTGAAAAACTAGTCTAATTATGGTATCTATCTGTCTTTCCTTCCGATTAATAATATAAATGCCACTGATTCCCATTATTATTTGCTTACTTTATATGGCAACGTACTGTTGGTCTAGCTAGGTAGTGTTGCCTTGTTAATTAGTGTAATATTTTCTGCTATATATATATATATATATATATATATATATAGATATTAATACCCTCAAGAATAGCATGATTAATTTTGTTACCAAGTAAGGAAACTTTGAGATCGGGTCATTTTGATAAAGACTGCGTATTTGTTACTAAGTAATGGAATTTGTGATTGATATATATATGTAAAGGCAATGGAGTGGAGGGCAGTCAAAATCAAGGACAAAGAGCGAGCATTTAAGTAATGTATAGTAATTATATTAGAGATTCTTTTTTCGTACGTGTGGGGACAAATTAACAGTACTATAAAGCAAAAAGAAAAAGAAAAAGAAAATAATCTTAATTTGCCACTTCTATTTAATTATATTAGAGGTGTATGCATCCACTAATTTGCCACTTCTATTTAATTTATTTTTTTGGATGACTTTCAAACTACTTTTTATGTTGAGCTTATTCGTAAGATTGTTTTTACTGTTTTGCAGATACCCCCAAGGAAAAGTGTAGCTTACTACAGGTTTATTTTCAACTTATTATACCTATGTAGATTACATTTGAAATATGGACATTTTTACTGTTTTCTATGCTCAATAAGAAGCCAAGTCACTTATTATATATATATATATATATATATATTGAGATGGGTTTTGATAGAATTATTTTGAATTAGATTTCTGGTAGACTACTCTTTTATATATATATATATATATATATATATATATATATATATATATAGTATAATTAGTCTATTATATATGATTGCGTCACTTCCTTGGTTGTAGCATTCGAATTTGTTCAATTTTTAATCAAGTTCAAGTTACAGTTTGTCTCATCATTATTAACATCTTACATAAAAACATGTATATTTTAAATTTCTTTTATAAGGAAAAAGAGTGTAATGTCAAGAACTGAACTTAGTACCCTAATTTACATCATGATTAGCTGACTCACTCTCATCTTGCCACATCAATATCCAGTAAATATTATGGGGACTAGACATATAATGTCAACCATATAAAATTCACCCTGATTAAATACATTTACTAACAACTTGTGTATTGTTAACATGATGAAGGGATAGTAGTTGAGATGGATAGGAGTTGGATGCGTGATACTACCCGCTGTTCAAAGCGATTTCAAGAAGGTGTTCAAGAATTCATGAGAATGGCAGTTAAGTGTGTTGATGTACGTGGTATGATATTATGTCCATGCAAAGATTGTGCAAATCGATGCTATCGTCCTATTAACTTGGTGAAGGGTCACTTGTTTATGTACGGATTTAATCCGACATACACTCAATGGATTTTTCACGGTGAAGATCAGTTTAGGGTAAATACTTATGCAAATGTGCACACTGATGCAAGTGAAACGATAGAGGAGATTGATGCGGTTGAAGAATTGTATGGCGATGTTTGTATGGGGACATTTCTAGATGCTAACAAAGGAGAATCCTCTGCTTCACAAGGTCCCACGACCAGTGCTAATGAAGATATCAACTCCTTTTATCGAAGTTTGGAAGATGGGCTTTGTGAACTTTATCCAGGTTGTAAGAAATTCACAAAAATTGCTTTCATACTAAAGATGCTTCATATAAAGGCAATCTGCAATATAAGTAACAAAGCGTTTGATATGATGATTGACTTGATAAAGAAGGCTCTCCCAGATGGAGAGACATTGCCAACCTCGTACAAAGAAGCAATGCGATTAAGGCGAGACTTGGGCTTTAATTACGAAAATATACATGCTTGCAAAAATGAATGTGTGCTTTTTTGGAAGGAACATGCAAATACAGTGGAATGCCCAAAATGCAAAACTTCTAGATGGCGTAGTGACAAAGGCGGAAAAAAGAAAATACCTCAAAAAGTCTTACGGTACTTCCCAATAAAACCACAGCTACAACGGTTTTTTATGATGAAAGAGATAGCTGAAGAAATGCGATGGCACAAAGATAAACGAAAAGATGATGGCAACACTTTAAGACACCCAGCAGATTCTATTGTGTGGAAAGATTTTGATAAAAGATATTACCGGTTTGCTAGTGATTCTCGTAATGTGCGACTTGGTTTAGCAAGTGATGGTTTCAACCCATTTGGTAATATGAGTACAACATACAGCATATGGCCAGTAATATTAACAGTATACAATTTACCTCCATGGAAGTGTATGAAGTCTCCAAATTTGTTGTTGTCCTTACTTATCCCTGGGCCCACGTCACCCGGAAACAAAATTGATGTGTATTTGCAGCCGTTGATTGATGATTTGAAAAAATTGTGGAATGAAGGTGTAAGCACGTACGATGCATTGACGAAAGATATATTTCAATTACGTGCGGCATTACTATGGACTATAAACGATTTTCCTGCGTATGCAAACTTATCTGGCTGGTCTACCAAGGGAAAGCTTGCGTGTCCAATTTGTAACAAATATACAGATTTTAGGAGATTGAAGCATGGGCATAAGACGTGTTACATGGGTCATCGTCGATGGCTTCCTCAGGGGCATGTATGGCGCATAAGAAAAGAATTGTTCGACGGTACTGAGGAGCATAGATTAGAACCTGAAGAATTATCTGGAGATCAACTGTTGCAACAAGTTATGGATTGTACAGGAGTGCAGTTTGAACAAGAAACCAACTCAGATATTCCGTTGAATTGGAGGAAGAAGAGTATTTTTTTCGAGTTGCCTTACTGGTCAAAACTGAAACTTCGACATAATTTAGATGTCATGCATATTGAGAAGAATATTTGTGAAAGTGTCTTAGGTACGCTGATGAATATTGATGGGAAGACCAAGGACACAGCCAATACACGAAAAGACTTGATGCTTATGGGTATACGTAAAGAATTGCACTTGCAGAAAAAAGGTGCAACTTATTTGATGCCAATTGCGAAGTACACCTTGACAAGAGACGAGAGGAAAAGTTTATGTGAATGGGTTAAAGGTGTTAAGTTTCCCGATGGGTATGCATCTAACATCAGTCGGTGTGTGAACAAGGTGCCTGGTAAAATTTCTGGTATGAAAAGCCACGATTATCATGTCTTCTTACAACGCTTACTTCCTGTTGCAATCCGAAAATTTTTGACAATTGAAATACGGACAACTTTGACAGAGTTGAGTACTTTTTTTAACCAGTTGTGCGCACGAACATTGAAAGTAGATGTGTTGAAACAAATGAAAGAAGACATTATTATGATTCTATGCAAGTTGGAAAAGATATTTCCACCATCATTTTTTGATGTTATGATCCATCTAGCAATTCATTTGCCACGGGAGGCTGAACTTGCTGGTCCAGTACAATTTCGTTGGATGTATCCGATCGAAAGGACACTTGGAAAATATAAGAAGTATGTGAGGAACAGAGCGCGGCCGGAGGGGTGCATTGCAGAGGGTTACGTAGCTGATGAATGCTCAAACTTTTGCTCTATGTATCTTAGGGGGATTGAGACAAGATGGAACCGTGAAGAGAGAAATGTAGATAGTGGGGTGGAAGGAACAGAACAACGCTTGGATGTGTTCTCTCAACGAGTTCGGCCATTTGGAGCAGCATCAACTGTAATACTAGATCATAATGAGTTTGCTAAGGCACGATGGTATGTACTTAGACACTGTAATGATACGGCTTCATACATAAAGTAAGTTTAGTTTTGAACTTCTTTTTTTACCTTTATGTTATGTCCAATTCATAGTGTGGATGATTACCAATACATTTATTTTTTTATTTTTATTTTTATGTAGAGAACATTATCATATGAACGAAAGAGAAGGCGGCCCTAACATTAGAAAAAAGCATGAGGCAAACTTTGAACGTTGGTTTCATAAACATTTATACAATTGTAGGCGTAATGCAGAGAATGTCTCAAAGCAATTATATCATCTTGCATGCGGGCCTGATCAGCAGGTTAGATCATATAGAAGTTGCATTGTGAATGGGGTTAGGTACCAAACGAAAGAATGTGCACAGACTCGTACTACCCAAAACTGTGGTGTTGCAGTAAAAGGTGAGCATGACACGTCAACGATTGAGTACTACGGTGAGTTGAAGAGAATTTTGGAGTTGCGTTACCCCGGCCCCAATACTGTGTATTTATTTGAGTGTGATTGGTGGAACATTGGGAATTCATCAGGAATACAAACAGACCAAGGCTTCACGAGTGTGAATACGGGTCGTAAATGGTATGAGTCCGATCCTTTCATCTTAGCATGCCAAGCTGTGCAAGTGTTTTACTTGGATGATCCCAAACTTGGTGGTAAATGGAAAGTGGTGCAAAGGATGATCAATAGAAACATTTACGACATTCCAACAGTACAAGAGGGAGATAACGAAGAAGATGACCAAGGTATTAGAGATGATGCATACCAGGAAGATGAATGTGTTGGCGGTAATGTTGTCCATGTTGAAGACGCAAATAATGAAGAATTAATAGCAATTGATGGATTATATGTGCAACTTGATGGATTAGAGTTCATCAACGATAACATGTTGAATGAGGACCATGGCACAGACTCGGATGATGAAGAAGAGTTATCTAGTCAAGACGACACAGACTCTGAACACGAACAATCATTTTCAAGCAACACTGATGAGACAAACTCGGACTCCGATGATGATATGTGTTGAATGTAAGCACCATTTTGGTATAAGTAAAAAGTCCATTAACATAATTAGTGAACAATTGTTATATATATACCTTTATTTTTGGTGTTTTGTCTTTTGTAAATTACTTTATGTGATTAGTAAAACACTAGTATATTTGATTGTTAAAATTTATTGTAATGAATTATATCATGGTTATAATTTTCTTGATCTAACTTTTTGGTTTTTGATTTATGAGCAGATTAAACATGGTTAAGAAGGCGGGACAATGCAATCGAGGGGGTGGTCGAGTTCAGGGCCGACAGTCTTCCGATCGTGTAGTTGACGCTATGGATATGCAGACGATGGTTCCCCATTCGGCGGAGACTTCTAATCACATTCAGTCAGCTGCAGGATTGGATTCATTAGGAGCCGCCCCTATTGCGTCTTGTAAGTGCATTTGGATTATGTGTATTAGATTGGATCTTTTTTGTTCCTGCTATGTTTGTGTTTGTTATGGACATTTTACACAGGTCTTTGTCCGATAGAACTGACTACATTATCATATTTTGAGACAATAGCTAGCAGGCCTGTAAGACGAGGTAGAGGTAAAACCAAGTGTAAGAAGTTGAATGCCATTGTAGCTGTGCATGGTCCCATGCCAATAGAAATTCGTGATGGCTACCGAGCTCCCGTAGGCGATAATGCATCGATGTTTGTGTCGAAAGTCGGTGCCATTGTTCGTAGCATGTGTGAACTGCATCATGATTGTTGGACTGTGGTGCCACCTGAACAAAAGGATAAGGCATCTGAGCATATTCAGGTATGAGGGATAATATTTGTGGTAATGTTACTATAAATAATGTGACAAAGAAAATAACAATTTTTCTCTTAATTATTTTTGCAGAGTTTCTTCAAGCTGTCATATGATCGCAATGAGGACATAACCACTGTAAACCATAAAATGAGTCGTGCCTATTCTAGGATTCGCTCCAGAATGTATAAGGAAGAGTACAAAATACATTTTAAAGGTGTTGATAAAAATGATACTGAAGCGATGGCCACGGCTAAGGCTGCTGTGAGGGATAAATACCCGAATGATATCCATCCTGATGCTTGGAAATCAATATGTGACTTATTTGAGACGGATTCATGGATGGTAAATAAATCTGATTAAAATGACTATACATTTAAATTTTATACGATTTGCATATATTGATATGAAATCTTATGAATAATATAATTCTTTTTGTTGGTTGAAATTCATCAGAAACGGTCAAAAAGGAACAAAAAGAATAGAAGAAAACTTCATACGGCTCACTCGGCGGGCACACGCTCATTCGTTCAAGTGGTATACAAAAATGTAAGAAATTTATAGCATAATATTTAGTGTATATGTTAATCATGTGTATACATTATTTAGTGTATGTGTTAATTATGTGTATTATGTGTAGGAACAAGAAACTGGAGAGCCTCTCAAACCTATTGATCTTTACAGGGATACCCATACAAGAAAAAACGGTTCTTTTGTGAACCCAGTAGTTGAGGGTTTATATGTGAGTAAAGGAAATGATTTTATCTGATTGTTAGTTTTATTAATGAAGAATATTAATGATATGTTTTGATACATTCTTTTATGGCTTGTGCAGAATGAAATGCATGAATTAGTGAATAACGGGGGTGAGGAGGATAACCCTATGCAAGAGGAAATTCCTGAAGAAGAGAGGCAAATGGAGATAATGACAAAAGTGTTAGGTGGCAAACGCTCAGGTCACGTGAAAGGAATGGGGTGTGGTGTCATACCTACCCCTTTAAGTTCATCTCGGATGTGTTCATTCACACAGTCTCACAACCGTGAATACATACTAACACAGCAGGAGACAAAGAAGAAGCTAGAAGAAGCAGAGAAGAAGCAAGAAGAAACAGAGAAGAAGCTAGAAGAAACAGAGAAGAAGTTAGAAGAAACAGAGAAGAAGCAAGAAGAAACAGAGAAGAAGCTAGAAGAAACAGAGAAGAAGCAAGAAGAAACAGAGAAGAAGCTAGAAGAGACGAACATTAAGTTAGCTGAAACAAGAACTGAACAAGTTAAGCTAGTGGACATAACAAAAAATCTTCAGGCCACTATTGACATGATACTGTCACGTTTTGGAGGGTTAGACAATATTTTTCTACGCTTTACTTTTTCAACACTCACATATATGAAGTAATTGTTTGAAATCTTATTTTCAAAACACACACACACATGTTAAATAATAGTTAGAAATCTTATTGATCATGATATAAAAATTTTTAATTGGTAGGTCGTCTGAATGTAGCGTCGTTGCGGGTAAATCAAGCTAAGACAATACTTGAAGGAGATTTGGAACAACAACAACTGTTGGATATTTTTTGGTGGTGTCCATTTGGGTTGTATTTCCGCCCGCATAATATAAAAAATTTGGTTTGTATTATATTATGATATTCGGACAATTTTTGGTTGAACAACTTTAAGTTAGTAAACATACTTTGTATTACATTAAGACCTTCAAACAATTTTTGGTTTTAGAACTTTGAGTTAGTAAACCTCCCTTGACATGTTTATGAAGGTTAAAGAATTGAGTAAACAATGCAAGGGAGTATATATATATATTTTAATCAGTCTTTTTAAAGTGTTTGCAGGACGACAAGAGATATAGATAGACAATATTTTCGGTTGATTGGCTGTAGTGACTAGACCATTGGTGTCGATTGTGAAGGGTACTGACCTGTTCTGCAGGTTTGAGGAGATGCCTACAGACAGATTTGTTGAGAGCAGGTAGCTGTTTTTACCTTCTCTCATTGCAAACATATATTATCTCTATGATTAAACTGTTAATTTGCGCTTGTCATAAGAGGTTGCGCACTTGTACCTTTATATGGTCATCTTGAAGTTGAATGTTTTGTTAACACAAGGACTGAGGTGGTACATGAATTCTTTCTCAAATGTTCATATAGATGATGTAGATATGACTCTGTGGTTGCGTTTGATACTTGTTCTCATACTTCCTTTTCTTAAAATTATTTCACTATTTTTTTTGTAGGGTTTGTATTGGAATAGCACTAAGAATTTTCGTTTTAGACTTAATCTATTTCTCTCACTGATCCTTAGATAAGTTTGTGAAATTATTTATCGCTACTTTTTCTTCTCTTCTGTGCAATCGTGTTTTGTGGATTTGAATTCCCTTAAATGTCAATTGCATTATTTTCCCTTAAATGTCAATTGCATTATTTGTTATTGGGTATTAATTGCAAAAGTTATGGATGGTTTTGGGTATTGATTAGGTTATGTCTAAGTGATATTTTAGCTGCCACTTTTGGTTGTATGTTTGGCATCTTTATCTATGGGTACGTTGAATGGAAATTGTAGTGTTTTGCTTTGAGATATAGCAGTGGAACCAAGTAGGCCCAGAAACTGCTTCTGTTCTGTTTCCCTTCAGGTGGACTTGCAATTTACCGTCTCTCATCCAGAAACCAACAGTAAAATTGTATGCTAAATGAGGCTTGCATCTAAAGCTTTTGGTTTGATTCATTTGCCTTCCCTTAATGTTGCAGTTTTACAAGTGGTTTAACAATCTTGAATCGGCAATGAAGTCAGAGGTTAGTGGGTGATTTCTCATTGTAGAATATTTTTCTGCATCGTATGTGTGAATAAATGCTTATTTCACCTCATTCGGTTCTTTCCTTAGACAAAGGAGAAATATCAACAGTATGTAAACTCTTTAACAGAGTGCATACAGACATGTGATGGTTTGCTTAGTCAGGTTAGTCTATTTTGACATCTAATGGTCTCCTAAGCTGCATTTTTTTTCGTTTGGATTTGGAGTTGTAAGATGTCTGAGTTCCCTTTTGAGCAAGTGAATGACACCCTACACTGCTTTGATGGACTACAGCTGGAGCACCAAACCGTGGCTACAAAGACAAAAGTAAAAAACTCTTAATGATGCATGTGACCTGCTGGTATGTTTTTCTCCCATTTCCTATCTTAATGTCACTTCACAAGTCCACAAATCTTTTGATAGTTTTGTTGCACTCTCTAGAGGTTCAACAAAAAACATGAGCAAAGGCTGATTGAATTTGAAATACTGGAGGCAGTAACCTTTGTTTAAAATAGTTGACTTGTTGTCTCACTTTTCTGTTCTTGTTGCAGGTCATAGAGAAGCAAAGAGTGATTGAATTTGCAAAAGCACTTCATAGTAAGCTCAAGTACTTTGATGAATTGGAGAATGTAAGGTTTGATTGCAATCTTAACAAGAGTTTGAGTTTTTTTTGATATATTGATTTTTTATTAGTCGAAGAGACCCACAATAGAAAACATTGCTGAAGTAATTTGTGAAAATATAGGTTGGTCATTCATGTATCTTCTGTGGCAAGATATGTAGTAGCTATGTGCTTACAATATCAATTATGAAAGCATCATCTTCATTAATTATTTATTTATTGTTAGTTCTACAACAAAGTAATAAACAGTAGCTTTTTATGCTTTTTGAAGATTTATTTCAGAAAATTATTTGGAAAACCAGTAAAAGTTGGCAAATACTTGCATATATGGTATAATTTGATATACAAAGATATCTTTGCACCAAATCCTATACGTGGCATAAATTGATCTGCTGTAAGAAAAGCTTAATTAGGTAATAAATTGGATGTTTCTACCCTAGCTTCCAATTGCCATAAATAGAAACCAAAAAACCCTAACGATTGATATGTGTCTATCATTAATTGAACATGAGAATTTGTTTTCTATGAAAGAAAAGAGATAGAGTTTAAAAACCCCAATAGTAGTCGTAATATATAAATGGTTTAAAAGATATCATGATAGCATGCATATCATCTAGCGTGTAGCAAAGATACAAACATAAATATATACTAATTAATCAATTATTGAAATGGTCTAACCTACCAAAATACAAATTGTTGAAAGCTCTCTCTCTCTCTCTCTCTCTCTCTCTCTCTCTCAGAGAGAATCAAAATAGAAAATTAATATATTGCCAGCTGAGTTTAGCTTATGCTCATGACATTGTCTTGTGACATTCCAACTGATTTTCATTAATTGTTTTGTTCCTTAATTAATTAGGTTGGTCATTCATGTATCTTCTGTGGCAAGATATGTAGTAGCTATGTGCTTACAATATCAATTATGAAAGCATCATCTTCATTAATTATTTATTTATTGATGCTGTAGTTTAATAAGCTAGTTTAATATGGAAAATATAACTTCATGTAGGTTAACATTGCTGGCCTTATTGAAAGCTATATCAATCCAAATGACTTTTTCTACACTAGCTAATTTGGAAGTAGCTACTACCTAGACCCCAATATCTGAAAGCTATGTACGTACCCCTCACCTTCAATCATTCAAATGCTCTTGCCTCTGAAATGGGAATGCCAATTTTCTTCATCAAATGCACATACACAGTAATTGGTTTAGTGATTGAATTTATGAGTCCTGCAATAATAACACAAGTACAATTGAGATGGGCAAGCTACTGGTTACTCCACCCCATAAAATGTTTGTAATCTAGGCTTGTATTAAATGTTACTTATGATGCTTTGGTGTTTGCCATATATGGTGCTTAACGTCTAGGTTTTATTAGTTGTCATAGGATATTGCTTAAGCTGATGTGATTTTTTGGGGCTAGAACCAAAAGTCAAGTAGAACAAGGAATTAGCACAAACTAATTAGCACAAACATAACATCAACCACATCTCACAACCAGCAATAAACCTGCATCTGAGGACAAAGGGAAAAAGAGGATGCAATTGTCTTTAGTATTAAGGCCAACACCATTAATAATACCATGAATTTAACTGTCTTTAATTTTTCTTCTGATTTCTTTTATTTTATTTAGGGTTTAGGGAGATGCTAATAGTGGATTGGACAGACTAATAGTGCTATATTAGTTTATACTAATAAGAATTATTTTAGGCTCTTATAGGAGTTTTTTCATTCTTTTTGGCTATATTAGGTTATGCCAGCTAGCTACTATTTCAACACTAATGCATGGCCTCTTAATATATATATATATATATATATATATATTTTTTATTATTTATAGAGTATTAGCGTCGACTTAGTCGACGCTAATATGATATTTATTTTTATTTTTTTTTAATTTTTTTATCTTATTAGTGTCGACTGAGTCGACCCTAATAGGCAATTTTTTTTTTTTTATTTCTTAGGTTATTAGCGTCGACTCTGTCGACGCTAATAAGCTATTTAATTTTTTTTTTAATTTTTTTCTAAGATTATTAGCGTCGACTCTGTCGACGCTAATAAACTATTTAATTTTTTTTTTTAATTTTTTTTTAAGATTATTAGCATCGACTTTGTCGACGCTAATAGAGTATTAAAATATTTTTTTATAAAATTCTTTTAGGTTATTAGCGTCCACAGTATTCGACACTGATGATAAACTATTAGCGTCGACCACAATGTCGACGCTAATAATCTATTATCAGCATCGACATATGGTAAATGTGGTATATGTTTTAGCGTCGAACAAAAATAGCATTAGCGTCAACAACTGTCGACGCTAATAAACGATCATCAGCGTCAACCCTTATGTCGACGCTGATGATCGGCAGATGAGCATCAGGGTCGGTCTTTCAACGTCGACTTATTAGCATCCATTTGTCGACGCTAATACTCATTAGCGTCAACTTTTGGACTTTTAGCGTCCACTTAGGGTCGACGCTAATGAGCGAATTTCTTGTAGTGATTTGTTATTTATGTCAATTTGGATGACCGGGTCCTAGGCATAATAAAGTAACAAAAGAACCCCATCACAGGTTCTTGGATTAATCAACATAAAGACAACTGGAATAGACACCATGTTCCAATCTGAGTGTGTTTACCGATTTCCATAAATTTATGCTTTCTTGAAGAACAACTTAGTAGATACCATGCTAAATCCTTCAATGAAGAAAAGAGTTAGAGTAGATACCATGCCTAACTCGTTGCTCAGGGAAATCAATAGCTTTAGGAGAAGATACCATTCTCTTGTGGCTGGTAAGCATTAAGTATCAAGTTATGATGGTAGCATTGGCATTGTGAATCTTAATTGAGTATGATTAGCGGTGGATATCGAAGCCCTACCTTATTTCATATTATATTTCTTCAATATTTTTATCTCTTCTCTTATTTGATCTGATTAATATTTTTATTGCTTTTCACTTGTCTCAATTATTAAGGAATTCTTTTTAAGCATAATTTACTAATCCTCGTGGGAATGATCTCGTATTTGCCTACTATACTATCGTTTTGATCTTGTGCACTTGCGAGTAAAACGTACAAATATTTATCTATTTATTTAGGTAGATATTTGCACAACAGTTAGGAATACCTCGATCGAAGTCGAATAAGCCGATCATAATTTAATAGCTAGATCCTGCCTCAGGGTCCGTTTGGGTTTGCGATTTCAAAAAGTGCGATTTAAAATCACGATTTTAAAATGTGCGATTTGAAAAGAGTGATTTTTAAAAACGCAATTAAGTGTTTGGTAAAATCGCAGTTTAGCATTTAAAATCGCAAATTAGCCTTTAAAATTCTGCGTTTTTAAAAAAACACCATCTTACCTGCGATTTGAAAAAATAGATTTTCTGCATTTTCAAATCGCAATTTTTAAAAACGCAGTTCCCAAATGATTTGTGTTCTGCGCTTTGGTTTAAAATCGCACTTATTGTCTACGAAATCGCAATCACAAACGCACCCTCAAAGCAAATTGAGAAGCGGTTCCCAAAGGAATTGCCTCGAGGAAGTCCTGGCAAGACAAAGAAGAGGACTTCTGAGGCTTCCCCAAAAGCATCGCAATCCCCTTCAAGTAAGAAGTAGAAGGGTCTGTGTTAGGGTTATCCCCATATTTGCTGTGGAAGGGGTTGGTGGTCAGTTTATAAGTGTGAGGGAAAGCCTCACTTCATGAGCTAGTTTTTGAAGTCGAGATAGGCCTAAGGCCACTTAACACTAGTATCAGAGTCTAACTTTACAACAAGTCTCAAGCCCAATAGTCTGCGGGAGAAACGGATTGTCTCTGCTCCGACCCAAGGCCCGATGTGTGAGGGCGAGATTGGTGGAGTTATCCCTCATCGGTTGTGGAAGGGGTTGGTGATTAGTTTATAAGTGTGTGGGAAAGCCTCACATCCAAGCGGGGGGACATGTCCAAACTCTACTGCCGTTACAACGAGAGCAGACAGAACTTCAATCAGCTCTCTCGAGTGTACGTGGCCAGAAACCGAGCTTGGTCTCTTGGATGTGCTTGGGGGTTCGAGAAATTTTGTTCCCTAATGCGGGACATGGAATATTGGGAGAAGGTCGAAGAACTAGAGGTCAACGACATCCAAGTAGATCCGGCTGCTGTGACCGAACTAATTGGCATTGGAAGGGGTTGCCTGACGCCCTGAACGTATTGCGCTGAGGACAATTCTGAAGTTATGATCCCAAGGAAGAAGGGGAAGAAGAAGGAGAAGATGAGGTCGCCTCATCTGAAAGGACGTGAGCCCTTCGCCTTTTTGTACTAAGATCCGTTTGAAATTGCAGTTTTAATAAGTTCAATTTTTAAAAAGTGTGATTTCAAAATGTAATTTATAAAAATGTAATTTTTAAAATCGCACTTAGCGTTTGGCAATATTGATTAAAAAATGTTTTTTTTTGTCAATTGAGTGTTTGGATAATATTAATATGAAAGTGCGATTTCATAAACAAATTACCAACAAGGACATTTGTTTATGGCAAAGACGGTGGAAGGTAAAGAGGTCAAGTCAGAGGTAATGGTTTTTTTTTTTCCTTCTTCTTGAAGTTGCTTAAAAAATAAGCCTTATATCTCTAGTCAATCATTGTACAATGATTGTTCACTATACAGTGAACAGTAATCTACAATTTCTTATACAGTAAATATCACAGTACTTTATCAATTTACTGTGCAGAGTGCACAGTGATCCATCATTGTTCACTGCAGTGCGCAGCAGAGTGCAGTGATCTTTGACTGTGCCGATTACTATTCAGTCAACAATAATCTAATTAGTGTTCACCGCAGTACACAGTGATTGATCAATCACTGTGCACTATAGTGCATATAACACCATGTATTTTAAGATATTAAATAAAATATCTTAAAATCGGATTTACTGTCTAATAAACTAAATATGAATATTTATTTATAAATATTCATCAAGATATATTTAAAGAGATCAAATACTTAGTAATAATATATTTAGAATTTCAAATGGATTGAGATTCTAGCTAAGTAGAATCGATCAATCAATATAATAATCGATCAAGTGATTATATAATGTTCTCAAAATCGATCGTGCGATGAAGGAATCGAACAATCTAATAAAGCCAGAATTGATTGATCGACATAATAATCGATCAAGTGATTTCATATTGATAAACGAGAATCGATCGATCGATTATTCTCTTGTGTAAAAGTTGATCGAGCGACTTTTTGCAGAAATGCAGATTATCACCCGAACAGTTGTATTTGGATTTTTATCAACTCATCATTTTATTTGATGATTCATGGCCCAGCTCGACATCTTTATAGCCAATGATCAATTTTTGATCAATCCTAACCATCTATGTTTTATCATCTTAATTAGATAAAATAGGATTGGAGATAAGATAAGAGATATTTTGATGATGTAATGATTACTTGGGTGAGTCATCAAACTTGTTCTCCAAGTTGGGTTCTAAGCCATTAGATCAGATCAAAATGGATTGATCTAGACCGTTTGTTTCTCTATAAAAGGATGGCTCCTCTCACAAATCGCATCTTCTTCTTCTCTTGGATAAATTCTCTCAGATCTCTCTCCCGGTGGCTTCTCCCCTTTCTCTGTTTTTATTGCAGCAGGGACCTCTTTGTTGCTTCCCTTTGTTCTCTTAGATTATAGGAGGAAGAAACCCTGTAATAGAGCTCTTTTAGTCCCTCTTTTCTCCAAATTAGTTGCTGGTTTTGGTTTGGACAGCAAAGGCAATTCTCTTCCTATTTGCGTATCGAAAATCAAAGCATGAAACTCTTTGGTTCCCTCTTCTGTCCAGCACGTTTTTCTTGATTTCCATGCACTGAAATTAGAAGCTCTTGTCCCTGGTTTGGAGGTGCATCAGTAGCTTTCGTCCTCTCCATTTTGGTAAGTGATACTTGATCCTATCTCCTTCACTACTTCACGGTTCAAGCAAGGAAAGAAGAACTCTTCTTCTCTCTTCTTTCTCATAAATACATATATACACGTCTCTCATTAACTCCCTTTGATCATGTTTTCAGATTGCATCAAAGGTAAATCAAGGATCCTCTTCATCACACTCCTTGGTCGGATCTCATCTCTCTTGGGTTTGCTCGTGGTAAGTTTCTAAAGCTCTTAAGTTGGTTTTTATGTCATAAGCGGTAGAACGAGATAAAAAATGGAAAAGATGTTTTAAAAGATAAGTGGTAGAACGAGATATGAAAAGGAAAGAACGTTTTAAGGATAGTAAAACGGATTAAGAAAGAAAAGGGATATTTTTTTAGTGTTGTGTTACAAAATATCCCAGTAGATATTTTGAGATATTTTACAAAATATCCTAAAAAGATATTTTAGATATTTAAGATAAGATTCTTATCATTTAATGATTTAAGTTATGTTTTAAAATAAGGTTTTTAAAGTAGAGTTTAATCCCCTGTTGTTGGTTGAGCGTTTGAAGTCTAATTGACCAAATATTGTGGTGGTTGGCCGAATGGACTGTGATATGGGGAATATTGTGGATTTGCTGATTTAGGGCTGTGTAGTGTTAACTATGTGTTGATTATGTAATAATAAAATTGGTTTTTTTAAATGAATTGAATTTTGGTAAATTGTTATGGTTAAGGGTATTTTGGTAATTTAATAATGAATGTAGCTATAATGTCCACATGAAATATATGGCATTATGATTGAAGGATTTTATATGCCGTTACTATATCGAAACGATAATAGAATTAAAAAATCAGAAATGAGTATAGGGTTAAAATCTATGTTTAGTGAATTGTATTGATTCACTATTTGCTTGTATAATATATGTATATTGTAGTGATTATATCTGTGGATCAATCCTTGTAGCAGAAAAGAACTATGAGTATTTCTTACTTACTAAGGGTGATACGTGTGGTTAAGTCTTTAGTAATGTAGTGATCTCTGTTTTATTGGATTATATGCTAATTGATGTCTGGCATTTAATATGTATAACATGTTTTGGTTGAGATTATGGATGTGATGCTACTTGCATGATTATATTGTGGTGTAATAAAGTCTTGATAAAAAAAAAAAAAAAAAAAAAAAAAAAAAAAAAAAAAAAAAAAACTGAAGGTTTAGGTACCAAGGTGTTAGTGAATTGAAGAGACCAACGAATAAACGAAAGTTTAAGTACCAAGGCATCAATACACTGATAAGACCGACGGATGAACCAAAGGTTAAAGAAATAATAGAGAAAGGCAGTGATAAAAGAATGATGTATGTGGTTGACTAATGACGTGTTAAATTAGAGGAGAAGATAGTGCTAATAATGTGTTAAATTAGCGAAGAAGATAGCGCTAATAATGTGTTAAGAAGAGATGTGGCTATGAGTAGTAAAGAGGTAAAGTAGATGATCCAGCATGATAATATGTGGATATGGTTATGTGAATGTGTAGCATGATTATATGTGAATGTGATTATATGAATGTGGATATAACTGTCAACATTTGGATGCATTGTATATGGTTATATAAATCAGTGTGTCACTATGTGGTTGAGAACCGTTGACTCACTCAACCAGTATGGGATTGTGGTGTTAACCACAATCACATGCGAGTTTTGCAGGAATGAAGGCAAGAGCTGCTAGGTTATGGATGAGACCTTTAGTTTGTAGATGTTATATACAATGGTTATATAATGTTTGTGCCGCTTGTGGTATGTATGTTGTTAATTGGATGTATTTTATTATATCAGAACAAATGGTTATTATTTTATATATTGAGGTTATCCAGTTAGCTCTGATGTGTTATTATAAAAGAAGAAAATGTATTCCGTTGTCAATTTATACTCTAATGACGTTGTTGTTGATGTCATAATGATACGTGGAAATCGAAATTTTCACTTACGCCTTTTTGTAAAAATGCGAGTCGTTACAATGCACAATATTCAATCCTGTCTATTCAATTTTAAATGTTCACTAATCTATAAAAAAAAATAATAATAATAAAAAAAAATAAAAATAAAAAAAATAAAATAAAATTAAACGTTCACTAAAAATCTGCGTAAAACGTGCGTCGTCAAACATTCACTGAAAATCTGTCTATTCAAGCACATTTAACATGCCCTTTTATCTTTCTTTTTCAACATATACGCATATCAAAGCACAAAACACATATGGACTACCCTTCTACCCTTCTTTCCCAACATAAAGCTCCTTCCACCCTTCTTTCCCAACATAAAGCTCTGAACTAGTTTATCAAAGCAGTTTCAGTTATTCAAACAAAAACACACAAATAGGCAAGAAGGTGCAAAACTTTGCAAAAGCAGTATCACCGATCATAGAAAAAGAGAGTCGTACTTGGAAAATAAGGTAAGATGCTTACCTGAGATTTGGAGACAAGATGTAGCGGAGAACGACAGTCTGGAGTAGGCCAATGCCAGTGAGAAAGAAAAGAACAAGAAAAAGAAGAAAAAACAAGGGTTTTAACATATTTTAGGTGGCTATTCTTGAAATTTTTTTCCTTCCTACTTGAAAATTTGGTAATTGTTGCGCCAAATATTTGCTATGCGAAATCTTGGTTTTGGTTTAAAATGTGCTTTTTCAATTAAGCACTCCCTAGCCTGCAGCCAGAAATCGCAAATTTTTCCACGATTTTGAATAATGCGATTTTAAATTGCAATCCCAAACAACCCACGTTTTGCGATTTCTTTTAAAATCACAGATTATTCTTGCCAAACTACAATCCCAAATGTACCCCAAGTCCATTGAAGTGGCATTTGTAAAAAAATTCTTTATGAATGAAATTGACCATATATGTCTTTGGAAATCTAACTTGTACTCTTTTTGTTACTTGAAATGCTTGCATTATTTCATTTTCTTCTTTCTTCTTTTGGTAATTAATTCCATTTCAAGGATCACAAAAAGATCCTGAGTCCCTTTGCTTAGCTTTTTGACTCGTAAATTGGGGTTCGAGTTTGAGCTTTTAGCAAAGGATCATCTTTGGTCGAGACATTTGTTGTGAGTTTGACCAGCATTTCATCAACAAAGAATTTATACTTGAACCAAGCATATCAGGACCAGCGCTCGTAAGTTTATCGATCCCACCCCTTTGGAAAGTGTATGTGTAGGGCTGCAAACGAGAAGGTCTGGGCCGAGTTTTGGCATTCTCGGACCGGCTCGTTTTACTGGACCTCTAAACGAGACGATCCCGAGCTCGAGTCGGGCTAAGAATCCCTTGTCCGAACTCAGCTCGTTGGAGACATGTCTCAACTCAGGATCAAGTGATAGGTTTTGAATGTTGCACATTCAAGCCCCTTAACTTGCTATTGTTAAACCCTTAGTCTCATTGTAATCTAACATTTTGCATAGTTTTAGTGTTTTCAATATTTTCAAGTGGTTAAAGGAAAAAGACCAAAAAGCCCTCAGAATTGACCTTAAAATGGATGAAGGATGTTAATTTTTGTATTGGCTGCATTCTGCTGGCAAAAATCACTACTATGTAATGTTGCTGTTTTCACGAGGATACCGTATCATTTCAGAATCTTCAAGTTATTAGAGTTTATTTCTCTAAAGATGGAAAGAGCCATATTATCACAAGATCAGTATCACAAGCTTCAAGAAGGGTACTTCAAGATGTCCAAGAAGATTCTATGCAGATTCCAAGTCAGAGAAGTCGAATCCCAATCTTCCGTCCGGACGATCCAGTATAACGTTCAGACACTAATTAGTCTTCAATAACATCCGTTCGAACGACATGGTATTTCCGTCCGGATGCCCATTAATGTCTAGAAGCTTCAAACTAATCGAGGTTGCATCTGTCCAGACGTAATGGCAAATCGTCTAGCCGCTCATCAGAGTTCGAGAAGAATCCAGTGTTCAAGCAAATTTGTCCGGACGACGTGGCTATACCTTCTGAACGCCTTTCAGTGTTCGACAAGTAAAATGATTTCCTTCGCAGACACAGATATGGGAAGACAGCTGCAACCGTCCGGATGATGTGGTATTCCATCTAGACGCTATCTTTGATAAGGCAAGTCATGTAGAAGATGTTCAAGCGTCCGGACGTCAAACTCTATGGTCTGGACGCTCAGGCCTTAATATGAAAATTGTGTGCAGCTGAAGTGCAACCATCTAGACTTTAGGGCAACACTGTCCGGACACGGCCCTATTCAGGAAAGAATATCAAGCGAATTTGGAAAGTTGGTCGCACAGTTGTCCATCCAAACGCCCTCAGCTACCATCTGGAAGCCGCCTAGCAAAATCGCATCAGACGCGATTTAGGTTTCTGTGGCCTATAAATAGAGACCCCTAGGCATGTTATTTGTAAGAATAGAGCTTAGAGAGTTTATTTTAGAGTTATTGTGCTGAACCGTTCTCTCTCAAGTCGTTGCCATTGTCTGTTGAAACTGAAGTCTATCTTAAGGGTTGGCCCTAAGGTAAAATATTCCATTGAAGACCCCTTCAAGTAGGTGACTTGGTTGGAAGGTGTTCGTGTTGGGTTACATGTCAAAGTGCTAGATACGATCGCTGCATCGGGTTTGAGTGTTACTGTCTATGTACTAGGTTTGTCTTCTGAATAGTGGATATCTTGGGTTTAGCGACCCTGAAGTGATTTTTCTCTTAATTGAGTTTTCACTTCGTTAACAAAATTCTTGTGTCTTTTAAATTCCGCAATGATATTATTTTGTTAACACATTGTGTACAAACACACGGTTAAAATAGAAGTTATCTATTTTTAGAATTAGAAGTCATCTTTAATTTTCATTTGGTATTAGAGCAGGTACACTCCGTTTAAAGGATTTATTTCCTAAGTGTGATTCTTATCTCTTTGTGACTTCTATTTTTTTTATTACACCTTTTAGCATGGATTTCTCTTAGTTATCTGAAGAAAATTATGATATTGAGCTCTCAAAGTTTTTACTAAATTGGATAAAATGGTTTCTCCAAAATAGCTTAAAAAGGTGAAGCAAGAAAAATAGTCTTTGTTTGTACAATTGTTTGAATCACATGTTTTGATTGACTCTGTGAAATCTGAGAATACCATGTTGCTTAATACTATTAATGAACGTGAGAATAAATTGAAAAAATTCTCAAGTGATTATTTGAAAAGCATGCTTTGTATTCACTCAGATGTTTCTAACAAGCTTGATTTAACTGTTAATGATTTAAGTACTTCTACTTCACATGCTTCTGATTCTGAATTAAATTCTATTGATATTAAGCCTGTGATAGTAGATACAGATTGTTTAGAAAATTCTTGCTTAAATAATCATGTGATGCCAAAGTCCAAGGAATCAGGAACACGAGGTAAGTTTGTTCCTACTTGTCATAATTGTGGGAAAATTGGTCATATTAAACCAAATTGTTATTTGTTGAAATCCCACAATCCCTGAGGAAAAGTGAAGTTGAAGATTCTTCCTCATCAAAATATGTCCCTCTGCATAGGAGACATATAAAAGATAAGGGCAATATTGTTTGTAAGAATACAAACCATATTTCCCCAGAGAAAGTCAAAAAGCATTCCAATAAAAAGGGACTGCCCACCTGTCATCACTGCGGCATCACCTGTCACATCCAACCCAAATGTCCACATTTTCAGGCTCAGAAGTCGAAGGTTCAGAAGGAGCTGCCAGCAAGAGCTACATCAGGCACTCTACCTCTGACGACACATCCGGCTCCACTGCATCAGCAGCAGTTTGTTCCTGCCAATCAGAATGGCAAATCAAGACGCTACAAGAGAAAGCTGCAGAAGCCCATTAGCAAACATGGCTATGAAGGGTTGCTGAGCTTGATGCACGATATGCTAAGAAAAATGGCCAACATGGACATGACCCGTAAACTATCTCCACGGGTCAAGCAGGTATGGGTCAAGAATGATGAGACCATTTGGCGTGCTGTCGCGAGTACCCAAAAATAAAACCTTACTTCTAAAAATATAAATGTAGTAGTGCAAGTAAGGGTCGATCCCACGAAGAGTGATTAGTCGAGTTTTACGCTAAGTGATCAAGGATTGGGGGGGGTTTTGAGTATGACAATAAAAATAATAAGTAAAATAAAAATATAAAGGAAAAGAACAAACATTGGTCTTAGTCAACTTCCATCGTCGGAATCTGGCAACTGATCATCGATGCAAATATATATCAATTCATACTTGAATATTCACTGTTGGAACTGTTTTCCTATCTCTCCTTAGTCGTAGTTAATTAGAAAACAAGCACTCTAATTAACCCTAACTACTAAACAACCTAAGACAAGTGCTATAGGTTTAATCTAGTAGCAGCTTTATGTATTAGAAAGATCGATGAAGCGAAACAACACAAGCACAAGCGGTTGCATTTAATTTCGTCGAATGTTCTTCCTAAGATTTAATAATCACTGAGAAGCAGCAAATCATTAAATCTTAATTGCTTCATAGATTGGAGGGATCAAACAATTACGGATTTGATGTCCAACCCAGCAATAGATTGCAACGAATAACAAACTAGTAGACTTCCTAGGATTTAATGATCGCCAGCGCAGAAACTCAGTCAAACCATTAAATAAACTAGTTGGCTACTAGTGGGCTTCCTAGGATTTAATGATCGCCAGCGCAGAAACTCAGTCAAATCATTAAATAAACTAGTTGGCCTCCTAAGATTTAATGATCGCCAGCATAGAAACTCAGTCAAATCATTAAATCTTAGTTGTTAAACGAGACAATCATAAAAATAAGTACAGAAAAACATCTGATACTCAAAGCATAAATCGAACAATAAAAACAAATTAGATCTCACAGTTTTATTAATTCCGAGGCTTCCGTTTCCTTCAACCAAAGTTTAGAGAAGAGGGGAGAAGATGGAAGATGGAAGATGGAAGAAGATAGAAGATGTAAGGTAGAAGGTGTGTGGTGTGTGTCATGGTTCCCCCCTTTTATACATGTTTCATCCCATATGCTAGAAACCTAGGAAATCTCCTGAAGAAAGATATTGTAAATACTATCCTAAAATAACAATACACAAATCTACTAATTAAGGAAAATATTAAACATAAAATAAAGGCTAGGATAACTAGGAAGGTGATGATTTCAATGGAGACTTTTGTTGCCATATGCTTTATCGATTATTTCCTTGTTTAAGTCCCCACAAATCAGCCAAGTATGGAGAGAAAATCAATTTGCCTTGTCATGGAAAGAGATGCTCCTTTCATGTTGTTTTCTTCCACGTGGTCCCCACAAATCTCTTCTTTAATTCCATGGTTCTCCACGCATCTTTTCTCTCCTTTTCTTCCTTTTGCTTTAACTTTTCATTTATTTGCTTGCCTTGGCTGGAATTGATTGGATGATTATGAAAAGGCTCAAAGTAAAGAAATTTCCATATCTGAAAACTTCCATAAATAAATCGCATCAGATTCACATCAGAACGTCAACTTCAAGCCCGATTTCGACCTTGATTCATTCGGTATCTCTCAAAACCCAAAACATAAAAGTTGTATATCTTTTTCTTGGCATTCCACAGCATCTTGAATCATCTCAATCGGAGCTTTTATGAGAGAGTTATGCTCAGATTACAAACTGATGTCGAAACTGTCCAAAATCGCCCAATTAACTTTGTTTTGCATTTAATGCCTCAATTTGCATCCTAAATCAAAATATAAGAATAATGAGTACATTTAGGCATTAAATAAGTATAAGAGATTAAATATTAAGGGGAAAAATACGACATTTTACATTCTCATCACCATTCACCTCTTGAGGGGAAATGGACTCACCTAGTAAAGGTGAAGTCTCACCTAGTAAAGGTGAAGTCTCACCATGCTTAGGATTTTGGTTCTTAAATCCTAGTGCATGTCAGGTATGTTTGCATTGCATTGTTTATCATGTCATATCTTATTCATGCCTTGCATTCTATTTGAGGAACCATTTATTCTATCCCCTTATTTTCTCTTGTTATCTTTATAAACTTCTGCATATATTTTTTTTGGGGATGACAGTTAAAAGCATGTCAGGCAACTACTTTTTTGTCTTGGTATCTTTAAACATCTCTCCCTGAGGACAGGTTTGATTTTACCTTACATGCTATGACTAGATGTTATTTTCTTTTCCATAAGCATGTCCTTGTTATTTTTCTGTTTTATTGTTTTCAACATAAAAATAAAAAAAATAAAATAAAAATAAAAATTGAGGGAGAAGATGCAGAATTTTTTTTTTCTTCTTGGCATATCAGATATTGTATATATTTTTACCTCATATCTCAGTTCATTGCACATTAATTGACTGTGTTTTTATATTATTGAGAGTTTGTGCCCAAATATCTGCCAAGTTTTTCATGTGCATGTAAATTCTAGATAGTTACTATCCTCATGCGATGAAAATGTACACTATCCAAGGCTCCCCTAAAGTACTTTTTTTTTTTTTTTTTTTCTCTCTGACTTTTAGCTTATGAAAATTCTAATGAGAGTGATTTTTTTGCTAAGTTGGTCAAATTGACCAACTCACTAATTAAACCTAGAACCCAAAAATTTTGGTATTCTTTCTAGGTTGCACCAAGTGATAAAAAGAATTCAAAAGTAAGTAAATATGGATAAATAAAAAGATCCACTGTTTTTGTCCTATAAATCTGTTCTTGAACTTGTCCCTATAGAAACAGTCAGTGACCAAATCATTGCGAAAATAGACGATCACTAAAGGACTAAGTAAAAGAAAAGTGTTGTAACTTAGGGGGAGTGTATCAGATGAGGGTGTCTAAGCCCTAGTAAAATAAAGTTTGACTTTTGACTGATCTATCATTGATTTTCTTTCTTGTTTAGAAAATTCGGTTGCTTTAAGTCATATCAGTGAGCTTCATACCTTATTAAGAAAGCTTTCACACACACACGCATTGCATGAGTTGAGTAATATATTTAAAATTTCTATTTGCAGGAAAATTTGTGCTTATTGAATACTTAACTCTCATTTATATCTTTGCATATTTTTGCAATGCTATTTGACTACTTTATCAGTTGATTATATATGCATGTTTAGAAACTAACCTTAGGGAAAAATATTTTTCGACAAATTTTTCTCCAATTTCATATTTTTAGTATGAAGCGTCCAAACGGACCTAGTCTTACGTCCGGACAAGAGCAATCTTGCCGTACGCTGACTTAGCATTAGCCGTCTGGATGGTTAAGTGACACGTTCAAACGGGATCTCTACAGGTTTAAGACTTGCGTCTCTTTCTCTGCCGTACACACATCTCTACATTTTTATTGATTTATCATATCATGTTGTGTGTTTTTCTCGCGGATTTCTCCCGAGATTTTGGCAATCTCTGCACATCTCTCATCATTTCCAGGTATTTTCTTTGACTTTACTTATTCTTTTAAGCTTTGGTTCTTTTTAGAATACTGGAATATTTGTTGATTGGAATGATGTTTTGAGATATTTTGCAAAAATATACTTTTATGTCTGTATGCTGAGCTGATCTTGATATATTTATGCCATATGAATTGGTGCATTGCTTATATTTTTCTTTGGCATCAAATTGACAGCCGTCATATATACCACATTGTTTTTGGAACTAACAAGATCTGATTTTTTTTTATTTTTTTTATTTTTTTTTGTAGTAGTAGTATTTTGGAGATATTTCTGTTTAATTTTGTTTCAGGAATATTTCATCCAGTGGCTCCCAGCATAGTGTCCAACAGATTGATCCTTTGGAAAAATAATTTTTTTTAAGGTCATATGTTCAATATTTCCAAAGGTCTCAGGATTTAAGATGAGCTTTTTCCCCCAGCTCATGCAAAGCTTTCCGTAGCATCTCCCTCAAATCTGTATTAGTTAGAGGTTCAGTGGTGAATCTCCTCTTTTATCTCGCAGACCAATTGCTTAGAGGATGTCACTTTGCGCATAACTAGGTTCAGGCTTTGCAAAATCAAGCGACCAAAGGTTTTTCAGTCTATGGTTCCCAGCTTCTAGAGCTAGAAGCAGAAGTAGCACAAATCCAGCTTTTTGTACGGATTTCTCTCAGTTACTTGCTTTCAATGGATCAACAGGATTTCGTACTTAAAGGATTTTTGCTCCTCTCTTTTGGGCCACTTGCAGACTCTTCTCTATTTTTCCTATTGTTTTGGATTTTAGAACGTTTTTGTCTGTGAATTTTCTATACTCTGTTTACCCTTGTCCTGTTGAGACATCAAGGGTTAGTATTTTATGGCTGTGCTTTTTATACTATATTTTACCCTTTGTCCATTTAAGACAAAAAAGGGGGAGTATATGTTAGTTTTTGGACCGGGAATGTATTTTTAACCGGTCAAGTGATTTTTGTCCTACAATGGCCAAATGGGGAATTTGTTAGTTTTTGTATTGGCAGCATTCTGTTGACAAAAATCAAAACTATGTAATGTTGCTGTTTTCACGGGGATGCCGTATCATTTAAGAATCTTCAAGTTATTAGATTTTATTTCTCTAAAGATGGAAAGAGCCTTATTATAACAAGATCAGTGTCACAAGCTTCAAAAAGGCTACTTCAAGATGTCCAAGAAGATTCTGTGCAGATTCCAAGTCAAAGAAGTTAGATCCCAAGCACCCGTTCGGACAATCCAGTATAACGCCCGGACGCTAATAAGTTTTCAACAACATCCGTCCGGATGACGTGGTATTTCCATCCAGATGCACATTAGTGTCTAGAAGCTTCGAACTGATCAAGGTTGCATCCGTCCGGATGTAATGACAAATCGTCCGAACACTCATCAGAGTTCGAGAAGAATCCAGCGTTCAAGCGAATTCGTCCGGACGATGTGGCTAAACCGTCCGGACGCCTTTCAGTGTTCGACAAGTAAAAGGATTTCCTTCGCAGACACAGATATGGGAAGACATCTGCAACCGTCCGGACGATGTGGTATTCTGTCCGGACGCTATCCTTGATAAGGCAAGTCGTACAAAAGACATTCAACCGTTCGAACGTCAGTCTCTGTGGTCCGGATGCTCAAGCCTTAATTTAGAAATTACGTGCAGCAGAAGTGCAACCATCCGAACGCTAGGGCAACACCGTCTGGATGCAGCCCTATTCAGGAAAGAATATCAAGCGAATTTGGAAAGCCGGTAGCATAGTTGTCCGTCCTGACACCCTCAGCTTCCGTCTGGACACCGCCTAGCAAATTGCATCAGATGCGATTTAGGTTTCTATGGCCTATAAATAGAGACCCCTAGGCATGTAATTTGTAAGAATTTGGTATTGAATTCCGTAGAGCTTAGAGAGTTTATTTTAGAGTTATTGTGCTGAACCATTCTCTCTCAAGCCGTTGCCATTGTGTGCTATTGCAGTGCTGAAACTGAAGTCTATCTTAGGGGTTGGCCCTAAGGTAAAGGATTTCATTGAAGACCCCTTCAAGTAGGTGACTAGGTTGGGAGGTGTTTGTGTTGGGTTACACGTCAGAGTGCTAGATACGATCACTACATCGCGTATATGAGTATTACTGTCTATGTACTAGCTTTGTCTACTGAATTGTGGATCTCCTGGGTTTGGCTGCCTAGGAGTGGTTTTTCTCTTAATTGAGTTTCCACTTCGTTAACAAAATTCTTGTGTCTTTTAAATTCTTCAATGATATTATTTTGTTAACACATTGTACACACACACACGATTAATATAGGTCATCTATTTTTCAAATTAGAAGTCATCTTTAATTTTCAAAGGATTTCTGCCAAAATTGAAGTCGATCGATCGACCAATTCAATCGTTCAAGCAACTTATCGATCGATCGACCCAGACGTCGATCGAGTGACTGTGCGGCACCAAAATGCAGAACTACAGGCTGTAGTTCTGCAAAATGGAAAAGAATGGAATATCAGAAACAACAACCGATTCTTGACTTATGGGCGGCTTAGGAAACGACTGAAGTATACCTTTCCTCCTCTTGAAGTAATTTTTGGCCATTATCCAACGTTTGGGCCACTTTCTCTTACACTTTCTTGAGTTTTAGGTTTTAGAAAGAAAGGAAGAATGTAGGAGAGTGGAGAGTTTTTAGTTTTTCTTTACAGATTCGTGGAAGCAGCTTGTGGATGGATTGTGCTTCAACATCAATGGATTCAAAGACCTTCATGAGTGGCTAAGCTCTCCCTAGGGTTTTGATTAACCCTATCCAAGTATCAACGGGTTAATTGTGTTTTTCTTTGGGATTTTTCTATTTAGGCTTTATGATTGTGTAACTTTGAGGATTACAAACTTTGTAATTGATTTTAATGTTTAAATGCAATCTTGATGAAATGTTTATCTTGTCTTAGAAAGCTTTTATTCTTGATTGTACTCAAATTATATTTATTTTTCAAAATATGATAAGTATAATGGTTATGCAATGGTATTCCTTGAACATGCAACAAGAGGTTTTGATAGTTTATGCCTAGAGAAGACAAGTCATGCTACATTTTAGGTTAGAATAATTTAGATAGATGATTTGAGCCAACCAAAGATGAAGTACACTTAATCCTTGTTTGTTTATAACCAAGTTAATGAATTTGATAGTCCATGCTTAACAAAGATGGATTATTGATGATGATATTTTCTTGACAACTTTGATGCGTGCTTGACAAACACACACAAGTAATATCATGCCTAGAATGAATTTCCTTGTTAAATATAATAGCCATTGTTACAAGGATAATGGTGAAATCAACTCCCTATTTTCTATCTCATTTAGTTCAACACTAATTTATTTTCCAGCATTTAATTTAGTTTTTAGTTTATAAAACAAAAATCACAAAAATCATTTTTCTAAGGGATAAGTTAGAATTGATTTTATTAAGGCTTGATAATCATAACCAACGCAATCCTTGAGGTTCAACACCCTCAATATAGACCTATCCTACAGTGATTCGTGCTATTGCGAGTGGTATTATTATTGACGTTTGAAAACGACCACATCAATTTTTGGCGTCATTGCTGGGGATTGTTTAACGGTTGCATTATTAAGTTTTTCTAAGATCGAGTCAAATTTTACTCCTGTTTTGTTTTTTTGTTCTTTTTAGTATTTGTAGAGTTTCAATATTTTAGAGTTTCTAGTTTTCAAGTTCTATTTTGTTCAAAATTCTGGTTCAGTTTCGATTATGTTTCAGGTTTAGGTGCACTGACTGAGTCGATCGATCGACCATTGGATCGATCAACTCCGCGCGGGACAGAACAGTGAACCAACTCAGCAAGCAAATTCACTGCCAAATCCATTTAAGCTAAAAATTTTGGACTCTTTATGAGTTTTTCAATTTTTTTTTTTTTTTTTTATAATTTGTGGTAGTTGTATATATATTGTGATTTGTGTTTAGTTAGTTTATGTTAGGTCGACGTTCCTTATCACTTCCATTGAATTTGTGCGACCCTGAGCTTGAATGTACTTTTAGACAAAGTAGAACCGAAAGAAAATCTAGTGTGTCCAGAGAACGTTCTACTGAAATCATGGCTGGAGAAGATGAAAGTCCGATTCTATTAAGAGATCATTATCTCACATCCACTTACACTTCATTGTCATGCCTTCAGCTGCCAAATGTAATGGTGGCTAATTATGAAATTAAGTCCAGCATCATTCAAATGCTACCATCTTTCTATGGACATAATAATGAAGATCCTTACAAGCACATTGATGAATTTATAAAAATTTGCTCCACCATTAATTTGCATGGTTTTTCAAAAGATGTTTTGAGGATGCGTCTTTTCCCGTGTTCTCTGAAGGACAAAGGCAAGCATTAGCTAAAATCCTTAGAACCAAATGTTGTCACTTCATGGAATCAAATGCAGCAAGAGATCCTGAAGAAATATTTTTCCATTGGTAAGACCAATCAAATTAGGAAGTCCATCATTGGTTTTTCCCAATTTGAGGGAGAACAATTCCACGAGACATGGGAAAGACTAAAAGACCTTTTAAGGAAATGCCTGCACCACGCTGTTCCAAAATGGCAGCTAGTGCAATGCTTCTATGATGGCTTGACTGAGCCATATAGACAAATAGTTGATGCCCCTTATGGAGGTACGTTCATGATGAAGAGGGAGAACGAAGCATGGATTTTGTTTGACAATTTGAGTGAAAATTCTATGCAACACGCTTCAACTAGTCGTAGGACACCTGCTCCCAAAGCTCCCAAGATAGAAAATCTTTTTGAAGCAAGTACTCAATTTGATGTAACCACCAAGGTAGATGCATTATCCAAAAAAATAGACCAACTCATGGCAGCTGGTTTTGTTCTTACTTCCTCTTCACACATATCCACACAACATGAACCTTGCTCTTTTTGCTCTAGCACTGCACATCATGTGAGAGATTGTCCCACCTTTGTGCAATTCTCTGAACTCTCTACAAAGCAAGCTAATGCTACTTTCTCTAGACTAGGGAATGACCCATATTCCAACTCTTATAACTCGAGATGCAGAAATCACCCCAATTTTTGGTGGCGAGCTCAAGCGACTGGAAATTCTATGCCACAACATTCCAATTAGGCGTTCCGTCCATCATCAAACTATCGTCCTCCCTATCAACAATCTCAATCAGTTCCATATCCTCCCAGGAACTTTGCCTTTGAGGATAAAGTGATGGTTGCTCTCGACAATCTTGAGGCAAAGACTCAATTGCTAAATTCTCATTCTCAATCAATTTCCAAGCTAGAAACCCAAGTTGGTCAACGAGCTATTGCCCTCAATAGGAGAATGGAAGGGACACTCCCGAGTCAACCAGTGGTGAATCCCAAGGGACAGTGTATGATTAATGGGAATACTGCTAGTAGTTCTCATCATGACCAAGTCCAAGCCATCACCGTACTGAGGAGTGCAAAAATTGTGGACAAGAAGGTGGAGGAGAAGAAAGATGAAGAATCTGGACCATTAAAGAGGCCGACCCAAGCAAAAGACAAAGGAGTAATGCAAGACACTCCTACTTTTGAGGTGCCATATGCACCTAAAGCTCCATTTCCAGAGCGCCTTAAAGAATCCACCCAATTTGGGAAACAAGGGGAGAAGATCCAAGACATGCTAGAGATCTTCAAGCAAGTGAAAATTAATATCCCTCTCCTTAATGATATCAAGCAAATTCCTTCATATTCCAAGTTCCTTAAAGACATGTCCACACAAAAGCGTAAAACAAAGAGTCATACCCTAAAGAAAGTTGTGCTCACTGAACAAGTCAATTCCCTCCTAAGGCATAGTATTCCACCAAAATTCAAAGATCCTAGTGCTCCCACTATTTCTTGTACAATTGGGGACCACAAGATAAGAAAAGCCCTCTTTGATTTGGGCGCCGGTGTGAATCTACTTCCTTACTCTATATACTTGCAGCTAGGCTTAGGAGAGTTAAAGCCCACCATAGTTATCTTGCAACTGGCAGACCGATCCGTCAAGAAACTACGAGGAATAATTGAAGATGTGATCATTCAATTGGAAAAATTCTATTTCCCCGTGGACTTCATTGTTTTAGATACAGAGCCAATTCTTCATGGGTAATTGAAAATAGTTAATGGGTAATAAAAAGGAAAACCCTAGAATCCTATAGAAGTTGTGAGTTGCAATTTATATTGTATTTGCAATGTGTAACTGCGGCTAGGAACTATAAAGCTCGAGTTGGGGATCCATCTCAAACTTCAAGCAGGTATTGTGAGTATATTACTTACTAAGCAAAAGCATAGATTTTATAGTTCATTTCAAAACATGATATATGAATTAAAATCAAGCTGATTCTATGTTGTGTTAACAAATGTATGATGATTGCTTTCAAGTATGTTAAAGATATGTTTAATGAATTATAAATGATGAAATGATGTTGAATGATGCATGATCACGAAAGCAAAAGTATGATATTTTTATGGCATGAATCATGATCATGAGCATGAACGAATAAATGTGCATAAGAGATTAATATATTGAGACAAGTCCATAACATTACACTAAGGGACAAGTCCCTGGGGACAAGCCCTTGATGTTGTTAACTTAATGATGCTATGGAGGACAAGTCCTCCAAAGAAGTGAGCAGCAAGCTCTCACTGCTTAGGGACAAATCCCTCATGATGATGTGTATGTTATTTACAAGGATATCCTAAAATCCGTCGAGAACAAGTTTCTAGAGTGATAAGTAAGAAAGAATGTAAAAGACTGAAAGGAACAAATGAAAGCATGCATTGGATAATTTATGATGGTAAATATGGTGCGACAGGGTTTTCTTGCTATATGTATTAGTATGTATAGGCGTATGAATGAGATAGAGTTTATGCATATCGTTACGACTAGTTGCATATGATGTTTTCATACGTTCCGTGCGTAGAGATGCTTAGATGTGGGTGTTTGGCTACTCAAGAGGGTTATGACATTTTATGCTTTCATGCTTAGATATGTTTGTATGCTTGTGTTATGCTACTCAAGAGGGCGTGACACATGTATGTGGATGTAGTTGAGTTGTGATGCCACATGTTTCCCTACTTAGATGTGCATATATGCTTGGGTTTCGCTACTCCTAAGGGTGAGACACATGTATATATGTGTAACTGAGCTATGCTATATATGTAGCACAAATGTGAAACGTGCCCATATACGCTCAGCTAAGATTTACATTTAAAGATTTTCATAACTACAGTGTTTACCCTATCAATTACAAATCGTTTCTAAAAGAATGTATAACCCAAAGGTAGCTGTGATTGTAAACTTACGTAGACAGTGAAAAGTCGACTCATTGTGCAAACTTAGTGATTTTTATACTCGCTGAGCTTATGGACACATATTTCTGCCTGATCGAACGTGATTAATCCACGATCGCTTAGATGATATTGTTGTTGCAGGTACTGAGAATTTAGATGATGATCTAACCACATACTTGGGCTATTATTGATTGAGGTCATGAAATGCCGAATATTTTGGGGTTTGACTCGTAGTTTAGTCAAGTTTTTGTATATCTTTTGTCATGGCCATAGAACTTGATGGTACATATATGGCTTGTGCCGCATGTGACACTTTGTATAGCCATTCCTTGTAAAGTAATGAATACAATGTTTAAGCTTTAATGAAATAGATATATTTGTTAACTCTGTGTTATGTAAGTTTTGTTAAGTTAATGTGTCTGCTGATTTGTGTCAATCTCTTGTATGATATGCTCATGCATGAGATGATGATGGGTATGTACAGATTATTGTGTTGGTTCGAAATCAAAAAAGAAAAGAAAAAAAGGCATTGAACCGGGTGGTTACATTGACCGCCTTGCTCTGCCAGTAGAATCCAAAGTTCACCCGGTGTTCCACGTTTCACTGTTAAAACGACAGATAGGTGATTTGGGCAACGTGTAGAACACCTTGCCACCATTTACGGGGAAACCGGTCCATTGATTGAGCCCTTGCATATTGTGGACTGTAGGCGGGTGAAAAGAGGTAAAAACAAATTGACTGAAGCACTGATCCAAGGGAAACATCGGATGCCACTTGGGAGGATATTGAGCAGCTTCAACAACAATTTCCCTCGATCAACCTTGTTCCTCTTCTAGGGGAGAGGGGTGAATGATAGCAATCCACGTAGGAGAAAGAGACCAAGATGGCTATTGAAGGATCTATGGAGGTAGCAAATAAGAAAAAAGTAAGCATGAAGGACAAGTTGGGTGGAAGACTAATAAAGGGATATGAGGCAAGCATCATTATCAGCATGTTCGTTTAGGAGACGAGAGGGGGGAATTAATTTGAGAATTGTATTCAAACTTGTCTTGCGATTGGAGTTCATTATCAGTAAAAACTACATTTTTTGGATCTTTAGAAACACGGCTGGTGTGGCCGCGGAAGAGGCCTATATAAAGAGAAGAAAATGGAATCATTTATTTTGAACTGGGAGATCAACTATGAGCAACGTCGCATATATATTGGAGGTGAAACACTTGTTATTTTCTTAATTAACTGTTGAGAGTTGAGAATTAATCCAAACACTACCCAAGAGAAACCCGAAAGTTAATTCATTTGTATAATTGTTATGTTTTAATATCAT
This sequence comes from Alnus glutinosa, assembly GCF_958979055.1. Lineage (NCBI taxonomy): Eukaryota > Viridiplantae > Streptophyta > Magnoliopsida > Fagales > Betulaceae > Alnus > Alnus glutinosa. The sequence continues at coordinate 22,525,300 of NC_084888.1, read as the reverse complement.
GAATCCCAGCCAACAACAAAAAATTAACATAACTCATATGAATTACTGTACAAGAAATCAGAAAAGGAAGAAAGAAAAAGCGGAAAGCCCTGTTAGGATTCATTGAACTGCTAATCTTTGGAGATGATCCAAGAAGACCTCAAAGCTAACATCGTCAGTGAAAATAACATCCCCTCCCGAAAGAGGAGCATCAGAGTTATATGTGGCTGAAGGATTCAATTTCGCTAAAAGAAAACGAGCCTGCAAAAACACCTTACATATATTAGTACCCACTAGCTCATTATTTGAAAATAAAGAATCGACCACATCAATAACACATTATTAATTAAACTTTAACCCTCAGCGAAGCATCAGGTACCAAACAAACTATAGACTTTAGTAGTGCATCTAGTGTCATAGTTGCAGGGTATGGCACTTGAAGAAGACACCACCTTTTTCCAGAAATATATAGGTCCATCAGCAGTTTTCTCTCCATTTTCCACATCATGATCTTCACTTAAAAAATTGCTCAGGCAAATAAAAACAAAAACAGGAACTCGTAACAAATTTTTTTTTTTTTACATCTTAAAGATGAATGAGTAGGTTCTTCCCTCAGGGCCAAGGTGCAATCCTGAATTAAGTACCATTTTTCATGAGGGTCAACCTAGCAAGGAAGGACATCTATAATGGAGAGGAAATGGGAGGGAAACAAATAAAAAAATAAAAAATAAAAGATTTTTCCCAAGAATTACAGTTTGAATCGTAGTTTAAGAGCTTCAAGCAACGGATGAAGAGTAACCTGAGAGCCATGCTGATCACAAATTACTAGGCGAGGTACTGGAAACCTTTCTTTCATTATGGCATTCGCCTCATCATGAGGAGTTTGCAGCAATTGGGCAAATGCCTGCAAGCACAGAGTTTTTTGAGTCTATGATTTTATCAAATTGCAAAATATTCAAAAAAGAAAAATGTGATATGGGATGAGCAAGCCATTCAAATCAGATTCAGGAGCAACAACTTCAATAAAACATAATTTGGAAACATGATATAGAATATCATAACAGGGATCTCATCAACATTTGACTGGGACAATGACAATATTTCATGACATTAATGCGGGTAAGCCAACTCAAACTATACATATCATTATATCATTCACCATAAAAATCAATTTACATTAAGGGTGTTCATGCTGCCGACAAAATCAACCTTGGTCAATTTTCGACAATCCAACAACATGGATGGTTTATGTTTTAGTGAAACTGATGTCATTGGCTACGTGCTCAGTTTTAGAAGTTAATTTTCCAACAATTACCGAGCCAACCAACGATCATTTAAATTTATCTATATTTAATTTTACATAATTAAACGAGACTCACCATGATCCCCAATTCCTTTGATTTTCTGAAGTCCTTACTCCTCCCTCCAAGTAGCAACATACGCTATTTTTTCAATTGCGCTGTGAACCAGATTACTTATGGAACGCCATTTTTTAATTTCTTCAATACATTTTGCGGAGGTGTTTCATGGAATGAAGAGGACTCTTCAGGCATCCAGACTTTAGCCAAAGCTCGAGATTTCACCTATGGAGCTGAAACTACTGGAGGGTGATCTCAAGGTCACTTTCTACGTCAACAACCCATTACATGAAATAAATTTTAGCTTCAACAGAGAAGCAATCCTGAAGCTGAAAACGAGAATGAATGATCAGATCTATATTTTAGCTTCAACAGAGAAGCAATCCTGAAGCTGAAAACGAGAATGAATGATTGGAGATAGATCAACAATGGCCAGGTTGAAGCTTGAGGTTTGCAGAAGGGAGCAATGACTTTATACTCTGCGACTACTTTGTTGACTTGCATTGCACAGACAGCAATAGCGTTGGGGTAGCTAGATAATGCAAACATTGTTTGGCTTGGATCAGTGGACAATTTCCCGAAACAAACAACCACAGTTCGAAAGCCATTACCACATACATGTGAATAAGTATGTGACCAAAGTGTCATGTAGTTCTATGCCCACCTGACAAATGTAGAGAGTAGATTATGGTATGCCCACCTTTCCGGCTCAAGGATGAAGCAACCTGTGAAGAAATTTTGGAGTCCAGATTATGGTACATCTCGAATAAGCCTCTGATTCTTCGAAAATGGAAACCAGGTATGCAAGTTCTCAAACTTGCCCTTTCCTCTGTTCCTATATGGGTCAAATTTCTACATTTGCCTATGGAATTTCGGACTCCCAATGGCCTTAGTTATGTGGCTAGTGGGGTAGGTGTTCCTCTTTATGCTGACAAAGTAACAGAGGAGCAGAAACGCCTAGGATTTGCCAGAGTCCTAGTTGAGATTGATGTACATTCTGCATGCCCTAAGGAGTTGATTATTTGTAGAGCTAATGGAGATACTGTTACTGTTGGTGTTGTCTATTCATGGTTGCCTCCCAAGTGCTCTACTTGTGGAACTTTTGGTCATGCAACCTATACTTGTAATAAGAAAGAACGGACAGTGTGGGTGCCTAAGAAGATCAGTAATAGTCCTTTCAAGAAGAATAGCCTTGGTGCTAAGCCAGCTTTTGATAGGACTATTAGCAAACCTTTGATAGGCTCTCAGCCTAAGAACAAAAAAGGAGAGATTCAGCTCTCAAATTCTTTTGCTAGACTAAGCCATGATGAGGGGTTTGAGGAGGAGGATAAGCCTAGAACCACGACTACATTCTTGCAAGTCTTTGAGAAAGCCATGTCAGACAAGGGGAAGGGAATCATGGAAGTTAGCCCTGCTGGAAAGGGTTTTTCTCTTCCTATATGTCTATGAAGATCCTTTCTTGGAATATTAGGGGTCTCAATATGCCCCTTAAGCAGAAGGTGATTAAGAAGTTGCTCATTCAACATAGAATTTCTATTGTGTGTGTGAAACTAGGGTGAAACTGGAGAATTTTTCTAAGGTTGCTAACTGTACGATTCCAGGCTGGGAAGTTATCAACAATTATTCTAAACATTGTTTAGGGAAGATATGGATATGCTGGGATCCAGGTGGAGTTTGGATAGATGTTGTAGATGTTCATGCTCAAGTTATAACTTGTAGGATGACATCTCCAGATTCTGGTGTCTCTTGGATGCTCAGCTGTATATGGAGCCACTCATGGGCCTGAAAGAAGAAGTTTTTTTAAGGAATTGAATGAGGTAAAGGTTGCTATGGGCAGGAAACCTTGGTTGATCACTGGAGATTTCAATGTTATTAGATTTCCAGATGAGAAATGGGGTAAGGAGGGACTTTCCTGCTATGAAAAAGAATTTGTTGATTGTATTCAGAATTTAGAGGTTGATGATATTGCTTACACCGGATGTTTTCATACTTGGACAAACAAGCAGATTGGGGCTGATTTTCTTTCCAAGAAATTGGATAGGGTGTTGGCTAATGGTGACTGGTTGGCCTCTTTTAGTAACACGGCTGTGGAGTTTCTTGAAAGGGGGGTTTCTGACCACTCCTCTGCTCTTGTGACTGTTGCTAAGTTGATGAGCTATGGTCCTAAGCCTTTGAAATACTTCAATTTTTGGTCTGACCATAAGAACTTTCTGCAATGGGTTGAAGATGGATGGAGGACTGAGGTGGATGGTTTTTCCATGTTTCGGTTTTACTCTAAAGTGAAGTCTACCAAAACTGTCTTGAAAGCAAAAAATAGAGAGTTTTTTGGAGGATTGGGGCAAAAGGTGATGCAGGCTAGGGCTAACTTAGAGTCTGCTCAAGCAGAATTTATTGCTTCCCGGGGTAGTGCAGATTGTCAGGTGAAGGAGAGGGAATGCCTTCATCTTTTGACTTCTCTTTTGACTGCTGAAGAAAATTTCCTCAAACAAAATTCTAGAGTGAAATGGCTTAATCTTGGGGATGGCAACACCTCATTCTTTCATAATTCTGTAACGGTTCGGAATTCTTCCAACCTAATCAAGATGGCCAAAGATGAGCATGGCCATAGTTTCATGAGTTCAGTGAGATTAAAAGGCTGGCTGTTTCTTTCTATAAGAACTTGTTGGGCCATTCTTCCCATGATTTCTCTTCGAGAAGGGTGAGAGGGTTGCTAAACTTTTCAAAAAGAAATTTTCCACTGGCTGTGTTGCGAAGATGGAAGCTCCTATCACTAGAACTGAGATTAAGAATGTTGTTTTTTCTATGAATCCTAGCAAGGCTTCAGGGCCAGATGGTTTTCTTAAGGGTTTTTTCAGAAGGCTTGGACTGTAGTTGGAGATGATCTCTGTGATGCTATTCTGGAATTTTTCACCTTTGGGAAGCTGTTAAAGGAAACTAATGCTCCTATTCTCACTCTTATCCCTAAAAAGAAGAATGCTTCTTATATGAGTGAATACAGGCCCATTGCTTGCTGCAATGTAGTGTATAAATGTATCACCAAAATCCTAGCAAATAGAATGATTCAAAGGTTGGATGAAGTGATTAGTTCCAGTCAAGGAGCCTTTATTCCTAAAAGGGGAATTGCAGAAAATATCCTCTTAGCCCAAGAGGTTGTGTGATTATCACAAGACTAAAGGTGCTCCTAGGTGTATCCTCAAAGTTGACTTGATGAAGGCATGTGACTCTCTGGATTGGGAGTACGTTTTGCACTGCCTTCAGTGTTTTGGGGCCCCCGGTAAATTCATTTCTTGGATTAGTGCTTGTATAACTAGTCCAAGTTTAATGGCACTTTGGTGGGGGTTTTTTTCAAGGGAAGAAGGGGCTGAGACAAGGGGATCCCATGTCCCCTTATCTTTTTGTTATAGCCATGAAAGATCTGACTCTGTTGATGGAGGAAGCTGCTGCTTCTCCTCATTTCAGTTACCATCCGAAATGTGCTGCTGTCAATTTAACTAATCAGTGTTTTGCAGATGACTTGTCGGTTTTCTCAGTAGCCACTGTTTCCTCAGTGACCACCATAATTGGAGCCCTTGCTGAATTTGAGCATCTTTCGGGTTTAAAGGCTAATCCTTCCAAAAGTTCCATTTTTCTTGCTGGAGTAGCTGAGGATGTGAAGTAGAATATCTTAGACATTCTGCACATGCCGAAGGGGACTCTTCCAGTTAGATTTCTTAGTGTTCCCCTCATCACCAAAAGGCTTACGTCTATTAATTGTGATTCAGTGGTGAATAAGATAACTGCCAGGTAGATTGTCAAAAAACTTTCTTTTGCTGGCCGACTTCAATTGATTTCTTCTGTCCTCCTAAGCATGCAGGTTTTTTGGGCTAAAGTCTTTATCTTGCCTAAGAAAGTGATCCAATTGATTGAGCAGAAACTCAATCGATTTCTTTGGAGTGGAAGGGACACTAAGGCGCATGCTAAGGAGGCTTGGAGTAAACTTTGTGTTCCAAAACAGGAAGGAGGGCTTGGGCTTAAAAGAATTGAAGTATGGAACAAAGCCTCTATGCTCAATCATATCTGGAACTTATTCACTAAGGCTGGATCATTATGGGTTGCTTGGATTAATGCCAATAGGCTTAAGGGTAGATGTTTGTGGGAAATCTCTATCCCGAACTCTTGTTCATGGAGTTTGAAAAAACTCCTTAAGCTTCGAGATATAGCCAAGAGATTTATCAGATTTAAAGTTGGCAATGGCTCTAGGGTGTTTTTATGGTTTGATCACTGGCACCCTGCAGGGTATCTTTTGGAAAAGTTTGGATAGCGTATTGTACATGATTCTGGCTTCCCTTTACAGTCTAAACTTGAAGTTGCTATCAATAACGGAGAGTGGATTTGCCTCCTGCTCATTCTGAAGCTTTGATAGAAGTTCAAAGTAAACTCTTTGAGGTTGAGCTTGGTGATACTGATTTAACTGTTTGGAATGCTAAGAATGGGCAGTATAAATGTGTTGATGCTTGGGACAAATTAAGAGAGGTGTGCCCGGCTGTAGGATGGTGGAAATTGGTATGGTTTCCAACTTCTATCCCTAAGCATTCCTTTTTTATATGGCTTATCTTCCGGAATGCATAGGTCACTAAGGAAAAAATGTGTGGGTGGGGTTACACTCGATGCACTTTGTGCTTATTCTGCCGTGGTGCCCAAGAGAACCAAGAACACCTCCTCTTTAGGTGTAGTTTCAGTAGTCGAATTTGGTCTAATATCACGACCGAGTGTTCCATTTCTAATGCTCCTTTGGATTGGGATGCTATTGAAGATTGGGGCTTGAAGGAATTAAATGGCAGAGGTATTAGAGCACGATTGGGGAGGTTGTGTTTGGGATCTACTATTTATAATCTTTGGAAACAGAGGAATGCTTTTCTTCATAATTCCTCATCTATTATGGATTGTATTAGATGGGAAGTTCATTCAAGGCTGGTGGCTAATGGGCAATTCAAGCATCTCAATCATAGCTTAGTGTTTCGTTGGAACCTGCACACATCCGTTGGTTCAGCTTGAGGATGCAGGAAGTGGTTTTTTTGGCAGTTGCTTTTTTGTTGTATGTTGTCTCTATGCCAGTTTGGTGTTGCTCTGTTTTGTGCTTTTTGGGGCTGCTTTTGCTGTTGATCTTGTGGCTTTGGTCTTGTTGACCTCTGCTACTTGAGGTTGCAACTTGTGGTTTTCGTTTTTTCAGGCATGTATTTCTGGCCTCTGAGTTGGCTTTCTCTGTTTTGAGATTGTGTTCCAGTTTGTTTTCTTTCTGGAGTGTATGTTGAGTGTTGATCAATGAAAGATTTTATTCATCGAAAAAGAAAAAGAGTATAGTCAATGTGCCTTTTCCTCTCCTTTCCTTATCCTATTTCTGAAAAAGCTCTTGTTTTTAGTAAAGAGGGTGGGTTGGGAGCTGTCTTTTTCTGGGGTAGAGAGAAGAGTCAATGTGCCTTCATTCTTCTGGGGTAGGATGAAAGTTCAGACAAGTACACGAAGAATTTGAGAATGTAACGTAAATTTATTTGTTTGATGTTAATTCCTTCATTCTTCTGATATCTCCTTGAATTGAACCTGGAAATTAACCTCAATACATATCAATGGGTTAGACTGATGCTAGTAGATTTTGGGCAAATTAAAAGCTATTTTATATAAATAAACTTTGATGGGGTCAATTTAATAATTACCACGTAACACCTATTGCAAATGACACTATTCTGCTGTAACATGAAATCAAACTGGGAGAATTATGAAGGCAATAGAACTCACCCCATTGCCCAATCTTTTCCAACTTTAAAAACTCGAATACTAGGCAAATATTTAATCATTTGTGATCCTAGTTTTGAAAGTGATTCTAACTGTCTCTCTTTTCTGTGTTTCTTTGTGTTTCTACGAAAATAAGTTAAGAGTTCTAACTTTAATTAACTTTGTGTCACACGTTAAACATAGTGTATAGCATTTCATATTCTGACTGAGAACAAAGAGAAGTTGTCGTAATCAAAAAAACAAACATGTGTTGCCAAGAAAAAGACAACTCCCGACCCACCCTCTTTACTAAAAACAAGAGCTTTTTCAGAAATAGGAACAAAAAAAAAAAAGGGAGAGGAAAAAGCACATTGATTCTATGGAAGAAGACACATTGACTCTAATCTCTTCTCTTTTTGGGGTAATTACATTTTTTCCCTATGAATTACCGGTCATTGTCAATCTGCCACTACGAACTGACACCCTCACAAAAAGAAAGCATTGAACTACCATTTACATACCAAAACCCCCTTCCGTCAGTCAAATTCATGAAAAGACTCAAATACCCTAACTTAAAATCAAAAATTTTACAGAAAATACCCTAAAAAAAAAAAGAGAGAGAGAGAGGGGGAAGGGGGTCGGCTTGCGAGCCACCCCCTTTGGTGCTCAAAACTCTCCGAACGTTTTATCTTCTTCTTCCTCACACACATGAAAATGGGTCTTTGAATCTTTTCCAGATCAGTTTACCAATATCACAGTTTTCTCTCTCACCCTTTGCCGCTCACCTTAATCCACTGTTTTTCTTCCTAGGACCGTAAATTTCCAGGACTTTCATGTTTTTCAAAGCCTTGGATATCCATCGTTTTCTAGAATTCAAAGTTGTTTAAGGCGTGCTTTTTTGACTGCTGAGACTTTCAATTTGTTGGCTTTGTTAGGTTTGAATCTTTATTGTTTCTTTGTTGCAGATAAAACGTCAAACTTGTCAGTAATATTTTTTATAACATTGAGATTAACATATTATCAGAATTACCCTAAAACAAATTAGAAATAGAAAAAGAAACATCAATTCTACACAGACGTTGAACAGAAAAAGAAACATCAATTCTACACAAATTTTGAGCATCTACACATCAATCAAAATATTCAGCACATTAAGATTCTAGAGGGGTGAAGTCACCATATTAGGTCAGCCCAGTAAATTAAATTTACTGAAGTTTCCACTTGACTTCAATGGTTCAACATTAACCAATTTCTAAGCAAGTTATGATCTTCACCATTGAACTTACCAAAAATATATTGATCCTCCCTTTAGATCAAGACCTGTCTTACCCCAATTTACCAGTCTACATAAGCCTTAGAGCAACAGTATATGTATGCTGTTTACATCAGTTTAACCTCTATAATCCACATCCCAAAAAATTACCTGATGTTCAGGCTGATTGTGGTATCCCGCTTTTCGCCACTGAGCTATTGTCACACCATGAAAAATAACAATAGTGAAATATGAGTCCAAAAGCAGGATCTTGTCAGCTGCAATGGAGGCCACGTCAAGAAGGGCAGGTTCTGGGCCTGAATGAAATGAGTAAGAAATCAATGAAGGCTGAATCATCACAACTGAATTGGCAACATTTTCTCGGTTCAGTATCATTCTGAAGTATGCAGTCTCATCAGGGCTGTTGTTAAAAACCTGCAACAAACAGAATTTAATTAAGAGTTATATGACAAGATCTAAAAGACAAATATGTTAGAACTACAACTTAAGGATGCCACAAAAACATTAGACAAACAGACTACCATATACCTGAACAAACTGAGAACGTCGTAAATGAAACATAAACTGAGGGAATATTGAAAGTCGTGGAGACAAGCTGAAAGAAGATGGACTGTCCTTCTGGTAATCTCCAAACCGAGAACATAGATTTATCAATGCTTTATCCAACCATCTTATAGGGTCAAACTCAGCCTGAAAACCAATGCCATCATGTCACAAAATGGCCGACGGCAATCATGACCAAACAAGTCATAAGTCATCAGAATGAAAATAAAATGTGCTGAATAAACTAATTGAGTGAAATACAAGTTTACATCTAAAACACTAACTCGTGTATAATTTTATCTTTCCAATAAATTGTGCAAAGTTATGTAACTTGAGTATGATTTACGAAGTCTTACTACATGTCCAACAAACTGACATTCACAGTTTGTGTCATTGTATCAGGCAGCAATAACAGTGTGGTTGGTTATTCTTATCAGTTTCCCTGGTATCTAACTATTCAGTAAAAGTGAAGAATGGTTTCCAACTTTCACGCTAGGATGGATGGATAGCCAAAATAATAAAATCGAACACCTAATCCAACCTACATAGAAAATGTGGAAAGTACCAGATTATATACACCTGTTTTTTTTTTTTTTTGAGTAAGAAAATTTTATTAAAAAGCATAAGAGTCCCTTAAGTACACTGGAAATATACACAGAAACCACCAAAACGAGCCTACAAAAGAAACCAGATTATATACACTTGTTTAGCATTAGTTGAGTCAATTACATACCGCAATCAAAAAAGAAAAAGGGATTCATATTTACAAAATGAAGAACATGCTTTGAGTTGTGATTTAGTGTAGGTCATTGAATTCTAATTGAGAATTCACAAGAGCCCGTACCACTTCCCCTTTTAATTTCTCTAGCTGACTCTATTTTCGAAGGTTCCCACCGAAATCCACCACGCCATCACCTCATACAATCTTGTCTCCTTCTGCGGCACGAAAGCTGTGAGTGGACGTGCCTGCAATCCTACCTTGAGCAACCTCCTTTTGAGCTTGTGGTGCGAAGGCAACGGTCCTAGCTGTACGAGGAGCTCACACCACCATCGCACCGGGCACCTCTGCATCGCACTAAGTCCCACTGACAGTATCAACCCTTATTGAGGCCACAAAATCTGCATATAACCCCTCATCCAAATGCACTGCTCGACCTTCCCTAGCCTTCCTATAGTAATTCTGAAACGGCTTAGAAACCAACGCCTCTGGAATAGAGTGACGTTGCCTCTCTCCCAACTCAACTGCCCCTGAGTAAGATCCACCGGAAAAGACCTGAACCTGCTTAGGTGAAATAAGCTGACACCGAGGATCCTTGTTGTCACCCAAAGTAAACCCCCCCCACCCCCCCCCCCCCCCCCGCGAATGTCAACATACCCAAAACCATAGCATTCCGGAGCTGGAGAAGACCTTGCAGCCTTGAGGGAAGCTTCGAAAGACACTGAAGACAACATCTCCAAAGAAGCTGGATCTTGTGCAAGCAGCCCGTCAGAGCTGGACTAAGATACCGAAATAACAAGACCAAAGCTCCCCGGGTCAAACCCATCTCGAACAGTGGAGCGAAACACCTCTGACCCTAACTCTAGCAGCCCCAAAACCGAGCCTACCACAGGAGGAAAATCGCATGCAGCCACTGACCCAATTGAAAAAACTTCTCTAACCAATTCAAGCCCATATCCTTCCTCCATCAAGACCTTCGGTGAAGAGGTCTCAATGGAGGTTCCGTCGTCTCCTACCTGAACCGACAATCCACGCCCAGGTCCTTTGGCCTGCTAAGAAAATCTCAAAAAAAAAAAAAAAAAAAAGCTTAAAATCCTTACCCAACGTGTAGCAACCCACCCCGACGACACAATATTGTCCGCTTTTTCTCCCTCGAACCAGACTTCCTAGGAGGTCATCCATCTTAGTACTACTCTCGCAGAAGCACGCTTAACTACGGAGTTCTAATAGGTTCATCGTCATCACGACTTTAAAACGCGTTGTGTTAAGAAGGGTGTGTTTATACATATAAGCACATCCTCATTCCCAGGCAATGTGGAACGTCACACGATGACTTGTAAACCGGTTTGAGCAGGTGTATGGGTTTCTTGCTGCCAGCCTTGGCCCTGAGGCCTTTGGGCTTAAAATCCAATCCAACTAAACGACCCATAAATCCTCTAACCCGATCCGGCTCAAAACGACAAAACCCTAGAAGCATCTTCACCAAGCGAACGAAAAAACTGCCCTTTGTCTCTATCGTCTTCTTCGTTGTGCCGGTGGAAGTAGCATCCAGCGAACTAGGGAATCCTAGCCGTTCGCATCTCCTCACCACCGTTCACCAACACAATCGAAAACAGATCGATAGGAATCACGAACAGCGTCTCTATCTTCTTCTTTGTTGCTACGTTGTAAAAGGTCGCTGCCGACGAAGTCCTTCTTCACTAGATCTTTCAATGCCTCCTCAATTGTGACCATCAACCACGCAGAACATTGGAGACCCAAAAAGATAAACCCGCAAAAGCCCTTCCTCCTCTCCTTCAAGCAAAGCTTAGAAGCATCTACCTTCACCAAAAAGGAGAACCCTTTAGCTTCCACAGAGAAGCAACGTTCCATCTCAGCCTAATCCCTAATCATACCCCAATCATTAACCCTACCTATGTTGTTGATGAACTACAGACGAAAACCCGAGAGAGAGAACCCATTCTTTATTTGGGATGCCATTATTGAGAAGATAGAGCATACACTTTCTCCTTCATTGGCAGCAAATTGTATTGTTGATTCCCCTTGCAAAGAGTGTAAGTGTTCTTGCCATCATGAATGGTTTGACAATCATATTGCCAATATCTTCCAAGAAGAATATGGCAAACATCCATAGGCACCACATCACACCACACCTCATCAAAATACTTCCTCCGGATAGAAAATGAAACCAAACATCTCTTGGTAACCTTGACATCATTGCCCTTCTTAAACCAAGAAAGCCTATAAGGATGAGTATGTTCTTCAGTTTTGAGGTTCAGATTATTTACCACATCTTGAAATATCAAATTTTCAAAGCTACCCCCATCTATAATCATATTACACACCCTTCCACCAATACTACAAGTTGCGTAGAAAATATTGTTTCTCAACCAACCTTCCTTGATTTCATACTTTGGCACAAGGAGTCTTTCTCATCATAAATACTTGACCCTCTTCATCTTCAAAATCTCCTCCAATCTCTTCATTTAGGGGCTGATCATAAACAGGAAGTTCAATATCCTGCTCCGTCTCCTCAATTTCTTCCAACAAGAGTACTTTATTGCGATTCCCCATTATCTTTCTACAATCCGAAGATCGATGACCAGGTTCACCACACTTAAAACACTTGAAACCTCCTCCTTGGGACAGTATTCCAGAACCCACACAGCTGGAATTGGACTGGCTGAAAGAAGGCACACGAAATTGTTGGTTCCTGCTTGCTGTCCATCACCAACATTATGTTCTTCTCCCTTCGGCAAATAGGATCTCAGAACCTCAACATAAATCCTCCTCAACTTGGGTTTAGGCTTGGAATGTGTATTATCTGTCGAACAAGGTTGCTTCGAATAACTTGAAGGTCCAACGAGAAGACGGTTGAAAGTTAAACGAAGCTCCACCCCAAAGCGCTCCCAACCTTCACCAGTTCTCCCTTTCGGCACCAAGACAGAACCACTTCTTCTCCTACCCTCATATTCTTCTATGATAAGAAAAAACCCGTGCCTATTAGAGCATTGTTGGGCAAGAATCCGAGGGAAACCGGAAATGGATTGGTTCCAGAACACTCTACTGTCTTGAACTGTTACCAGATCCTTGAAAAACTTGAGCAGTCATGCAGCCTTGTCTTTTCCTAACAGAATGGACCTCGTCACTCCTTGATGTTTCTCATAAATCCTGATCCCAGTGAAGCCACCGACCACTGACAAAGCAAATTCCTTAGCTTCGACCGACCACCAGCACAAAGATCTCACCATTGAAAGACAATCTAAGGATTCGAAAGCTAACAGAAAGAGAGAGAGAGAGAGAGAGAGAGAGTCTAATCTACCCACTTCCCAGCAATAGTCAATAAGAGTTATAGAGCTAAATTTTATTGACAAAAACTTATTACAAAAGGCTGGTAATCTTTTATTTATAGTGTGTTACAGCTAATACTAGGTTATCCTATTCTTACATTGTGGTTACTTAAGAAAAATGACAGTCACAACAAACGGTTACAGAAAATTACAGAAATTGCCCTGCATCAAACCAGCTCAAGAAACCCATCATAGACAACCAAAACCAAAGGCTCCAACCACGCCAACATCAGAGAGCACACAGACGATAGAAGATGTCTACATGCGCCGACGAGAGGGAGAAAAGAGGGGAAGAGAGAACTTCAGGAGAAAGAACCCAAAAATTATAGTTGAGTTATTCTACAATTTGGCCTAAGAGTAATTGATTTCTTCCGTGATTCTTTTCAAATTTGCATTATTTTTCAATATCTCCTTGGTGATGATTGAAATTTTATAATCTTCATTTGTACGTAAAAATTTCTGCAGTCTGGAGTAGTCATGAAAGAGAAACGGGAGAAGATATAAATATAAAGCTGCATTTGATCAGATTCAGCTTAATTCTCTTGCTCCTTCTCAGAAAGAGGCCATCTTTGCACTCAGTGCTCTCCAAGACTCTTGACAAAATAACGTTAGATGAGTATCTCAAATGTTTAGGGGAAAGTCTTTCCAGAACTTAACTGGCAAACTAATATTCGTGGCAGCTGTGTATTCTATTTGGAGAGAAAGAAACACTAAATCCTACCACCAACAGCCCCAACATGTTTGTGATCTAATTCAAGATATTATTTGTTGTGGTAAGTAGGGGTTAATCTTTGTATAAATTTCCCCTCAACCTAGTTTCTTTTTGCCTTTTTCTGGACAGTTCTTTTCCTCTTGCATATAATACTTACCATTATCCAAAAAGACAAAACTGTTGATTCATCAACAATGATTCAGAGTGCTAATGCAGCTGAGGACAAAAATAACTATACTATCGTTGATGAACTAGCGAATCAATAAACCTAAGAAAAGTATACAAATTGACAATATGGATATCTGGCAACAAAGAAGTAGTGTGGATTGCTGATAATTTATGGGGACAGAGAATGATCTTGCAAGTAAGAATCAGTGCCCCAATCACAGAAAGATCTCATTGTTGATCTAAAATCAAGACATTAGTAGATGTTTCAAATAGGAAATTCACATATTATATGTTATTATTAAAATATAGACCAAATATGAATGAGGTACTCATATTACATTAATCATATCCCGAATACAAAGTACAAAAAGCCATGTAAAATATAATCATTACCTCAGTTTCCATTTTGAAAGAAACTTGTCGTGCCATGACTACAACAGCTGCTTCTTGGTCAAATCCAGCAATCAAGTCCTACAGCATATAAAGTAGAATTATATGCTTTATCTCCAAAAGAACCAATATAAGTCTGCGGAGGGTGAGTCAAGGCCTAAGATCAAGTTGAGAAGCATGCATATATGTAAATCTTAAAAAAATAAAAAAAAATAAATAAAAGAGGAAATTTATGGAAAAAAAGGTTTAAGGCCCAAATTTGATGGAATCCAGTAAGAATAACAACAAACGTCCAAATTTATAGAAAAAAAAATAATAATATTTTCATTCACAGCTATCAACTATCTAAAGCAAGTGAATTATTTTTGTTTTTATTTTTTTTTTTATAATAATGGCATATCATTAAAAAGCGCAGAGAGGCGCAACCCTAATACACAGGAAGTATACAAAAGTGCCCCTAAAACAAGTGAATCATGGAGCTCAAATCACCAACAACAATCAATTCTCACATCATTATCTTTAAAAAAGAATCCTTGGCCACAATTTTCAATCATGCACAACTGAAAAGAAACAATTGCCACTTCGGCAAATATAAAAACAATTACAAATTGGTGCATAAAATTAAGGAATATAATCTCTAAATTTTTTGGCTAATAAGAATCAACATTTCACACAATTTATTTATCAAAAAATCGTTTCCACACTGATATACGTAATCAATGCAAACATGAAGATTATGTCAACTCTGATTAAATCACGTCTTCATTCTCTTCAGGTGAAGTGATACACTATCGACATATAATGCACATGCATAAAAACGAGTCCAACATATGGAAAAAAAAATATAAATACATACATACATATATATATATATATATTAACAAGAGATCCAAAACATTTTTCAAAACCCAGCACTAATTGCAAAGAAGTCTAATAATTTTCTTTTTATATGTAATTGCAATATCAATAAATTACCATGTGCTGATATCCAAGTAAACAAGCAAAAGTTTGAAAAATCTGCAAAACTAGAAATAAGCAAACTATGATGTGCTGATATCTGAGTAAAGAAAGTGTTGAACATGTTCTACCGCAACTCTACCACCTAAGTCTTTATATCTTCCAAGCTCTAAGCATTCCGCTCTCTCCAAAGGCACCACATTAAAATGAATAGAGCCAACCTCCATACTTCCATAATTGTACCTAGCCCTACCTGTCCTCTCCAACTCACCAACAAATCGTGCACCCGTCTAGGCATAACCCAATCTACACCAAACAGATTAAGAATTGAACTTCACAATGAATCAATAAGTGATCAATGGACACTACTTCTTGCACGTGCAACACCACTCAACCACCACAACATTTCTCTTTCTCAAATTATCCAACATCAATATTTTTCTTAAGGTCGTTGTCCACACAAAAAACGCCACCCTCGACGGAGTCTTGACTCTCAAAATACTCTTCCAAGAAAAATGGGATCCATTCAGGCTAGTGAGTACTTGATAAAACGACTTACACTTCAAACTCCATCCTATTCTATCCTCATCTCCTAGTCTTAGTCTGAAAGAATACAACCTCTCAAAGAAAGATAATACCACCTCCAACTCCTAATCCTAAACTGGTCTAGTAAAAATTACATTCCAGTGAATATTCCCGCCTCGAAACTACAAATTATATGCTACCCAGGCAACCTTTCTCCGTACATTACTTTTTTTGATAAGTAATAAATTTTATTAAAAAAATCGACGGCACCCCTATGTACACAGGAAGTATGTGCAAAAACAGCCAAAATAGCCCATAAAAGACCGCCCTCAAGAAGAAACCCCAATAAACCCAAGAAAACCCTCAACCCTAAGACCCTCAAACACGTAGACAACACAAAACAGCCCACAAGAGGAAGCCCAAACAGACCAACAAAAAAAAAACCCTTTACACTAGGACCGTCAAACCCAGAAAACACAAGGAGCAAACATGCTACCAAGCTTTAGCCTTACCTTTCCCTCACCAAGAGGACTCGCTCGCATTGCCGTAGTTAATAAAGCTATTTAGATTCCACAACTCCCTCATAGCTTTGTTCTTTGGACGCCCAAGCTTAACAATCCAAAGAAGGTCATCTTCAATGGCATCCGTAAACTCCAAGGAGGGATCCTCAATCTCCACACCATTCGACACCCCATCTTTATCATCAGGAGGAATGTCTAAGGAGCTACAACCCAAATAGGAGGGAGAAGCAACCTTTGCTGCAGACAACTGAGGATCAACCACAAAACCCTCAAGATCACTGACTTGCGCCGAAGAAACTTCCAACGGCTGCTAGAGGTGAGGGACTGGAGGAGGAGAGCAACCCCGAGTCCTTGAGGGCCTTGAATTCAAAAAACCCCGCCAAAGAAAACCCCCATCTGCACTTGTCGTGTACTGGGTCTTCTTAACAGATTGAGAGTTGTGAGTCTCGTCCCGCATTGGTGCCAGATCATCGACAACTGGACTTGAAGGAGAGGACTGAAAAATCGGCAGTGCTTGGGTCACAGACTGCAGCCCATACTCCACTTCCAACGGAGGGAACACATCCATCAGAGAATCCTCGTTGCCACCCAAAGAAATCCCCTCTGTTTGAGAAACACCAAAAGAAACAGACCCAATCATAGTATAACCGTTGTCAAAGAAGACAACTTGGCTCAATCTGGCGCGAGCGACCCGACAATACTGGGCTGAGGATCGAGCCCATCTTGTTGAACCTCCGAAAAAACCTCAGACCCGACCTCCGACAACCCCATCATCGAGTCTACCACGGTAGAGAAGGTATTATTTTCTGAATCCAAAACCGGCCCCTCATGCTTGAGAGAAGTATCTAAAGACCCCAAAGCTGACTCATGCTCAAGCGGAGACACCGAAGGAGAGGGGCCGGAGCTCACAGGGACAAACAAATCCTTCGTCAAGAAATTCGGCGAGGAGGAATGAGTAGAAGCTCCAAGAGTTCCAGCCGGAGCCGAAGGACCATGCCCAGAGACTTTGGGTTGAAGGAAAGACCTGAAAAGAAGCTTAACACCCTAACCTGAAGCCTTCCAAAACGGTGCAAAGGAGATAATGGGCTTCTTGCTAACAGATTTAGACCTGAAGCCATTGGGCTTAGGACCCAACCCAACTACCCGACCCAAAACTCCTCTGACCCGGTCCAACACTACACGAGAAAACCCTAGAAACACCTTCAACCAGCGAAAGACGGAAATGCCCTTGGAACCTGTCGTCTTCTTCACTACAACGCCGAGACAAGTCGTTGACGCTCACACCTCCTCACCACCCTTGGCCAACACCAGTGGAGGCAGATCGAGAGGAGTCGCTGACATCGACTTCAACCTCATCGTCTTCTCATCCGCACTGACAACCGAGCGTAGCACGGCTGCATATGAACGACCGGAACCCCCCTTCTGTATCCCCTCCAAGGAAGGCACCTTAAAAACTTGAGGCCACTCTTTAGCTCCGAGGAGAGCCAACGTCTGCCGTAACTCACCCGCAAACCTACGCCAGCCCCATCCACCATGACCCTCGAGGAGTCAGATAATACCTTTCCGACCACCCTCTGCAGAAACATCTACCTCCATCTGGCCTCAAAACTACTATGATGTCCTATTTCATTTCCTCCCAACACTTATGGAAAAAGGCCATACTTAGACCATCTGGCCTCAGCGCCTTGTCACCATTCAAACCCCTCAACACCTCCTACACTTCTTGCTCCTCAAAATCTCTTTCCAACAACTTACTCTCTTTCGCAGCAATAGAAAGGAAAGACAAGCCATCCACCTTTGGTCGACAAGAAAATTGTTCGGAATACAATTGATTGTAGAATTACACTATATGTTCCTTTATTTCCGTAGAGTTAGAAGAAATGGAACCGTTGATGACTAAAGAATCCACTTGGTTATTTCTTCTATGAGAATTTGCCACCCTGTGAAAAAATTTCGTATTTTATCCCCCTCCCTCCACCACAAGACCCTAGATTTCTGTCTCCTACGTTCTGGCCTCTACCGTTTCCCTTTTATTTAAAATAAGCAAAGTTCAAAATAAAAAATACGTTTTTGTAAACAGTTTGAAAAAAAAAAAAAAAAAAAAAAAAAAAAAAAAAAAAAAAAAAAAAAAAAGAGAAAAAAAAGAGGAGGCACAAAACAAGGCCCAACCCTAACACATTGGAGGTATAGAAGAGAAACACCATTAAACAAAACATAATATCCAAAGCTGAGAACTTAAGAAGATCTAAAAACACAGAGAATTAGAAGTGAATTAATCAGTTGCAGCCAACCAATCAAAACGAAATCTTCAAACTAACAATTTCTCATCACCAAAATTTCAAGTTCTAACAAGCACTTCTCTCAATTCACACCACATATGTGACACCTCAAAAAATAGTAGGAAGATAAATTGCCCATATTGAGTGAGTTGATTACAAAGCCATTTATGGATGCTAAGTGCCACATTGGTTCCTTACTAGAGGAGACTAGGCTTTATAAATGATTCTAGAAAGCTCCAATTGTAACTTGACATGTCCTTCTGGAGTAATAGGGCAAATATGGATAGCGTTTTCCCAAGGGTTGTTACAACATAGGCACAACAGTAACACTTTTCAACCCATACTATCTCCATGCATATGAGATCTACCATTCCAACAAAAGGACGGCGTATATTATCATATTTAATTTTGTTTTTGGCAAGTGGTCATTCAAAACTAGGGTAGGGGCGACCACGGGAGAAGGATCAAAACAGACACACACACACACAAACACATGGTACATATATGTAAATAAACACCATGAGTTCAATATTATATGGAGCACATAAGAAATCAATCATTGAAGGGAAGCAGATATGTTATGCCCTAACTCTTACCAAATATCTTTCTCTCAACGTTTTGGGCTCATTATAGGAATTGCATTATCTTGACTTCCCAAGCATTAATTTGAGAGTCGGTGCATGCATGCTTATATGCATAAAAGGGAAGTGATGGTTAGCAATTAGAAATCTAGAGATCTCCCTTCACTATATACAAACTTTATGTAGCTTTTCCTAGGTAGAGATTTTGGCTCTTGAAAAAGGACAACAGAATTTTGCCTTGGGATTGAGTGACATTATGGTTAAGGAAGAACCTCTAATGTTACATCTAGAGCTAGTTAATGCCGGCTTTGGTATTTTGCCAAAAGCCATTTTGTCGCGGACATTTTCAGTTATCCATCTAACCTTCAAATGGAGGCTGCACGTGCACTTAAATCAATTCACTAAGAGACAACAAGGTATGTTTTTATATGCCAACTCATCTGCCCATAATGCACTTGTACTTTGTCGCGGACATTTTCAGTTATCCATCTAACCTTCAAATGGAGGCTGCACATGCACTTAAATCAATTCACTAAGAGACAACAAGGAATGTTTTTATATGCCAACTCATCTGCCCATAATGCACTTGTAGTTTGAAAGGAAAAGGTGATTAAATTTCCTAAGTGCACAGGTCCTCCATACTAAGACAGAGTGGTTTGCCACTATATACCACACGTCAAATGATTCCACCAAAAGTCTAACCAAACAACCCTACAGAGCCATAGTTCCCTACCAAAATCTTAGACGTAGCATGTCCTAAACCTAAAACAAATTGCTGTCTAGATTCTCCTATATCCGATTTGCCATCACATTTTGTTCTATATCCATTTTGGTATTAAAGCTTTTGTTCTACATCAGTTTGGTATTAAAGCAAGGAGCCACTTGATGTTTTCACATCGTGGAAGATAAGAGTAGGTTGACATGGCAAGAGGTTAAATCGCTTTTTAAAGAAGAGATTCTTGTACGAGATGATCTACAGGATGTTCTTCTTGATCAGCTCTATACTCTTCAACAAGGCAATTTATGTGGAAGTGATTATGCAAGAAAATACAAGGAATTAATTCTTAAGCGTGGAACAGTTGAAAGTGAACGTATAACTATTACTCGATTTAAAAGTGGGTTTATATATGAATTAAATAAGGGAAAACTTCACTTAAACTCTTGATTTTTCATTACTTTTTCAATCAAGTACTCAAACTTTAAAAAGTGTCAATTTAGGGTATCCATATTTCGATTTTTTTTCAATTTCAACCTTCCATAAGAATTTTTCGTTAAATCCTATCAAAATTTTCAAAATATTCCTGTATTTTTTAAATAAAAAATAAATAAATTACATAAGTTTTCAAAGATTCAGCCATGAGTATTTTTGCAAATTCCGTTAAATTCTGAATAACATTTAAATTATTGCTCAAAGATTCAGGCATGGGTATTTTTACATATTCCGTTAAATTCTGACTAACACCTAATCCTTGCAATTTTTTTCTTTTTTTTTTCCTAAAAGAAAATAGGGCTATTTTAAAAATTTTGACAGGATTTAATAGAAAATTCTAACGAATGATTGAAATTGAAAAAAATTAAAATATGAATACCTTAAATTGACACTTTTTAAAGCTTGAGTACTTAATTACAAACATGATAAAGATCAGAGGTTATAAGTGAATTTTCCCCTTAAAGATAAGATGCCTCATGTACTATGAAGATCTTGAAGAAGCTCTTGATACAGCTATCATGTGGGAAACATTCATAGAGGATTGGAGATCTAACGAAAAAGTAAGACTCAATTTGTAAGCTGAAACAGCAAATTGAAAAATTAAAGGCCGAAGCATTTGTTGTGAAGAAAGTTCTCAAATTACTTGACAAAGAGAAGTTTCAAAACAAAGACAACGAAGGGGAGGTAAAAATTCCTGTTGTAGTGATAGACCACAAAACCAGCCGCTAATCAACCTGCAAAAATGCCTAGAGTACTAATTAATTTGTCCAAGGACTGCACTGATGTTTCTTCTTTACAAAAGTTTTTACAATCTATGTATGAGTACTCAACTGATTTAGTTAAGGATAAAAGCTGTTCATTGAGCGACAAAAAAAACTTCCAAGTTGGAGATGCAAGAAGATGAGTTCTTATTAAAGGAATTCAAGGAAAACTTGGAGTTAGAATCAAAGGAAGATATGATATGGAAAAATGTGTTTATAAGGTGTCGTTAGGTCATGAATTAGAAGTGTGGAAACCAGCCTTGACTACCATTTCCCATGAAGTAAAAGTTGAAACAAAAAAAAAAAAAAGACCTGATGATGAAACAAAACTTTAGAGAGATAAAAACAATGTATGAAACAGAAAGTGAACAAATTGGGCGGAAATGATGCAAGATATAAGCAAAGAACAGAGGGGACAAGGTGTCTCATTTCTTGGTTTATGCTGCATATTAAAATGAGGCCATATCATCTACGACGACTTTTCAAAATATTGAATTTTTGGTCACACTGAAATTTTTAATGGTCCAATTGAAATGATGGATGTATTACTATCATTATTGCTGCATCAAACAAAAAAAGAAACAAAAAGTCATAGATTAACTAATGAAGCCAAGAATCATTGTACTTCAACATTTCAACACTCGAGGACGAGTTGATTATATTATTAATTTTAGGAGTTCCGATATTTAATAATTTTCAGATTTTTAGGTATAGGCAGAAATTTGAGTGCATTATATTTTATTTGGGTTTCATTATGTTATTGAGTTTTATTTGTGGAATTCAGTAGTTATTTTGGTAAGTCCATTAAGGTTAGGCATTAGACGCCAATAAATATTTTTTTTGATAAGTATAACAGTACATCATACTTATTAGACGCCAATAAATATAGATGTAATGATTTTTTTCTATGATGGTTAAATAAAGACTTTCCATTAATGAATGCTCTTGAAGATTGTGTGACAAAACCTTTTTCCAAGGTGTGATGCCAAGGAAACCCTAATGGCACGTTTGGTACGTGGATTAGAGTCAGGAATGGAATAGCTATTCCTGTGAAATAACTATTCCATTTGGTTGGTTATTTTTTTACTATCATTACAAGCGTAAGGCGCACACCTAACTAGGACCAAAAAGAATAGGGAAATTATGATAACTAATTGTCAAAGGAGAAACATAAGCCACAGTCCAAAGATACAAAGATACAAAGTTTTGAAGAAAAATGACTTAATCTTCTCCAATGTTCTCTCACGGTCCTTAAAACTTCTGTCATTCATTTTCCTCCATAAACACCCTAAAAGGCACGTACGCACCATCTTCCACACAACAGCACTTCGCGTACTCGATAGTCCACCAACAAGCAAACAAGTTGACTACACATCTAGGCATAACCCACGATAGTCCAAATTGAATGAAAAAAAAAAAAAGGCAGTCCAGATGGCGCAAGCCACGTCACAATAAAGAAGAAGATCCATAGACTTCCCATTCCTCTTACACATGCAACACTTGTCCGCCACAATGACATGTCGCTTCCTAATTTTATCCATGGTAAAGATCTTTCCTAATGCCGCCAACCAAGTGAAGAAGGATGCCCTAGCCTTACTCTGCCAAACACTCTTCCAAGAGAAGTGAGAGCCTTCACTATATACCAAGGCACTATATAAGGATCTAACCTTTAACAACTCTTTTTTGGAGGGACCCAACAGAGCTTATCTTCACTTTCTCGTCTCAGTCTAGCTGAATACAACACCCTGAAGAATGAGACAAAGACATCTACCTCCCAATCATGAGCCGCTCTAGCAAAGCTCATGTTCTACTAAATTTGATCCACCATAGCAAGACTCCTGGAAATACGTATTCCTCCCAAAAATGAGAGGAATAGCTATTCTTTCCGATGGGAATGTCAATATTGAGAGAAAAGCCCAACACATCTTTTTAGTCCCTCTTTCTCTCTTGTCACCCTCTCTCTCTACAATGGATGAGCACCAACCAAAGCCACCTGCTTCGCCTAGTGCTCTCGTATACGATGAGGTAGTTGTCGGAAGGGTGACTCGTGCAAGTTTGCTCATGGAGCCTTGCTGGCTCCACCCTGCTCGCTACCAGACCCATGCAAGGATGACCTGAGTTGTCGCCGCCGAGTCCTTTTTCGTTCACAAGTAGGCGCAACTCTAGGTCCTGCCTCAGTAGAGTCCAAGGGCTCATGGGTCGAGCGAGTACTTTGACAGGTCACCAATTTGCCATGCCTTTGATTCATATTTGACTAAGGGCTCGTTTGTTTCATCGCCCAATTCGATCCTAATGTCACCGTCAAATTTCTTCTCAGTTTGACTCGTCGCCTTTGGTTTGTCGCCCACTTTGATCATGAAGTGGGTATTACTTTTTTTCTCAGGATTTTTTTTTTATGGGTATAGTTTGAATGAAAATTGAGAGATAGAACCAATTTGTTGAAGTTTTATAGCATATACATAATATTTGAAATGAATTTCTAGGAGACGCAAAGGATAATCTATACAAGGTGGTTCTGGATGTTATTGACTTCTCAGAATTTGATTTGTTATGGGTGTAGTTTGAATGAAAAATTATACATAAAGAACCAATTTGTTGAAGTTTTATAGCAGATACAGAGTGTTAAAGGAATATGAATGCTCTATCATATTTGATAGTTGTCTTTGGTGGCGGTCACCGCCTCTCCTTCTCCGCTAGGTATTCATCCTTCGCCACCTTTGGAGTCCGTAGCAGTTAGGGAGCCTCCGGTCAACTTGTGTTGGCGAGGGTTCCTTATTCTGCCCAGCCATTCTACCCCGCCTCTTGAGGTGGGAGAATATTCGAGGGGAGGTATTTCTGAAGAGGCTGTAGGTTCTTCCAAGGTAGGTTTCGACGATACGTTGTGCCTCCAAGCTGTTGGGATCTCTTTTGAGGGGAACGTAAAGGGTTTTTTGGATGTCATGGCTCAAGTGGTTGAAGGGCAGAAGGGAATAGAGAACTACATAACCTTGAGTATGAAATCAATTATGATGCTAGGAGTCTTGGTTCTACTCGGGGCAAAAGCAAGAGGGCTCTTGATGTGATGTAATGTTGGGTTTTTGTGCGGATGGTTTGGGTTTTCTATTGTGGGTGTTTTTTTTCTTCATTCTCTTGTCTTTTTTGCCTTTTTCGTTTTTGCATCCTTTTGTATACTCCTTGTATGCTTAAGGGCGCCTACATCGTTTATAACATTTCACTACTTACTAATTAAAAAAAAAAAACATTTGGACTATGTTTTGGGATTACGTGATATATAATTAAGTTCTTTCCATCTATGAAAGTTGGAGGTTCTGCTGCTTCAATAATTTCTCCTCCGGATTTTGTCCTACATCACCTACAAAGAAATCATTTAAAGCAGGTGTCGGACCACTTGAACACCCTAAACTCATTGTGCTTGGTCCTTTGATATGGATTTCAGACACATGGTGAAATCCACTCCACAATGAAGCATGCTTGAATTTAATTGTGTTGGTTATTCTTGTGTGGCATGAATTGAAAAAAAAAAAATAAATAACAGCTAGAACTTGAAAACTAACTGTTTATATTTAATTAAAAAAAATTGAAAGGTCGTCCATAAAAATGTAAAATAGAATTGTACTAAGGTTTTTTAGAAAATTTTATTACAATATGATTCTATTCACCAGCGTATTACACTGAACCAAACAATGTAAAACATATTCAGGATTCCAATCCAGTGCTACAATCAAACTAATGAATATGAATAGGTATTCCATTTCTAATAATAGTTATTCCTTTTCTCAATGGAATAGTTATTCCACATACCAAACGTGCCCTAAGTGTGATGTTTAAGAAAACTAGATGTGATGCCTAGGTTTGTCTCTTTCTTTTCTTCTTTCAATTTTCTTTTGAGCTTCCAGCAATTGTGTTTTGAATTCGAACCAATATTAGAACCAATTTTTCATATACTATTTCTTTAGAGTTCAACTCCAAAGAACCTCAAATCACCCACCCATCAAATAGCTCATAAGTGACTCCAAAATACCAAAATACCCTTCTCGGATTACTGCACACAGCCCAGGATCAGCAACTTAGAACTTGAGTTTTCCCGTTTTGTTTGCCTTCAAACTAAATCCCACTCCTTACCTTAATTGAAACCCTCGTTCTCTAATATTTCCAGCCCTTTCCACTACAAAACCCTAATCAAACAACCTTACAATAGCCTACTTTCATACCAAAATCTTAGCCATAGCTTTGCCTAAACCCTAAAACAAGTTGCTGCCCAGATTATCTTACATCAGATTTGATATCACGTCTTTTGTTCTACATCAATTTTGGTATCAAAGCTTCTCTCCTACATCATAATGCTTTGGTCAAACACATTAGATTATCATTTAGTAGCAGCCTATCAATAACTCCATGTTTTACACACAGGCATTCACAGCCACATAGTATCTAACTTTTATATAACTAATGCCACATTTTTTTTTTTTGATAAGTAAGAAAACTTTATTAATAAAAGCGTAAGGCGCCCTAAGTACACAAGAAATATACACAAGAGCAGCCAAAGCTAACCCGCAAAGCTCAACAAAACCCGCAAAACCTAAACCCCAGAAGCCGAAAAAACACCCAAAAGCAAACTACAAAAGAGCCCAACTAAGATACAGGGCAACCCACCACCCGCCAAGGCACACCAACCTACACCATGTGTGCTTGCCTTTCCTACGCCTGAAGAGATCTTTCGCGTCACCATAATTGATGGAGCTATGCAAATTCAGAAGCTCTCTTTTTCCTATAAACTTTTGGCTTGCAATCATCTTATCCCGCTGGAAATCTTCTTCCATGGAATCCCAAATTGCCATGGCCTCCTCCCCAAAAGCCCCATCTGATGCCCAATCCAAGGGCAATCGATCCCAATAATCATCTTTCTCCTCCCAAACCACAATCTCCCCGTTATGATCAAAGCCAACAAGCTAATTCCGGGATTGGGAGAATCCATTTCCCTAAAGGAAGGAGGAATGATGCAACGCTTCGGAGGGGAGGAAGGTCCTACCACCGCAACATCGTTGACCTCCCAAGGCGAAGCGGGAGGGACTGAAACTATCGAGGGAAGGTTGAGAAACCCCTTCCTAAAAAGGCCCTGCTTTACTGGAAGCTTTGTCTTCTTCTTCGCTGGAGGCACAGCACCCGTAACCTTATTGAGAACAAGACCCACAGACAACTTTGAAGCTTCCAGAGAATCTGATAATAACCCATCATTCCATTTCACAGAATGACCTACCCCTAAGCTCCCTAGCCCTCCTGTAATAAGGCTGAAAAGGTTGGATATGCAGCAGGGGGGGGGCGGAAGAACGAATCTTCTCCCCCAACACAGAAGCCCCTAAGAGAAGATGAGGAACGAAGACAGAAGGCCCTGCACCACACGAGCTACTAGAAAATTCAGAACTCACTAACAGCCCAGCCGGAGCCGAAGGAGCAACCAGAATCGCTAGAGTTGACAGCTGTGGAGTCGGCAAAGAGGGGAAGATGAGAAGGGAAGCCGACTTGACTAGAGACGATGCTGGGTCAGTCTTCAAACAGCTAGACGACCCACCCCCTGGAGAAGAAAGACCCAAAAACACCCCAAAAGATATCTTTGGCGACATCTCCGGCAAAGTCTCAACGGCTGGGAGACTTTGGATTTAGGCAGGAAACGGCCCATTCGAAGACCAGTACGTTTACGAACAAGGCCAAACCTTGTAATCCAGCCTAGAAACTTCCTTGCAGCCCGGCCCAATACCATGTTAAAACCTATGACCAACTTACTCCACGTGCGCAAGTTTGAAATTTCAAATTTATCAGCCGTAGGAGACTCTAGTGTAGAACAGTCCACCACTAACCTCGGATTATCATCTACAAACCTCACCATCGAAATAAAATATAAGGATTTGTGTTTGTGCTGCCTTACCAAATGTTGGTAGAGGCTGTTTGTATATATAGATAAACTAGAACATAGTTACATGAGTTTATGAGACTACAATTCTGATAGGAATGAAACACTACAATCTAATCTGAGTATTTGAATTCAAAATATTATCTTATCACTAGTTCCTATAATCTAGGTTTTATCTTTATCTTCATCTTGAGCGCGCATAGAATTAGGAACTTTATCTCGAGAAGACATATCTAGCTGAGGGGTAGATATGTCTTTAACATGCCCCTGCAATCTTAACGGTATAGGGAGAACGTTGAGATTGGTACGAAGGAAAGCAA
The DNA here is from genome assembly GCF_958979055.1 of Alnus glutinosa. NCBI lineage: Eukaryota > Viridiplantae > Streptophyta > Magnoliopsida > Fagales > Betulaceae > Alnus > Alnus glutinosa. The sequence continues at coordinate 22,497,999 of NC_084888.1, read as the reverse complement.
AACGTGCGGAGGAGAGAGGCTTGGTGAGAACATCCGCTAGTTGATCCTTGCTGGAGATGAATTGAATGCGGATGGTCTTCTTAGCAACCATGTCTCGAACAAAATGAAAGTCAATTTCGACATGTTTTGTTCGTGCATGGAAAACTGGATTTGAAGATAGGTAAGTAGCTCCGATGTTGTCACACCATAGTGTAGGAGGACGTGTAAAGCTGAGCCCAAGTTCAGAACATAGAGACATAATCCAGGAGAGTTCAGCTGCAGTGTTTGCTAGGGATTTGTATTCGGCCTCGGTGCTGGAGCGTGCAACAGTGTGTTGCTTTCGACAGCTCCATGAAATAAGATTTTTCCCAAGGAAAATACAATATCCACCCGTAGATCGACGATCATCTTGGTCTCCAGCCCAATCTGCGTCGGAATAGGCCTCAATGGAGGCTGTTGGGGCACGGTAGAAGTGAAGACCATACTGAACTGTTTCCTTGAGATACCTTAAGAGTCTCTTTACAGCCTGCCAGTGTAGATCCGTGGGATTATGCATGAATTGAGCAAGTTTGTTCACACAGAATGAGATGTCCGGTCTTGTGATGCAGAGGTATTGCAATGCACCCACTGTGCTGCGGAATAAAGTTGGATCAGAGAATAAATCACCTTCAAAAGCCGAGAGGTGAGTAGAAGATGCCATTGGACAGTTGATCGGTTTGGCCTCAATCATTTTGGTCCTTTTGAGAATGTCCAAAATGTACCGATGCTGAGACAGAATAAAACCAGTGGAGCTTGGAAGAACTTCAATTCCTAGGAAAAAATGGAGTTTCCCGAGGTCTTTGACAGCAAATTCCTGTTTCAATGTCTGTAAAAGTGTAGAAACTGCAGATGGTTTAGATGATGTGATTAGAATGTCATCTACATAAATGAGTACTAGAGTAGTGTAAGCAGCCGACTTATAGATGAAGAGAGATGTGTCTGATTTGGATCCATGAAAACCAAGCTCCAATAGTTTACCACTAAGTCTGGAGAACCAAGCTCTTGGGGCTTGTTTGAGGCCATATAAAGCCTTTGTGAGTTTACAAACATGATCTGGAAACTGAGGATGAGTGAAACCGGGAGGCTGAGACATGAATACCACTTCAGAAATATTCCCATGAAGGAATGCATTTTGTATGTCAATTTGATGAATCGGCCAGCCATTGGACAGAGCAATTGATAGAACAATGCGTACCGTAGTAGGTTTGATCACAGGGCTGTAGGTTTCACCATAGTCAATGCCCGGTTGTTGATGAAATCCCTTAGCAACTAGCCTTGCTTTGTACCTTTCAATCGATCCATCAGCCTTCCGCTTTATCCGAAAAACCCATTTGCAGCCAATTATATTAGAAGCTAATTCAGGAGGAACCAGGGTCCAAGTCTGGTTCTGTAGTAAAGCATCAAATTCAGTGTTCATGGCAGCTCTCCAATTTTTATCCTTCACAGCTGTAGAATGACAAGTAGGCTCAATCTCATCAGTAGAGGACTCGGCAAGCAGGGCTCTCGGGAGGGGGTACCGAACCCGACCATCTGTAAACTCTCTAGGTTTGGAGATGTTATTTCTAGCACGAGTAACCATGGGATGGGAAGAAGTAGGTGGAACTAAAGGAAGAGTTGAAGAAGCTGAAAAATCAGCTGGAAGTGGGGAATCAGCAGAGCTGGAAGATGCTGAAGAGAGGGACTGCAGTTATGGAGAGTGCAGAGAGGGAGAGGAAATTGGAGAGGAGGGCTCTAGGACAGGTTGTGGGAGCTGTGATGCTGACTGTGGTAGGAGAATGGGCAGGGAGAGCTGTTGTCGAGTATTGCAAGAATTTGACTCAAGGGAGGATGAGGGAGGAGTATATGGAAAAGTAGATTCATTGAAAATAACATCTCTTGAGATGTAGAGGCGATTTGTAGGCAAGTGTTGACATTTGTAGCCTTTGTGAAGAGGACTATAGCCGAGGAATAAACAAGGGACAGAACGTGGCTGAAACTTGTTTGAATTATATGGACGTAAGTTGGGCCAACATAGACAACCAAAGGTGCGTAAGAAGGGATAATCCGGAGAACATTTGAAAAGTGTTTCAAATGGAGAATGATTTTGGAGAACTGTGGTAGGCATGCGATTGATTAGATAGCATGCAGTGGAAAAAGCATCATCCCAAAATTTGAAGGGTAAATGAGCATGAGAGAGGAGTGCTAGACCGGTTTCGACAATATGGCGATGTTTTCGTTCGATAGCACCATTTTGTTGGTGAGTATGTGGGCAAGACACACGATGCTGAATGCCAAGTTGCTTGAGTAGGTTATTGACAGGACGGTATTCACCACCCCAATTGGATTGAATTGCTTTTATTTTGGTCATAAAGAACCGTTCAACATATAATTTAAAAGTGCAGAAAACTGAAAGAACATCACTCTTTAAGGATATTGGATAAAGCCAAGTATATTTGCTATAAGCATCAAGAAAGGAAACATAATACTTAGCACCAGACCTAGAGCTAACTGGGGCTGGTCCCCATACATCAGTATAGATTAAATCAAGAGGACAATTTGCAGAACCGGAAGCTGAAGAAAAAGGGAGTTGCTTGCTTTTTGCACCAAGGCAGGCAGTGCAAACAGTGGAGTCATTTGGAGAAGCAACTAGAAGCTGAAAACGAGAAAGGACATGGCGGACAACCTTCAAGGTGGGATGGCCCAGCCGTGAGTGCCATTGAAAAGCAGAAACACGTTCACCCACCATGGCATGACGGGGATGTTTATTTGTGGGAAAAAATTGATAGAGTCCATGTTTATTCGGCCCGTGGAGGAGGAGTTTCCCCGTGCGACGGTCCTTTAAGAAAAAATGGGAAGGATGGAATTCAAAGAAAGTATTAGTATCTGTGGTGAATTTCTGAACAGAGATGAGATTCTTGGAAATTTGAGGAACATGCAGAATATCAAGGAGATCAAAATGAGAACTAGGGGTAGAGAGTCGAGTTGTACCAATGTGTTTGATTGGGAGCCCCTTACCGTTGCCAATACGGATTTGATCGGAGCCCAAGTAGTCTTCAGCCTTGATATTTAAATTGGCGAGATCAGATGTCAGATGGTGTGTAGCGCCAGAATCTGGGTACCAGTTCTGATCAGTGCTGCTGGATGGGGCAGAAAGATAGGCCTGAGCCTGAGAAGGCTGTTCTCGAGTGTATGCCTCATTGAATCTATTGTAACAATCCAAGGCAATGTGACCATAGCGGTTGCATACCTGACATAAGGGTCGGTTGGAGGAGGATCCACGGCCAGATGAGGGTCCTCGGCCTCTGCCACGAAATGGCCTGGAAGTGCCAGAGAAGCCACGGCCAGAAGAATGATTACCGCGGGAACCACGCATGCCACGGTTTGAGTGTGGAGAAGAGTTGCCCCGGGAGGCAAAGTTTGCACCAGCAACAGAGAGATCAATAGAGGCTTGATGCTTCTCTAAGCGCATCTCATGAGAGAGGAGATGGCCGTAGATTTCATCCACAGAGAGTGGTTCGGCTCTGGTTGTAACAGAGGTTACAAACGGATCAAAGTCAGAGCCGAGTCCAGCTAGAAGAAAGGACACCTTCTCAAAGTCATTGAGAGGTTGACCTACGACAGCAAGAGCATCACACAACGTCTGAAATGTGTGGAAGTAGTCAGCGATGGAGGAAGATCCTTTCTTAAGAGTCGCCAATTGATAATGCACCTGCATGGTGCGTGCCTTTGTCTGAGACGTAAAGAGGGTCTCCAAGGTCGTCCATGCTTCGCGGGAGGTGGCACAGCGAGTAACATGGGTCAGCATTTTTTCCGAAAGAGCTGAGTTAATAGCTCCGAGCAGCAGTTGATCTTGCATGCTCCAATGGAGGAAGGCCGGATTGGGAGACGTGGTTGAGACACCGTCTTTGGTGGATGTCACAGTGGGAGGAGGGCAGGGTGTGGAACCATCAACATAACCAAATATGTTGCCGCCTTTGAGGTGTGGAACGATCTGAGGCAGCCAGACCGGATAGTTATCATTGGTGAGTTTGATAGGATTAAAATTGGTGAAGGTCACCAACGAAGATGGTTGTGGAGGTGGGCTAGAGGCAGACATGACCGAAACTTGGGAAGAGAAAAAAAAAGAGGACGTGAGTCACAGTTGTGGCTCTGATACCATATAAAATATAAGGATTTGTGTTTGTGCTGCCTTACCAAATGTTGGTAGAGGCTGTTTGTATATATAGATAAACTAGAACATAGTTACATGAGTTTAGGAGACTACAATTCTGATAGGAATGAAACACTACAATCTAATCTGAGTATTTGAATTCAAAATATTATTTTATCACTAGTTCCTATAATCTAGGTTTTATCTTTATCTTCATCTTGAGCGCGCATAGAATTAGGAACTTTATCTCGAGAAGACATATCTAGCTGAGGGGTAGATATGTCTTTAACAAAAGAAGATCAAGAGCAGACGGCTCCATCGGCAAAGCCCTCCTCCTCGAATGACAACCCCCCACAATGGGCAACAACTTCACGGCAGAGACCAAATCTGACCTCAACACCTCCACAAATGAAGGCCCCGTCCAAAAAGGAGCCAAACCCGACCTAGACCCTTCTTCCTTCCCATCTTTGCAGACGAGGAACCCAAACCGCAACCCACCGTGGCAGAGAGGAATTCTATGGCCATTCTTAGCTCGCAGGAGAATTTGCGCCAACCCCACCCTCCACGACCCTCAGGGATCAAAATGAACCCTTTCCGACCACCCATCCCGAAAGCGGCTGCCTCTAAGAATCGGCCAGCTTGGTTCCCACCTTTCCAAGCAATCAAGACTTTCGACCCTTCCCTGAATGATTTGATAAAATCTTGATCTTCCGGAAAATCCAAGAGAATTTCCAACATTGACGCAAGCCATTCAGAGCACTGAGAACTCAATATGAGCTCGCCAGAAAAACTTTTTCTCTTCTCCTCCACCCTCAACACCGACGCCCCATCCCGAACCGAGAAGACAAAAGTCTTCGACTCCACGACAAAACTCTTCCCCATCTCAAAACACACCCAAATCTCAAGCAGTCAACCCAAAAAAGGTTCACATTGTCGCAAGAGGAGAAAGACCCAAAAGTGGAATCGCCTACTGATGCCCCTACACGCGAAACAAGCAAGACCCAAAGAACAGGAAATTCGAAGCTCAAACCCCGACAGCAAACGAGAAGCTAGGAAGCGGAGAGGAAGGATCTCCTAGCTGGACGCGCTCTCAAGGGCCGATTAGGAGAGAGAGAGAGAGAGAGAGAGAAAGAGAATAGTCGTATTATAGGAGTAAATACGATGTTCTAGATTTAGGACCATAATCCTAATAGTGGTTAAGCAGCCAAAATATGGGACTGCATCTCAAGAAATTAATTCAGATTTCATGCCACATTTTTTCCAACATTTAAGGTCACAGCATGCTATACGCCCTACAAATAGAACACTATGCCTCCGCCTGTCCATTCGATGGATAGGAAACGGTAAACGACATCAAGGAAAAAGATGCCTCTTGTGTCATGCATCATTTCTAGCTATTACTTTCTAGGTCCACATCACTACTATGGAAACATGGAACCGATATGGCTTCTCTACTCATGAATGGAAACCAACAAAACAAGATTACAAAATGTATCATATACAAGCAGACAGCAAAGCTTGCCTGTATGCTTCCCGGTCCAGCAACGCATCTTCTTGAAAGGGTTGTAACACGAAGTCTCATTTGACCACTGTTATGCTGATAACTGGAGCAAAAAATCTGTAATGAGAAAAAACAGTACCCATCTATGCTAGGCACAATAAATAACTACTCAAGAAAGCATAAGCTTGGAGTTCATACTAAGTTAAGAATTGGAAGTAAAATTGATTGCTTGTGGATTGAATAGTAGCATCTGGGCTTTCCTTCTTTACAATTTCAAAAATAAGACACAGTGATGTGGCTTTGTCAAGGCCACACATCTTCCACGCAGTAGTATTCCCCTGGCCAACAACAGTGTCAGAGCACAAAGGACCTTTCTGCACAAAGTGGTCAACAAATTAAAATCTAAAATGCAACAGGCGGAAAGAGAAACCACCGAAGAGCTCTTTAAATTATACCTTTTCAAGAGATGCACAAGGACCAATAATGCCTTGAACTTTGATATCCTTAGAGCAGTTTATCTCAAATATACCACTGCATAGAATATAAAGAAACAAAATGACAGCTACAATGGTCCTCCAGACCAAATGATCATATTAAGGAAGACACAGAACATATGAACAGCTATATCAAGTAGACACAAATTAGTATAATAGTTATGCACCATTCTTCTAATGAACACTGCATTATACCTTACGGAATCAACATGATATAGCATGAGGACTCAAGGAAATATACCAATACCAATCAACCAATACACAATGGTAGCATGAAGGGATAATTCAAAACTACAGCCCACCACATGTTTAAAAGAAGACCAAAGTTATTGTGTCTCGTCAGAGTCTGGCAAAAATTATTGGTCACATGTTGGCAATACCAAAATAAATTGCAGATATCAGGCAATATATACCTTGAACAAAATGTATTCTCATAAAAAAGGTATGAATTCGACGTGCAAAATAATAGAAGGCCACATAGCACTTGCTGATATGAGAAACAAAGCAATCAAATATGATCAATCTTCATTGCAATAAAATAAAAGAAATACATAAAGTGACCAAAATATAATGTACAACAATTCTCATCATATAATGACAAATAATTATGTTGACAATACTGAATTAATTTTAAGATGAAAGATGGACAAGCAACCAAAAATGTATTTGACATTGAAGTTGACCCACTACGTAAATTTTAAGACTCCAGAAAATAAGTTGCAGTATCTAATTTGACCAAGCAATACTTAAATGAATTAAATGAACCCTTACTTTGATGATAGATCAAGATCACAGTCACCCGTCTGGAAAACACGTCTCAGTGATTCCTTGAATACTGAATGGCCAAAACTTTCTGCAAGCACAACAAGCCCTCCAGTTCTTTCAACTGCAATTTTAAGTTCAGCAACCCCCACCTGGAAGAAAGATTGTCACATGGAAAGAACACTAATATAATTGCAAAGCATAATAAATATGCACAAAAGTCAAGACCCAGCGAAGGTGTTGCATATGCGCATTACACCACAATTGAAGGAAAGAGTCATTGAAGCTAAGGGACCATTGAGATACCATATTCAATCCCAGATGGTAAGGCCGCAAGCCCTACACCCACTTCAATGTGGGGCGGGGCAGGGGGATGTTTAAGTAAGTCCCCAAGAAAAAGGATTACAATATGTTCAATACAGGAATTGGGGTTCCTTAGTTCTAATGTACCTTAAATCCTACACTAGAACATTAATTTTACCCGAACCTCTCACAATCCAAGAGGGTAAATGAACAGAACAGGATTCCAACAAATGAAGCTTGAACCTCATGTTGGGCCTATCTTATATGGAACACGTGGTCTAACAGACCTATCAACATAGTTTCTCAAAACTCAAGATACTGGATAAGACCTATCACATATTCTCCCTAGCCATCATCAATTGACGAAGCTTTGCACTCAGCTTTCTCTTGTTCCCCTTTCTCACCAACTAAACTTCCCTAGAAGCATTAGAATTTGGGGAACAGGTCTGGCCATTAATGACATGCTGAGATAAAAAAAAAGGTTCTCCTCATCACTACACTTCAACTTCCTCACACAAATTTGGAACACCAAACGGCCGAACACTATCTCCGTCTTTCCCAAGATCAATTCTTCCTCCTGAGCAGGAGATTCGCAATCAGTTCTTCCATATTATATTGGAAACTTGTTTCCAGCCGTGTATCACAGGATGCTCCTTTTCTACTTGTGTTGGTAGTTTGTGCCCCAAATCTAGAGCCAATGTCTTTGAAATTTTCTTGTCTCTATAAAATTCTAGCAAAAGTAGCAACCCTCATTGTGCTAGTCAGACCAGCCAAGTCCAAGATAATTAACACATAAACACCGTCTAACATTTCAATACAAAATAAATATTTTCAAAAATATACCTACAGGGGTGGACATGTGCACATCAATAGGTTTGAAATCCAGATAAAAATACGTATTTACATAACTATACAAAACAGATATACTTCACAATATATCTAAAACACATACATAAGTGGTCATTTACTCAAGCCTCCCAATATCCTCTCAATCCAAGTTGCCAATGCTTTAAAGAAAGCCCGCATACCAATTTGAAATAAGAGTGAGCATCAAAAATATAACGACAAGACAGACAAAAATAATTAGAGCCAATTATTAGTGATTATCAAGCAGCTAAGAGAGAATTTTGAGCATAAAAAGTATGAGGACAAGACAAACAAAAAAAAATTATAAGTAACCGAATTTCATTAAAATACAAAGGAGCGCAACCCAATTACACAGGAGGTATACAAGAGAAACACTAATCAATAAAAAGATAAAAGATCAAGAAAATCAAGAACACTGGAAATATGAAAACAACTATAGGCAATCTAGTGGTAAAGGGTTCGAAGAAAAATGTCTTTAATTCCGCTACCGTCCTCTCTCAATCTTCAAAACTCTAATTATTGTGTTCTCTCTAAATACACCACATTAAGAAATACTGAATTATCTTCAACATTTCTAAGCTATGATGTCTCCCAAACTGCCCTCTCCAACAAGCCAAGAGATCCACCAATGAGGCATGACCCACTCTATCCCAAAAAGACCGAAAATAGAGTTCCATAAGGCACTAGCTATCTCGCAGTGGAGCAAAAGATGATCCATAGTTTGCCCACTCTTCTTACATATGCAACACTAATCTAACATTACGATACTCCATTTCCATAAATTATCCACAGTCAGGATCTTCCCTAAAGCGGTCGTTCAAGCAAAAAATGTCACTCTCAAAGGAGCCTTATTCTGCCAAATACTCCTTCATGGGAAATGAGTGCTAAAGATGAAAGCGCCCATGAGGATACAGGGAGAATACAAAGCACGCAAACATAGAGAGAACAAAAAAGACGAGAAACAAGAAAAAAACACCCATAAAGATCCAACCACAGCAGAAAACCCAAAGCACCCCAACAAGAACCCAAAAACCCTCTACAGCAACTCTCTTGCTTTAGCCCTGAGAAGAACCAAGACTCCTCTTTTGAACATCGAAGACAAACAAGAGAAAGGAGCTACATGCAACTACAAAAGGAAAGAAGAGAGCTCACATCTAATACACATTCTTATCTAGACTAGCTTGTTCTAACCTTCAGGCAAAGACCTTGAGAGATCTCATCCTAACATCATAATTGATATCACACTCAAGGTTATGAAGTTCTCTATTCCCTTTAACCTTCGGAGTGGAGACTGGGACCTCAAGACGCTGCCCCTCAACCACTTGAGCCATGACATCCAAAAAACCTTTTACGTTCCCCTCGAAGGAAATCCCCACAGTTTGAAGGCACAGCGCAACATTGAACATTGCCTCTTTGGAAACACCTTCCCTTGAAGATTCACCCACCTCAACTAGAGGGGAAGAACGGTTGCGCGAAAGAAGGAACCCACGCCGACAAAACCTTCCCTTGAGGCCGTTTGAACAGGAAATTAATCAATTCGAACGGGGAAGGTTTGAGAACAGTATATAAGGGCTGAATCACGATTTTTCAGCCATTTTTCACCAAAGTCTCTCTCTCTCTCTCTCTCTTCACGTTTTTACCACCTCTCTCTAGGGTTTGAACCCAATGCTTGGTTATTGAATCCAAGAGTGTGCTAGACCCAAATCCAACCTCGGGAACGCAATTCTTGGTGCTAGAACGTCGTTTTCACCGATCATTTCGAGGTAAATCCATAAACCGTTAAACCCTAAGTTTAGTCAAGTTGAGCTACATTCAAAAGTGCGATGCTTAAACTTGATGATTTCTTTACGGCTTTTGCTTGTTGGGGACTCATTGTCTTAGCTAGGTTTCAGGTTGGAGTTTTGTGGCCCGATAAGAGCTAAAACTCTAGTTTCCTTAAGTTATGTAAATTTGAGGTTTTTGAGTATTAACCCCATATCTCATCACCCAATCTCAGAAATGGCCAGTAGGTTTTGGTCCGTCTGGGAAGGTGATTGTGTAGAAGCAAGGTGATGAGATCTAGGATGGGAAGGATGGAGATTCTCCTTACCCTTTGGGCGTTCTTCCTCCCAACATGGAATTGGATTGAGAATTGAAACGCGTTGAGGATGAGGATTTGTCCATGGCGATTATAGATGCCTTTGAAGAGGGCTTTCTTCGGAAAGTTAGGTTGCATGGCTGAAGACCAAAGGTAGGAGGGACATTTTGAATTTGGTAAGCACCATTAATTATGGGGATGCAACTGTGTCCTCTCAGCAGAGGAAAGGCAAGGCTCACGTGTTGTAGTAGGGTGTGCTTCTTGAGGGTTCAGGTTTGAGGGCTTTGGTTTTTGAGAGTTTGTTGGGTTTCTTTCTTTTTGTGGGCTATTTCGTTTTTCGCTTTCTGCTTAGGTGCTTTCTCTTGCATACTTCTGATGTACTTAGGGGCGCCTTTTTAGATTTTAATAAGACAAGTTCATTACTTATCAAAAAAAAGTCTCTATAGGTTAGCTTTGTAAAAGTCCATGGACCTTACTCACTCTCAAAAGACGTCTTTTGAAAAGAGGGATGCATGTCTATGGCTTATAAAGTCTATAAGACAAGGATCTCTTAGCAATGTGGAACACTTTAACACGCCCCCTCATGTGTGGCATCTTTGGCCAAACGCGTGTTCAACAACGGGAGGAAAAGGCCCATCATTGTCAAAGGAACCTACTCTGATACCAGGTAAAAGTCCATGGGCCTTACTCATTCTCAAAAGACGCCTTTAGAGAGGAGGGGTGTCCATGGCTTATAAAGTCTACAAGACAAGGATCTCTTAGCAATGTGGGACACTTTAACAAGCTTTGATAACTTATAGGTAATAAATGTAAACCCTAGAATTTCTACGGGCTACCATGGATAGATAATACTTGTAGAATCCAAGTATCATTGAGTTGTTTAGAGACAAAATAGGGTTGTGAGTTGTGAGTTGTGATTTATAGTGCATTTGCAATGTGTAAATGCAGCTAGGCATTCGAAAGCTCAAGTTGGGGATCCATCTCAAACATCAAGCGAATAGTGCGTATATTACTCACTGAGCAAAAGAATAGTTTTTAAGACAATTTCGAAAGCATGATATATGAATTGAAATCGAGTAGATTGTATGTTGTATTGATGAATGTATGATGGTTACTTTCGAAGTTTTCAAGTATGTTCAAGATATGTTTGATGAATTATGAATGATGAAATGTTGTTGAATGATGCATGAATACGAAAGCAAAAGTATGGTAGTTTTATGGCATGAAGCATGATCATGAACACAAACGAATAAATGTGCACAAGAGATTAATGTATTGGGACAAGTCCCCAGCTTTACACTAAGGAACAAGTCCTTCAATTTTGTTAACTTAATGATGTTATGAAGGACAAGTCCTTAAAGATGTGAGTAGCAAGCTCTCACAGTTAAAGGAACCAATCCCTCATGATGATATGTATATTACGCGTAAGGATATCCTAAAAGCCGTCAGGAACAAGTTCTTAGAGTGACAAGAAGGAAAGATATGAAAATGAATGATGTATAAGAAAGTAGGCATGGCATAGTTTTATGTGATGATGTTTTATGATATCATGCTTAGATATGTTATATTCTAGTGTTACGCTACTCAAGAGAATGGGATGATGCTATATGTTTACATGCTTAGATGTGCATATATACCTAGGTTTTGCTATTCTAGAGGGTGGGACACATGTATATATGTGTAACTGAGCTATATTGCATATATGTATGATGTTATGATTTAGATGGGTTCGTATGTGTATGTTTCCAAGTGTGAGTTTGGAACGTGCCACTATACGCTCAGCTAAGATATTACATTCAAAGGTTTTCATAACTACAGTGTTTACTCTATGAAATACAAACCGTTTCTAAAAGAATGTATAACCCAAGGGTAGTTGTTATTGTAACTCCCGTAGAAAGTGAAAAGCCAACTCATTTTGAAAACTTAGTGATTTTTATACTCGCTGAGCTTGTGGACTCATATTTCCACCTGGGTGAACGTGGTGATTCCACGATCACTTAGATGATATTGTTGCTACAGGTACCGAGGATTTGGATGAGGATCTGGTAGCCGCATACTTAGGTTATTATGACAGAGGTCATGGGATGCCAGACGTTTTGGGTTTGACTCATAGCTTAGTCAATCTTTTGTATATCTTTTGTCATGTCCATAGAGCTTTATGCTACATATATATGACTTGTGTCGCATGTGATACTTTTGTATTGTCATTCTTTGTAATGTAATGGATACAATCTTTAAGCTTTAATGATATAGATGTATTTGTCAGCTCTGTGTGTTATATGATATGCTCATGGATGAGATGTTGATTGATATGTACAGGTTATTGTGTCGGTTCGGTTTTAAAACGGTGTGCTGAACCAGGTCGTCACAGCTGTAAACAAGGCCATGAGCTCCTCTTCAAACCACTCACATGAAACCCAAAATGGTGTCACTGGTCCTAAGCATTTAGGTTCTTCACTACATTTTTTTTTTTATATAAGTAGTTAGCTCTACAGTCTGTGTTTTCTTAATAAGCAAGTATACACTACTTTTTTTTATAAGTAAGAAAATTTATTACAAAAGCGTAAAACGCCCCTAATTACACAGGTAGTATACACAAAAACAGCCCAACTAACCCCAAGAAAACCCACATAGCCCACATAAGAGAATCCAATAAAACCCACAAGAAACCTAAAATACACTAGAACCCCCATCAAAACCCAACTCCCAAAACCCATAATATACCCAAAATACAGTAGAACCCATCAAACACCCCAAATACAGTGGATACCCCCAATCAAACACCCAAACCTGCCCCGAAGCACCCCAACCCAAGAAACCCGAAGAGCCCTCCCAAAAAAACCCACAAACCAAAAACCCACGAGAAGCACCCAAAATACATTTTTGTTTTTTTTTTATAAGTAAGAAAATTTCATTAAAAAAGCGTAAGGCGCCCCTAGGTACACAGGAAGTATACACAAAAGCAACTCAGCTAGCCCACATGAAAAACCTATAAGAAACTACACACCCACAATACCCAAAACCCACATGAAATCCAAGATACAATAGAAACCCTCCAACAAACACCCAAGATACAAAGTAACCCCATAATAAAATAAAACCCAATAGAACCCCCCATCCAACCCTCAAGATACAAAGTAATCCCCCATAAAACAATAAAACCCAAGATTCAAAAGAAACTCCTCATCAAACACCCAAGATACAAAAGAACCCCCCATGATACAATAAAACCCAAAATACAAAGTAACCCCCCCTCGCCCCTCATACAAAAAAAACCCCAAAGAAGAAAACCCCCAAACCCAAGAAAACCCCCAAACAAAACCCCCAAAACCCACACAACAATACCCCAAATACAAGAAAGCAAACCCAAAATACAAAGAAAAGCCAGAGCTATAGGAGGGAAAAAAAAAAAAACAGTGGCGCGTGGAGCCACGCGCACCGGTGCGCCACCGTCGCGTGTAGACACGCTCAACCGGAGCGGCACGAAACCAGCCGGAAGGACCACCGGAAGAAGCGGAAATTGCCGGAGAAGCCATCGGAGAGGTGCGTGTGTGCAAGAGAGGTCCCATACGCCGCAGATCTAGCACCCAAAAAACAGAAACACCCACGGCCACTCGCGCCGGAACGGCGCGTGGCGGCCACCCGCAGCAATGCCTACGGCGAAGAAGAGTCGGACCATGACGGAGAGGCACGTGGACGGCAAGGAGGCCCCAAAACCCGCAGATCTACAACCCAAGAAGCGCATGAACAAAAACAACTACCCACAACGGCGCGGCGGCAACCATAGAGACGGCGACATCGGCAAGGACCGGAACAAGCCGGCGAGGTCACGAGCGGGGCGCGAGCGCGCCGGAAAACCCAACCACTGAGAACTACCCCCAACAAAAGAAAACCCCAAAACTAAAAGACCCAAGCGAAGAAGAAAAGCTAAGAGAACCTAGACCGGAGAGGAACCAGAAGAGGAGGAGGGAGGGAGGATGGGATCCATCTTCCCTCCCTCACAAGCAAAGCAGAGTAGGCTAAGGGTTTTTTGAAAAGAGCGGGACGAGAGAGGAAGCAAGTTTGTCTCTCTCTCAAAGAGTTCTTCTTGTCTCACCCAAAATACATAGAAAAGCCCAAATACAAAGCAAACCCAAAATACATAGGAAAACTCGAGCTACAGGGAAAAAAAAAAAAAAAAAAAAAAAGAAAAAAAAAAAGAAAGAAAGGAGGCTGCTGCGCGTGGCGCCACACACACTGGAGAAACGCCGAAGCTGCCGGAAAAGACACGGATACTGTCGGAGATGCCGCTGAAGAGGCGCGTGCGTGGAGAAAAGGACCCAAACACCGTAGATCTAGCTCTCTATCTTCAGAAAAATCCTCGGCCACGTGGCGGCCACTCGTCGCTGCTCCGACCGTGAGGGTAAGCCGGAACACAACGGATATTCCCACAGTGAGGCACGTGCACGAAAGGAGGACCCAAACACCATATATCTACAGCCCAAGAATGAAAAGAACCACATAGCCACACACACCGGCGAGGCGGCCATCCACAGAAACGGCGACGACAGGAAGGACCAAAGCAATCCGGCGAAGCCACGGGCGGGACGCGTGAGCGCAAAAGAAGACCCAACCACCGCAAATCTGCTCCCAAAAAGAAAAGAACCAAAAAGACGTAAAAAAGAAGAGAAAACACTAGACCTAAACAGGAAGAGAAAAGGAGGAGGAGGATGGGAGGAGAGGAGAGGCAAGCCTCACCTCCCTCCTCACTGGCGATATCAGAGGAGAGACCAAGAGTTTTTGGTAGAGAGAGAGGTGTACAAGTATACTCCACAAAAAAACATTTTCTCAAATGTGGATTCCCACCTAAAAGCACTTCTCACCCACCCAAAATTGCATCTCACCCTCATATCACATCAAAACACTTTATCAAACCAAAAAAAAATTATGAATAATAATTTGAGTTGGGTGAGAAGATTCGTTCTTCTCTCCCCGCTATACAGTCTACTAAACATTTCCAGAGATATTACCGAAAGGCTAGGGATCTCAGGGAAGGTCACTCAGTGACGTAGAATGAGGGGTTGTTAGCAGATTCCTTGGCTACTTCGAAGACGCCGATCTGTTCTGCTAAAAAGGAAGTAGCTACAGTGCCTCCGGTGAAGAATCCTACGAGTTCTACGAAGAAGGGTTTCCTTCGAAAGGGATTCCTCAAGCCTTGCCCGGCTGTGATAGCCCCTACCGCGTCTCAGGAGGCCAAGGATGTTGGGATGATATGGCTTCACTCCCCTCGGGTTATCGCATCATTCCTTCATCCGTAGAGGACAATGGTTTTTCTCAATCTCAAGAATGGCCTGTCGGGTTTAATCTTAATGGGGAGTTAGTTGTTTGGGAGAAGAATAATGATTTTTGGGATGGGTTGCCCTTAGACTAGACGTTGAAAGGGGTTCATGGCGAGGAGTCTTTGGCAATCCTTGATGCCATGGAAGATAAATTCCATCGGGACAAAATGATAGCATGCCAAAAGACCAAAGGAAAGAGGGAGCTTTTGAATTTGAAAAGTTCCATTAATTACGGCGATGCAAGTGCTCCCTCTAGGCGCGGGAAAGGCAAGGCTCTCATGTAATAGGATTTTGTGGCCCTCGTGGGTTTAGAGGTTTTCGAGTTTTACAGCTTACCTCCTTGGGGGTTTTGTTGGGTTCTTTTGTGGGCTGTTCTCGGGTGCTCCTTTTGGGCTTTAGGGTTTTGTTGGGTGCTTTTTGTGGGTTGGCTTTGGTTGTTCCTATGTATACTCCATGTGTACTTAGGGACGCCTTACTCTTTTTCTAATAAAACTTTTCTCACTTGTCAAAAAAAAAAAAAAAGCTCACGTACACAAAAAGTATACAAGAGAAGCAACCACCCTATTGGGGTCGAAAATCTAAAAAGTTAACAAGATCTTGATTAGAGGAAGGGAAATTAGAAACAAAAGTTATAGCACAATCTAAAAGGGAACTTAAGAAGGAGGATTTTAGTTGTAGCACATTAGATTCCATAGAAAAACACTTACCCAAAAACACGAACAAACTTGGCCTAAATTTCTCACATAATCCATCCCATAGAAAATCTCATTTCAACTTCTCCAATCTATTTAGTACATGTGCGGAAATAGTAAACAACCATAGGAATTAGTTTGTAGAATAGAAAATGACTTCTGATAAGAGCAAGTTTGTTCCCCTTTCAAGAAGTATAATTTCTTCCACCCCACTAGTCACTTCTCTATTCTTTCTATAGCTGAATTTCATACTACAGAGGCCTCAAAAGAAGAACCCAAAGGTAAACCAAGATAGTCGATAGCTAAAGAACCCACTTTACAATACAAGATGCATCAATTCCTCAAGATCTTCCCCGCCTAAAATCCAGATAGCATCCCACTCTCAACTAAACTCTCTCCCACATTCTACTGAACATCTCCATACAAAGGATGAACAACAAAGGTGAAAGCAGGCCCCTTCTTTCAGCCCTCTAGAACTATTGAAGAAACCAAATGGTTTGCAATTAATCAAAACAGAAAATTTAACAGTAAAATGCAGGGAAACAGTTCAACTATTTCAACTGTCTCCAAACCCAAATCTATCAAGCAGGTAAATAGAACCGTCTCAACCAACATAATTGTAGGCCTCTCAATATCAAACTTACAAGTTAAACCAGCAATTCTCCTTATCTTGCTATCTAAACATTTTTTGGCAATAAGAGTAGAATCTGGATTTGTCTCCCCCTCAACAGAAGCATAATATGAGTTTGACACTGGTTAGTCAACAGCGTCTTCAATCTATTAGCCAAAACTTTTGCTAGTAGCTTATACATGCTATCAAACAAGCTAATGGCACCGAAGTCCTTAATGTTTTCTGCAACTGTCTTCTTTGGCACCAAAGAGATGAAAGATTCATTCAGAGATTTTTAAAATCCACAAGTGTTTGGAATTCCATTAAAAATCCCTTCATATCATAGTCAGCAACAATGCTGGAAAAAAAACAATGGCAAAACCATCCAGGCCACTTATACAGACTATTGATCTAGTTAATCTATCAAAGAAACCACTTATATCGTACCATTTAGGCAAGCTATTCTAAGGGAGATGGAAATCAATATTACCTGGTCGAGTGCACAAGCAAAAAGATCTAGCACATGTCCTTGATGTACAAGCTGCTTTGAAAGTCCCTCGTAGAACTTCACAGCTTTATGATAAAGTGGAGCAGAATCTTTGTCTAGGTCCTTGTGAGAACGAATTGGTTCAGACAAATTCTTCGATACAATCTGCAAAATGTTTAATAATGCAAAGCTCAGCAGAACTTCCATAATTCCTGGAAAATAAGTAACCACAAAAGACTAGGAAAAAAAAAAAAACCCAAAACAAAAACCAAAAGTACATAGATCTAATCCAAGTATTTCATATACATGCATGTTTAAACAGCGAATAGCTAAAAGCAAGAAGAGATTCACAATTTTCTGAAAAGCACCAAATAAAAAGAAATTCCCATTCTAACTAATTGAAAACAAAAAAAAAAAAACTTAGAAGAAAAATAGAGTTACTAAGGACTCGGGAAGCACTCAAAACTTTTTTTGTAAACTAGAAATTATAATTGAGATATGCAACAAAAAGAAAGTTAGGTCTCTCTTTCTCCAAGAAGTACAATAAGTTCTGCATATTCATAATTCTAGTGACGTCAAAATCCGGGGATTGAATAAATCACTCTCAATAAGTGAAAATTTCACTTATTGAATATGGAAATAAAGGTTAAACATAATATGTTCGCCTGCGGCATTATTAATATCCCAACGCTCCAGTCAGTTACTTATAACACTTTGGTGGTGCAAAGCTTGGTGTTGAGCATTTGCCAATTTAATTAACCACAAAGGCCAGGAGAGCAGTAATTGGTTTAGTAAGCTTTTTCTTTTTTTCCAAACATCAAAATGAACTTATTTCCTCATGCACCCACACCTTCTCCCAACCACCATTAGATCTCTACAGCACTCAACTTTCAATGTCTTACATTTGAGAAAGCACAAGATACAGGAGATATCTGAGGCCTGGTCTTTTTCATTCAAATTAAAGGGATAAGAAACGCTATTTTTTACTTGAAAAACCATTTCGATGGTACTGGGGACTTTACATCTGCTCCTTTAGCTAAAATCTGAGTGATTTAGGGATGAACAGGTTGCTTATATTCATCCATCTGATTCACTTTGTCAGCTGCCTCATTTGTTTTCTTCCTGATTATTATTAGATGCTTTAGTAACTTCCCAAGAAAAAATCCGACCCATGGTACCAAGAAACAAGTTCCAAGTTAAATTTATCACCTGAACTTCATTAACTTCACTAGAAAACCCCTTAAAATCTATAATATTATAAGGGGGTACAAATGAATTCTTGTTTAAATGGAACCTCCTCCTTTTGGAAGAACAGGGTGGAAAATGAGGCCGTAGGTTCAAACTCCATCAAGTACATGTGTAAATCACCAACCAAAAAAAGAAAAAGAAATTAATAGGAGCATGCACCTTCTTATTTGGTGCCTTTTATCAAAGTCGCTACTACAAAACCATGGGACATCTCAAAGATGCACCATGTCCGTGGGTGGTGGACATTATTGCAATGAATATTTCATTTTCCATCAGAGCAGTTAATAGAAAGGAACATTATTGCAACGAATTCCTGTTAAACTGACTGAATTCACAGAACTGAGCATACAAGCATAGAAAATGAATATGGAACTGTATTATCATTAACGAGTTCATAGAAAATGTAAAACCAGCAGTCCTTACAGCACCGGGGCCTTCGGTTGATGGCCCACCAATAAACGCCAAAATTCTAGCCCCAGAACCAGGAACACACACTCCTAACAAACTGGCCGCGATACTCAACGCCGTGCCGGTGCACCTAGTAGCCCGCAGATCGGCAGGCACCGCCCAAGGATCCTTCTGTAACTCCTCCAAAACCTTTTCAACAGAAAGAAATGAAATGTTTGTGTATAGTGATGAACAAAGAAGAAGAAAGAGAAGACGATTGAAATTCTGGTTCGTACCGAGTTAAAGGCGAACTCGCAGTGGGACTTGGGCAACAGAAAGCGCGAAATGCTCTCAGTGGAAAGCCCATCCCTGGCACCAGCAATGACACCGGTGGCGGGCTTGGGCTTCTTGGCAAAAAAGCTCATTTGCTCAAGAAGCTGGTCCTTGGACACGTCCTTGGACCCCTTGAACGCGTACGTCTTGGGGATCTGCCCGAACCCTAATTCGTGGACGTGCACGAAACTCCCTAAGGTGAGCAGGCCCAGCAGGGAATTGTCGGGCAATAAATCAATGGCCTGGGACAGCGCGGACTTCAGGAAAAGCATCTCCTCCTCGATAACGCAGGTGTCGACGACAAACATGAAGACAGGTGGGGCGTGGGAGGAGGAGGAGGAGGGAGTTTGGTCGTACTCGATGGTGGTGTATTGGGGGAAGAGCTCGGCGGGGAGATTGTCGTCGGAGATGGAGGAGTAGGATGGGGGGAAGTGATTGCGCTGGAAGCAGAAGGGGCAGATCCAGATCTTGGCGGCGAAGTCGACGATGGAGAAGGGGTTTAGGACGGAGCGGCAGGTGCGGCAGCGGAGTGCGGAGTAAGGGAGGACGGGCATTTTTGGGAAGGGCTTGTTTGGGGTGTAGATGGCCGACACCGGGACCACGCAGTTGCTGGCCTCTTGCTTCGTGCCCGGGATCACGTTCCACGCCATTCGGACGCCGTCTTGCAATTCTAATTCTACGAACTCCGCCATTCGGATTGGGCGGGAGATTTTGGCCGGCTACTTTAGGCCAAGGGTTCTGTTAAATTCTGCAAAATTTCTTTCTTATTATCAACACGTAGGCCTAGTGTCGAAGGGACTGCAGTGGCTCCAATGTGGGAATTTTGCGTCATGTGCTGGCGGCTACTCTGTTCACATGCTGGTGATCAAAAAGTTTACCGCTTTGCATGGAAGTAATTAGGGCAACTCCCGCAATAATAATTAAAATAACTATTGAAAAAAATTATAATTTTTTATTTTATTTAATATATTTTTTTACAATAATAACTAAAATAGTTATCTAAGAAAAATATAGCTCTCTATTTTATTTATTATTTTTTTTTATACTATTTCCAACAAATTCTCTATTCAAATCTCTACTCATATTTAAATATTATTTTTCATTCCTTTTTTTATTATATTTTTTCCAACACTCAATAAAAGAGAAAATATCGAATTTCCACACATTCTTTGAACTATATTGTATGAGTATTGCAATATTCTAACAAAATTACACAACTTATAAAAGCAAAGCAATCCAAAACAAAGCAATTGACCATTAAAAAAAAAAAAAAAAACCAATGCAACTAAAAACAATAGTATATAGTTACACATAGTCCTTGCATTGAGAAGTGGGAGAGGGAGTGAGATACGGGTGAATATCTTATTGTTTTAGTTAATATTTTTCTCAATATTTTATTAGTTATAGAATGATCAGTGAATAGGCTCTACAAGCTATTCAGTATTCATTCTATAACAAAAATAGTCAATTTGCCTTGAAAAAAAAAAAAAAAACTTCGTAATAGTCAAATTTAGCTATTTTTTGGCGTTTGGCTAGCCTACTAAAGATGCTCTTATATGTTTTTTTTTTTTCAAAAAAACAGCAAAATCATCCTGAACTTCCACTCATTTTGAAATGACCCTCCTAAAGTTTAAAATTCTCAATTTTACCCCTCAAACTTCTAATTTGATGCAATGTCCTCATTCCGTTAAAGTTTGGCGTTAAATCCTAACGATACCCTTTTAAAATGATGAAAATACCCTCATAATTTTTGTTAAAAAAAATGACTATGGGTACCCATGGGTCAGCAGACCCACAGCCAGACCCACGACTGTGGTCTAGTAGTGACCCAACTGTGGGCCACCTTGCCATGGGTCTGGTGGTGACCCAGCGTGGGTCAACGGTCACCCATGTTGGGTCACAGCGTGAACCTTGCGTGGGTATTTTTTCAACTTTTTTTCTTATTTAAAATTTTTAAGTTTTTAAAAAAAAAAATTAATTAAATTTGAAATTAAGGGTAGATTTGAAATTTTATAAAAGTTTCAAGGGCATAAAGGTCATTTCACCCATTTTGCCGTTTGATTTAACGACAAATGCTAACAAAGGGAGGACATTTTATCAAATTAGAAGTTCAATTGGTAAAATTAAGAGTTGTTTAACTTTAAGGAAGTCATTTCAGAACGAATGAAAGTTCATGAGGGTTTTATAAAGTTTCCCCTAAACTAAAACAACAGGAAAAGTTGTAGGAAAATGATGGGTTTTTCCACTGACAATAGGAACAAAAGGGATAGGGGGAGAAGAAATGGGAATGCTGCTAGAAGACATTCTAACAGGGTTGGTGTTGTCTCAAATGACCTGTAATACAAAACCGTTTGCTCGGATATATACGCTATCGTCACATACTAGCAACTCGACTGAGTCCAATCTCAAGTGATACACGCTACTAGTATAGCCGTAACTGTGACCCCCATTCAAGCATGGTGTGTCAGTCACAAAAATAACCATTGGATCCAAGGCTAAACACAAAAATATACCTTTCACCATAGGGTTAACCTGTATAGTAAGCCCATAGCCATTATCCCGCACGTATCGGTATACTATGTTATACGATGCAATTTAATATTCACTGTATAACGCCCTGCCTTTTACAAAAAGCAGTAAGTGAAAATTTTCAAATTTCCACATGACATTATGACATCATTAGACTTAAAATTTGGCAGAGGAATGTAGCTTTTTCTTAAAAACTTAGGAATATAACACATCAGAGCTTATTGAAATATCTCTAAACATTTATTAAAAGTCATTTAACTTTACACCAAAATACTACAACAAGTGTCATTGATAACTTACAAAAACATACATACCACAAGAAATACAAACACAAGTACTTGTGAAGAAATACAACTAGCCGTAAAAACTTTAGCTTTAAAATCCTTAAGCTAGCATAATCCATTACTTCGTCTTTAGAACCTGAACCAATAAGTATGTGATTAT
The DNA here is from genome assembly GCF_958979055.1 of Alnus glutinosa. Lineage (NCBI taxonomy): Eukaryota > Viridiplantae > Streptophyta > Magnoliopsida > Fagales > Betulaceae > Alnus > Alnus glutinosa. The sequence goes on along the minus strand of NC_084888.1, from coordinate 22,475,800 downwards.
GGATTCTTACACAATCTCATATTATGACCAAGTGAATCAACTGTTTTCAATAATATGATACATACTTATTTATTTATTTAAAGAAACACATTGTATAATATAACTTTATGTCTATATGTATATGCAATTCATGTTTATGGTCATGAGTCATAGTCATAGATTGAATATATATATATATATATAAAAAGCAATTATGACAGTTTTTTATGCAATGTCTTAATTATTTTCTGCTTTTACTTATCTGTTTCGGCTTAGGCTCGGTTAACGTATTACTTGAAGCCTAGGCTTCCTCACATATAATGTTTATATGTTTTTGAAGGCCTTGGCCTTTTCTAGGAGTCTAGACTCACCAGGTTTGTGTTTATTATATTCTTTTTGGGTATTTCTTCATTCACCGTGAACCTAGGAATGCCAATGAAGCCTCGTATACCCACTGTGAATCTAAATCTACTAGCTTGTTATTAATCAGATTAGTTAAAATAGTAAAATATGCAAATTTCACATACGCAAACAATTAAATAAATATGTATCCATAATATTATGAAAACTCAGTATTACTCGGTAAGTATTTTAAAAATATTTACAGTCCTTTGGTGAATTTCTTAGTTCATCATCTGCAATAAATACATATACAAGAGATGGTGTATTTATTAGCTTTCTGTTCTAAACATGAGAAATGTCACTATTACATCTATTTTCACTCAAATGGAGTCTCAGCATGTTTAATCTATACACCTGATTTTAATTAGAGAGTCAAACAACCACTTTAATCAAAGTGAACTTTACATAAATATGTTTAAACTTTAAACCTCTTTAATTCTTAATGACCCAAAACTCATCCAATAATATATCACTCATTTTTCTTAAAAGAATTACTTTAAAACATCAATATCCCTTAATCTACAATTAAAAAAATTAAAAAAAAAATTATTAAAATTCTTAATCCTTTGACCAATAGTAAAACACCAATATAAACATCACACAACCGAACAACAAAGCACTCAACATATATTCAAAATCCCAATAACCCCAAATATACCTATTCGACCAACCCAGCTTACATACCCGGTTAAGGACAAATCATAATACATCACAACCCAGAATCTCCATAATCCAAAATTTCTACAACACATAACAACAATCGACTATAACATCAAAACATCAACACGGCTATGTAACATATATCAAAATAGGTAGAACATCATACTACACACAGGTTCGGCTAACACTACACAGATTCGGTCCATCAAGGAAAAACACCCAACATCACAGCACACCCCAACACACAACCCAAAATACAGCTTAATACCCACAATCAGCCGGCCAAAGAATCATCTAAAACTAATTTACAACCAGCCAAACTCACCACACAAGGAACGTGGCCAAGAACAGGGGATATGGGCCGATAGGGGAAAAAACACCACAACACACAATCTGCCAAACACCATACCCAACTTCCATAATCGGCCGACTAGCATACACACCCGATTAAGGTCGACCCATAATACTTAACAACACAGCTTCAGGTCAAAACAAGGAACACTGCCGATTAACACACACACACACAAAATCAGAAACTAGGAGAACCAAATCGGGCTTCCATCATCACAGGAGTTCTACCCGAAAATCAACAACCTAAAAATATCAATTATTATTGTTAGTTTTGTGATTGGCTGCATTTTGTTGGACAAAATCACTTCTATGTAATGATGCTTATCATACAGGGATGCTGTTATTTTCAGAGTTTACATTTAAGTTATATGCTTCAAGAAGACTCTGTGCAGAATTCAAGCCAATGTTGTTCAGTTCCCTTGCATCATTCCGGACAACGTGGTATTCGATTCGGATGCTCATCTATCAAGCATCATCCATCCGGATGACGAGAACTTTCTGTCTGAACCTTTCATCTGTGTCTAGAAACTTCGAACTATTCTCAGTTGCATCCGTCCGGACGTCTCAGCAACACGTCTAAATGCCTTTCAGTGTTCGACAAGTAAATAGATTTTATTCCAAAACAACAGATATGGGAAGACAGCTGCAACCGTCCGGACGATGTAGTGTTCCCGTTCGGACGTCAAACACCATGGTCTGAATGCTCAGGCCTTAATATGAAAATTGCATGCAGCAGAAGTGCAACCGTCTGGACACGGCCCTATTCAGGAAGAATTTCAGCGAATTTGGAAAGCCAGTTGCAAAGTTGTCCGTCCGAACGCCCTCAGCTACTATCGGGACGCCTTGAGAAAACCGAATCAGTGTCAATTTAGGTCTTCTGTAGCCTATAAATAGAGGCTTCTAGGCATGTAAATTGCAAGGATTCAGTAGTGAATTCCATAGAGCTTAGAGAAAATATTTTAGGAATTATTGTGCTAATCCGTCTACTCTCTAGCCTTTGCCAAGTGCCGTTGCTGTGTTTGTATGAAGTCTATCTTAGGGGTTGACCTTAAGGTAGAGGATTCCATTGAATACCCCTTCAAGTAGGTGACTTGGTTGGGAGGCGTTCGTGTTGGGTTACACGTCAGAGTTCAAGGTATGACCACTGCATAAGGTTAAGTGAGTGTTACTGCTTTGTAACTAGCTTTGTCTTCTGAATGCTGGATATCCTAGGTTGGCTGCCCCGAAGTGGTTTTTCTTTTAATTGAATTTCCATCTCGTTAACAAAATATTTGTGTCTTTTAAATTCCGTTTTTATAGTATTTTGTTACACGATACACACACACGTTAATTTAGAAGTCTCTTTATTTTTCAATTGGTATCAGAGCTTGGTACACTCTGTTTAGATTTAATTCTTAAGTATTATCTTTCTTGTTGACTTCTATTTTTATTTCAATGTCTCAAAATCTTACATCTATTCCTGCCTTTGATGGCATGAACTATGGCTATTGGAAAGCTCGTATGCGTTTCTTTTTAAAATCCATTGATTGTTGGAAAACTATTGAAACTGGTTAGACTGAGCCAACGGATACGAATATTGAGCTTGCAAATGAAAGAAACGCAAAACTTTCCATGATAAAGCCTTTCATACACTATGTCAAGTACTTTCACCGTCTGAATTTACTAAAATTTCAAACTATGGAACTACTCAAGAAGTATGGCAAATCTTAGAAACAACATATGAATGCAAAAAACTTGTTAAATCTGCCAAACTTCAAATGTTGATTTCTAGATTTGAAGAGATTAAGATGATGGATGATGAGACATTCGAAGAGTTTTACTCCAAAATGAACGACCTAAGAAACTCAATAGTGAGTCTTGGAAAAATCGTCTTGGATGTAAAACTTATCCGTAAAATTCTAAGATCTTTGCCTGAGCATTTCAGAATCAAGGTAACTACCATTGAAGAAAGCAAAGACAGAAGAGATGAAGATTGAAGAGTTGGTGGGATCTCTTCAAACTTATAAGCTATCTCTGCCCCGGTCAAAAAGGTGAAGACCATTGCCCTCAAGGCTTTTAAGAAGAAAGTCAAAGTCTCATCTGAAGACGACTCTGAGAATGAAGAAGAAGCAGTGGCAATGCTGGCCAAAAATTTCGGAAGATTGATGAGGAACGATAAATTCAAAAGAAATTCTCCAAAAGATTGAAGAAGGCCCCCAGAGAGTCTGAACCTGAGGAAGCTGAGAAGAAATATCCAAGAGGTCCCAGATGTTTTGAATGCTCAGGCTTTGGGCATATACAGGCTGATTGTGGAAATCTCAAGCAGGGAAAAGGAAATGCTTATAATGCGACTCTCAGTGATGAGTCTGAAGAAGAAGAATCTCCTGATCAAGATAAATTTCTAGCAATTGTGGCTCCACATGTAGAAGAGGAGGATTCTTACTACTCAGAGCAGAGTGATGAAGACAAGGAAGAACTCAAGGAGGCATATAAAATCCTTTATGTGGAGTTTAAAAAGCTGAGGGAGACTCGCAAGCAGCATATCCATGAACTGAATAGCTTACAAACTGAGAAGAGTTCACTGCTGCTCAAGATACAAGACCTCGAGGAGAAGCTACTAGAAACACAGCTTCAGCTGGAGAGGGTCATCGATGACAAGCTAACTCATATGCTATCAATCCAAAATAGCCCAACAGATAAGACTGGACTCGGGTATGCAACTCCTTCCTTTGACATTCCCTCTACTTCTAGGACTGTCTTCGTCAAGCCCACAGTCCCCGAGTCTTCACCCACAGTCTTTAACAAAGGGAAAAACATAATCAATGGAGATATTTCGGTCATTCAGAAGCTCCCTACCATTAGACGATCTCCCGTATGCCATCACTGTGGCTTAAGTGGGCATGCCCGGCCTCAGTGTTCCCTTATCAAGGCTCAAAGAACTAAGGTCAAGAAAGAGGTGCCCTGACATGAAAATTCAGCACAAGACCTCTGGCTTAGCATAAAGCTCCAAAGCATCAGGCTTCTCTGTATCAAGATCCATGGTATCAAGCTCCATGGCATCAAGCTCCAAGGCATCAGGCCCCACGGAGCTAGGCTCCCCTGCATCAGTGACCTCAGCAAAGATTTATTCCTGCCAATCAGAATGGCAAACCCAAAGCTAACAAATCAAGGCACTTCATGAAGAAGCCGTAGAAGATGGAGGATGATCAATTCTATAGGGAGCTGCCTATTTGGATGTAGAGCATGATACAGTGGATGGACCATAAGATGAAATCTTGCCAACAACCACAAAAAGGAAGGCAGGTATGGGTCAAGAAGGAGGAAGACATTCACCCCTTGAGGGGGAATGGACTCACCTAGTTGGTGAGGATACACATGCCTAGGACTTGGTTCCTAATCCTAGAGCATTAGGTTTGATTGTATTGCATTATTCTCAACATGTCATATTTTTTGCTTTGTAATTTAGGAACCACTGTTATTTGCCCCTATTTCTCTTGTTGCTCTTGAGAGAAATCTGTAGGTACTATTTGGAGAAGATAGAAAAAGCATGTTAGACGACTGTTTTTCTGTATTGGTAATATTGATCATTCACAGATTTGATCTTGCCTTACATGCTCCTTATAGCATGTTTTTATTGTTTTTCATATATATATATATATATATATATATATATATATATATATATATAGAGGAGTTGCAGGAATTTTATTTTTTCTTTTCTTGGTATGTCAAATATTGCATGTATTTTTGCTTGATATCTCAGTTCATTGTACATTAATTGACTACACTTATATATGATTGAGAGTTTATGGCTAATATCTGCTAACTTTTTCCTGTGCATATAAATGCTAGATAGTTACTCTTTTCATGCGATGATTTTGTGCACTATCCAAGGCTCCTCTAAGGTACTTTTTTTTTTTCTTTAACTTTTTTTTTCTGAAAATTCTTATAAGAAAGATTTTTTTTGTAATATGGTCAAATTGACCAACTCGTACAGGTCCCATGGGACAGCATCAACCTAAGCAGAAAGGGGTTAAGTCTCGAGTAGACCATATGGAGCTAAATTATGGCATGTTTATCTTATCATGTACTATATCTATATTGCATCACAATGTCATATGATATTTAAAACTAAGAAGATTACTTTATTTTTGCTAATGATTTATAGTCTTTTGTTAACAACTAAATTCACTGCATAAAATAACGTTTAATTCATGTGTATTTTTACTCACAAAGTTGTGGACTTACACTTGTATCTTTCGTGTAAAATATGCATTGTTTTGTAGTTGAACCTTTTGAGGATGATGAAAAACGGTAGTGGAGGAGCACTTTATAATGCCCGGAAAATAATAATAATAACACACACACACACACACACACACACACACACACACACACACACACACACACACACACACACACACACACACACACACACACATATATATATATATATATAGGGTAATTTAATTATTAATGATTTTGAGCAAATCATTATCTCCATGGATGATTCTAATTTATGTAGAGATACAATTAGCTCCTAAATATTACAAAGGCTTAAAAAAAAAGGGGGAGAACTAGTTTTTATAAATATATATAATAGCATACGTGGGTTATTAAAACTCATATTCACTTCCCTTTTTAATTACAGCCCACACCTAAAGCAAAGAAAATTACAGCCCACTTAAAAAGAAAATTACAGCCCAACGTTTGAAACAAAAATCACTGTCCATCTCCATCTTAACAAGAACCGGCGTAGCTCTTATGAATGAGGAAAAGGATGAAGTTAGATGTTCTGAATAACACTTAGTTGCAGACTGAATGTTTTACCGCAGCCGCCGGTAGTCCGTACAAGCCTGATATTTTCAACCCTCGATCTAAAACACCTGGTTTTGATCAGACCGTTCATGATTCTATAAATAGTGAATTTCACGCCGTTGTTTTGCACCATTAGAAATAAAAACTTCCCCAAATTTGTCTCTCAGTTATCTTCCTAGTCTAGTGTAGAAGCTTTCTGCAAATCATCCCTCATAGTGCAAGAAAAACCAGTAAAATAATCTCCATTTCCCACCAATCAGAACCAAGGAAACACAACCCAAAATGATCTCCTTTTTGCCATACCCATTCTCCATAATTGTAGATGCAAGCATTTCCTTTTTCTCCGTTGTAGCTTTCAACTGGTGTATAGATTAGAGGAAGGAGTCCCAGGAGAAAACCTCCAAGACACCTTCTTTCTCTCTCACACCCTTTCTCTGTAAGTCCTCTGTCTCTTCCCTTGTTATTAAACTTTTCCTTTAAAACAAAGGGGCTTAACTGGAAGACAAATATATATATATATATATATATATATATATATATATATATTATACTCGGGTAAACACAAAAAGGAAGAAGAAGGGCCAACTTTCTAGAAACTTAAGTGAAAAGGACAAGCAAAACTTTTAAACTCTCTCTCTTTTTGGACAAAGAATCGGACATTCCAAAATCATAAAGTGACTATCCGTACAGGTTTATCATAGCATTAATGATTACACACACACACACACACACACATATATATTACTACATGTACACATAAAATTGTTTAGTATTTTGATATAAAACTATTTATAATTTTATATTATTGTCTATATATATATATATATATACACACACACACACTATATATATATATATATATATATATATATATATATATATGAAGTATATATTTATAAATAACTGATATTCGGTAATTCAATAAGAAATAAAAATATTCCCAAAGCATTGTTATGGCAATCAACTATGTTAAAATAATATTAGGCATTCAAAATATTAATGCAATTATTCTACCCGATTTAAAATATGTAATATTAATATCTATGCCATAGTGACATCCATTTATATTTAATTATATAATCAACGTAAATGGAATTATTCTACTTATGTTCGTTTGTAAACAAGTAATGCATTTATAATACCCAGTGATTAATGGTATCCTTAATAAATAAAATTAAGAACAATAATAAAGAATTAATAGTAACAATAATAATAATATTAGCACCTCATGCTAATTTATTATGTGCAGTTTGTATTTCTTGTGGATATCTTTTGAAGCAGAAACAGTAAGTATCTCAATACGAAGACGAAGCTGGTAGATTTTTCTATAATATTGTGTTTACTGCTTTATTTAATTTGTTTGTGCATGTGAAATTTACATGTTTTATATTTTAATTAAACTGATTAATAACAAAGCTGTTGAATGCAGAGGGGGGCGAAGGTATTGCCAGTGGGATCGTAGGTTCTCATAAAAATAATAATTAAATGCTATAACCATAGGTTTACAGGCCAGCTAAAACCTTAGGTTCCTAGCCCAAATAACTAAGCTTTAAGTGAGGAGCAGGGCTGGCTCAATAAATTTTGGGGCCTAAGGCGAAAATTTTGAATGGGTCTTTTTTAATATTTAAATATTAAATAATAATATTTTTTATTTTTATTTTTTAATTATACTTTTATATTAAAATTATTTTTCTCACTTTTAAAATTTAATGTTATATAACTAGTAGCAAGTCTATATACATTTTACGGGGACAAAAACACAATTTTATTTTTTTTGCTAAACATTTTACAATTCACCAAAAACAAAGGGCACAACACAATACAATTGATCTACTTAACTCTTCAGTTTTTTTTTGTTTTTTTTTTATTTACACAATATGGTACAGTTTTGTTTGACAAAAACGATAAAGTGATAAAAGAGGGAAAAACAATTAAAAAAAAATTGATAACTTGAAAGTTTTTGTTGGCAAGAAGATGTGGCTGTGGATGAGCGATAAAAACAAGAAAAAGCTGTGGTCGTGAGTCGTGACAGGTCATCTTATCTTCTTCTCATTTTCGTCTGAAGACCAACAACACAATGAAAGAAAGAAGAGCTATTCTCTTAAAAAGAACAACCATAATTTCAAACTTTTAGCACATCAGAAAAAGAAAAAGAAAAAGAAAAATCATAATCATAGTAGATGAAGATCCTATCACCCCATTAGTGCCATCACGGTGGTTAGCATCTCATTAGTGTTTGTGTCTTTACCTGGGTTTAATGGGTGCGAAAGTTTGCTGGAAGGAGAGACTGATCGAATGGCTAGAGGCGAGAGGTGGGGTGGTGGTCAAGCAGACGAGTTCAACGGTCTTGGCCCTCCTACCACTTGGCTGCTAGAAAAATTTGTAGAGCTTTTCAAGAAGTGATTTTGGTAATTTGCTGGAGTTAAAGAGAATAATATTTGTGAGTTTTTTATTTTTTGCTTTTTTCTTTTAAATCCGTGTTCCTAGATTTATGATTGGTTTTTCTTTGTGGGCGATATGGAGTCTCCCAAAGGGTAAAATAATGTAGTGCTTCTTTTTTTCCTTGTGCAAAATTATTGTGTTCTTGGGGCTTGGGCCTCTAATAGTAGATTTTTTTGTGAGTTAGAGTAAGGGAGAGATAATGCACATTTTTGTTTTGGTAATTGTTGTTTTCTTAGGCCTTGACGATTGATTTTTCAATGGGAGTTTAACGTCTTCAAGACCTTTTTATTTTTATTTTTTCAAAACTTGTCTCACTCTCATGGGGGCCTTCTTCCACCTTTTACAGGGCATTCTTTCACTGTTTTGCAAACTTGTCTCGATCTCATGGGGGCCTTCTTCCATCTTTTATGGGGCCTTCTTCCACTGGGGGCCTTAGGCGATTGCCTAAGTCGCCTAGTGGAAGAGCCGACCCTAGTGAGGAGACCGTAAGTTCCCACAACACGCTAATGCGGACCGTAGGTTCCATTATGAGAGAAGTGCAAAAGGAAATAATTAAGACATTGCATATAAAACTGTCATATTACTATTTTATAATTGTGTATATATTCAATCTATGTCTATGATTCGCGACCATGGACTATATATTGCATATACATGTGATTATGAAGCCATACTTGCATTATGTTACATTTATAAAATAAATCAACATTCATTATATTATTGGAAACAATGGACTCACTTAGGTATTTTGTATTACTGTTTTCCTATTTATATTATATATTATTACAGGATATGAGGAGGAGGAGTACCAGGATTACTCAGATCTTTAGGTGGATCCTGTTGACATTACTTGAGGCTAGCTTGCCTCCATTTTGTGGACTGTTGTGTCCAATCTTTTATTATATTATCTTGAGAACGATATCTATATTTCTGTTGGTGTGTATTAGCTATACTCTAGATATTTTGGTCTGTAAATTATATGTGTCTTGTGGGGCACAAATACTATCTTATGTGTAATTATTTAGTTACACTTTATATATCTATTTTGAGGTATTTCAGTTAGAAGCTCTGATGTGTTATTTAATTCCAAGTCTGTTGGATAAATATACATTCCGCTACCAATTATAACTCTGATGATATCGTAACGTCACGTGGAAATTAAAAAAAAAAAAATCACTTACGCTTTCATTAAAAGCGGGGCGTTACACCTTTTTTCCCAGTAGTTATGGAGAATTTGGCCCGACTAATTTTTTAGGAGTTGGACCCTGAATTGTCAAAGATTGTAATGGATGAGGTTGTTGTTTATTCAAGACTACGATATGACTTATGAAAACCTTGATGAGCTTAAATTTTGGTCTAGCTAAACTTGTTTAATGCTTTAGAACTTTTAGACTTGGTTTGTATTATTTCCTTTCGACTTGATCATCGATCTTAGATCATAACAATAGATGTATATCTATGTTAAGTTTAATGTTTTAGTTTAACTTTGGTGATTATTTGTGGTGGTTTAATAAGTCGTTATCTTGATTCCTTTATTAAGTGAAGTCTTCTACTTAAGGAACTATCTTTTGAGGGAGAGAGTTTAATGTTTGATGATAGCTTAAATGTAGGTCTTTCCTCTATTAAAGTAAAAATTATTATACCTTATTTTGTTCTAATTCTTTCATTTTATATTTAATTAAGAAATATTGTTTAAGTACTAAACTTAAACTTAAATGAAGTATTAATACAAGTAATTGCATTTTTTTTTTTTTTTTTAGGAATTGGAAAAGAAAAAGACCAAAGCTAGAAGATACAAAAACACAAGCCAAGCCAAGCCGATAAATGAAAGGATGGCAAAACAAAAAAAAAAAAAAAGGAAAGAGAAAGAGAAAAAGGGTGTGCGTGAAGTGCATTAAAATGAAGAAAGAAAAACAACTCATGGGGACTATATACAAAGAAGACAAAAGAGACCCTCATTTGGCAAGCCTTTGTGCATTGATGTCGTATTTTTAAAGCAAAAATATATCAATAATAAATTACCACTCGCAATAGAACGAATCTTCGTATGATAGGATCTATGTGAGGGTGTCGACTTCAAGGACTATAAGTTGTTGTTATGTTATTGAAATGAACTCTAATCTAATTTATAAAAGATATTTGATTTTTGTTTTTTAATTGAAACTAAATAAAAACATAAAAGTAAAAAAGTAAGATAGTATGGAGAAAATATAAGGAATTGATTTCACCACTAACCTCATAAAAATGGTTAATTACATTTAACATGAGAATTTCACTTACATGAATGATATGACTCGTGTGTGTTTGTCAAGCACCCAACGATGTCGTCAAGAAATTTCTTTTATTAAGAAAAAACAATAATCCAAATTCGGTTGGCATGGATCGTCCACCTAACCACTAAGATGCGATATGATGTGAATTTTAATTGTACTCGTAAGTGCACAAATCGTTTGCAGTTAATAGATTGCAAGTGCGAGGTCGATTCCACAGGGAATTGTGTTTTTTAAGAACAATTTTGTTTATAAACTAATTAAATCTTAACCTAGTTCCAAAGAAATGTTTGATTTAAATAAAAGAATATAAAAGAAAACAAAAGAAAAATACTAAGGTTTTAGAATCCACACTCACCGAATTATAACAACATACTCCATGTTCATCAATATTAATCCGAAGTTCTCACAATTAAAATCTTAAGTATGTTTTACTATGTTTCAAATAGTTAATCAAAATATCTCATGTATCCATTTTTTACACAAATGTGTGGAATGATTCTTGGATATCTTTTGTGATTCAATGATACATTTGATGATTTGAGATAATTTCACATAATTGATTGCTTGATTTTTATTTACAAAACAATTGGATATCCCTTGTGATTTATTCTACGGATACATTTGATGATTTGGTTTAAACTGGATATCTTTTGTGATTTGTGTAAAGAATGGATACATGTGATATTTTGATTAACTGTTTGAAGCATAGTAAAACACACATAAGATTTTAATTGTGAGAACTTCGGATTAATATTGATGAACATGGAGTATGTTGTTATGATTCGGTGAGTGTGGATTCCAAAACCTTAGTATTTTTCTTTTGTTTTATTTTATTTATGCTTTTATTTTATTTAAATTAACCTTTTTTTTGGAATTAGGTTAAGATTTAATTAGTTTAGAAACAAAATTGTTCTTCAAAAACACAATTCTTTGCGGGATCGACCTCGCACTTGTAATCCATTAACTGCAAACAATTCATGCACTTGCGAGTACAATTAAAATTCACATCAAATTTTTCCTCTCCTTGACTTGGTTAAGCATAACCACATCATCCAGGTCTTCTCAAAGTGTGCTTTCTTTCAAACTTTGCATTTTTCACCTTAAAGCTATTGTTTTCTCTTAATGACCTGCAAAATACTAAAATACCAAAACTAACCAAAAACATTAGAAAATAACAAGGCTAAAGGTTTAGCATATACAAATCATGGGGGGTCTAAATATACAATATTTTGCACTCATCACGGTACAATCCATCTTCCTAAGGTATGAACTATCAAATTTTTTAATTAGCTTACATGTAATTAAGGGAGAAACATAACTCATCTTTCGGCAATGTATGAATTATTCTACCTAAATTAAACTAACTAGGGTGTAGAGCAATTCATTCTTCCTAGGCATGGCTTATCACACCCTCTTAATTTTGTATCCATTAATACAGTTGTAAAACCATCCTTCATACAATCACATAAAATATGAAGGTTGAGTTCGATAGAAATAAACAATTTTTTAAGACAAGATAAGAGGTTTATCAAAATTGAATATAAACATTAAAGCATAATTCTCAAGATTAAACAACCATCATTTATGTTTATAGAATTTCCAAAGAAAAACATAATTACACCATAATTACTTAGAAAAGGGCTACAACAATACCCTATGGATGAATTAGCCGCTCATGGAATTGTAGGCAATCGTCTTTGTCGGAGAGAAATCAATCCCAAGAAGCTGCTGAAACTTTGAAGCATTTTTCTCCCTAAACTAGCCACTAATTATATTGATTTCTAGCCTCTATTGTGGCATACCTTTAAAGGATGAATTATAGATCTATTTATAGGGATTAGGAAAATCCTAGAAGCCCTAGAAATCCAAGGAAAATCGAAAGTATGTCTCCTAGTCAAAGTAGGAGACTGAAAACTCAATCCAAGAAGGAAAATGATTACAATTTTTTTCAAATTTGTCCAGATTTTTGGTCCTATATTGCGGGTAGATTTTGGTATAGTAAACGTTCGAATTAGGGAAAACCTATTGCAGAGATATTTGTTTCCTTTTGTATTAGCTATCCAACACCACTAATTTTACTTGAGCTGAAAGTTATAGTCAAAATACAAAGACATGCTCATTTTGGAATCTTTTAAAAAATAACAGATTTTGTTGACTTCTCTTTTCTGTAGCAAGCAAATCCAAAATTGAATTGGATTAAGATCTTTCCAAGAATGAGTATACAAACTTTAGCTTTTGCAATCTTTGTTCTAAGTTTGGAACTTGATAGATTTTGAGTGTTTTTCTTCTAAAACCTGCAAAATGCAAGAAAACACAAAATATCAAACTATAACAAAACTAAGATATTAACATATGTGAATTAAGGGACTTGAATGCGTAAAATTTAGCACTTATCACACCCCCAAACTTACATATTGCTAGTCTCTTAGCTATACAAAACAGAAAATACAAAAAACCTAAATTAACAACTACTCTACCTTTGTTGCAGAAAATACAATTGCATTTAGCATATGCAATAAGCCTTTTAAACCCCTATGCATCCCTACTAGGACGAGTGAAGTCCCGTGAGGGTTTAACATAAATGATACCCACAAACATTTTGCAAAAATTCATGTTTTCCAAAAGAGTTAAGTGTCACCAAAATTATGATTCTCATTCATTAGCAAGCTTAACAAAATAAACATCATCTTCAAAACTTTTAATAATTCCAAAGTCTAAAACATTTACCAATGGCTGATTGAGGTATTATAAGTCCAAATTGATGTAAAGTGAACTAACACAATTTATAAAGCTTCAAATTAATTCCAATGTGCATGATCCAATACCTCAAAATTCACTAGGATCCCTATTAGATGAAATAACCAAGGCATGATCATATTATTCATTTCTTTTTCTTTTTCTTTTTTTATTAGGCTGTGCAATGCTTAGCTCCCTTAAGCTTTCTAATTGACCAATATATCGGGTGTTAGGCTAATGACTCCCAAACTAGATGATTTTAGGGCACTAGGTGTAAAACACCTCAAAGACTTACTAACTCGAGTAAAAAAGGCTACGAAACTAAACTTAATGATATTTAGGGGTGAAAACCCGAAGTCGGTTCTCGGTTATTGGCTAAAACCGGTAACCGGCTCAGGGGTATCTGGTTGGCCAAAATTGCCAATAGGCTCCAATAGCCGGGTAGCCGGTTAATCGGGTTTGTAATGACTAGCTGTTGACTGGCTACCCTGGTTGGTACCCAGTTATCCGGACCGAGTACTAAATTTTTTAAAAGTGTGCTGAAGGCTTCCACAGTTAACCATAGCTGCTGCTTGAGAGAAAAATATAACATCTCTTTCCAGCGCAACTTTGCTAATCAGAATGGGCTTAATGGATACAAGCACTAGAACAGAATGGATGGATGGTATGTTAGATATGAAGTGAGGAAATATTGGAGGAATTCCCCGTACATGCTTCAAGTATAGGAGTCCCATCCTTGGCACCCAGTTTATATCTGGGTTGGTGGCCAATTTTTCAATGAAATCTTTAGAAACCTTGTTCTTCAACTCAAACGTGTATCTCTCTACGTGTACATAATACCAAATTGCCATTATTGTCATTATAACAAAAACAAATACCAGAGGAAGGAATCCACCCTGTATGAACTTGTACAGGATAGATGATACATGTATCCCCTCTATGGAAGCAAACACCACAAAGAAGAGACCAATCCACCTTATGCTTATTTTCCAGATAATTAGCATTATTAGAGTAAGCATACTTGTGGTGATTAACATCACAGAAACCACTACAATTCCTGCATGGATTACAAACATGTTAAAAAAAAAAAAAAGAGCTTGTCAAGGGTTTGGTATAAAGTTTTTAGAGCATAATTACCGTATGCATTCCTGATCTTATCAGCAAAGATGAGTGGCTATGGAGGTTGGTCAAGATTTGCTAATTTAGTAATTTATTATTATTATTATTGTTAATAAATATTGACTTCTAATTCAACCAAGTGTGTGTGTTTGTGTGCAACCAAATATCTTAAATGCGGAATATATATATAAGACAAGATATTTGTTACGAAGTGAAAACTTTGTGAAGAGAAAAACCACTCCGGGGCAGCCAAACCCAAGAAATCCATTATCCAAAAACAAAGCTAGTTACAAGACACTCATACTCACATACCCTTATGCAGTAGTCATACCTTTAACTCCGACACGAAGCCTATTGTGAACGCTTCCTAACCAGATCTTCCACCTAAAGGGGTTTTTGATGGATTCTTTTACCTTAGGGCTGGCCCCTACGATAGACTTCACAGGAACAGTTGAGCACACACCGGCAACGGCTTGAGAGCTAGCAGATCTTCGATCCTTCCTAAACACTATCTCAAAGCATTATGAAATTCACTGTCGAATTCTGTACAAAATACAAGCCTAAGGCCTTCTATTTATAGGCTTACAAGAAACCTAAAACTGCTGAGATTCGGGCTCTGGCTATCGAGCGTCCGAACGAAAGTTAGCCACGTCTGGACGGTTTGACCGAGCATCCGAACGGTCTTCGCTATAACTCCTTGTAGCGTTCGAACTGAACACTGGAATACTCTGAAATGCTGGACAACGCCTGGACATGTTGCCACGGCGTCCGAACGGCTTGCAGAGACTCCCTAACAGTGTCGACTTCTGAAATCCAACTCCTTGTTGAATACTGATTGACCTAGCGTCTGGACAATGTTGCTCTGTCATCCAGATGTCTTCAACATAAAGCTGTTGGACACTGAGGGGCGTCCGAAAGCCTTCAAAGGCTCGTCCGAACGGTTGCACAGGAATCGGTTGATTTGGCTTAGATTTTGCAAGAACTCTTCATGGACATCTTCTAGAAGCTTATGATCAGTCACATGCTTTGATTTGAACACTGTTTGAATACATGAAGATTCTGAAATGAAAACCGACCATCCTGTTAGTTTGCAACCATTACATAAAGTGTTTTTTGTTTATTCAGAATGTAGCCAATTAAAATACTAACAATTATTATATATACACACCCGGTTACCAGTTATAACCGGGTATATATAAATACTAAAACCCGTAGCCGGTTACCGGTCATTGCCGATCGGGTACCAAACCGATTTTTCGGTTTCCCTTTACTGGCTGGTTATAACTAGCCGGATTTACACCCCTAGCCATATTATATTAATCAATCCAAATTTCTCATCTTTTGACGTGAACATTCAATGCTTAATAAGGTAAGAGGTCCAGTTACTCAGTGAAAAATTCAATTCTCTTTCTTTCTTTCTTTTTTTCTTATTATTATTATTATTATTATTATTATTATTATTATTATTCTCATGCTAAGGTTATTTATCTAATAAGTCGTTACTTCACTCCAAGATATTGAAAACAGACAATCGGTTTCGCATGTCATACCTCACAAATTGTGTTAATGTGCTTGTGCAGATTTAAAGTGAAACATGTAAATTCTCATGTGCCAAAGGTAAATGCCAAGATTTAGGTTCCCTAATGAAATGATCATGTGTTCAAAATTTTAAGCTCGCCAATGAAATCTAAATCACAGTTAAAGTACAACCCAATTCTTATAAATAACATGATCCGGCATTCACAATATGTACAACAGGACAATAAAATGTTTTCCTACCCCCAAACTTCAACGATACATTGTCTCCAATGTATAGATAGAGATACAATATCGAGTGGAAAGAAAAAGGTGGGGCTGGTTGTACCCCCTTAAACTTCGACGCAAGAACACCTGTCCTAAAAAACAAAGAACTACTCTAGTTGTGTAATAAAAATGAGCATCATGAAAAACAACAGGACAAGTGTCAGTAAGAAAAAATAAAAATAAAAAAGACAAATAAAATAAACAAAAAGAAAAAGACAAAAATAAAATGGGTTGCCTCTCATAAGCACTAAGTTTAACATTTTCAGCCAAACCCTTCAAAATTTATGTCCTATAGGTTGATGAATGAATGGGAGTGCAAACCAACCCTTAGTCAGAATGCCATGAAGTGAGTCTTCAACAAATTGTTTCAGTATTTCTAGGAAAAAACACTCCTTCTCGGACAGCGGTGGCTGGGTGTCATGGAAAATGTTGAGTTGTACTCCCATTTTCTCAATTGGCTTTTCGAGATCTTGAAGAAAATGATCTTTATGCGCATATTCCATCTTAAGAGGTACTAGGTATGGAATTGAAGTGGCCGGGGGTTCAAAATGCTCATTCTTTCTTTCCTCCATCTTATTGTCAATTATCCTCTCACTCGTTAATGGGATGTTGGCCTGGATCAGTTCATCATGAGAATTACTTGAAGCATCTTCATCAATCATGTATTGTTCTTTAGGATTGGTCTCTAATTGACTCCAAAGCACTTCTTTTTCTACTTGATTAGCTATCTGCTCCACTTAGAATTCTAGCTTAGCTAAGGATTAAGATTGGGAATATAGCAATTGAGAGTGAGAGTTCACTGTTTGATTGAGAGAGGTCATTGTCTGATTCATCTTGCTCACAAGTTTCCACATTTGATCTAGAAAGTCAAAATCCGATCAAGGAGATGGTGCGATCTGAGACTGTTGCTATGGAGGCTGTTATATGGAAGAAGGTTGGTAGAGCTACCAGTTATCCTCAAAGTCAGCATAATATGGAGATGGTTTCCATTGCTGGCGGGGAGGATGGAAGTTAGATGGTGGATAAAATGCTTGATTGTGAAGTTCGTAACACTATTGGCTGAATTTCTCGTGGCTTGTTTCTGCCAAGAGAAATTGGGATGGTTTCTCCATTCCAGGTCATAATAATCGGAGTAAGGATTATTCCCTGGTCTAGAGAAAGCCATTGGCTCTAAATCAAAGTGATCAAACCCAAAGTGAGTTTGATAACCTTTATATGGGTCCATAGCCATGCTTCAAGGTCAACGTTGCAAAGATAGAAGTGACAAAGAATAATGACCAATCATAACAAAGTAAAACAAACAGATATATACAGGAAATAAAAAAAAAATCACAAAAATATCAGGTGCACCGCTCTTTGCAGTGCAGTAGCTTCAGTACTACCGATTTGGGATGGTTTGCTCGACCCTTTCTATGCAGTAGTGTTGCGCTCGAGCCCAACCAAAATGCGCTCGAGCTCAATCTAACAATGTTGAACCATTATTATGAGGTTAGTGGTGAAATCAATTCCCTATATCTTCTCCATACTATCTTACTTTTTACTTTTATGTTTTTATTTAGTTTCAATTATAAAACAAAAACCAAATATCTTTTATAAATTAGATTAGAGTTAATTTCAATAACTTAACAATGTTAGTTTATTGGCTACATTTTGTTGACAAAATCACTACCATATCAGTGTACCGCTATAAAAGGAATGCCGTAATTATCCAGAGTTTTCTAGAATATTCAGAGCATATTTTCTCAACTATGGAAATGCCTTAATATGACAAATATCAGTGTCACAAGTATCAAGAAGGCAATTTCTGAAGTCCAGGAAGATTCTACGTAGTTTACAACTCAGAAAGTCGGTTCCCTAGTTGACCGTCCAGGCGGCCTATAGAAACGTCTGGACGCCGATCAGTGTTCGAGAAGATTTTGAACAGCTCAGTAGACATGGTTGGTGAAGACATCATGCAATCGTTTGGACGCTAAGGCAACATCGTCCAGACGCGGAGACTGAAGCTTAATAAAGAAACGCAGGAGACGCGTAAAAGAAGTCGGTTGCTGGTTGCCGTCCGGACGCCCACTATCTAGGTCCGGACGCTGCCCAAAGAACTTTGAATCAGTATTGTATTAGGTCTTCTAAAGCCTATAAATAGAGGTCCTTAGGCTTGTATTTTAAATAGAATTCGGTACTGAATTTCATTTGTGCTTAGAGAGGGTGTTTAGGTAGAAATTGTGAGATTTGCTAGCTCTCAAGAGTTTTTATTTGTGTGATTTAATCGTTTGAAGTCTAGCTTAGGGAGGAGCACTAAGCTAAAAGAGTTAATTGAAGACCCTTTCAGGTAGGAGACCTTGTTAGGAGGCGTTCACGTATAGGTACGTTTCAGAGTTAGAGGTACGACTACTGCATTGGGTTATGTGAGTATTATTGCCTTGTAACTAGCTTTGTCTTTTGAATAATAGATTTCTTGGGTTTGGCTGCCCTGGAGTGGTTTTTCTCTTAATTGAGTTTCCACTTCGTTATCAAAATATCTGTCTTCTTTTTAAATTCCGCATTTAGATATTTTGTTACATAAATTAATCACACACACACACACACACATTTAAATTAGGAGTCTATTTATTTTCAAACAACAACTCATAGTCCTTGAGGTTCGACACCCTCACACAGACTCTTTCCTACGAAGATTCATTCTATTGTGAGTGGTAACTTATTATTGATATATTTTTGCTTTAAAAAGACCACATCAATCTTTGGTGCTGTTGTCAGGGCCTGATATGGTTACATCATTAAGTTTTTGGGATTAAATTTTGTGTCAATTAATACCGTTGTAAAATCATCCTTCATACAATTACAGAAAATATGAAGGTTGAGTTCAATAAAAATAAATAATTTTCTAAGACAAGATAAGAGAGGTTTATCATAATTGAATATAAACATTAAAGCACAATTCTCAAGATTAAACAACCATCATTTATGTTCATAGAATTTCTAAAGAAAAACACAATTACACCATAATTACTTGGAAATGGTTACATCAATACCCTACGAGTGAATTAGTTGCTCATGAAGTTGCTGGCAATCGTCTTTTTCGGAGAGAAATCAATCCCGAGAAGTTGCTGGAACTTTGAAGTACTTTTCTCGCTAAAACCAGCCACTAATCCTATTTATTTATATTCTCTATTGTGGTATACCCTTAAAGGATGAATTAGAGGTCTATTTATAGGGATTAGGAGAACCCTAAAAGCCTAGAGATCCTAGGAAAATCGGAAGTCAGTCTCCCAGTCCAAGTAGGAGACTGAAAAACCAATCCAAGAAGGAAAATGATTAGAATTTTTCCAAATTGGTCCAGATTTTTGATTCTATATTGCGAGATGATTTTGACATAGTAAACGTCCGAATTATGGAAAACATATTTCAGAATATATATATATATAAATATATATATATATATATTCTTTTGTATTAGCTGTCCAATGCTGCTAATGTCACCATAATTTGATACTTGTGCCGAAAGTTATGGTTAAAATACGGAGACATGCTCATTCTGGAATCTTTCAAAAAATAAGGACTTCTCTTTTATACAGCAAACAAACCAAAATTGATTTGGATTCGGATCTTTCCAAGAATGAGTATATCGACTTTAGGTTCTGCAATATTTATTCTAAGCTTTGAACTTGATAGATTTTGATTGCTTCTAAAACTTGCAAAATGCAAGAAAGTACAAAAACAACACAAAATATCAAACTATAACAAAACTTAGAGATTAACATATGTGAATTAAGGGGATTGAATGTGTAACATTTATCACTTATCATGCATTCATGTGCATAGGTTAACAAGGAAAGAGGGGCAAAAATGGAAGCAGCTGAAGAAGAGCAAAAGATACAGCTTATTTCAATCTTTTCGTGGACGTGAGAGAAAATAAAAGAAACAGAATTGGGGCTCACAAATAAGTGACCAAAGTGGACTAAAAAACAAGGAAAATGAAGTTTAAAATGAAAAGGAGACCTAGTACTATTACGATTTGTTTTCTTTGTCTATAAAAGAGGACCAAACGACACATAAAGGGGAGCTCCAATTATTTTTAGTCTTTCTCTCCATCACTCGGTATTTTTCGTCTCTCTCTCTGAGGTGTTGGAGTTGTTTCTCTTCAAGGCAAGAACATACAATTTTTTTTTTAGTTTTTAATTTCTTTCTTTTAGTTCAAGTTTGATGTTTAGTATTTCGATTATGGAATTTATTTTCATAGTTATGAGCAGGGGTGTAAAAGTAGGGTGGTTTTTAACTACTAATAAACAATAATTGCTAATAACCGCCAACTACCGGTAATTGGATAACTGATTACCCCGGTTGGGGTTATCGGTTATAAGGTTTTAGATTACTGGTAACTACAGTTATATATAAAACTACGCGTTTCAGTGTTTGGATCAGAAGAGACATACTGGTTAATCATGAAAATACCTTGTGTTTATTGACATCTTTTGCATTATGAATATTTCATGGAGATCACTTTAGGAGATATTGATGTAACAGTTTTAGGAGGGACCTCATAGCTTTAACAGCGAAAGTATGACTAAAGTTAGAGAGCCAAAACAAGGGTACATGGGTCATCTATTTGTCAATTTGGTTGAGCTTGCCAAGGCCATTGCAACAAGTACACACGATTTGAGCCTGGTCTTTCCATGCCCCATTTGCCCTCAGGGTCGCCCTTGCTTTCCAAACGAAACCCACTCCATCACATTTAGGACAACTGTGATAAGCATATATGCAACACACAATGAAAGTGAAGTAATGAACAAATCACCTAATCCCATAAAAGCATAAAAGACATGAAATGTTAGCTGGGCCTGGCAGAGTCAATTTTGTTGGGTGTTTCATTATTTGGCAGAATCCATAGGCTTCCTCATATGTTCATCTCCCTGACAAAGATGAACTAACACATATCATAGAGCTTAACTCAAAAACATTTTACCTTTTGGCCTGTTTTATGCAATAAATATTATTAGTTTTGTTGGCTGCATTGTGTTGACAAAACCACTATTATGTAATGTTTTTGCTTTATACATGGTTGCCGTTTTATTCAGAGTCTTTAAATGGAAAGGGCCTTAATATGATAAGTATTAGTGTCACAAGTATCAAGAAGGCAATTTCCAGTTTTCAGGAAGATTCTGCACACGTCTCAGTATTTTTATCATAACTTTCTGCTCAAGTATCGGATTGAGATGAAATTGGTGTCACTGGAAAGCTAATAAAAAATGCTAAACATTGATTATCCAGAGGGCCTAGAGAAACGTCCAGACGGCCCAGAATTCGGACGAAAACTAAGTGCATCCGGACGATCTCCAGAGTTCGAGAAGTTTCAAAATTCCTTTTCAGACACGGAAACAGCTAGCAACCGTCTGGAGTAGTTTTTCTCTTAATTGAGTTTCTACTTTGTTAACAAAATATCTGTATCATTTAAATTCTGCATTTAGATATTTTGTTATACATTGTTCACACACACACGGTTAAATTATAGGTCCTTTATTTTTCAATTGGTATCAGAGCAGGTACACTCGTGTTTGGATTAATTTCCTGAGTGTGATCCATATTTTGGCTTACTTCTTTTATCATGAATTCTTTTATATTATCTGAAGAAAATTTTGATAATGAGCTTCCAGATGATTTTCTTAAATTGAGTAAAATTTCTAAAAATTCCAATAAAGAGCTTAAAAAGGTTAAGTAAGAAAAAGAGTTTTTAATCATTAAACTGCTTAAATCACATGCTTTGATTGACTCTTTGAAATCTGAGAATACCAAGCTATTTAACATTATTGATACACTTAAGAATAAATTTAAAGAATCTGAAGATCTCTTGGAAAAATTCTCTAGTGAAAATTTAAAAAGCATGCTTAGTATTCATAGAGATATTTCTAACAAGCTTGACTTGATTATTGATGATTTGAGTGCTTCTACTTCATATGCTTCTGATTCTGAATTAGATCCTAATGTTATTAAGCCTTTGATAGTAGATACAACTTGTTTAGATAATTTTGAAAATTCTTACTTAATTGATGGTGAGAAGCCTAGGTCTAAGAAATCAGTAACACAAGGTAAGTTTGTTCCTGCTTATCATAATTTTGGGAATTAAAAAAAATTGTTATTTGTTGAAATCCTACAAGCTTTGGAATAAGCAGGTTACTCCTAAAAAGGGAAATCTTGTGAAACCCTCTTCTAATAAATACATCCCGCCCCATAGGAGACATTTAACTCAAGAAGGTAAGAACTTTGTTTTGTGTAAGAATGCTAACCTTAAAATTGCAGAGCCTATCAAGAAGCATTTCAGCAAACAAAGACAGCCTACCTGCCATCACTATGGTGTCATAGGACACATCATGCCACACTGTCATCAGATCCGGCATCAAGAAGCAAGAGCCAAAGATAGGTAAGTCTAGCTCTAAACCTTCCAAGCCTCATCATACTTCCGGGTAAAAGCAGCAATACCTCAAAGGAGTTCTCCCTCATGCCGTCACAGTGGCAAGAGTGGCCACACCAAGGCCAAATACTTCAGAGAGAAGCCTCACAAGCCCAAGGAAATTCAGATCTATGAAGGGCTTGTCTACATGATGAAGAATGTCCTAGTCAGTTTGGACAAATTGAACATGGCTTAATACCTACCTCACAGGTAAAGAAAGTATGGGTAAGGAAGGACGAGACCATTCATCCTTTGAGGGCGAGTGGACTCTCCTAGTAAAGGTACAGTCTCTCCATGCCTAGGATTTTGGTTCTTAAATCCTAGTGCATATCAGGTACATTTGCATTGCATTATTTATCATGCCATATCTTATTCATGCATTGCATTTTGTCTGAGGAACCATTTATTCTATCCCCATATTTTTTCTTGTTGTCTTGAGAAACTTCTGCAGATATTTTTTTTGGGGATAATAGATAAAGCACGTCGGGCGGTTGCTTTTCTGTCTTGGTATTTCTAAACCTCCCTGAGGACAAGTTTGATTTTACCTCACATGCTAGGACTAGATATTGTTTCTTTCCCTCATAGCATGACTTTGTTGTCTTTCTATTTATTTATTTTTTTTAACATAAAAAAAAAAAAAGGGAGAGAAGATACAAAATTTTTATTTTTGATAGTTTTTCAGATATTGCATGACTTTTTGCCTGATATCTCAGTTCATTGTGCATTGATTAAATATGCTTATATATGATTGAGAGTTTATGCCTGATATCTATTAAATTTTCCTGTGCATCTTAATGCTAGATAGCTACTTTCTCATGCGATGAAAAATTGTGCACTATTCAAAGTTCTCCTAAGGTATATGTTTTTTAATCTCTGATTTTTAGCTTCTGAAAATTTTAATGTGAGATTTTTTTTGCTAAAATGATCAAATTGACCAACTCGCTAGTTGAACCTAAAACCCATAAATTCTAGCATTCTCTCTAGGTTACAGCACCAAGTGATAAAAAACATTCATTCCTAGTACATATGAATAATTAAAAAAATCCACTGCTTATTGTAACGACCCGCCTTTTACAAAAAAAGCGTAAGTGAAAATTTTGATTTTGCACATGACGTTAAGACGTCATTAGAGTTATAAAATAGCAACGAAATATAATTTTTACATAAAGACTTGGCAATTATAACACAATACATTAAGTAAATTCCTCTAAACATTTATTAAAAGTCCTTTAATTTCCTTTACACTAATTACAATAAAATACGTGTCATATATGACACGAAAGCATATATAGAAACTTACCACATACAAGTAAATCACTAAACATATTACAGACAAATTAGTACAAACAATAATAATTACAAAGCACTAACACCTAGCTACAATAGCATTAGATCTCTTAAGCTAGCAGTTAATCCAATCCATAATCTTCAGAACCTGCACAATCATCTATGAGATGGTGGTTATTACTATAACCCTATAGTTCCATAAGTGAGCTAACTATCATTCAACAATATCATGTATTATGCATTATTTAAAGACAGATAATATAATGATGTAGTGACAGTTTTATATGCAAAGTGTTAGACAGTTCAATTTAATTCTTTCACTCCACTCGTATTGAGGCGTCACTCGATTATCGGCTATCCTCGGAGTCGTCCCCCCTACATTACTTTTTATTAACATATTTTCGTACTATCAGAGACCTCTCTCTTCTAGTACTTTGAAAGCTGTCCCAATCAATATGATTATTATGGTTTCCGGTTCAGGAATTTCCTCATCTGAACCTTTGGGAACACCGTTATTTCCCAATATTAATAGATTTATTATTCACAGTATGCAATAATCATTCACACGCATCTAGTTAAAATAAAACATAAACATAACACTATTGAAATTCAGTACTACCCTTAGTAAGTATTTTGTACTTATAGCCCTTTTGTGCAGTCTTAGTTCATCATCTGTAATAAATACATTCATATGTGCATAGAAGGTTGATATCATTACTTTTAGAAATTCATACCTAAACACAAACCTTAATCACACAACATCATTACTAAAAATTAATTAACTTAAGAACTCCAAGGACAACAATCAACTATAATTTAATAACTGAATTCAACAAAATATACCCAATCGAATATACCATGAAAATCATGTTTTATCACTTTTAAAAATAACCATAATTCCAAAGCTTCACAGCTAATCAAGTACTTAAATTAAACAACATCTAAGCTGTTAATTTAGGACATTCAACTCAACTAAAAATCATTAGAGCATGAATACATAGTATTAATATCACAAATCAATTAACCCAATCAGTAAAATCAATACCCTAGAATAATATCTAATTCTAGAACACCACAAGAAACTGGGTACAACATCACATATTAATTATCAACAACCAAACATAATCCATAACCCAAAGCACCACACAATTACTCACACATACTCACGGCAAACCCCTTTCCAAATAACCATCATCACTAGCTCAAAACATCCATACATAGAAACTTCAAGAGAAACCGCAATACATAATCGGTTACATGACTAAACAGTGAATCCAAATACTCAAAATCCTCAATATCACAAACACATAACTATCCTACCAAAATACTGTAAAACAAGGGACACTATACCAAAAACATAGCCACTGCCATACACCTACACACACTCAATCGGCTAAAATAGTTCAACACCACATACATAATCACAGGGGAGATCGTAGTAATATAAAATACCCAATAATTATCAAAACTTAGCCTAATTGCAAATCAACAAGATTAAGCCCACAACACAGTTCGGGCAAATAACAAAATCAACACATCCGAAACATCACATGGCCAAAATGCCCAAAACTTGAAACGGAACTCAGCCAAGAACAATCAACACCAAAAACACATATTTGACAGAAATCTATTCATATTCATCCGACAAAAAACCACAATCAGCAGAAACACCCAAAACAGGGGAAATACACTCAAACACACAAACCCAAATCAACAGAATTTCAACTAGAAATTAACAAGAAATTGCCTACGGATTTCTCTTTGGAACTAAGGAAAACCACCGAAAAAGTCACCAGAGATTCACCATGGAATCGCCGAAAATCGGCCTTCAAGCTGTCGGGTCTCTGGTCAATTGGTCACTGGGTCACGAGTTTGCCAGAAATCGCATCCTCTAAACGGCCGAAAGTCGTCTCTGGTTCGACGGCATCACCCACAGGAGGATCAGTGTAATATCCTTGACCTCTTTAAGGGATAGAATTGTAATTTCCTTGAGTGAGAAACTAGGCATAATGGATTGGTCTAGCAATGAGAATGGTTAATATATATATATATATATATATATATATATATATTAAATTAGAATTTTATCAGATAATCGGTTTTGTATTTTATTAAGTAAAATTGTAAAATTGTTTTCTTTTTCTCTTACTAATATTATATTAATATTATACCAAAACCCTAACCCTATAAATTTGTCCTTGAGTCAGCCCTCTTTTTCCTTTTCTTTTACAATCTGCCGCCTCACCCTTTTCACCCAAGCATTTCCTGTTGACTCTCTCTCACTCGCTCTCTGTTGGGGACCACTGTAGGTAAGCTCCTTGTACCTTCCTCTTCACTTTTCTTTCAAATAATCTTGACTAGTCGTACATTTCCAGCATGTGGTTTTATTACTACTCATTGACTTTATCTTCTTGTTTCAACCTGTACCGGTACTCTTGTGCTTCAGTGGAGTTTTCTTATTTTTTTTACTTCTTGTACCTGTTATGGGCTGTGTTTCCTATATTTTTTTTCTATTGTTTATTACGTTTTCTCCACTACGAACTGTGTCCTTTTGGTAGCTCTTCATTATTTTATTTGTTGTTGATGATGTTTCTTCCTTCAAGAATCTGGCCTCCAACCTGCTTTTTCCTTATTCTTCTTATCTATTATTTATGGGATTTCCTTGTCAGGTCATTTCCCTCTTTGCATGTTGTTTATTCATTTTTTTTTTCCCTTTCTTTCCTTCTTGCTCCAGCCGTTCATACCTCTCCATGGGTTTTATTTTTCTTCAATTAAATTTCCCCATTCCCTTGTTCAACGTGGGACCCTTGGTCTTTTGTTGCTTGATTTTTTTTTTTCTCTTCTCTTCTTGTTGTACGAGAAAGGTCCACCCACCTTTTCATGCACCTTGACTTTTGCTTTCCATATTTTTTTCTCTTTTATTATCTCTCTTTCCATAAGGTACTTAAGACCCTTATTGTACAAATTTTTCCCCTTTTCTTCTATCTGAACCGGAATTGCTCAGATTTGTTGCTTGTGTTCTAGCCATTTTATCTCCTACTATGACTGTTCAGCTTTCCTTCCTAAAGCTTTTAATTTTTTTTTTTTATTTCTTTTCTTTTGCCTTTAGCCGTGGCTTGTGGATTTCCAAAATTTTTCATGTGTCTATCTAATTTATTCCTTCTTTCACCATGTTGTACAGTAAAAGTTGACACCCAATATTTATTAAAAGTTTTACTTCTTTTCCCTTGCATAACCATAATGTGTTGGAAATTGTTAGTTATTTCTTTTACTTTTATTTCTTTTCTCTCTATAACCTATTTTCTGAATTGATTAAACTCACCAAATTTCTTCGAATTTCATGACTCTAATAATATATATGTGTTACCTATTAAATGGTATAAATATTATTTCGTTAAGGTTGTTATACATATAATTTGGAAACCATTCTCAATATGCTAGCAAACCAAGCTGTAGATATGTTAGTACGTTGTCTAGTAGCGAGCTTATGCTAATGGATCGTTTGAACCTGTACTCAGGTGATTAGCTAGCAGCCAGATAATTTTAGTAGCTGCGTTCATAGATGTAAGGGACCCTCTACCCCTTCTCAAATTGTTTATGTTGTATTACTTTAATTATTCCTTTATTTGCATAATTGCTATCTGATTGTTCTTGTTCTGTATTTCAACTTATTTTGTTTGCATGAAAGATTTGTCTTAAATTGGTTTTGATATGAAAGTTATTTAGTGAAAAATGATATTTGGAAAGTAGTGATTTTAAGAAAAACCTCGGTTCTAAAGGACTTTGCAATCTTAGAGAATTTATTATTTTACCCGAGATGGGAAATTTCCCCTTTTAGAAGTGACGAAAAGAGAAGCGTAAAATTGTAAAACCCTCCTACACGTCGCCCCTAGATATACAAGAAAAAGAATGAGAAAGTTTTATGAGATAAATAAAGGAGAAATTTTTGAGATAAGGGCACGTGTATGGAGGAGACTATTTTGGCCCCAGAGTTATTGACAAAAATTCACAGAGGATAAGCTCGGTACCGTTGCTTGAGATGGAAGCGCACCCGCTGAAGAACGTTGAGAATGCGGTAATCCGTCTCTAGGTCATGCTAAGTGCACTTCAATTAATTAGCTGACGGGGCAGGCCTATGGCCACAGTTACCTGCCATGGTCATAGCAAAGACCGCGCAACCCTAATTACACAGGGCGTAATAGTGTACATGGGCCCTATGAGAATTCAGTTTTAAGTATATTAGTATAAATTATATCTTTTGTATAAAAGAATGGGTCTTAACTTGGTTATTGAGAATTGAATTGCAATTGATAAATGATATGACACAAGAAGTTTGGACAGTTTGTTTTAGATTCAATGTTTTAAGAGAGAATTTTAATAAGAAGGTTATCTTGTGTAAATAGTGATAAGTGATAATTATGCTTTGAACTGCGTCAGAAAATAAATTGTTTTGAGATTTTTAAAGAAAAGAATTTAACTCAACTGTTTTATGGTTGAGGATTTCCTTATTGAGCATTCCTCGCTCACCCTTATTTTGTTTTGTTTTCAGGTTTTGAGCAGTGAGACCTAGGTGGCTGGAAATTTGGGAATTTAGGCTAGCAGTAGGAGCATTGCATGTCTCTTTTGTTGTCTCTAGTGCATTTGCACGAACATATGCCCTCGGGCTTTTATCTATGTTGTCAGACTTAACTGTTATTTTGATAATCGTTTCCGCTCGTAATGAAGTTTATGAATTTGACCATTTTTGTTCGCTTTAGAAATCATGCATCCTAGTTTAGTGCTTTGGTAGACCTTATGATTTTTGTGCCTATGAGTTTGCGTATGGACGACCCTAAGCTTATCCGGTTTGGGGGCGTTACAATCGGACTCCTCTGGGCTCCAGGATCTCTCGGGTTCTCTCCGGGTCCGACTCCATCTCTGGCTCCCTCTCCCTCTCTCCGATCGGTCTCTCTCCCTCTCACTCTGCTATCTCTCTCTCTCTCTCTCTCGCCGATCTCCATCTCTCAGTTCTCTCTCTCAGTCTCACTCTCTCGTCCTCTATCTCTCTGCTTCGGACGGAAGAAAGAAGAAGAAAAGAGAAAGGAAGGAAAGAAGAAAGATATGAAGAGAAATAAGAAAGAAGAGGAAGGACCAGTGTGTGTGAGAATTTCAGAGAGAGAGACGGTGGTTGCTTTATAAAAATATAGTGGTAATTACCTTTTTCCCATTAACTATCAAAAAAATGCGCGATGCCTCATGAACTACCAACTCGACCAAAATAAAACATTCAATTATCAAAGACAACCATTTTCTCTCATTCCGTCAGTTAGAGGGGTTAAAAGAAACAGTCAACGGGTCATGTGCCGTTTTACATGGGAGCATGTTGGAAGATGGTGGTAATTCATGGGGGGAAAGAGGAAGATAATGGTAGTTCATGGGGGGAAAAGAGGAAGAAAATGAGGGTAAAATGGCGTGTGACAGTCACGTGACCCGTTGACCGTTTGTTTTAACCCCTTTGACTGACGGAAGGGGGAAAATGGTTGTCTTTGGTAGTTGAATGCTCTATTTTGGTTGAGTTGGTAGTTTGTCGGGGCATTGCGCATTTTTTGGTAGTCCATGGGAGAAAAGGTAATTACCCCAAAAATATAAGATACAAAACTTGGTTACTAAATTTTGTGAGATATTTAGTATGAAATTTAGTAATTAAGTTTTGTAAGATATTATTCAAAACTTATTAATTACATTTTTACTGCGGATATTTTCATATCAGATCTTTAGTATTTTAATCTAACTCATTAAGATTATAATATAAGTCCGTTTTGAGTTTAGTTCGTTTCATTGTTAATATTATTATTCCAATAATATTATAATACCATAAATATAAATACCGAATATATATATTGCACAATAATATTATACATAGTAAATATTACACAATAATATCATTCTTCAATATTATTATATCAATTAGCCCACTGAAAAATTCAGTCTATCTATTTAGTAATCCAATAATATTATTAGGGTCTAATAATATTATTCTTTATTTATAAAATCAAGGTTTATAAATAATAAGACTAAGGAATATTTATTTTCATAAATATTCATATAACCTTATTAATTTATCGGAGATAAAATATTATGTCCTAAGCCACACGTTTTATTAATTGCAGGATGTGATTACTGTTTCTTACAATATTAAGTCGTTCGAGCGTCGAGTCTTGTAGATTGAATGTCAATTCTAAACTTGTCTATTTTATTCAGTCTTAAATTCTAATTTAAGACATTTTATTTTATGACTTAAAATCTGGGGTGCTAAACATATTGTGCTATAAATCTGTTCTTAAACTTATCCCTATAGAAACAGTCAGTGACAAAATCATTCTGGAAATAGACGGTCACTAAAGGACTAAGTAAAAGAAAAATGCTGCATCTTAGGGGAAGTGTATCAGATGAGGGTGGCTAAATCCTAGTAAAATAAGTTGACTTTTGACTAATCTAACATTGATTTTCTCTCATGTTTATAAAATTCAGTTGTTTTAAATCATATCAACGAACTTCATACCTAATTGAGAAAGCTTTCACACACACACACACACACACACACACATGTATAGCTTGAGTTGAGTAATCTATTTAAAATTTTTATTTGCAGGGAAATTGGTGCTCATTGATTACTTAACTCTCAATTATATCATTGCATATTTTTGAATTGCTATTTGACTGTCTTATTAGTTATTTATACATGCGTGTTCTGAAGCTATCTTTAGGGAAAAGTTATTTTTCTCCAAATTTTTCTCTATTTTTTAGCTTTTCAGTGTGAAGCGTCCGAACGGACTTGGCTTATAGTCTAAACACAAGAGGCCTTGCCAATTGCAAATCTGGCAGTAGATCGTCCGAAAGAGTTGGTACTACATCCGAACGAGATCCTTACAGGTATTTTTTTCGCCGCTTACTTTCAAAACTAGCTGCATACCACTGCATTTTTATTAATTTATCATGACATGTTGTGTGTTTCTCTCACAGTTTTCTCTCGAGATTTTGGCATTCTCTGCACATCTCTTCTCATTCCATGATATTCTTTGTGTCTTCCTTTGTTCTTTTAAGTTTTTGTGCTTTTTAGAATATTGGAATATTTTCTTGAGATATTGTGTATGAAAATCCTATTGTTTGTGTGTTGGGTTGATATTGATATATCTGGGTCATTTAGGTTGCTATATTTGCTTATGTAAATTTTGGCATCTAATTAACAGCCGTCATAATATTACATCGTTTTGGAACTAACATGATCTAATCTTTATTGGTAGTGGTATTTTTAGAAATATTTATGTTTAAATCATTTCAGGAATATGTCAGCGAGCGGCTCCCAGCACAACTTCCGACAGATAGATCCTTTGAAAAACAGACTGTTGTTGAAGTCATATGCTCAAATTCCAATAGTCTTAAGATTTAGATGAGCTTGTTTCCCCAGCTCATGCAGAGCCTTCTATAGCATTTTCCTCCAGATCTGCACCCGTTAGAGGTTCAGTGGTGAATCTTCTCATTTATTTTGTAGACTAGTTGACTAGATGATTTCAATATGCAGATAATCAATTTCAGGCTTTGCAAACTCAAGTGACTGAAGGTTTTCAGTCTATGGTTCCCGACTTCAGAGCTAGAAGCCGATGTGGCACAAATCCAGATTAATGAACGGATTTGTCTTCGTTACTTGGTTCAGTGGATCAATAGGATTTGGTGCTTTGAGGATTTTTTTTTCCTCCCTCTATCAATTGTTTACAAATTTCTGATTGTTTGGACTTTTTAAAGTTCTCTATTTTCCTGTGTTTGGACTTTGGAACTGTTTAACTGTGATTTTTCTATACTCTGTTTATCCTTTGTCCTTTTGAGACTAAAATGGGGAGTATTTTTTATTTGGACCGAGATTGTAATTTTAAAACCGGTCAAGTGATTTTTGTCCCAGAATGGCCAAATGGGGAGTTAGTTTTGTTGGCTGCATTCTGTTGACAAAATCACTATTATGTAATGTTGCTACTTTATACAGGGTTGCCGTTTTATTCAGAGTCTTCAGATGGAAATGGCCTTAATATGACAAGTATTAGTGTCACAAGCATCAATAAGGCAATTTTTGGTTTTCAGGAAGGCTCTGCACACGTCGGCAATTTTCAGTTTCCAAGAAGATTCTGCAGACGTCTCAATATTTTTATCATAATTTTCTGCTCAAGTATCGGATTAAAATGAAATTGGTGTCGTTAGAAAGCTAATAAAAAATGCTACAACTTCATTAACTAGATGGCCAAGCATTCAGACGGAAAATGAGTGCATCTGGTCGCTCTCCAGAGTTTGAGAAGTTTCGAAATTCCTTTTCAGACACGGAAAAAGCTAGCAATCGTCCAGATGCTGAGACTGAAATTTACGCGTGAAGTGTGGTATTGAAGGCGGTTGCAGTTCTCCTTCCGGACCCGGCCTATAGAAGTCCAATTCAAACTCGACTTAGGTTTTCTTAAGCCTATAAATAGAGGCCTCTAGGCATGTAATAATCACGAATTCAGTATTGAATTCTTCTCTACTTAGAGAGGGTGTTTAGGTAGAAATTGTGAAGTCTATCTTACGGAGGAGCCCTAAGATAAAGGAATCCATTGAATACTCCTTCAAGTAAGTGACTTGGTTGGGAGGCGTTCACGTTGGGTTATGTGTCAGAGTGCAAGATACGATCATTGCATAAGGATATGTGAGTGTTCTTGTCTTGTTACTATCTTTGTCTTCTGAACAATGGAATTCTTGAGTTTGGCTGCCCCGGAGTGGTTTTTTTCTTAATTGAGTTTTCAATTCATTAACAATATATCTGTCTCATTTAAATTCCGCATTTAGATATTTTTTTATACATTGTTCACACACACGGTTAAATTAGAATTCCTTTATTTTTCAAATATGAATGATATAACACCCCCAAAATTTTATCAATATTTTTGGACCTAAAAGAGTAATATATATATATTTATAAAAGAAGAAGAAGAAGAAAATTTTATCTCTTTCAATTTATTATACAAAATTATTCTATGGGTTCTCTTTTACTCTTGTTAGTGTAGCCCATGATTTATAATGGTCCTTATTTTTGTTTACTGACCCAATTTGGCTAAGGCCATAAAAAGCCTATGAGATAAAACACTTATTATCCTTTGGCACCCATGTGGCAATAAAATGTGAAGCCTGTTTAAAAAAAAAAAAAAAAAGGGATCAACTGGACGACGTCGTCGTTTTTTTTTGAAACCTCATATCTCTCTCGCAGACTCCCTTACACGTTGTAGAGAAAGCCTTGCCACTTTTCCATTACAAGGCTGAAAACCATTGACACTTTGCTAAAGCCATCTGACCCTTCTCGCCACATTTCAGTCCAAACAATTACACGTTGAGCTCATACATCGCCCTTTAAGCCACGATAGCTTCCTTCTTCCCCTATTTAATCGCCCTTCTCGCCATGCTTCAAGGCATCGGCATAAATTCAAATCCTCAGCTCACTTTCAAAATCTCAACCCAGCAGGTATCCCTTCTTCTCTGTTTTCTTTTGTAAAAGCTTTTGTGATTGTTTTCTGGTGATTCGGAGTATTGTGGTTTTGAGAATTTTCTGAATAAAATCAAATAAGTTGTTGTTGAGTTTGAAGCTTAAATTTTGATGATGGGTTTCGATTATTTTGGCTTTTGGGTACTAAGTTTCTTGTAATTATTATCTTTTTTTTTTTCCCCTTTGTTTTGGTTGGACGCCCCCCCCCCCCTTTGTGTCTCTTTTCGTTCCCCTGCTTTCTTTCTTCCCTCTTCTTGTTCTTTTCCTTTTTCTTAGAGAGAGTTGAGATGAGGGAGGGATTGAGAAGCAGAGAAGGGAGGGGGAAGACCGGCTGAGAGAGGGAAGTGGGGAAGGGAGAAGGCCCAGCCGGTGGGTTAGCCACCGGACTGGGCAGACGGTAACGCCGGGCCGACAGACAGCGGCCCCGTACCGGCGACGCCATCGGAGGGCATTTTCCGGCGACTTCTGGGTCCTCATAGATTAAGAAATCTGTTCCCTGTGAGTATTAATTTCTGGATTTTTGATTTTTAGGTTTAGGGTGGAAAATTTAGGAGGAGAATTTTCTGATTTTCGGTGAAGAAGAGGGAGACTACTGGGTATTGAAATTTCTGAAAAATTTCCAGATTGTGTTCGTGGTAGAGGAACCGATTGAGATGGAAAATTTCTGAGTTTTGTAGTCTTAATTTGGATTGTTAGATGATTTAGATTCTAGTAAAATTATGGGTTCTTATTTGTTCATATTGGTGTTTGATTGTGTGAAATCTTTTGGCTTGTTTTGTGGTATTTTAGAAAACTTGGTAAATTGCTAAAACTAACGTGTAAATACTATTTTGGTTCCAAAATATTCATTTCTTTTGATTTAGGATGCTTTCTAGTTTATCCTTAAAACTATTATATAGAATATGAGTGAGTGTCTTTTAATTGATGGGTACTAAAATTTCTGAGTTGTTTGTGTAAAATCTTTTTTTTAGAAACCGTAAGGGTGTGGGATTTTTGGCTTATTATTTGATTTGATTATGATAGTTTAATTGAAATTCTCCTCTGACTATTTCCTTTCTTGAGAATAGGATTTGTTAAATACTCAATTTCAAATACATGCTTCTGTGAATAGTTTCAATATTGACTATGGAAGTCTGAGTTGGGTTATAGTATTGAGACATTGTTGTGATAACTTGTATTATCCACTATCCACGTACAGTGTTACTCAACCTAAACAAAATGTTCTTAAACAAAATATTATTCCTTAATAGCACCAAATAGAAGATACCCCACAAATAGTGGTATGTTTTCATGGTCTACTCATTATGTAAAGTTGCTATGAATGACCAATAAAGATTTAGTTTCCTTTTCCCTTAAAAATTTATTCAGTTGCTAATGACCAAATGGTTAATAATTCTGTTTCTATAATTCATGTCCGATTTTGTATTTTTGGAAAAAGAAAGTCAACTAAACAAAGGTGACCAAAAACTCTAGTAAAAAGGATTATATAATTTACTGAAATTTAATTATATGTTGCTAAAAAC
The DNA here is from genome assembly GCF_958979055.1 of Alnus glutinosa. Taxonomy (NCBI): domain Eukaryota; kingdom Viridiplantae; phylum Streptophyta; class Magnoliopsida; order Fagales; family Betulaceae; genus Alnus; species Alnus glutinosa. Next base: position 22,440,451 of record NC_084888.1, on the reverse strand, counting down.
ATTTCTGCATAGACAAGCGATGCGATGACCCCTTGTGTGATAGATTAGAAATTTTAAATTGTATTTCGAATACATGACTCTACCTTAATGTCATATGCACCCAATTTGATCATTTCTCAAAGATATCCTCCAAAAACCTATTCTATTTTTGTGATCTAATCTAGGAAGGAGGTACTCGTGCAATCAAATAGCACCAGGTAAGGGAACACAACTTTAAAATCCCAACAAAATTTTAAATAAAACATTTTTAAAAGGAAAACGTCGGGAATTTTCAAAAGACTCTTTTACTTGAATATTATTTGTTCTATGAAATAATGAATATGTTACCTATGAACCACACGAATGAATGAGAAGACCATGGTATGAATGAAGATGATGATGAGATTATGATTCTCAAAATATATATATTACATGTGCACTATACGAACAAGATGATGAAACTATGATTCACTTACATGAATGTATGTTTTATATGTATCACATAAAGTTTAATCCCACGGCACCATAATGATGTGATCTAGATCTTATAATGATGATGATGGGTAGCAGGGCAACCACACTAAAAGTGTGGGGCTATTGGCCGGGGGGTTCTCACCTAGGGAGCTTCCTAACCCGGCAGCTCTCCCCTGTAACGACAGGATGAGCCTATGGGTCCTTCGAGATCGGTCCTATGGACAAGCCTAACGTGCACCGCTCATGGTAAAAATGCGGAAGTAGGCCAGTGGTAGATAAAACTTACACACTATAAATGATGATTATATATGCACATTTCTTATTGATACTGATATTTCTATATGTGAACTCTAAAAGTTTCAAATTTATAAACTAAAATTTTATATTGTATCTTATGTTTTGTTGTGTTACTTACTGAGTTGTTGAACTCACCCCTTACTCCTACAATTCTTTTCAGATGGCGCTTCATATCATTGTCCTCATAGCGGGTGTACCCATAGGGGTCGCTACCTATGATGATCCACAGTTCTGGCCCATTGATGCAGATCAATGGGTTTATGTTTGTTTTGATAGCCTGTGATCTAGTGTTTAATCAGGGATTATTTTTTTTTTTTTTTTGTTTATGTATAGTTAATGACACTGCAAGTTCTGACTATTTTGGAGATAGTAGAAGTTTCCCCCCAAGTAATAGTTCAAAGACCGGACTAACTTTTTGTATATGAACAGTGTTTTTTTTTTGAGATCCCTGACTTATTTGTATTAACTGAAATGTTACTAAAATATATATGAAATTATGAGTATTAATCTACATCTTGTGATTATTGCCCTTTTTCTTTAAATGAATTTGTGGATGATTTTATTTTTCTCAAGTTCACGTATCCCCTTATTTCCCAAAACGGGGGCGTGACAAATGAGATCAGTATCAAGAAACCAGCATCATAACCTAGAAAGAAAAAATGAAAAGGCAAAAAAACTGAAAAATAATCTCAGAGGGAGGTGTATCCATGTAATGTGTATACACTTACACGTCCTTTCGGGCAAATAGGATAGGGAAGGCAGTCCTGAGGAGGGCCACTTCAGTAGCATCGGCAATTAGATAGGAGGAGCCATCAAGGGATACATCAGATACGTGGTACAATGTATGAAAACCGGTTACTAGGTTAATAACCGGAGGTTGGTAATAACTGCAACCAGTAAAAACGGTTGTAGTTGCGGTTTTTAAAATGGGAATGGCTAGGTGCTCCAGTTGTGGTTACGGTTATGAGGAAATAACTGCAACCGCAACCGCAACCACAACTACAACTGCAATCGGTTGTACACCCCTAGTTATGAGTATCTAAATCTCTAGATAAGGCTAGAGGTGAAGCCTAGTATTTGTATTATGTGTTCGTGAGACTATTTTACTTGATCTTCTTAGATTAATGATTAAATTTTGGGGATGATTTTAATTTGAGAATAGTTTCATGTTGACAAGTTTATTTTGTTTCATTATAATTTGTATTGATGCAACCAGACGTGTTAGCTAAAAACCAAGAGAATATGGTATGTAAGTTGCAAAGGTCCATTTATGGACTTAAGCAGGCATCCTGATCATGGAACATCAGCTTTGAGGAGGCAATCAAACATTTCAGTTTTGAGCAAAACCTTGATGAGCCATATGTACAAGAAGTGTCAAGATAAGATAGTAACATTATTGATGTTGTATGTTGATGATATCATGCTGATTGGAAACAATGTGGAGACATTATCAACAGTAAAGATCTAATTCCTAATTAGTTTAATATGAAGGACTTGGGAGAGACAAGCTATATCCTAGGGATCAAGCTCTTCCGAAATTGTAGAAATAGGATGATAGGCTTATCCCAAGCTGCATACATAGATATGGTCTTAGCAAGGTTTAGCATGCTAGACTCTAAGAAATGGTTATTTCCCTTTATGTGGAGTTCCTCTTACCAAGGAGCAGTGTTCTAAGACACCTCAAAAGGATGAGCATATGAGAGTTGTTCCTTATGCTTCACCTGTAAGAAGCATCATGTTTGCCATGTTTTGTACTAGACCAGACATATGTTTGTAGTTTGCATGGTCAAAAGATATCAGCCAAACTCTTGACCACCACATTAGGTAGCAGTGAAGCATATACTCAATTATCTTCGGAGAACAAGAGATTATATGCTTGTCTACCAATGTAAGGATTTGATAGCAACTAGTTACATAGATTTCTACTTTCAGTCAGATCGTGATTCCCGGAAGTTTACCTCAGGGTATGCCTTTACCCTAGGTGGAGGAGCCATTACTTGGAAAAGCGTTAAATAGTCCTGTATTACTAACTCCACTATGGAAGTTGAATATGTTGCGGCTTGTAAGGCAGCAAAGGAAGCAATATGGCTCAAGAAGTTTCTAGTAGATCTTGGTGTTATGAGGATAGAGCAGTCTACTATTACGTTGTTTTGAGACAATAGTGGAGCAGTTGCACAGTCGAAAGAACCAATGAACCATAGGAGAGGGAAAGACATCAAGCACAAGTATCATCTAATTAGAGAGATAGTATCTCGAGGAGATGTAACACTAGCAAAGATTCCATCGGCTGAGAATTTGGTTGACTTGTTCATTAAGACCTTGTCATAGAAGATTTTCAAATCTCACTTACAAGGAATGTGAGTCAAGTGTATGCCTAAATAGAATTAATGACAAGTGGCAGTTTGTTGGGGATTATTCCCTAAATCCCAAAGATAATGTTGACATTAAAAGTTTGTAATGAATATAATTTGTTATTCACCAATTACATTATTTGACCATATGACATAATCTTTTACATGCTTATTATGATTATGTATATTGTCCATGTGAAAGGTCCTTCTATGGTGTGAGTAATGGGGTTATCACACAAGGTCTGAGTCCATAAACCTTATAATCTTAAATCTTTAATTGTTCTCAGTCAGTAATAGAATTGGGCATTCCACTTGAGGAGACTGTTACACATCAATCATGATGATTTATCTTGATCAAGCGAAGTTGGAGGCTTCGAGTTGATGTGTAGGTGTACTGCACTAAACGAACTATGGGAGTTGTTGTTTTTTTTTTTTTTTTTTTTTCTCAAAAATACTATCAATAGACAATAGGAATGGCTGTAACTCCCGAGACGTTTTATGATATTGATTCTAAATCCTAAGAGGATTATGAACTCAGATGTCAAGTGAAGGTCACTTTGATCCATTTAGAGTGAGACCTTTACTGAGGTCAAAATTCTCGGTGCGTTGGGTGATCACATGTAGCATTGTATGAATGCTTTTCTCAAGAAAGAATCTAAGTCATTTTTTCAAATGATAAGAAATTTTTCCTTGAGATAGATTTTGATTGAATTATTTTCAATCCGTGGCTTGGGCATTTTGGTAAGGAATACCACAATGCTATGTACATAGTGATCAAGCTTTCACAAGTTCGAAAATAATAAATAAAATTGATTACTCAAGGATAAAGAGGTAGAGAATTAAAGTGACAGTGCCATTGACTTTAATTCAGCTAGGAAAAATTTCATGAAGGAATCAAATGTCAATATTAATAATGTCCAAAGGCTTAATTATATTAATAAAAAATAAATACTAGAATGCAATTACATTTTTTAGTGGAATTTACATTTTTTTTAGTGGAATTAAATGAAATTAAATAGGAGCCTGGTGACAGTTATAGAGATAACTGAGTCACAGGCCTATTTAAGCTAGTTTTATTTTTTGCTTTGGGTCCTCACAAAGCTAATGTAAATTAACTGTTAGGAAATATTCCCACAACCACCAAGGAATGGGCTTATCGAATCTATATAAGCCCATGAAGACACATGCTTGTAAAGGTAATAAGCAAAAGCCCATCAAAACGCAGTCACTAACGGTGTTCACCAAGGGTACCTCGGGATTGTCAAATTTCTAGAATATTGGGAGAAATATGCGCATCAAGTTATCCAGGAGACAGGTATTCAATAAGAAGATCTCAACTGATATGATATCATATCCCTATATATATGGAGGAAGTTTCGAGATGAATCACTCTCGAAATTACCAGAACATCTCGGGACGCTCTAAATTCTGATATTAGCTTTGATCCCAAAAATCTTGGAAGGAAATCTTGGAATTAGTGAATCAGCTCCCACCCGGTCCAGAATGACAGTTAAAGCCTCGCCTATAAATAGGTGAAGACTATCAGGTATCAAACAGACGAATTTTTGTACTTTACAGCTGATAGAAATTGCTTTCTAGAAACTAACTTAAGCATCGGAGCGTGATCGAGCTGGCACCTCCGGCAACCTCGTTTGTTTACATTTTGTGTTTTGTAGCAATCGAAGGTCTTTATTAAGGCTTACGTCACCATACCAGAAACTATACCTACAAACCAGATACATGCTTTTATTTGGACTTGAAGAATTTAATTCATAAGACAGACAAGGAAATGAGCATTGACCCATTGACCCAGGGATAAAAACTAAGCCCAAGCATTGGGCTAAGAGGAATTGGACTAGAGTAAAAGCTCTAGTCCTAAGTGCGTGAGGATAATTTTTCTCCCTATGGTTGTTTGGCATAAGGGGTTAATTCTCCTTGTGGTCGAATTCTAGTAGTACTAGGATTTTGTTTTTTCCTACGCCTACTGCTACTCCATGTCCCACATGGATTAAAACTATACTCCTAGTCCCACATGGGTTGGAATTGTTTTTTTCTCAGTATGCTAAGCCTATAAATAGATAGCTTTGTGGCTCTCACAATTTACCAATTCACTCTAGTTTTTTATTGTTTACTAAAAACTTAATATTCTTCAATTATTCTCAAGAATAAGAAAAAAATATTGTGTGGAGCAAGTTAAGAGCCCACACACTCATTTATATTTAGTAACTGGTAAGAAGATGTGAACGTGTCCAAATCCCTGAGGCTACACATAATTTTCATTGGAGAAGGAAGAAGAAAAGATTTTGCCCAAAAACCAATGAGAGGCCGAAACACCAAGTGTTTTTCTGCTTTGGCATATTATTTTAAAATATCATAGTTCTTCACTTATTCTTCTTAAAGTTCAATCTTGTTTTGTGAATTTTTATTTTTCACTGCGCATTCATGTTTTTGCAATCATATTCCCAACAAGAATTTGGGATGAAAGGAAGATCTCTCAGTTGTTTGGTAAAAACTTAGTTGAAAAGATTCTTAAAACTCATATTTTTCAGAGTTCTATTTAAGACAAAAAGAAATTTGGGTGTCGGATAACAAAAGGACTTTTGCTGTTAAATTAGCTTATAACGTTCTAGTCCAGGATGACTCCCCCTCTAATGACCCACTTGACTCTTAAGCTTGGGAGAACCTGTGGAAGGTGATAAGCACTGAATGTTGCACATTCGAGTCCCTTAACTCGCATTTGTTAACCCCTTGGCTTCTCTGTAGTATAACGTTTTGTGTTGTTTTTGAGTTTTAAGCATTTTCAGGTTTCAAAGGAAAAAGATAAATGAAGTGATCAATTTTGAGCTTAAAATGGGGCAACAAGTTTTTTGCCAAGGCAATATGCTCAAGCGCACAACCAGAGTGGCTCGAGTGCACATGTGCTCGAGGGCACAGCCAGATGATCGAGCACAGGAATCAAAAGAGAGAGTTTTGAGTTTTCCATAGTTTTTTTAGCTTCTCTCAGCAGGAAGTCGTGGACAACAACTCTTGGATGGATTTCTCTTCAACCAAAGTGAATTCCAGCACCTCCATGAGTAGCTAATCTCTTCATAGGGTTTTGATGTAACCCTTTCCAGGTATCAATGGCTTAAATTGTGATTTCTCTTTGGGATTCTCTGCATATTGCATGATGGTTGTATATCCTAAAGGATTGCAACTTTTGTAATTGGTTTTAATGATTATATGCAATCTTGATGAAATACTTATATTGTCTTAGAAAGCTTTTTATCTTGATTGTACTCAAATTATTTTCATTATCTGTGATTATGCGAATAATGGTTATGCAACGGCTTTCTTTGACATACAATCATGAGAATTGGATAGTCCATGCCTAAGGAAGACAAATCGTACTGCACCATAATTTAGTGTAATGTAGGTAGACGATTTGTGCTAACCAAATATGAGTTATTCTTAATCCTTGATTGTTTGTAACTAAGTTTAGAAATTTGATAATCTATGCTTAGGTAGACAATCCGTGCTAATCAAAGGTGGGTTATACTTATTTTTCGATGATGGTATTTTCTTGACAACATTGTTGTGTGCTTGACAAGCACACATGTAATATCATGCATAGAATGAGTTTCCCTTAATTGATACGATAGCCATCGTTACGAGGTTAGTGGTGAAATCAATTCCATATCATCTATTCTCATTCAGTTGCATTTCAATTTATAATTTAGCACTTAGTTTCAAAACAAAAATTACAAATCATTTTTCTGGAGAATTAAGTAAGTAAATTTTGTTAAGACTTGATAATGCAACCAACACAATCTTTGAGATTCGATACCCTCAATATAGACCTATCTTACATTGATTCGTACTATTGTAAGTAGTAATTATTATTGACGTTACAATACGACCACATTAGAAGGGTAAGATTCATGACAAATTGAAGCTCCTTATATGGAATATAGTATGGAAGGTTCTCCCTGTTAAAGCCAAGTTAGAGGAGTTTCTACAACTCCAAGAAGATGACTTGCTATGCCCCCTTTGCCATTTAGAGATAGAAACTGTGGAACATTTTTTCTTGAATTGTCACTACTCCACTCTTTATCTTTTTGTTGCCTTTAATATTAAAGAACGGATAAGAATTATCTTATACCGTAATAATTTACTTAATCTTAATCTTCTTAATCATAAGGATTCTCATTCCTTTTTGTTGTTCCGCTGCTATTGCCATGGATCTCGTTTGGCTTCAGGTAAATAGTGCAACTCATGGAGAGATTCATTCCCCTCTACTCTCGAAACAAACTAATAGACTTCATAAGAGTCTCATGGCCTGGAACGAACTCAGCCCCAAGGAAGTGCACAAGGAATGAGAATTGGGTGCCACAAACTAAGACACTTAATCGGAAGGGAAAAGAAAAGAAAAGGAAAATATAATGATAAAATCATACAATAGTGCAAAACTCCATGTCAAATAATGTATAGTTAAAGGAGGGATGGGCCCTGCCTGAAACTATATATCTGTTAACAATTTAGCATCATGACTCATAAATGTTGTTGCTACCGATCGTGGAACCTCCCCAGTGCTTCGCCAACTCGGATTCTATCTCCACGTTTGATGCAAAACCTGAACTCCAATGAGGAATCTCCATCTTCAACTGAGTTTGATATGGGGGCCTGGAAGACAAGCACCACTGTTGATCCCATGTTGAAAGCAGCTACCTGAAAGGACGAATATAATAATGTATCCCAATATCCACAACTGATTTTAATCTCTTAAAAGGAAAGGTTCAAGAATGCATCCACATCCTATGATCAATGTTGTATACTTTTTGGAATTCCATATTGAGGCAATGGTCAAAAGAAATTCCAGTAAATCAGAAAAATAATTGAAAATTAAGGTTTTGATGCCGCGCAGAACTAAAATTGTTTTGAGAGCGTACGATAGTAGCAGAAGTTAAAAGTTGAAGACTGAAAAGAAAAACTTAGGAACAAAAAGACCATAGTCGCCCTAAAGAAACAAACAGATAATAACTCTGAAGACTGAAATATTATTGATACTAAAAAACAGAATTGTTCCATTAAGTGTACATCCCTTATATAGACTAAAGATACACTCCTAATTTAACAAGGAAAAAGGAAAAAAACTAAACAAATCCTAATTGAAAAAGGAAAACTAAAACACATGCATAATTAGAAAAAGAAAACCTAACCCTAATGGAAAAGAAAAAAACGCAATCCTTAATGAAAATGAAAACTAAAACACATGCATAAAAAAAATAAACCAACACTAATGTTAGTCATTTCCTGCATCAGTTTCTTTGACCAAGAAAGGATAAGGTTCAGAAAAGAATAAAACAGAAGGTAGCCTCCAGCTTCATCTATGGCTGTCTACTCATCAAATAATACCCACTTTAGTTCAAAACGGATTTTTTTTTTTTATTTTTAGTTTGTCCTCTTTAAAGCAAAATTTACCAAGCATCAAATTTCAGAAAGAATCAGTACATCTCTAACCTCGTCCCCTTTCTTGAGCATCACACCAACACCTTCAGGTTCATAAATCCGTTCTTCCGGAGGCTCCGAGTGCAGTAACTTCTTTCTTGGTCGATTTGTCTGAAGTTCTGGTTCAATGAAAAGCTGGCATATGCAAGTTCACACAAACGTCAAATCAGAGGGAATAGATGAAAGTAGTTACTTTGCTACTTCACTTCAAATAAATCATGATCTTTGTTCAACAAAGATGGGCATATCAGCCATCTTGTCTCAGTGTCAAATTTCACCTACGCAGAAAGTAATCTCATCAACAATCCCATCTCATTTTCCTTAAAGGTACATTGAATGTAAATGCCCATAATTGAGCACTTTCTTGGGCTAAAAGCCTAAAATACCATGCACTACTGGCCATTGGAATGAGTTACTTGGCGGTCCGCACATTGCTAAGGTTGTTGCTTGTAGGATTAAATTCCTAGCAGTTTCTCGTTACTGATTGGTAACCCCCACTACTGTAGAAAAGGCCTTCTAATGTATTCACGTTCTAGGAGGAAAGGGAGGAGAGGGAAAGAGGGGAGGGGGGGAAGTAGATATTGTATCAACTCATCTGCAAAGAGCCACTTACCTCAATTGACCCGATATTTGTCGCACCAATTGCAGCAATTGCCATAAACCCTTCTTGCCATAGACCTTCAAGCACAACCTGGTGACATAAGAATTACAGAGAATCTCTGAAATGCACAGAGAAGAGTAAACAATAGTTCAGCCAAACATTTACAAATTAAAATTTTAATTGCCATTGAAGAATAACACAACTTCTAAACATTCATGAATAATTGGAGGCAGATGGTTGATGGCAATGACAGATGCAAAAAGAATTTTGGCAGGAACCAGCAAATACAGTAGCAATATTAAGTTACATCTACCTGAATCAGTATATCAACAGTTGATGGTCCAACTGTTCCAAATGGGGGGGAAAGGACAATATGATGGCACATATTGAGGAGAGACTTTTTGGCATCATCTGTTGAAGATGGAAACTATTCTCTCCCTGATTTCTGTCCTTGATTTTATTACGAGCTTATTTACTCAATTATTCTGAGTGTAATCTCCTAATACTTGTTTTCCATATTAAGCTTTGTATTCTCTTCTATTTAATACTTGTAATCGTATGTGAAAGATCACCATCGAATAATACTATTCTCTCTTCATCTCCTCCTTTGTTCTTCTTTTCAACTTGGTATCAGAGTGATCTGGGTTCCTTCCTTTTCCTGGATCGTGTTTTGTCTTGCCACTAATAGTGGGACTGGTGCACCGCGTCTATATGGTGGTACGACTGGATGTTCATTGGCTTCATCTAGGTTCATCTGCTTGGGCCTGACCCACCGGTGAACAGCAGAGATTTGAGGTCACCGGTGCTTGTTTCCTTGATGACTCGATCGTGAATGGTTTTTTTCTTTTTCTTTTTCTTTTTTTTATAGGTATGAGATCAATTTTATAGAAAAAGCGTAAGGCGCCCCTTAGTACACTGGCAGTATACAGGGAAAATACCTATCAAGAAATAGAAAAGCAAGTGAGAAAGTCAAAAAAAAAATATACAAAGGATGGACATAAGCCGAAGTCCAACAATACAAAGAGTGATAGAGCAAAGAAAGGATCTCATCCGAGGATCTTTCCAAGTCTTCAAAACTCCTATTATTTCTTTCCCACCATAAGCACCAAAAGATACAAATAGGCGCCATTTTCCAAACAGCAGCACTCCTTGAAATTTTACTTATTCAATGGCTTTTGGGAGTATTCCTCAAGATTTGAGGATCATTGGTATCCTCCGGTGGCGGACGTTGACTCTCCGGTAGAGGTGCGGTGAGGCTGTGTCTAGAAGAAAAACGACACGTCATTTTTATTGATGATGAAAAACGACATGTTGTTCAAATTCTCTCTATGTGCTGTCATTCAGTTCTTGCAAAAACGACTGGTCATTCAGTTCTTCACCAACAACTAATCCTAAACTGCAGGTCATTTTGTAAAAAAAAAAAAAAAGACCTGCAGATGCTGATTGCAGATTGATCAATATTTTTTGATGGTTGAATTTGAGTATTATGGTTGAGTTTAAGTATCTCCTTTTATTACTTGAGCCCAAGTGTTGTGTATTGGAGCTATTTGGTAGGATGTTTGAACTCAAGATGTTAGAAACAAGTCAGACTTCAGAAACTCACAAAAAGGGGATAGAGAGTTAGGTGACCTCCCATAGTGAGAATCCAACTCTCCACACACGAGGCTCAAGATGTCGGGAGACTTGTTGGAGATTTCGTGGCCATCCTGCAAGAGGTTGAGGGGGTCGTTCAGGAGATGGACCTAGGCCTCAAGGCCAATCATACTTATATGGAAGAAAAGAATTTTTCCATTCCTACTTCTGCTGATGCGAGTATTCTAAGCATGCAAGAGGTAGCTACATTTCGTTGACTTATGTCCCGATTGGAAACATCTGTTGGTGTTTTCAGCAAGGAAGATGTAGACTATAAGAAGTCTGAATATTAGGTTAATGATTTGTATTCTCCCTTGCTCATCTAAGTGAGCTTGTAATGATAATATAGAGATTACAACTTATCAAAAAAAAAAAAATGATAATATAGAGATTACATGATGAGGTTGTTTACAAGTTAACTCTAACTCTTAACTCTAAAACACATCTAGCTAGGACTCTGTTTATTGATACATGCACAACTATAACTCTTCTTCTTATACTTATCTTCTCATGCCTTATCACTTGGATTCTTATCATGAGGTTCACTTGGACTCTTGTTCTTGGCTTGATCATTACAAAGTGGATGAGAACTAGGAGTCATATGTACATTAATGCCCTCCCGCAAGTTCAGCGGGGGAGAACGGACGTTGAGCTTGAAATATAAGAGATGAAATCTTTTTGAGACTCTCGACTTGGTAAGCACATCTGCCAGTTGATCTGAGCTTGGAATGAAAAGAATTTCCAATGATTTGTCAGCAACTAGTTCCCGAACGAAGTGAAAATCAATTTCCACATGCTTGGTACGTGCATGGAAAATGGGATTTATTGACAGATATGTGGCACCAATGTTATCACACCAAAGCTTTGGTGGAGAAGACAGTTTAATTCCAAGGTCCCGCAGGAGAGATTGGATCCAAAGTAATTCAGTTGCAGTGTTGGTAACAGATTTGTACTCTAATAATGTGAGACTGTGGGTTGTTTTCTAAAACTCCAGGAAATGAGGTTTGAGCCAAGGAAGACACAATAGGCTCATGTAGAGTGTCATCCATCAGGACAGCCTGCCCAATCTGCATCGGAGAAGGCTTGGAAGGAGGTTGAAGGAGTTGTATGAAGTAGCAACCCGTGAGAGACTGTGTGCTTGAGGTACCATAGGATCCTCTTGACAGTTTGCCAAAGGACTTTAGTTGGTCTGTGCATGAATGGGCAAACTCGGTTTACAGCAAAAGCCAAATCTGGGCGAATGAGGGACAAGTATTAGAGTGAGCCAACTGTGCTGCGGTATAGAGATGGGTCTTCCATAGGGTCACCCATGAAAGCAGACAAAACTGAAGATGAGGACATGGGAGATGTGATTGGCTTTGCCTCCACCATGTTGGTTTTGTGTAGCAAGTCACAAATATAGGTTTGTTGGGAGAACAAGAGACCAGACTTCACAGGTAGTACTTCAACCCCAAGGAAGTAGTGGAGATTTCTCAAGTTTTTAACCGCAAAATCAACACACAGAAGCTGTTACAGTTCATCAATTGCAGTAGGAACAGAAGAAGCAATAATAATATCATTGACGTAGATGAGCAAATACATAGTCACAAATGCTGTGTGATAGATGAACAAAGGCGAGTTAGCTTTGGAGCCAGTAAAAGCAAGCTTGGGTAGTTGTCCACTGAGACAAGAGAACCAAGCACAGGGGGCCTGTTTTAGCCCATATAATGCCTTGTGCAATTTGCAAATGTGGTGAGGATGGGTTGGATGAACAATGCCCGATGGTTGAGCCATATATACATCTTCAGACAAGATACCATGAAGAAACGTATTCTAAATGTCAATTTGCTTGAGTGACCAACCTGCAAAGTATGCAATGGACAATACAATGCGTTTAGTAGTAGGTTTTAGGGCATTCACAGTGGATGGCGTAAATTTTTATCTAAAATAGCTAACAAAAACGCATTTCTGCTAGTTTAGCTAACCACTTTTAAAACTACCCTCCAACCGATTATCTAAATTTCTATCTATTTGATCAAAATAATCATTTTTAGTAATTTTTTTGTTAAAACCTTGTATCCACTCATCTCCACAAACAGAACCAGAACAAATAGCATCCTTCTTCTTCAACTAAAATTAAACAAAACCAAAACAACAACCTTCTTCTTGAACGAATACTAGAACAAATATCCCACAATTTCTATTCTTGAAGCTCAGACGAAAAACATAAATGAAAATCAAAGAAAGATGACCCAACCCAATATCAAAGAAAGATGACGAACCAGAAAGGTAAATCAATTAAATGGGTAACTAAAACTAACCCCAAGGAAGATGCGCAACATATCAAAGAAAGAAGTTGAAATAATTAAATGGGTAACTAAAACCAAAAATTAAAATCAATTAAATAGCTTCTCAGGCACTAACTCTGGTGCGAAATCGTAAATTAGACGAAATCATGGAGCTAAAGCAAACAAGGTTGACAGTTCAAGAGTAGCTTAGGAAAAGAGATGATGAATTACTTCATCTCAAAGATCTGCTTAGCAAATCCATGAGACAAAGAGATGAAGCACAAGAGAAATGTCAAAGGTTCCTCCTTGAGAAGCTCCTACTTCAATAACAAGAGCAAGAGACAGGTCCTCTTTTAGGAATTTTCAGCATTGAAGATGAACCCAAAAGAGGAATTGACTCCAACAATGGCTTGCTGGGAGAGAGAGACAGAGACTGCAGTGATTGTTGTGAGAGAGGGAGAGATTGGTGCGTTGAAGAGACTCGTTGAAAAGAAAGAGAAAAGAAAATTAAATGATGCTGGGAGAGAGAAAGACCAGTGCGTTAAACGAGAAAAGGAATAAAATAAAATAAAATAATGATACATTCATGTATAGTGTCACACCTCATCTGGCATGACACTATACATGAACGAGTTTTACATTTTGGTTTACAGAATCTGATGGAGGCGTTTTTTCAGTCTTTTTATTACTTATTCTAACCAAAAGTTAAAGATAGCGAATCCACTGGGACTGTTCTTACAACAAGACTATAAGTCTCACCATAGTCTAGGCTAGCGTGTTGATGAAATCCCTTAGCAACAAGGTGTGCTTTGTGGCGTTCGACAGAGCCACCAGCCTTTCTCTTGAGTTTAAACACCCATTTGCAGCCCACAACATTCTTGGCCATCATTGGAGGAACAAGAGACCATGTGCGATTCTTGAGTAATGCATTGAACTTAACTTGCATCGCCTTGTGCCACTCACTGATCTTGACGGCATTAGAGAAGCAAGTAGGTTCTATAAGTGCATATTCGGACAGTAAAGCCCGAGGTAAAGGATAACTGATAGTTCCATCTATGAATTGCCATAGCTTTCAAATGTTATTTTGAGATCTTGTTCGCATAGGAGGTAGTGTAGGAGGAGCCGAGTCCAGAGGTTGGATGGGAGAGACATGTGGCTCGAGGTGAAGGAGAAGTAGAAGGTGAGTGAGAGATGATGGAAGTATCAGGTAAAGATGGGAGGATAACCCGAGAGGTTTGGAGAAGCTATTGGAAGAGAGAATGAGCTATAAGGGGTTGGGTGTGGGGCAAACGAAACAAATGGTAATGTTTTTGTAAAGAAGGGAAACACAATTTCATGAAAGACCACATCACGAGAGATATACATTCGGCCTGACTCGAGATGATAACATTTGTAGCCTTTGTGATGCAAGCTATAGCCTAAGAAGACACATTGTTTGGAGCGTAAGGAAAACTTATGTGAATTATAGGGTTTGAGTTAAGGAAAGCAAGCACATTCAAAATTCTTAAGGAATTTATAGTCAGGGGAATGGGAGAAGCACTTCTCAAATGGAGAAAAAAATTTCAACAAGGGAGTGGGTAACCGATTGATTAAATAGCATGAAGTGAAACAAGCTTCATCCCAAAAGGTTTTGGGAAGATAGCTATCAGCAAGTAGAGCTAAGGACGTGTCAATGAGATGTCGATGTTTCCTTTCAAAGCACCCTTGTTGTTGATGCGTGTGGGGGCAGGAAACACGATAAACAATTCCAATGGATAGAAAGTATTTACTGAGGTTGCGAAACTCTCCACCCTAGTCAGTTTGTACACTTTTAATTTTTGAGTTGAGTAAGCGTTCAATCATGGTTTGAAATTTGATCAAGACGGACATAACATCATATTTCAATTGAATGGGAAACACCCAAGTAAACCGACTAAAGGCGTCAATAAAAGAAACATAGTAGCGATTTCCATTTATAGAAAGAGTTGGGGAAGGACCCCAAATATCTTTTTTGATAAGTGCAATTTTATTAAAAAACCAGCATAAGGCGCCCCTAGAACACACGAAGTATACAAGAGGCAACAGCCTCACCACTGACCCACAAGGAAAAACCCACAAAACAACCCAACCCTAAGCCCCTAGAACTCTCAATCCTCAAACTTATCCCACCGCCTATGTTCCTCATGAAGAGCAGAGAGGAAAGCAACAATTTTATCCTCTTGTCCCTTAGTTCTGAGCCCAATTTCAAAGCAAACCAAAGACCACTCCATAGGGGAGATAGGACGAGCTCGACTAGAACCACCCCCGCCTGAGAAAACACGATCTGCCTGAGGAAGAGAGGATGAGATCAACTCTAGAAACCCTCGCCTGAGAAAGCCCACATCTTCGTGATCTCCTTGACCCACCGCCAACTTCGACTTCCTCCCTTTACGCTTGTATTGAATCATAGGCTTGGATGTGGGTTCTGTCAAGCAAGAGAATGGAAAAGCCCTCCTTTCCGGCGATCCCATCTCAAGCTAAACTCTAAGACCCAAGGCAGACCCGACAAAACCCATTGTAGAACCCTCAGAGCCCATCGCAAAACAAGGAACAATAACCGGAGCCGGAGAAACATGTAGAGTTGCCGAAGGCATCACATTCTAAACCAGCAAGGGAGGATATGAAACTGCTTAGAGGCTGTAACCCGGCTTGGAGCCACCTGCGAGCTGCATGACCCACCCCCATAAGAAGCCAGAACTGGAACCGCTCCAGGAACTGACGGCAACGATTGCTCCGGCCAAAGAGAACACCCAAGAGAAACCGATTTTGCCGGACCTGCACCCTCTATGGTATCCAACGAAGCAGCCTCCAAGCCTCCAGCAGGAGGCTGACCCATAACAGAAGAAGACTCTGGCATCATCTCCACCAGGAGTCTCGACGGACGGGAGACTTTAGGTTTTGACATAAGACCGGCCAAGCGAAAACCTGAACATTTTCGATCCAGGCCAGACCCTGCAAACCGGCCTAGAATTTTCCTTATTGCCCGACCCAAGGCCAAGTCAAAACCGATGCCCAACTTGCTCCACGTGTGCACGTTTGAAATTTCGAATTTTGAATTCAAACGTGGTATAAGCTTCTTACCCAGTGGACGAAAGTTCCGGTCTTTGTCCAATAGATCAAGCTGAGGAGACTCTAAAGTGAAGCAATCCACCGACGATCTCGTGTCTGCCTCTGCATGCCTCACCATCGGAAGAATATCAAGAGAAACCGGCTCCACCGACGAAGCCCTTAACCTAAAACGTCAACCTCGACGGTGGGTGACACCTTCACCGGGTTGATCGATCCGACCTCACCATCTCTGCATAAGAAGGCCCCGTCCACTTTGGAGTCGTACCCAAACTTGCACCCCGAATTACTGTCGCAACCAAGGACTCCCTCCCACAGCCCATCGAATCAGAGAGAAAGGCAGAAATCTTCCTCAACTCGCTGGAAAACTTGCGCCAACCCCATCCTCCACGACCCTCAGGGATCAAAATGATCCCTCTCCGACCACCCAGCCCAAACACTGCCGCCTCTAAGAACCGGCCATCTTTGTTGCCACCTCTACGGGCAATCAAGATCTTCGACCGCCCAACCCAAACATCTGAAAAAATTAACTCAAAGGATTACAAATAATGGAATTATAAACTGAAAAATGGCAGTTGATGGCCCTTAGCCTGGGGGCAGGCAGTGCAGGGAGTGGTTGCCTTATGAGTGGAGACTGGTAGATGAAATTTAAATAAAACGTGGTTGACAATCCGAAAGGCTGGATGTCCCAAGCGTTTGTGCCAACAATGGGCGGTAGTCCTCTCACCAACGAGTGCTTGAGTTATTGATGAAGAAACAGGCGAACGAGAGAGTTGATAGAGCCATGCTTAAGCGGGCCTTGATGGATTGGAGTCCCGGTCTTGCAGTCCTTGATAACAAAATGAGAGGAATAAAATTCAAAGATAACTGAATTATCAAGAGCAAATTGACGTACTGAAAGAAGGTTTCTGCAGATTAAGGGAACATGAAGCAATTGTTTGAGCAGAAATTTGTGTTGAGAAAGGGAAAGGGATGCAGAGCCAATGTGATTAATGGGGCTAGTGTATTCCTCGGAAGACACGTTGAGATTCTGGAGCTCATTTGTGATGTGATGAGTGGCACTAGTATCAAAATACCAGTTTTCCTCAAAGGGCAGTAATGGAAACGAATAAAAAGCCTGAGGGTGGGTATGAGATGCAGACGTTGATGCTGGATCAGGTCGTTGGTTGCACCTAGGGGCAGTGTGACCGATCTTTCCACAAGCTGAAAGATAGGCTGAGAAGATGAGGCTGAATCTTGTGAGAAGTAGGAGCCACGACCACGGCTGCTGGAGGAAGAACCGCGGCCACGATAGGTGCTGCGTCTATTGAAGGAAGAACCACGGCCTCGATAGCCCCGTCCACGAGGCAGGGGAGCCCAAGCAGAAAAATGAGCTAATGGTTGTGATTGCTCATTGGTTGAGAGATGATGTTCAATACGCATCTCATGGGCAAGAAGGTGTCCATACAATTCATCTATGGATAATGGATCCAAACGAGTGGTTACGGAAGTAACAAAACGATCATACTCTGATTCGAGGCCAGCAAGGAGGTATGAAATGCTTTCAAAATCGTTCAATTGCTGTCCGACAGCAGCCAAGTTATCACTCATGGCCTTGATAGTCTGAAAATATTTAGTGATGGAGGAGTTACCTTTCTTGAACGTGGCAAGTTGGTAATGAATCTGCATTACACGAGATCTTGCTTGGAAGGCAAACATGGTTACCAATGTTGTCCAAAGATCACGGGCAGTAGCACATCCTACGACATGAACGATGAGGAGCTTTGTGAGCGTGGATATCAGCACGCTGAGGATCATATGCTGAGGATCATATGATCCCGTTGACACCAAGAAAGAAATTCTGGATTGGCCATAGTGACAGGAGCACCAGCATCGGTGCTAGTATTGGGGATGGTCTGGGTTGGAGGTCGAGAGATGCCATCTAGGAAACCATATGCTCTTGGCCTCTAATGTAAGCCAACATTTGAGTTCTCCAAGTCATGAAGTTCTCGTTAGAGAGCTTGATATTCAAGGAGTGGTTCATATTGGGGATGGTGAAGATCACAGAGGAAGGATTCATGGAGTGGGGTGGGGAGGCAGTGGAGGATGTTGTGGAACCAGATTGAGACATAGTGAGGGAGCCAAAAGAAAAAAAAGACGTTAGTCTATAGTGGGCTCTGCCGCTCTGATACGATATAAGAACTCTGAATATTAGGTTAATGATCAATATTCTCCCTTGCTCATCTAAGTGAGCTTGTATGTATATATATATATATATATATATAGATTACATGATGAGGTTATTTACAAGTTAACTCTAACTCTGATACACATCTAGTTAGGACTCTATTTATTGATAAATGTACAACCATAATTCTTCTTCTTATACTTATCTTCCCATGCCTTATCACTTGGATTCTTATCATGAGATTCACTTGGACTCTTATTCTTGACTTGATCATTACGAAGTGGATGAGAACTAGGAGTCATATGTGCGTTAATATAGACACACTTAATCGGCTTATGTCTCGAATGGAAACATTTGTTACTGCATCCTCAGTGAATTGACCACCACTCTCTAAATGCATCTACTACATCTGATGATTCTTGGATCATTGACTCCAGGGCCTCCTATCACATGACTAGTATATCTTCCTTACACTCTTCTTATAATCTTTGTTCAAGCAGGGAAAAGGTTAGAATTGCCAATGGCTCCCTATCATTAGTGTCTGGTAAAGGCTCCATTTTTGTCTCATCTTCTATGTCATTGTCATCTGTTCTTCATATACCTAATTTTGCAGCCAATTTATTGTCCATTGCTTGTATTACCCGTAAGTTAAATTGTGGAGTAATATTCTATTCTGATTATTGCTTTTTCCAGGACCTAGTTACGGGGAGGATAATCAGCAGTAGTAGCTTGAGAGATGGTCTGTACAATCTAGATGCTCATCCACACAAGCTTATCACTTTGTTCGGATAGATGATTCTGCAGCAAGAATTTGGCTTTAGCGTCAGCGGTTAGGGCATCCTCCTTTTCTTTTATTGCAACAAATGTTTCCTTCCTTATTTTTGCATAATCATGTTTCTAAGTTTCAATTTGAAACTTGTAAACTTGCCAAACATCATCGAGTGTCATTCTCCCCTAGTATAACAAAAAGCAATGCGCATTTTGTTCTGGTTCACATTGATGTTTGGGGTCCTTCACGAGTGGTCTCTTTATTTGGTAAGCAGTTGTTTGTCTCTTTTATTGATGATTTTTCTCGAACCACGCGGGTCTATTTGTTAAAAGATAAAAGTGAGGTGTCCTCTATTTTTCAGATATTTCACCACATGATTCAAACCCAATTTAATGCATCTATCAAAGTTGTCCGTTCCGATAATGGGGGCGATTATATGTCTAGTAGTTTAAGTACTTTTTTTTGTGACCATGGTATTATCCATCAAACCACTTGTGTTGATACTCCCCAACAGAATGGCATTGATGAGCAGAAAAAATCGACATTTGCTTAAGGTAACTTGATCTTTAATGCTTGATATGCATGTTCCTAAATCTTATTGGGGTGATGCACTACTCACTGCTACATATCTCATCAATAGGATGCCCTTACGTGTCTTAGATTTCAAAACACCTCTGGAAGTATTGTCTCCACCTTTATCTACTTCCAAAGATTTCTCTCCATAGGTGTTTGGTTGTGTTCGTTTTCTTCACATTCATGGTCCGACTCAGGGTAAATTAGATCCCCAGGCTCTCAAATATATTTTCGTGGGTTATTTCCCTACTCAGAAGGGGTATAAATGTTATCATCCCCCCCACTCGGAAGCATTTTGTCTCAATGGATGTTACCTTCTTTGAGTCACAACTATATTTTCCATCTGCCCAAACTCCTCTTCAAGGGGAGAGTCCGAGTGAAGAGAAGCTTATGGGTAGCCCTTTACCTATCCCTGCCCCTACTTATGAGTTGTATGAGCCACCATTACCAGTGGCAGAGCTCAGAGTTTACTCCAGACGCTAAAAAAGTAAGACTATTTTTTATGCTGCTTGCCTAACATTTGACCCTGACTCAAGTAATAGTAACCCTACCTCTGATTTAAATTCAATACATGTTGATAATATGAATATGCCTATTGCTCAACGCAAAGGGGTCAAATCTTACACTCAATACCCTTTATCTAACTTTGTATCCTATAATCACCTTTCACATTCATTGTCTTTTGCGTTTATCCCTCAAAATGTACAGGAGGCAATCAGTGATCCAAAGTGGAGGGAAGCAATGCATGAAGAGATGAGAGAGCTCTACACAAAATTAACACATGGGAGCTAGTTAAGTTGCCTAGTGGAAAAAAGACAATTGGATGCAAATGGGTATTTAGATTGAAGCATAAAGCCGATGGGTCAGTGGAAAGATATAAAGCCAAATTAGTTGCTAAAGGCTTTACTCAGACATATGGGATAGACTACGAGGAGACCTTTGCTCTGGTAGCAAAGATGAATTCTATTCGAGTACTTCTTTCTTTGGCAGAGAATTTAGATTGGCCACTTCAGCAGCTTGATGTGAAAAATGCATTTTTTTCATGGAGATTTAGAGGAAGAGGTCTACATGGAACTTTCTCTTGGTCCCCAATTCCTCTCAACCAAAGGTAAAGTGTGTAAATTGAAGAAGGCCCTATATGGGCTGAAACAGTCTCCGAGGGCTTGGTTTGAGAGATTCTCCCAAGCTATGAAAAGATTTGGCTATACCCAAAGTCATGCAGATCATACACTATTCATCAAACATTCTATACAGGGAAAGTTAACTGCCTTAACTGTTTATGTAGGTGATATTGTGTTGACTGGTAATGATAATGAGGAAATATAGAAGTTGAAAAAAATATTTGGCTAGTGAATTTGAGATAAAAGACTTTGGGCAATTTGAAATATTCTCTGATTATTGAAGTAGCAAGATCGAGACATGGTATCTTCCTCTCCCAGCAGAAATATGTTCTTGACCTACTCAAAGAAACGGGGATGCTCGGATGTAAAGCCACTAATAATCCAGTGGAGGTGAATATTAAATTGGGAGAAACTAGTGAGAGTCTTCTAGTGGACATAGGCAGATATTAGCGATTGGTTGGCCGATTGATTTATCTATCTCACATTCACCCAGACATTGCATATGTTGTTAATGTAGTAAGTCAATTTATACATTATCCATGAGAGCTTCACATGGAAGCAATTTACCGAATCCTTTACTACTTAAAATCCTCACCAGGTAAGGGACTGTTGTTTTCTCAACATGATCATTTGAAAATAGAAGCCTATACAGGTGTAGATTGGGCTGGCTTGATTACAGATCGGTGGTCCACGTCAGGATATTGTACATTTATGGAAGGTAATTTGATTACATGGCATAGCAAGAAACAATCTGTGGTTGCTAGATCAGGCGCAGAAGCAGAATTCAGAGCCATGACTCATGGAGTGTGTGAAATATTATGGTTGAAGATACTCTTGAAAGAACTTGGGTTTGATTCCAAGGATCCTATGAGATTGCATTGTGACAATCAAGCTGCAATTAGTATTGATCACAATCCAGTTCAACATGATCGAACCAAGCACTTTATTAAAGAAAAACTCCGAAAAGGTATCATCTATACACCATATGTGAAGACAGGAGAACAACTTGCAGATATTTTGACAAATGGAGTATCTAGTATTGTTCTTCATTCAGCCTTATGCAAACTGTGCATGCAAGACATCTATGCTTAAGCTTGAGGGGGAGTGTCAAATGGAAACTATTCTCTCCCTGATTTCCCTCCTTGATTTTATTACAATCTTATTTACTCTTTTATTCAGATATTAAGCTTTGTATTCTCTTCTATTGGATCACATGTAATCGAATGAGAAAAATCACCATCGAATAGTACTATTTTCTCTTCATCTCCTCCTTTGTTCTTCTTTTCAACTTCATCATGTCCATTTTAGATATAATTTTAGGTCCCATCCCCCTTTTTGTAGATATTTAAATTATTGACAATAACTTTATGTGTACCCATCATCCATTATTGTACAAGGAAGAAAGCAATAATAACAAACAACAATTTTGAACTTTGGGGAATGTTCAATATAAAATGACAAATCAGATTTACCCTTTCGTTCCCAACATAAAGATTTTGGATTGTTCTTGTAGCACGCTCGTTTACAGGAAATAGGCAACCTGGAAAGAAAATTATCATAGTACACAATAACAATGGAAAGAAATCAGATTAGCCCTATATTAATAGAATAGGAACTAATTTGACTAAAAACATCAAGTGAAATATAGATCAATAATAAAATACTCTTAAGTATTCTGACTGTTGGCTGAGGTTGACTCTGAATCATGATGTGCAATTTGAATTATGATGTGCAAATAATTACAGACACAAGCAGTCAGTTTTCTACAGCATTTGCACATACTCACTAGATAACAATAATGCACAAAATGGTAATATTTATCCATGTTCATCCCATTGAAAGATCTTTGTTGGCAGGGAGCACTGCAGATAGAGGGGGATGAAGAGACTCATGACAATGGATCACTAAAAGACATGAATTACACTCTCTTAGAGACCAACTCACAGAGACTTAATTGTGATTTTTATCTCCAGAAGAGATTTTCTGAAGACAAGCACACCACCTCAGCGTTTTGCCCATGTTTTTTGCTTCATACTTCCATTTTTTTTTTTTGCTATTTTTTTAACACAATTGTGGTAGATTTCTCTTCTTACAAAATTAAAATAATAATAATAATAACTTCCAATATGAAATTATTGACAAACAAACAAATCAAAAAGGAAGCTGAGCAACCTAAAAATATTAGTTATAAAGAACATTTTAATTAACAGAATAGAGCCATATAACACAACTTAGAAACAACTACATAAAGAGAACCATCTTTCCATGTACTCTAATGTATAAGTTCCCTCAATTAAATAATTACCTGAAAAATGCCGGCGGACAAGGATGCTCCAATCAACTGGAGAGTGTATGCGATGATAGTCTCCGGGCTTCAAGTAAATTACACAGTAAAAAAGGCCTTTCATTGGACTGCAAGGTTTTAACAAATAAATTAACTTGCATATCATTTCATTTTGTGGCAGAAAATAAACATGGTTGCATATCGGCATAAAGACCAATATAAATCAATTATCAAAAGTAAAGACAAAATCATGAGCTAAGTAAACTTGATGGCAAAAACAGAGACTTCTGTACAAATATGCAGGCAATGCTGTGTTAGATCCCATTTTAAGCCAACCTTAATTTCTTAAACTGGGGAATGAGACGATTTCATGGAACCAAGTACCACTCACATTGAATTCATCATATATGACAGATTTAAAGTCTGGTAAGACAAATTGAATAAAGCTTGACATTTTCATTGCAAAGATTCAGAATGTGGACTCAATCCATAATTACTCGATGTCGTGAGATCCTAAATAAAACAAGCAATATCAAATTTACCATAAAATTTACATAAAAGTGAATGACATGCAGATTAAGGTTTGCCGCAACAGTATATTCTATTTGGAGAGAGAGAAATGCAAGAACCTACCATGACAAAACGCTACTTTTTGTGTTAAAGTTAGAATCAATACCCTCCAAGGCCTTGAATCATCATCTCAGGAAAACAGATGAGTTCAAGATCACGGGGGATTTCAGAGGAGGCATTTTGATAGAGTTATTGTACTTTTGTTTCCTTGGTATTGTGGTAAAGAAGATATTCCCTCAGGAGTGAGGTCAATTTTTCTGGGATACGCCCCCTATGATTTTGTACAGTTCTTCTATTTCAATATAAAACTTACCTTATCACACAAAAGAAATAAAATAAACAAATAAAGAATGACATGCATAAAGTGCCTTCAACCTTACGGGAAAAATACCTTTTTTTAATACCAAGAAAGTATCGAAGTGGAGACTGGAGCCTCTTGATGCTGCTCCGTATAATACCTTTTTTAAAAGGTAATTTGTTTGCATGGTAGGACGATCTAGTGTAGAACAGAGTACAAGGAAATGACTCCAACATCTAGTGAGTTAACATGGTTGCAACATTTCATTTAAGAAATTAGTTTTCCCGCTCCAACTCTTGTTTAGGTATTTTGTGATAATCAAGCCACCCTTTAGATAGTTTCTAATCTAGGTTTCCATGAAATGACTAAACATACTGAGATTGATTGTCATTTCATTCGAAATAAAATACCAAGTAGAGATATGTCTACACCATTTGTGAAGTCTAAAGATCAACTGGCAATATGGTTATAAAATCTTTGAATTGTAATAGATTGAAGGTTATTTGTTCCAAGATAGACTTATATGATATACATGCTCCAGCTTGTAGAGGGGTGTTAGATGTCACTATTGCAATAAGCTTAGTAGATGGGGATATATAAGTCTTCTTTGTGTGTGTGTAAGGAGTTGAATTATGTATGACAATCCTATTCTTAATCACTTCCTCCACATTTCTCTCTCCCCGTCTACAAAATGTGGCTCTATTAGACACATAAGTGATGCATTATAAGTGACATGTTCAAACAGTAATCTAGGAAAAAATCCAAAAGATAAATCAATCTATGCTTGTTAGTGATCAACCATGTACTTAAGATCATGAACATCCATATCTGTACAATGTTAATGATGGATAGCAAACAATTATTAGATGTGAATATCTTTTTTTTTTTTTTGATAAATTATTAGATGTGAATATCTTATTACCATGCTGACGTAGGATTCCAAGCTTTAGGAGACACCAATGAAAATCTCCACCATGACTTCTTGTTCTTCCTTTTAGAATTACTTTCCAGTTCACTACACTCTTCTTGCATGTCCTCTTCGACTATCATGGGAAGGAAAGAGCTTGTACCAAGAAGAGAAGAAACAGAATAGGAGAACCCTTTGACTTGCTCAATCATAGCCCCTGCTCCTTTCAACTCCCCAAATCTTAAAACGGTACCATCCACAGGACTAACCTATGATCAAATAGAACACAGTCATACAGGTTACGGTACAGTTAGCAACAATTTAGAGTTAAACAAATTGGACATAAGGATGTCCAAGAAGTCGGTTACCAGTTACCAGACATCGTGGATCACAGTCAATAGGCCTCGAGCCTTCTTTCAAGGTGCGGACAAAGAAGTGCCGCAAAGAAGCATATTCGTCCAGGGGCAGAGCTGCTTCTTCTAAATCTATAAAGCAAAGAAGATCATAATTCTAATGTCATCTTTAGCAATTAGTGCATAGATTCTACTAACTCTCTCAAAATAAGAAGGGGCTACATTAAACATTATTACCTTCAAGTTATGCTAATATTTCAATGATTCTCTGAAGTTTCAATTAGAGCAGTAAAGTTCTCAAAAGTTCCCTGATGTTCCAGTAATTTAGTCCATAACAATCTCTAGCCGAATTGGATGCGATTTCATCACTTATTTTCAATTGAGATAATTCACTAATTTCCCACACAAAATATACCAGTCACATTATCATTTCGGTAGACTTTCTCCAATATTTATCCCTTATGTGATAAAGAGACTTGACAAGTTGAGAGGAAGAAAAGAAGAGGGAGGCAATGGTAGGCAATGGTAGAATTTTTTCCACCAGTGAGACCAAAGACGTTTATCCTAGTCTTTCAACATTGAAACTAAAGTTAGATGAAAAAAATTCTTTAAATGTCAAATTGCGAATTTGAGATCTTCATTCCTCTGAGTACCAAAATTAAAGTATTTATTGTAGTTCTTTACTTCGAAGAGAGATGAAAAATTGGTGATGAAGATTTTTGTTTTGAAAGAATGAGGAATTTAAATAAATCTCCATTACAGCCTTAGATTGTGATCCACATCAGACACCAGTTAGAACTCCAATTTTTCTTCATGCGGTGATAAACAGGGCCTTTTCCCTAGAAGACACTAACAAATATCTAAAGAAAGGAAATCTATCTGCTTCATTAAAAACTGTTATTAGCGATAGGATTAGATTAAAACACTAAAGGAATTTGGAGAAGCAAATTGCTCAAATCTAAACATTCAAGGACTTAATTGAAATTCTAGTTGAAACTTGGAGGTACTAAGCAATATCAACCCCCAACTACAGTAACAAGAAAGCAATAATTCATTGCCTTGACAAGGAAAATATACTTTTAAAAAAAAAAGTCATACTTGAATGGAATGCCCGAGCCCATGCCCTGTATGCGTAAGGGCGCAGCCAGATAGGAAGTTCCTAAGAACATTTTCTTCCACTCAGTAAATTCACATCAAAATAACATAGTATCATAAAAGGATCACACAAGTATGTGAGAAATGTGAGCTAAAATTTATAACAATCGAATTTCATACTAAAGGAAAAAAATCTCTCCTTTTTTTTCTTGATAAGTAAAGGGATGAAATTTAAAAAATAAATAAATAAATCTCTATTTGAAGCTACATAAAGTTTAAAAGCCTTCCTTCAATGGAACAAATCCTATATAATTCCCCAGAGCAATCTTAGCCTAATTTTTGAAACCTATTCATGAAACATCAATTAATTTTATTTATTATCAGCATGACTAAGTCTATCAGCTTATTTTACAAAATAAAAATAAATAAAAATAAAAAGTCTGTCAGCTTATAAAATGGGAAGATTACTCACCAGGCCTGTCAAGAAACCCCAATATCTAGAGATAGAGCGCATGGGTAGCAATCTCAGAAATGTTGCCTAAGGATGGCAGGGTGAAAAAAATTTATGTCAAAGTTGAACAAGATGACTACAACATCTGTGTAGTTGAAAAATATTAGCCATAAAATAACTGAAAGCATCACAAAACGAAAATACTTGGGTGGGGTTAATAGAGATATTACTTTTACATCAGGTTGGAACTCGAATTCAATTCCTTTTTCTCGTGCCTCTTCAATCTGTCATCAAGGGGAACGTGAGATCAAACAAATGAATAACCACCTAAACAAATGATAGTAGGACAAATCTAATACAAAACACACAAATGCATTAGTTTCATGCAGTTATATAGTACTTGGCATGTGCTTGGTGCGTCTATGTCTTACTTATCAAACAAAATATTTGTCCACCTTCAGAATTAAATTCTCTGCAGGCACACATGTGTTCATATGTCTAGTGCCCAATGCCCATGTCAATGTAACTTAGCATTTAGCTTAAATTCTGTTAGATTGCTTCTAAGAAAGAGGTAGAGGAAACAACATTAAAACAAGATAACTAATCAGTTGTGATTCCAAAATTAGGGTTCTTTGTCCTTTTGCTGACCAACCAGGACAAAATGAAACCTAAATGTTAATAAGTAGTCTATTTGCTTCCACTATAGTGGAAAATAGTATATTCAATACAAATCAAAATTAATAACCCATTCTAAAACTTTTAGAAGTACACCACACCCAACAGTGACCTACAACACCAAGGAGAATGGCCTCGATGGAAACAAAACCCACTGAAAAGAGGGAGGGAACCACCCCACGCCAAACGGATATGAAAAAGTAGGCCCAACACCACCAGACAAGGGCTGGGCAACCGAAACCCCTCCCCGACCTAGCACCATTGAGTACTAGTCCACGGCCCCGACAGGGGGCTGAGAAGGAACACCCAAAGACTGTGCTAACGGAACATGAAGAAGCTTCTCAAACACAATAGTAAGTTGAACATATGTATTTTTGTATGTATTTTGAGTTATACATAATTTTTGGACATGGATTACCATAGAAAGCATGATTTTGTATAAGAACTTGAAGTTTTTTTTTTTTTTTTTTTTGATAAGTAATTATAAGAACTTGAAGATTTAGTCGAATCAAGTGCTTAACAATATATTTTTTAATATTTTATTTTAGAGTTATAACCAACCCCCTTCATAAAAAGCATGGCTTCATCCATACCTCCAACCCTCCTCCCCCCAAAAACCAAAGATAAATTCCTTACTCTGTCTGTGTCCTCACCCTAAAACTTATACAACAAACTGAACATAGGGCCCAATCTACAGAATTAATGAGCACTTACTCTGACATCGTTAGAAGGGAACTAAGATTTAAAGATAATAACTACCCCACTTTGCACCATGTTTCTAGAGCTTTCATTGAATGATATGTTCCATTTATTGAACAGAATCAGTCAGGAGTGATGCTTTTGCTCAAACAGTTGTAATCATTTTTATATCATACGCAATTCTATCAGTCTTGTCCATAATGAGCACATAAATGCGGCTACTAGCATTCATTAAACCCAAAAAATGCAGTTCAACCTTCCTAGATACACTAAGCATTATGAGTTTGGAATGAGCATATAACCAATAACCTTCTTATCATCATAAAGCCGACGCGCATGGAGAAAACCAAGCATTAGTAAGGTAGCAACGGTTGCACCAGGCACCAGAAAAGAATCACCTGCATACACCCCCAATTATAAGCTTCACATGCTTCTCAGAAAACAACTAAGCAGCTAATATCACATTCACTAATTTCCATATTGTTCGTGCAAATTTTTACCTGAATTAAACTGAGTTTTCTAGGATTTTACTCATTAAATGCAAAATGAGTAAATTTTTATGCATTCACAATGGTTTACGTAAATTTTTATGCAAAATGACTAACCAAAACCCACTTTTGCTAACTTAGCTAACCACCTTTCAAGACCTTACTCCACAAGCTTATCTAAACTCCTCTATTTTATTACAATAATAAATTTTAGAATACTTTATTCATTTTAATTAAAACCTATCTCTACCAAAAAAAAAAAAAAACCAAATAAAACTCTTATCTCTAGTAGTATAATCACTGCCCTATTCTCCATCATCACCAAAACAGTATCACTGAAAAACCATCACAAGAAACCAAATAACGATCATGCATCACAAGATTGAAGAAGCAGGGGTCATCTTTTAGGATCGAAGAAGTTATGAGCCAAATATCACTCAAAACTGAAAAACTCCGCAAAACAAGTTATATTTTGCTTGATAAAATAAACCAACAGTACATTGGCTTTATATACAAGAGATGAACCCCTCATTTTTCCTTTACAGTACATTGTACTTTTTTTTTTTTACTGTCCTCTTTTTCAAACCTTTTTTTTTTTTTCATACGGACATTTTTCTTCTAACGATCATATTTTAGCATGTCATTTCATTAAAATAGTCATTTTTCTAACGCAATAATTTTTTTAACAGTCATTTTTCTAACTACCATTAAAGATCACTACTATTATGTACCCTACTATAGAAAGAATTGCAATCCTTGAACTGTTTTACTATAATGACGAAGTTCAATTCAAACTAATATCATCAATGAAATTGGAAAAGGCTATAAACGCCTATACAAATATTTTTTTTTTTTTTTGTGAAGAAGTAAAAATAACTACTAATTAATTATAATCACAAGCTATTTGTGAAAAAAGAAAAAAAGAAAAAAAAGATGCATTTGTCACAAATCCAAGACAAGTCTATTTTGCATTTTTAGCAGATATGGGATGGAAGGCTTTTTTATAAGTTTGCTTAGCTATTCTAGCTAAAAGTGAGAGATGCATAATCTATTGGGAATGCTCTTAGGCATCTCTTGTCATTTTGACATATATAATACATTGTACTGCATCTGATAGCAAAATATACCATCATTTTCTTAATAAAAATGAAAAGAGAGTAGCTTTTGAGTACGAAGCACTACCATAGAAAATTAACAGCAAAGAATGTAAAACTACAAAATTCCTATTTCAGTTGTTCTCCTTCGATTTTCTCAGCAACCAAACAAACAAACAGGTACATTTAGGTTTCTGAAATTCCAAATAAACAACATAAGCTCGCAATAGGAGAAGTGACTGACCTTGCGAACTGCCACTTCTGCCATTGTTAGAAGCTCGCGGTTGAGTGGTTGTTCGGAACTTTTGAAAGAACGAATTGAAGCAGCGACGCTGGCTATGGAGGTAACCGTGGCGAGTATGGTAAGGGAATAATGGGAGCCTGTGCGAAGCCCTGAATTTCATGTTTGAAAAACAATGGTGTCCCGCTTTCAGGGTTTTATAATTTAACACTGTTGAAGTCAGTAATTGCACCTACTCAGGAAAGTGGAAACCTAGGAGTAGGAATTTCACTTAGCAGAAGAACTATTCTCAAAGAAAAGTGACCACAGAAGGAGTTGATCTATTACAAGAGTGGTTAATCTTTTTGCTTTTCTTGCGGGTTCGTTGTCTGGGGTGGTTTTCGGCGTGAGTCAGTCGTCGTTCCGCTCGCCGGCGTCGATGTAAGAGACGCGTGGAGGTTGCACGAGGCTGTGTTCTGTGGGAGTGGTTTATGGAACAACGGTTCTTTGTAGAGGCGAAAACCTTCGTATCGGTAGTATTCTCTGGGGATGTTTATTGCCTAGGTGCGTTTAGGATTTTTATAAAGAGAAGTGCGATTTAAAAATAATTATTTTAAATTGTGTCATTTTTTAAAAAATGTAATTAAGCATTTGCTAAAATTACATTTTGACCTTTAAAATTTCAGGTTAGTCTTTAAAATTTTGTGTTTTCAAAAAAGCATTTAATTGTCCGTGATTTGAAAAAACAGTTTTTTGCATTTTTAAATCGCAATTTTTTAAAAACACAATTACCAAACTAAAGACATAAAAGAAATAAATAATTTTTATTTATTTTGTAATCTTTTCTTTTTTAGGATTAGGTTTACTATTGCTAGTAGGATTATGTTTTTACTATTACTATCAGGATTATGTTTACTTTCTCTACAATTATTTATCTTCTATAAATAGGCTTTGCTTATTATGTAAAACTCAAAAAAAAAAAAAAAAAAAAGCTTAATTTAGTTAATGCAACTTTAGACATAGATATCTGTTTTCATTATGACAAAATAAATAATAATAATAATAATAATAAAATTATGAGTTAATAATCATTGTGAATGGTTCTCTTAATAGAGAATATAAGTCAGAGAAAAGCTAATGTTTTTGAAAGAATCTGCAGTTGATGTGGCCGTACTCCACTTATCTTTTTTTTGTCCCAAACGCTTAGCATTTGGTGTTTGGTTTCCTTTGCTTTTTTAACCACATAAAAGCAGGAAAGTGGCTTAACAAGTGACCACTTTGATTATAATATACACTTTTGTCGTTTAATTAAACAAGAAAGAAAGGAAAGGAAGGCTCCTAGGAGAGCCGAATTTCAAGAGCTCCAGCAGATCCAACAAACGATGCAACAAGAGATGTGATGAGATGCGCCATATGCGGGAGATGATGGAGCGCATGCACATAGGTCCTAATCGTAATCACAGGGACAATAATGCCCATGATGTTCAAGGATCTCAATCATACCTTAGTCTTCTGCTGGAATCTGCATTCCTCTTTTAGTCTGGTTTGAGGATGCAGTTTTGTCTGGTGCGGGATGCTCTGTATGGTGGTATTCTGGTGGGCAGGATCGTCTTCTACTATTTCTGCTTTATCCGTTGCAGGAAATCAGTTGCAGCTTTATCCGTTGTTAAGTTTTCTTCAGTCAAATTGGAGGTGCGGGTTAGAGTTGAGTACAGAGTTTCTTGTTAATAGATGGGGTTGGAGTTTTGATGTTCTTGTAGTTGTTTGATTGTAAAGACAGCAGGTTGAAGCAAGCAATAGAAGAAGCTGAGAGGGTAGCGGTACTTTTCGCTTTCTTGCTTGTCTTGTGTTCTGTTGGGCTACTGTTGGATGTAGCAGTCTGTTGGGTTGTTTTGTTTGTATTCTCTCTTTGAGAATTTGTTCCAGTTTTCACTGGAGGGCTTGTAATCGTTTTGAGTTTGGTTTATAAAGATTTAATTCATCCAAAAAAAATAAAATAAATAATGCCCATGATGACGATGGGATCCGAGTGAGGCCTATTCCTCACCAACGACCTGCACCCATAAACCGACCACTGGTCTATGAGGATTTTAGTGACGATGAAGACTTCGTTGAAGGAGTGTTCAGACAAAACATTGGAGTAGATCGACGGGGTGAAGGACATAAGGGCACCGGTCGTGGCGGCGCAGGCTTCAGAAGTTATGAGTGCGATCGAGTTAGCCATATGGGGAATGTCTATGAAGGCGCTGGCTACCAAGATGCTTATGGAGAACAACCCGAACGTTAGGATCACAGTAGGAAGGAATCCCACAAATACCGAATAAAGATTGATCTTCCATCATTCAACGGGCATCTTCAAATTGAAGATTTCTTAGATTGGGTGATGGAGGTAGAGAGGTTATTTGATTATATGAGTATTTGCAAGGATCACAATGTGAAATTAGTGGCATACAAGTTCAAGGGAGGAGCTTTTGCTTGGTGGGAGAAATTACAAATTTTCCGAGCCTAACAAGGGAAGGAACTTGTAACTTCATGGTTGAAGATGAAGTGGCTACTCAAAGCACGGTTTTTACTACTGGACTTTGAGCAACGGCTATTCCAGCAATACCAAGAGTGTCGACAAGGAGGTCAAACCATCCAGGCGTATGTTGATGATTTCTATTGCCTATCTGCCCGAAATGATCTCATGGAAACATAATATCAACAAGTTGTAAGGTTTATTGGTGGACAGCGTGTGGCAATACAAGATAAAGTTTATATGCATCCTGTCTTTACTTTGAACGAGGCAATTAGTTTGGCAACCCGAGCAGAGAAGCAACTGGAGAGGACTAGTACACTAACCTGGGAGCGAACCCTGAGCGATTTGACGAGACCAACACAAGGTTGGAGAAAACAACCTCTAGTCCCTATGGTCACACCAAGCGAACCAGTGACTTCCAGAGGAAAATGAGCCAGTAGCAGTTCAATCATCTCGAGACAACCAACAAACAATCTGTACGCATGGCCCAATCCAGACAAGTGTTTCAAATGCAACCAACCAAGACATAGGTCACATCAATGTCCCCTGAGGCATATGGTAATGTAACGCCCCGCCTTTTACAAAAAGGCGTAAGTGAAAATTTTGATTTCCACTTAACATTACGACATCATCAGAGTTAAATATTGGCAGTGGAATATATCTATTTTTTTTTCTTTACAATGACACATTAGAGCTGACTGAATAACCTCAATATATAAAATAATAAC
Organism: Alnus glutinosa; assembly: GCF_958979055.1. Classification (NCBI taxonomy): domain Eukaryota; kingdom Viridiplantae; phylum Streptophyta; class Magnoliopsida; order Fagales; family Betulaceae; genus Alnus; species Alnus glutinosa. The sequence continues at coordinate 22,407,269 of NC_084888.1, read as the reverse complement.
CTTTGTTCTGATAATATAAATACATCTCGAATAATAACATACGTGCCACAAGCGACACTCAATAAAGTATTAGTAATACCAAAATATCGTAGCATCGAAGAGACATATAAAAAGAGTTTGACACCGGTGCATGAAATGATAAACTAAGCAGGGTAGTCCATCACATCCAAGAGACCACAACTCAGGAGGCAACTTAGCCTCAAAAGACTGCTACTCAGATCCATCTAAGCATCTGGATACTCCTGATACTTTTCGTTCTCAAACCCTGTATTAATAAATAATACAGATAGAAATAACAATACAAAAATACCAAAGTGAATCCGCTGTTTCCAATAATATAATGAATGCTGATTTATTTATGAAATGCAACATAATGAAATAAAATAAAATAAAGATTATATATAAATATATATATACAATTTATGGCCTATGGTTGCAAGTCATAGTCATAGATTGAATATGTATATGTATATATAAATAAATAAAGAAATGGCGTGACAGTTTTATATGCAGAGTTTTAATTATATCTTTGAAGCACTCCTCTCGTGATGGATCCTACGGTCCGTATTAGCGTGTTGATTGGGATCCTACGGTCCCCCTTTTACGAGTTATCTCCCAAGTTTTATTAATCTTTTACTGGAATCCTACGGTTCCAGCATAGCTGAAATCCTAAGGTTTCAGTGGCTTGTTTATTATCCTCTTTTCGGGTACCTCCTCCTCATTCACCGAGAACCTAGGAACTCCTGTGAAGCCGCATGTACCCACTGTGGATCTAGATCCCCAGCTTGTTATTAAACATATTATTAAAATAATAAAATATGTAAAGTCACATGCGCAAACAAGTAAATAAAGCAGTAGACACAATATTATAGGAAAAATTCATCAGCTTCGTCCTCAGTAAGTATAAAGATACTTACCTTCTTTTGCTTCCAAAAGGGTTTCCATACAATTGGTGACAAAGGCTTCTAGAAAAAGGGCTAAAACTGCACCCTTGCTGTAGCACATGAAACAGAGTATTTTTCTCCTTTCCTTTTAAAAGAGATGTAACTCGTGAGAGCAACAAGGTGTTTCTTCTTTTTGTTTTCTTCATTCTTTTCCCTTTCATTAACATCATAAACCGAACACACAAGGATACATTGCAATACATTTTAATGCACACAATAGTGAATTAATATAATTCATTAACAATACACTTCAACACTATTCTTATTCCTAACCTCCAAACCTTAACTTAATTTTCTATCGTTTTTCTGTCATGGTAACAGCATGTAAAATTAGTCCAATTACATTTTATTACTAATCTTTTTATGCGAACTTTATTACGGCATATTATAATAGATTATAATGCCACATATTTCATGTGGGCATTATAACATCATTTATAAATAATGACCAAAATAATCATTTTATTTAAAATAGCATTATAAAAGCTTTATCATTAAAAATCATATATATTTATTTTTATATCAAATAAACTTAATAAATACATTAATATAATTAACGAGCTTTATACTTTAGAAATGAGTGAAATAAAATAACTTCGTGCTTATTTCTTATTTTAATCTTTATAAAAATTGAGCAGAATAACGGCTTTAATATATATATTAAATGCCTTAAATACTTAAAAGTATTTGGGCAGCATAACGGCGCTTTTGTAAAAATAATGTATTTTTACTTGGGCATCACAACGACGTATTTTTATATTTAATCACTCCACTTTGAAAATCCTGTTTAAAACACAACTTAAAAACATTAGATTACTTTAGCAAATAACTCATAAATTCACAATATTAAAATAAAACTTTAATTAAAAACCAAATATGTTTCTTCCTTTTCTTTTCTTTCTTTTTCTTTTTCTCTTCTTCTTCTCTTCTTCTTCCTACACAGTAAAGCCGAGAGAGAGCGATAGAGAAATAGAGATGGAGAGGAAGGGAGAGAAAGAGCTTGGGAGAAAGACTTACCCACGGGAGAGAGAGAACTTCGGATTTCTTCTACCTTTGCTGCTGGACCCAAAATTGAGAGAGAGAGAGAGAGAGAGAGAGAGAGAGAGAGAGAGAGAGAGATAGAATTTGAGAGAGATTGGGAGAGAAATTGAGATGTGTAATTGAAGGAATGGATTGGGCTCCTTTTATAGTGAAATGGACGGCCAAGATTGATCCAAAATGATCGCATCTAACGGCTGGGGAGAAGATTTGGGGAGATTTGGTATTAAATATCATATTTTTGGAGATTCGGTGCATGAATATGTTTTCTGCAGAAAGTCGATCGATCGCATTTTTACACTATGAAATAATCGATCGATCTAATTGAACAGTAAGTCGATCAATCTACTTTTTACACTATAAAATAATCGATCGATCTATTATACTTAACCAAATTTTCATCCGTTTTAACACCTATATAACTAAATCGCTCAATCGATTAATTAATCGATCGATCGATTTCGGCTTCTAATAAGAGTTCGATTCCCTAATCGCACGATCGATTTTAAGACATTAAACAATCGCTCGATCAATTATATAATCGATCGATCGAATTAGACTTAGTTTAATTCTAATCCATTTTAACTCTTATACACTTATGCATATATTTCTAATAAATATTTAATCTCTTAAATATTTATGCCTATCTTGATGAATATTTATTCCACAAATATTCATATGTATATTATTCCTATTATTAGGCCTTAAATCATATTTTAAGATATTTTACTCAATATCTTAAAATACGGGGTATTACAGGTAAACTTGATAGAATCCGAGCCAAAAGAAAGATCCGAGCTTAGAAATGATGATACACCCGAGATGATTATACACCCAAGCATACAGATTATGATACATCAAGTCTATACCATTTAATCTAACTTATTAAGGTTATGATTTAAACCTGTTTTAAGTTTAGTTCGTCTCATAATTAATATTATTTCATTAATAATATTATTGTACCAATAATGTTATAATACCAATGATATTATAACACAACAAATATTATAATATAAAGATACCAGACAAATATATATATATATATATATATATATATATATATATATATATATATATATATATATATATTAAGCCATTTTGATCCTTTTGAGGATATTGAACCGCCAAAGTCCTTCAGAAGGTTTCCTAAAACCTCCCCTTACCATGATAAGATCCCAAGTCATAACCTATTTTTTGTTGAGCCAGATTTTAGTCCTGAAGCCATTGCCAAAGTTTACTTTCCCCCATCTTTGGCATTTTCTAGCCATCCACCCAGAAAAGCCTATTAAGTTTTATAGAGATGTACTCCTCCAAATTAAGTCCATAAAGATCAACTCGATCAAATGTCAGAGAGAACCAAACAAAGTCATTTTTCATTCTCTCTTCATAATGAAGTTCATTTCCCAAAGAGAATGGGGAATCCCCCCTTATGCCTCCAAAAGCCTTGAGAATAAAAGAGTCCAGTTAAGTTACCATGACTACATTGAAGCCTGGTACAAAGTCTTGTTGCACCAGAATGAGACTCATACCCACTCCCATTAATTTCGATAAGAGCTTTAAATGAGCAATTCCTTTATAGTTTCACAGATGGTGGCAAGTTCATGGTCACGTTAATGAGATCATCCCTGAAGAAGTCCAAGAAGCAATAAGGTATTTCTCCACTGTCAAGAAGCTAATACAACAATAAGCCCAGTTGCCAATAACACTCCACTTCTTTGCCCATTACAAAGTATCGTGGATTGTGAAATGGCAATATATTCTAAGCCAGAACTGCATTGCCAAGCAGTTCTCTGCTAAGTGTTGGGATAAGTTCGACTTTTCCAGAATCTAGTCCCGCCTAAATGTTGAGTTCCCAGTAAAAGCCATGGCTATCCCAACAACCAAAGTTCAAGCTCCAGCAACCCAGTCCCAGTCTCCTGAGATTGTTGCCAAGCTCCCTCAAGCAGCTTCTAAGTTGGAATCTCCTACCTCCTCTAAAGGAAAGAAGCCCACTAAGAAAGATCTTAAAGCTTTCGCCCTTTCCTTTGCTGAGCAATTTTATGAAGCAAGTGACGAAAAAGAAGATGAAGACTCTATAGCAGAATCTTCCATTCACCTAATTCAGATAGATCCGTTCCAAAATGCTCAAGACCCTTACAATGGGTATGATTTCTCAAGACCACAGTGCCCATACCTGTCGGCACAAAAGACAAATAAGTAAACAGTGTTTTGTCACCCATTAGACATGGTACTATTCATGAATAGTGACTTTTTCACTATTCACCTACTTTTAGCCTTTCTTTTGGCGCGAATTACTTAAGTAAAAACAAAAGAATCTGCTTTCGGTGCACTCCGGATAGCAACCTAAGCATGCTGGCATCCCATAATTCTAGCACTCAAGCTCCTTTCCTAAGTCTATTTAAGAAGCAGAACCCAAGAGTTCAAGGTAGAGTTCATTTGAGTGGTATCATAGAGATAGTTCCGAAAAAGTTTTGTAACCCAAAACACTTGTAATCCATAACCTCTCTTAAGCTAAACACTTGTAATGTCTCTTTCAAGTATTATGTCTAAGCTTGTATCAGTCAGAGCAACTCTGATCTAAGCTCATTTGTAAGTTTTCATATCAAGTTTTAAAATCAAGCATTACTTTAAGATTATTATGATCTTTGAATATTCTGTAATTTTATATTCAAATTTTGATCTTGAAGTACGTATACTTATTACTCTGTTCACTTACTCTTACCATTTCTCCATCTATTCCACCATTTCTACTACTTACTTCTAAGTATATCTTCTTCCACCCCCTTTTGGTTTCATAGCCATACAGTTGAGTTACATTCCTGTTTATTCTATACATTCACCCAAGTGGCTGGTTATTTGTCTTGAACTGTTATTGTCTATTTTTTGCTGCATTCTACTTTCTGTTAAGATTCTAGGTTATTTGAAAGATGATACTGCCGTCAACATGCCGTCAGCGCAGTTAGAGTCGAGGGAAGGCCGGGTAAGTCGGGAGGACACACGAATAAGACATAGTGTATGATCTAGGACACTTAGTTGATTTACAGAGATAAGTGCGGTAGAGAGATGAAAACAGTAAAAGTTTAAGTCTGATAAACAGAAACTTGTATAAATGAATAGATTGTTTAGATCTAACTCATCTGTAAGCTCTAGGTCCTTAATAGCTACGATCCCAGAGATTGTCAACAAAGAACAAGTTGAGTACCAATCCGATGATTCTCTCATCGACTTCGATGATTGGAACATCCCTAAGGTTCCTAGTAAAGAAATTTATAGGAAAAAATGGTTGACGACATCCTCCCGGAGTGAACATCATGTCAAAACCATTGAACAAGTCTATGCCATAAACAAAGAGCATGAAATATGCAAGCTCTTTAGCCTTGAGGCCATTAGAAAACATAGATCTGATGGTTACAACTTTATCCATATCAAATTAGTTCAAGTTGCCGTTAAGCCCTTAACAAGAAGAGGTCTCAATGCCTCAGTCTTGTTAGGTCTCCGAGACACACGATTCACTGAGTTTAGTGATAGTCTTCTCGGTCTTGTTGAGTCAAGTTTGTATAATGGTCCGATTCATTTCGACTGTTATCCAGACTTCACCGTAAGCCTAAGTGATCCTCATGTGTTAAAAGCTTTAACTTTGAACATTAAGACTTCAGGATACAAAATCCTAGAAGGTGTTCAACCCTAAGCTTTAATCTATAGGATCTATTACAAGTGTACTAGAACCAACATGAACTTCCAGGCTATCTTTAAAAGTCCTAGGAATCAAACTCTGTTGATTCAAAGTACCCAAGATATTGCGAACATTCTTGTTCCCCACACCATTAAGTGGACTGACATTAGTTTACCCCAACAGTGGTCTTTAACTAATGATAGCTTCAACCCTGTTAATGTAAGTCATAATCTAGATTATATTAAGCAGTATCTAGATGGTACTGTTAAGATAGATTTTGGTCACAGACCTAAGCCAAATCTTCATATAGAAGAAGTCCCGAGGTCTAGTTCGTCTAGGCTAACTAAGAATAAAACCCCAGCAAGACATTCGTTTGTCGGTTCAACCACAATGGAAGGACTAAAACGAATAGATCTAGATCTAGAAAAAGACTTAAGAAGCCTTAAGTTAAAAGGAGTACAAATGAGTTCTCAAGTAAGCCATCCTTGCTATACGGTAGACAACCAACTAGAAGAGGAAGAATCCCAAGGAGGAAATGTCTCCCCTACGGAATCTGACTTTATAGTTGAAACAACCGTAGACCCCCCAACTATGTACCTTAAGAAAGTCTTTCAAGATAGATTATAAAAGACTTAATGAAGATATTGAGTCTGAAGCAAATCTTGAAAGAAGAAAGATTTACTGCAAAAGGTTCAACCTTGAGCAGAAGAAAGAAATCTTAAGTCATTATAAGAAACACATAAGTCAAGTCGAAACAGACATTCTCTATTTCGATTTTGTGGATGAATTTTACCCTGTTGAAAACACCGTAAAAACCATCTCCAAAGAAGAATGGGTAAAAGAAGATAACACAGTTGTTTCCTCAAGCCACCCTCCCCAAGAAACCATAGTGTTAAACACCGTACAACAACGGTTAAGGCTTCCCCCTTTAAGTTTGCATCTGAGAATACAGATGTAAAAAAGATCATTGAACAAAATAATTATACCAACCAATACCTAAACTTCATAGGTAACCAGTTGGATAAAATTGAAGAAAAGCTTAATAATAAGTCTGTTAAGCAAGAGAAACCTTTAATTAAGCCTCCAGAATTAAAAATAGGGAAAAGTTTAAAGGTTAACAAAAATAAGTATGTTGAAAAGATTGAGGAAATGCTTAAAGAATTGGTAAAAACCAAACAAGAGCAACCCAGTTCATCCAACACTGTGGTTGTTGCTACCATCCCTGAGTCATCTGAGAATTCATCTGAAACAGAATCCACTTCGGAATCTGATTCTAATGATAACATCAGAAAAGTTGAAAAGCCCTTTCAAGTCTCGAACTGAAAAGGATACATAAACCTAAGTTTCCTCAAAAGTCTTACCAAGAATTGGTATCCTAGGCTAACCCCTCCGGATATCCAATTTGAAGAAAGAAATTTCCAAAGTCAATTAAATGCTTACAAAAGCAATTCAATTTCTAAGTCTATTAACTTAATTAAGTCAAAAACTCAACAAATAGAGTTTTTACAAGAAGAAATTAAGGTCAAAAGAATTGAAGAACAACTAAGTCAAAAAACCCTCCAACAGAAAATCCAACTCTTTGAAGATAGGACCAAAAGCGAAGTTTGTTTTGACCTCCCTACTGCCTTCTGGTATAGGAAAAAGCATACAGTAAGTCTTCCTTATGTCAAAGATTTTGACGAAGGAAAAATCACTACTAAGGCAACACCTATCCAGATGAGCCAAAAGACTATGGAATTCTGCTAGAACGAAATAAAATATCTATTGCGCAAATGCATAATTCGTAAAAGCAAGTCTCCTTGGCCTTGCTCAACCTTCTATGTTTAGAAAAATACTGAACTAGAAAGAGGAGTTCTAAGATTAATCATCAATTATAAGCCCCTTAACAAAGTCTTGGAATGGATTAGATATCAAATCCCAAACAAAAGAGACCTCATCAATAGGCTAAGTGGATCTGTTATCTTTTCTAAGTTTGACATGAAAAACGGATTTTGTCAAATCCAAATTCATGAGAAGGATAAGTACAAAACATCTTTTGTCACACCCTTTGGGCAATATGAATGGAACGTAATGCCCTTTGACCTTAAGAATGGCCCGAGTGAGTTTCAGAATATCATGAATGATATTCTCGGTCCTCTAAGTAAATATTTTATAGTTTACATAGATGATGTTCTCATCTTCTCCATGTCCATCGAAGAACACTGGAAACATTTGAATTCGTTTCTAAAGTTATCAAGGTTAATGGTTTAGTAATCTCTGCTACTAAAATTAAGTTATTTCAAACCAACATTTGATTTCTTGGATATAATATCCATCAATCAAAAATAAGTCCAATCAGCCGAGTCATCCAATTTGCTGATAAGTTTCCTGATGAAATCCTTGAGAAAACCCAGCTCTAGAGGTTCCTAGGATCTCTTAACTATGTTGCAGATTTCTATCAAAACCTTCGCAAAAAATGCAAGCCATTATTTAATAGACTTCAAACAAGCCCTCCTTCGTGGACTAATGTCCATACTTCCATTTTCAAAGAAATTAAGCTCCATGTCCAGACATTGCCTTGTCTTGGCATTCCAACTATTGATTCCTTTAAGATTGTTGAGACTGACACCTCCGATATTGGTTACAGCGGTATTCTCAAATAGCAAATTCATTCCAATCAACCTGAACAAATTGTTCGTTTCCATTCAGGAATTTGGAATTCAGCACAGAGAAATTATAGTACTATTAAGAAGGAGATTTTATCTATAGCACTATGTATTTCAAAGTTTCAAGATGATCTTTTAAATCAAAAGTTTTTAATAAGAGTTGATTGTAAAAGTGCAAAACATGTTTTAGAAAAAGATGTTCAAAACATTGCATCTAAACAGATTTTTGCAAGATGGCAAGCAATCTTAAGCATATTTGATTTTGACATTGAATACATCAAAGGAAGTCAAAAATCAATCCTTGATTTCTTAATCCGTAAGTTTTTGCAGGGAAAGAATGGCTGATAAGAAGAAAGAAAAGGCTTCGGTCAGTAAGCCCAAACTAAGTCTAGAATCTATGCCTTTTGAACTTGTCACCCCAAGCCAATTAAGTTCCCAAGATCTTATTTTAAGGAATTCACCTGTCCAAATGGTGAATCGGTTTGCCACCCTAGGTAGCACCATAAGTTCATTTGTAAGTTTTCATATCAAGTTTTTAAATCAAGCATTACTTTAAGATTATTATGATCTTTGAATATTTTGTAATTTTATATTCAGATTTTGATCTTAAAGTATGTATGCTTATTACTCTGTTCACTTACTCTCACCATTTCTCCATCTATTCCACAATTTCTACTACTTACTTCTAAGTGTATATATATATATATACACATACATACATACATACATACATACATACATACATTGAAACAGTTGAAAGAACATTTTCTTTTGTTAGTTTTTGTGTTGGTTGCATTCTGTTGGACAAAATCACTTCTATGTAATGTTGCTGCTTTCACAGGGATGCCGTATATTTCAGAATCTTCAAATATTCAGAGTTTTATTTCTCTGATGTGGAAATAACCTTATTATGACAAGCTGCAAGTGTCACAAGCTTCAAGAAGGCTATTTCAGTATTCAAGTAAGATTCTGTACAGATTCCCACTCAGAGAAGTCAGATCCCATGTTTCCATCCGGACGACCCAGTCTAAGAGTCCAGATGCTCATCAGTCAGCAACTTACGTTCGGACGAGGTGGCAAAACCGTCCGGACGCCCATCAGTGTCTAGAAACTTCAAACTATTCAAGGTTGCATTCGTTCGAACGTAATAACAAATCGTCCGGCCGCTCTTTAGAGTTCAAGAAGATTTTAGCATTCCAGTTCATCTGTCCGGACGACGTGTTATACCGTCCAGACGCTCAACTGTCCAAGCATAATCCGTCCGGACGACAAGAACTTTTCGTCCGAACCTTCCCCTGTGTCGAGTAGCTTTGAACTATTCCAGCTTGCATTCGTCCGGACGTTTCAGCAGCAAGTCCGGACGCCACTTAGTGTTCGATCAGCTATGAGATTTCTTTCCAAAACATAGATATGGGAAGACAGCTGCAATCGTCCGGACAATGTGAATTCCCGTCCGGACACGCTCATTCATAAAGCAAGTTGTGCATTCAAAATCAAGACGTCCGGACATTAGTCCTCATGGTCCGGACGCTCGAGCTTCATATATGAAAATTGCATGCATCAGATCAACCGTCCGGAGGACAGATCCTATGGTCCGGATGCGCGAAGCCTTGATATGGAAATTACATGAACCTAAAGTACGACCGTCCAGATGACAGGGCAACACCGTCTAGATGCGACTTAATTCAGAAAAGAATTTCTGCAAAATTTGGAAAGCTGATTGCATAGTTGTCCGTCTGGACGCCTTATGTCTACCATCCGGATGACACCTAGGTATTTCAAGCCAGACACTCATTTGAACCTTTAGCCTATAAATAGAGGTCCCTAGGCTTGAGAATTGGAAAAATTTGGTAGTGCTCAGAGAGTTATATTCTAGAGTTATTGTGCTGAGTTAAGCCGTTGCCAAGTGTTGTTGTTATGCTGAACTGAAGTCTATCTTAGGGGTTGACCCTAAGGTAAAGGATTCCATTGAAGACCCTTCAAGTAGGAGACTTAGTTGGGAGGCGTTCGTGTTGGGTTACACGTCAGAGTTCAAGGTACGACTACTGCATAAGGTTATGTGAGTGCTACTGCTTTGTAACTAGTCTTGTCTTCTGAATAGTGGATATCTTGGGTTTGACTGCTCCAGAGTGGTTTTTCTCTTAACTGATTTTCCACTTTGTCAACAAAATATTTGTCTCTTTTAATTCCGCATTTTGATATTTTGTTGCACATTTTTGCACACATTTGTTAATATTAGAAGTCATTTAATTTTTTATCTTTAAATAAAGAATATGAAACTATTAAATTATTTTCAAAAGATAATATTGAAAAGCATAAGCAAAAATATTCTTTTATATATATATAGGACTTGTCCATGTGGACATTAAACCTTTAATAAGACAATGATTAAATAATAGCGTCTTATTATGTTTAATGGATGGTAGACATTTAAATTGTAGAGATTTGTTATTAGGATAAATAGAATCATCTTTATATGAAGGCCCTGTATATTTTAATTGTCACCCGATTTTTCATTATCCTTATTTAACCCTACTCTTCTACATGCTTTAAAATTAAATATTAAAACTCATGGTTACAATATGATAAAAGGATCACAACCTTTAACTATTGTTTATAAAATTTATTATAAACTTATGAAAATAACATTAGAACTTCAGACATTGTTAGAAAGCCCAAAAAGACAAACTTTATTATTATAATGTAACACACAAAATTCTACAATATGTACACCAAAACAAATTTGTTGGGATGATATAATCTTACCAAATAAGTGGACTTTAGAAAATTTAGTTCTATTACCAAAAGTATAGAATAATGCAACAGATTTGGATTATGTTACCCAAAGAAAAAATGGTACTATAGGATTAAATTTCTAGTCTTATAGAAGATTATGTTCAAGAGCTACCTCATAAAATGAAATAATAAATAAGCCTATTTCCCCTCTTAAATATAGTTTAAGTCAATTAGAAACTAATCTACAAGGAATTAATAAGGGAAAATTTATAGATACTCCTTTTTATTCTGTAGCCTCAGCAGCCAATGTTAATGGAATGAATAATCCTCTTAATAATTATAATGAGATAAATAATCCAAATTCTCCAACTAAATCTCAGATGGAAGATCCACAAATCATGATGATAACTCGAGAATATAAAATAAATAAAGAAAAATTACGAAAAGATTTTATGTCTCCAAAATATGAACATAAGAGAACATGGTTTTTTAATACATTTTCACAAATAGAACAAAATCATATAAGAACTAAATGGTATAATCAAATTAATGAAATGAGAACATATATATATATATATATATTTATTCCCTTGGTCCGAACATAATTATAAACAAATTAACACTAGAGAAATTAATACTATCGGTAGAGTTAAAAATAGTTGGATAAAATTACAAAGTAATGAAAGTACTCATGAAGAATACTCTCCTTATGAATCTATAACCCTTACACACAGAGGATTGCAATTAGTTGATTTTTCTCTTAAAAAAGCAAGTCTTAGTGATGATAATAAAAATATGGACAATATTATACAACAGAATAATTTTACAAATACATATATAAAAGTTCTTGGTGAAAAACTAGAAAAAATTGAAACAAGATAAACCCATTAACGATTAAAAATCAAGAAAAAGAAATTGAAAGACCTTTATTTATACCATATGAAAGCCCTCCAAATTTACAGCTTTCTTTAAAAAATGATAATACATAATTATTAGAAGAAATTTCTAAAAGATTAAATACTTTAAAAATTAAAAATCATGCATCCACCTCAAATTATAATAAAGAAACATCAAATCATAATAAAGAAATTTTGACCATAAAAAAATCACATGAAGAAACAGAAACAGAAGTAGATACAAAATCTTACATAGATAAGTTACAGTCTCAATTTAAAAATTTAGATCTAAATAGAATGACTTCGGGACATGATCAAAGAAGAATGCCTAGGAATAATTACAAAGGACAATATGCAACGCATACTTCTATAACTTGCAATGGTATCCTAAACCCACACCTCCAGATATACAATTTGAAGAAAGAGAACTATGAATAAGTTTTGCTTACACAGCTGATGCTTTGTATGAGTGCAATGTAGATAGTTTATCAGAATATGAAATTTTGAATGTCTTACATGAAATGATGATAGTAGCAAATGTTTATAAATGTGTAAAAAGATCAGATCATTAAGTGGCAAGTAGTTTAATAACATGTTTTACATGACAATTAAAAGGATGGGATAATACTTTAACAGAAGAACAAAGATCATATTTAAAAATAGCTTATAAAACTGATATTACTGGAAATGTTATAGCAAATTAGCATAATCAACCTATAGAAGATGCAGTTAATACTCTAATATTTGCAATTACAAAATATTTCGTCGGATACCCCGCAGTATATAGAGAAAATATTTATGATAGTTTAGAACATTTAAAATGCCCTACTCTAACAAATTTTAGGTGATATAAGGATGTCTTTCTTTTAAGACTATTAGTTAGAACAGATAATAGAGCCCCTTATTGGAGAGAAAAATTTATTGGAAGATTACTCAAATATTTTACCCATAATGTTTGAGAAAAATTAAATAATGATGGTCACAAAGATTATACAAGTCTTACATATGGAGAAATTATTAATGCAATAAAACATATAGAATTAAATCTGTGCAATGATTTAAGACTAACACACCAATTAAAAAAGAATATGCCAAGCAAAAATTAAGATTTTTTTGTGAACAATATGGTTTTCCCCCTTTAATAAGACCATCCACTAAGCATAAACGTAAAAAATATCGTAACAAAAAAATAAAATCATATAAACCATATATAAAATATTATAGATAAAAAAACTCTAAAAAATTCCGGCCAAATAAATTCAAGCATAATAAGAAACAAGCTATGTGTTATAAATATGGTCAAACTAGTCATTATAAAAATAATTGCAAAGTAAAAGATAAAATTAAAGAACTTAATATTAATGATAAATTAAAATCTCAACTCTTAAATATATTATCTGAATCTAATACAGAATCTGAAGAATTATTATAAATTGATGATAATGATACTACATTCCAAGAAGAATATTCTAATTTGAGTGAAGAAAACAAAGTAGGATTTTGTTTCTACTAGATAAGGATATGTGCACCTGTAGAAAAGAAATAAATACTTTAATAAAAGAATAAAGAATAATATCAAAACTTATAGATCAAATTGAAGATCCAAAAACAAAAATAAAATATTTATCACAAATTAGTCAAAAAGAAAAAATAATTACTAATAGCATAAATTACAATTTTACTAATGTATCTAATAGATTCAAAAAAGAAAAACATCCTATTACAGTTCAAGATTTACAATCTAAAATAAATAATATAAAACAAGAGATAAAAGAATTAAAACTTAATTTTAAAATCACTAATGAATAATTAGTACAATAAATTATAACACTAAAAACAGAAAAAAAAAAAAAAAAAAAAAAAAAAAAACAACAAACAACAAACAAATAAAATCTTGCAAAATGATAATAAAATTAAAATCAAAGAGATTCCAGAAAATAATAAAAACAAGCAGAATTCAATAGATAATAATTTATTCATTAATCTTATAGATAGGATAATATTTCAAAAATGGTATGTTGAAGTAGCATTAATAATTAATGCTGAATTTCAAATTACAACAGTAACTTTATTAGATTTAGATGCAGATATGAATTGTATCCAAGAATGAATTATACTTACAAAATATTATGAAAAGACAACTGAAAAATTGTATCAAGCTAGTGGAACAATATTAAATATAGAGTATAAAATACCTAATGCACATATTTGTAATGATGGAATATGTTTTAAAACTACATTTATTTTAGTAAAAAATATTACCTCTAAGATAATATTGGAAAACCCATTTTTAACATTACTTGATCCTTTTATAAAAAAAGAAGAAGATATTAGCACTGAAATTATGGAAAAGAAAATTTTATTCAAATTTATTTTACCACCAATGACTAAAGATATTAACATGTGAACAAATATTTCCATATTCCAAGAAATTAATGTCATTTCCAAACAAATAAGAATAGAGAAAATCATGTTGTCCAATTACCTTATGAATCAAATTTTAACGAGAAAACAATACCGACAAAAGCTAGATTTATTCAAATGAATCAAGAATTATAACAAAAATGATTATTAAGAAGTAGTAAATCCCCTTGGAGTTGTTCAGTCTTTTATGTCCAGAAAAATGTTGAATTAGAAAGAAGAACCCTAAAATTAGTCATAAATTATAATCATTTGAATGAAGTATTGAAATGGATTAGATACCCAATCCCTAATAAAAAAGATTTACTTTCAAGAATATATTGTGCTACAATATGAAAATGGGTCTCTACAATTTGCAGATAAATTTTCTGATGAAATAAAAGATAAAAATCAGTTACAAAGATTTCTAGGAAGCTTAAATTATATTTTTGATTATTAAGAAAATCTTAAGATCATTTGTAAACCTCTTTATTAGCGATTACAAAATAATCTTCCTCCATGGTCTACTTTTTTTTTTTGAACAAAGTAGCCAATCTTCATTAAAGTAAGCAAATTGATCCCAACAAGAGGGGATCTAGGAAGACAAAGTCTCCCTAAGTACAACATTCAAAATAAAAGTAGGACACTCTTCAAGCCAAACACCATCCATCTCTAATGTGGAGGCCTCTTTTGCTAGCAGATGAGCAACATTGTTAGCCTCTCTGTTGACATGAGCGATAGTAACTCCTCTTAGTCCTTGCATTTCCATGTTTATACCTTTCACAAAAAGACCAGAAACGTCATGTTTTGGGGATCTTGAGATCACTTCATCTACAACTTGTTTTGCGTCCCCTTCCAAAATAATCTCATAAAATCCCACATCTTTACAAAATATCACTGCCTCGTAAGCTGCCATAGCCTCCGCTAACTTTGGTGCAGCTACAACCTTTTTAGTAAGGGACTTTGCTCCAAGGACATTTCCAGAATGATCTCTTGCCACAATACCAATGCCAACCCACTCCTTTATGGTGTTAATAGAGGCATCCCAGTTGACTTTGATAAGACCAACAGGAGGGGGGCACCAGCCTATTTGGGGACTAGGAATGGTCTGCAGATTTTCCACAGAAGCGAGATAATCCCCCTTTTTATTGCATCTTTGATACTCCTCAAGGTGAGCCACAGCCTCTGAATAAATAATCTGGGGGTGGGAGAACGATGACTCAAAAATGAGCTTATTTCGCCTTAACCAAATTCGTCTTGCAATAACAGCCATTAAGTTTAAATCATCCATCTTCAGCCGATCCAAGCAAAATTCCATAAACTGCATAATCATGTCTTGATTAAAAGCACATTTTTGAAAAATCATAGATCCACTTCCCCACACATCTTGGGCAGCCGGACAAGACCATAAGACATGTACCACCGTCTCCTCTTCTCTGTAGCAGCAAGGACACATACACTCTTCCATCATTTTTCTCTTAAAAAGATTGCACTTTGTTGGGAGAAGGTCATTACAAGCCCGCCACATGAACATTTTAACAGAATTTGGAACCTCCAAATTCCAAATAGTCTTCCAAATTCTGTTATCAAAAGATTCACCAGAAGCACTTCCCCTCCCCCTAAAAATATTTTCCATGCCCATATGGTATGCACTCCTTACTGAGAAAATCCCATCTGTGGTACCCCGCCAAACAAGTTTATCCGGAGGAAGAGAAGGACACAAAGGCATAGAAGCAATTACCTTAGCCTCATCTGGTAAGAAAATGGAGTTGATGAGCCCCAAATTCCATGTGTGAGCCTCTTGATCTATAAGGGTTGCTACAAGAGAATCTTCAGGAATGACCTTGGGAGGAGATTGAACAGCATAAGTAATAGGTGTTGGTAACCACCTATCCTTCCAGATTTTCACATTGCTCCCATCACCAATTCTCCACACCAAACCATCTTTAAGCAGCTCCCTTGAAAATAACAAACTTTTCCACACATAGGAAGGTCTATTTCCCAATTCAGTCGACAAAAAAGAATCATGAGGGAAATATTTGCCCCGCAGCACCTGACTAACAAGGGAATGTGGAAACTTCAAAATACGCCAACCCTGTTTAGCAAGAAGTGCTTTGTTAAACATAATCAAGTCCCTGAATCCAAGACCCCCCATAGTTTTTGCTCTTCCCATCCTCTTCCAACTCATCCAATGCACCCTAGAATCATTTGCCATATGCCCCCACCAAAACCTTTGCATCATCCCCTCAAGATCCCTACATAGAGAGATAGGAAAAAGAAAAACACTCATACTATATGTAGGGATTGCCTGCACCACCGCTTTTAGAAGGATTTCTTTTCCTGCCTGAGAAAGGAACTTGATCTTCCAATTATTGAGTCGTTGCTGCACCCGGTCTTTAATACTGTTGAAAGACTGAATCTTAGACTTCCCAATAAAAGAGGACAGGCCCAGATATTTGTCGATCCGTTCAACCTCAGAAAAACCCGAAGAATTAAGAATCTCCTGTCGTTTGGCTTCGCAGGTATTTCGGCTAAAAAGAATCGCAGTCTTTTGGAGATTTAGTTTCTGCCCGGACCCATTTTCATAGATTTCTAGGATTTAGCTTTACAGAATAGCAGGCTATCATCAGCAAACAACAAATGACTTATTCGGGGGCCTCTAGGCGAAGAAGGGACCCCTGTAATGACCCCTGTTTCCACTGCTTGGCTTAACAAAGAACTCAGAGCTTCAGTACATAGGAGAAAAAGATAGGGTGATATTGGATCTCCCTGTCGAATTTCCCTCGAAGGAACTATATTGCCCACCGATTGGCCATTAACCACCACAGAATAAGAGATCGACCGATCACAAGTCATAACTAGATGAGTCCATCGATCATGAAAGCCAAGCTTAGACATTACAGCTTCCAGAAAAGGCCATTCCACCCGGTCATAAGCCTTGCTCATATCCAGCTTCATCCCCATAAACCCAACCTTACTCCACATATGGGTCTGCATCGAATACATAATCTCAAATGCTACAATAATATTGTCAGTGATCAAACGCCCAGAAATAAAAACACTCTGGGAAGGGGAAATAATTTCTGGTAAGATCTCTTTTAGTCTGTTGGCCAAGACTTTTGAAATTAGTTTATAAATAACATTACATAGACTAATTGGTCTGAAGTCAGTGACCTTACTAGGGGAATCAACTTTAGGAATCAAAGCAATATTTGTGGCATTAATCTTGGGATCTAAGACACCAGTTTGAAAGAAGTAAATAATAGCATTGCAAACCTCCTCATGAACAGTTGCCCAATTCTGTTGAAAGAAACCAGCTGTGAAGCCATCTGGTCCTGGGGCTTTTAGGGCAGCCATCTGGTTTAGGGCAGTAGAAATATCATCAAAAGTAAAATCTGCTAAAAGTTTACTGTTCATAGCCCCCGTCACTTTACGCTTAACAAATCTGGTGCTAGCCTCTATATCTGGGTTTCTTCCAGCCGTAAAAAGAGATTGAAAGTAATCCACAAAAGCCTCTTCAACTGACCCCTGAGTAGAGCATTGTCTCCCATATTGATCTATAATGCTTTCCACCACATTTCTTCTATGCTTTTGACTTGTATTAGCATGAAAATATTTTGTGTTCTTATCACCCGATTGCAGCCAAGTTTCCTTTGCTCTTTGTCTCCATTTTAAATCTTCCTGCTGAAGGAGATTTTGCAACTCATATTTAATCTGGTTCTCCTTATCAATATCAAACTCCATGACTGAGGCCTCATTTGAACTTCTGGATGTCCATAGAAACAAGACAACTTCCATGCAATACCTCCATTTGGCTCTTTAACAACAGCATTGATATGACCACAACTGAAGTTCTGAATTTCAACCAAAGCCGAGTGCTTCCATAGGAGAATTAAGCCCCCACTCTTTCCACGACAGTCCACAACGAACATATTTTCCATTCCAAGCTTCAAAAGGAGAGAACGTACCTTCTTACTAGTGTTTGTTTGAATTTCCACAGTCGTTAGGCACAACAAGCTTCCTCTTTCCATCCTGAGTTTCTCCCCCCACCTCAGACGTCCCCACTAGACAGTCCTCCGTCAGCACCTTTCCATTCCGTTGCTTCCATTTCTGCTGCCTGTTTCTGCTTGGACCATGAGAAAATCTCCCAAGAGACTTCCGAGTACTTCCCCTGTGGTCCTTTAAAGTAGCACCTGAACCTTCCTCTTTTCCTATTCTGGATAATGAATTAAAAGGCTTACGCGTGGCTTCCTGTTTTGAACTTTTAGGGACAACGGAAGGAAAGTATGAAGCTGCTTTCGGGTCCCATTGAAGCTGGACTTCGTGCAGCCCATCACCCATAGCCTGCCATTTCATCCGGCCCAATTCTGAATCCCAATTCCCCACATACCGAGAAGGAGGCCCACCCCCATGGCCTTTTAATGGTTCTTGACCCGTCTCTTGGAATTTAACTGAAGCATCGTCAGAGGGTAAAATAACCGTTCCCCCCATTAGAAGACCATTTAAGGCCCCAGCTTCTTCTCTTCCGCATCCCTTATACTCCGTTTTTTCCTTTTCAACTCCCTCAGAATCCGCCATACGATCTTTCCTCTTCTGTAACGCTCCATCCATTACTGGGTCAATTAAATGCTGAAGGGAATTAATCTCCCGGAGATCAAGCTTCATAACGCTCGATCCCGAAGATCCCGGACGTTTCTCCAACGATTCCCGCCGATCCTGCTGTCTTGGAGAAGGGTTTGAATTCTGTGAATCTCCGTTACCGCCCGAGGACATCTCCGCCGCCATGAGCCCACCGTCTGAGTTCGAAACCTTGGGCTTGGAGCTGAGGTTTGAACTCTCTTTTCCCCCGGAACCAGAGTCCCCCTTCCATCTGCGAAAAACAGAAGGAACTCTAAGCCAAGGGCCAAATGGAGTATCTCTAGACAAGCTTCCCTCCCCCTTCAAGCTTTTTGTAGCACAGCCCCTCCTACTATGGCGCACCACACCACAGTGGTAACAGAAATTAGGCAGCTTCTCATATTTAAACTTCACCCAAGTAGATTTGTTCCTGATATTGATTTTTCGACCCCTGTCTAATGGTTTTGTAAGATCAATGATAATTCGAACGCGTAGAAACTCCCCCCATTCGGCCTCCCCATCATTCTGATCAACTTCTACAACTTCTCCCATAGTTGCTCCAATTTGTTTCCCTATATCCGAACCCATGCATGCCAAGGGAAGGTTATACATCCTTACCTAGAAAGCTGCTTTTTCAAAAACCAATTGGGATGGAGGAGTAAGACCATCAAAAGGCATAACAGCAAAAAGATTTCCATCAAAAAGCCATGGTCACCCTTCTAGGATATTTATCTTTTCCCAAGAGTTTTCAAACTCCATCAGGAAAAAGTTATCTCCCAACATCTTAAAAACAACCGCCCCGAGAGTCTTCCATGCACGCATCATGTGGACCCTAATGTAGTCTCTTGGGACCACTCTGTCGGCTAAGAGTTTTCCCACAAGGCAGAACTGGCCCCTACAAGAGATGGGCTCAATACAATCATCCCCGATCTTTACTTCTGCATCTTCTCGTTCTGACAAAGTAAAGTTCCCCCACATAGATGATAAGGCCTCCATTACTCTCAATTGAATCAGATCACCCGAGAAGAAAGACAAAAGAAACAGTAATCAAAAGCTTTTAACACTTTTTACTGGAAAGAAGACACAACTCTAGACCCAGTGGGGGCCAGATGAAGGGGCTTCAACTCTAGGTCTAAGAATAGAGCGTTAGAGAGAAGAAAAAGTTTAGCATTTTCCATGGTCTACTTAACATACAGAAATTGTTAGGAAAATTAAAAAACATGTCAAAGTCCTTCCATGTCTAGGTCTCCATTTTCCAAATACTTTCAAAATTGTCGAAACAGATGCCTCAGAAATAGGATATGGAGGTATCTTTAAACAAAGAATTTCTAATTTGTGCTAATACCTTCTTATGTTTTTACAAAGGGATTAAGTAATTTTAAAAATGCACTTCCTAGTATTGTCTTAGAGGTAATATTTTTTACTAAAATAAATGAAGTTTTAAAACAAACTCCATCATTACAAATATGGGCATTCGATATTTTATACTCTATATTTAATCTTCTTTCACTAGCTTGATGCAATTTTCAGCTGTTTTTTTATAATATTTTGTAGGTATAATTCCTTCTTAGATACAATTCAGATCTATGCCTGAATCTAATAAAGCTACAGTTGTAATTTGAAATTCAGCATTAATTATTAATGTTACTTCAACATACCATTTTTGAAATATTATCCTATCTATAAGATTAATGAATAAATTATTATCTGTTGAATTGTGCTTGTTTTCATTATTTTCTTGAATCTCTTCAATTTTAATTTCACTATCATTTTGCAAGATTTTATTTGTTTGTTGTTTTTCTGTTTCTAGTGTTATAATTTCTTGTACTAATTGTTCATTAGAGATTTTAAAATCAAGTTTTAATACTTTTATCTCTTATTTTATATTATTTATTTCAGATTGTAAATCCTGAACTGTAATAGGACGTTTTTCTTTTTTGAATCTATTAGATACATCAATAAAATTATAATTTATGCTATTAGTAATTATTTTTTCTTTTTGACTAATTTGTGATAAATATTTTATTTTTGTTTCTAGATCTTCAATTTGATGTATAAGTTATAATATTATTCTTTATTCTTTTGTTAAAGTATTTATTTCTTTTCTACAGGTGCACATATCCTTATCTTTACAGAAACAAAATCCTATTTCATTTTCTTCACTTGAATCAGAATATTCTTATTGGGATGTAGTATCATTATCATCAATTTATAATAATTCTTCAAATTCTGTATCAAATTCAGATAATATATTTAAGAGTTGAGATTTTAATTTATCGTCAATATTAAGTTCTTTAATTTTGTCTTTTACTTTGCAATTATTTTTATAATGATCAGTTTGGCCATATTTATAACACATAGGTTGTTTCTTATTATGTTTAAATTTATTTGGCCGAAATTTTTTAGAGTTTTTTGATCTATAATATTTCTTATATTTCTTATATGATTTTCTTTTCTTGTTACGATATTTTTTACGTGTTTGCTTACTGAATGGTGCTATTAAAGGGGAAAAATCATATTGTTCACAAAAAAAATCCTAATTCTTGGTTGGCAGATTTCATATCCTTTTTTAGTTGGTGTGTTAGTCTTAAATCATTACACAAATTTAATCTTATATGTTTTATTGCATTAATAATTTCTCCATATGTAAGACTTGAATAATCATTGTAACCATCATTATTTAATTTTTCTCTAACCTTATGGGCAAAATATTTGGATAATCCTCCTATAAATTTTTCTTTCCAATAAGGGGCTCTATTATTCATTCTAACTAATATTCTTGAAAGAAAAACATCTTTATACCACCTAAAATCTGTTAAAGTATGACATTTTAAATGTTCTAAACTATAATAAATATTTTCTCTATATATTGCAGGATCTCCTACGAAATGTTTTGTAGTTGAAAATATTAAAGCATTAACCGCATCTTCTATAGGTTGATTAATATTCTCATTTGCTATAACATTTATAGGAATATTAGTTTTATAAGCTGTTTTTAAATATGATATTTGTTCTCCTGTTAAAATATTATCTCACCATCCTTTTAATTGTCATGTAAAACCTGTTATTAAACTACCTGCTATTTGATGATCTGATCTTTTCGCACCTTTATAAACATTTGCTACCATCATCATTTCATGTAAGACATTCAAAATTTCATATTCTAATAAACCATCTATATTCCATTCATATAAAGCATCAGTTGTGTAAGCAATTCTTATTCCTAACTCTCTTTCTTCAAATTGTATATCTAGAGGTGTGGGTTTATGATACCAATTACGAGTTATAAAAGTATGCGTTGCATATTTTCCTTTGTAATTATTCTTAGGCATTTTTCCTTGATCATTTCCTAAAGTCATTCTATTTAGATCTAAATTTTTAAATTGAGACTGTAACTTATCTATATAAAATTATGTATCTACTTTCTTGAGACTGTAACTTCCTAGAACAGTAAACTTATTCTGAGTAGGAATATTATTCATGGAAGGAGAAGTGAAAGAAGGATTATTCTGAGACAATTGTTTATTCATGGAATAATCACTGGGATTCTGAATTTTGGATCTATCTGGCTTACTCATTTTCCCTATAGAAATTCACAGGTTAAGAAATCAAGGACACTATTTGATTCTCCTTTTATATATTCAATTTTGAAATCAAAAGAGCTTAAAATTGCTTGTCATCTGGCAAATATTTGCTTAGAAGTGATATTTTTAACATATTTTTGTAAATCATCTTTTGCACTTTTACAATCAACACGGACAAGAAATTCTTGATTTAAAAGATCATCTTGAAATTTATGAATGCATAATACAATAGCTAAAATTTCTTTTTTTGATAGTACTATAATTTTGTTGTGCAGTATTCCATATGTCAGAATGATAGCGAACTAATTTTTCTTTATAATTAGAAGTTCTTTGTTTAAGGATACCTCTATATCCCATTTCTGAGGCATCTGTTTCGCCAATTTTGAAGGTATTGGGAGAAGGGAGGCTTAGACATGGAAGGATTTTGACATGTTTTTTAATTTGCCTAACAATTTCTATATGTTGAGTAGACCATGGCAGAGGATTCTTTTGTAATCCCTAATAAAGAGGTTTACAAATGATCTAAGATTTTCATAATAATCAGAAATATAATTTAAGCTTCCTAGAAATCTTTGTAACTGATTTTTGTCTTTTATTTCATCAGGAAATTTATTTGCAAATTGTAGAGACCTATTTATGGGAGTAATGGTATTTTGAACAATATTGTTGCCAAGGAAATGAATATTATTCTGAAATAAATTAATTTTAGTTGGTGAATTTACTAATCCATTATTTTTTATGATTTGGAGAAAGGTGTGTAGATGTTTCCAATGTTGTTCGATGGATTTAAAAAAAAATTAAAACATCATCTATGTAAAAAGAGTGAAAATATCATTCATAATATTTTGGAATTTGCTGGGAGCATTTTTTAACCCAAATGACATGACATTCCATTCATAGTGTCCAAAAGGAACTGTAAAAGCAGTTTTATATTTGTCCTTTTCATCTATTTGAATTTGTCAAAATCCGCTTTTCATATCAAATTTTGAAAATATAGTAGCATCATATAATCTTGAAAGTAAATCTTTTTTATTAGGAATTGGATATCTTATCCATTTTAAAGCTTCATTTAGTTGTTTATAGTCTATGACTAATTTAGGGGCTCCTCTTTCTAATTCAGTATTTTTCTGAACATAAAAGGCTGAACAACTCCAATGTGATTTGCTTTTCCTTATTAGTCATTTTTGTAGTTAATCCTGGATTTCTTTTTTGCAATATTCTAATAATTCTTGATTCATTTGAATAGGCCTAACTTTTGTTGGTATTATTTTTTCATCAAAATTTGTCTTATAAGGTAATTGGACAACATGATTTTTTCTATGCCAAAAAGCATTTGGAATATTAGTACAAATTTCTGATTCTATTTTGTCTGGATTTTTATTTTTTATTTTTTGTTGTAATAGTAGGTCCTTTAATTGTTCTTCTATCCTTTTGTGTTTTAAGTCTTGTTTTAAGAACATAATTTGTTTTTCTTTTCTGTTTTTTATTTGTTTAGAAATGACAATAATTTCTTGGAAGATGAAATATTTTTTAACATGTTAATATCTTTAGTCATTAGTGGTAAAATATATTTGAATAAAATTTTATGTACATAAATCAACCTAAGTGATAATAAAGAGAATGACAGAGAAATAATTAAGAGAATTAATGCAATGCAAAATAATAATGGAATGAGGGGGTAATTCACCTTGTGGGAATGTAGTGCAAATAAAATAACAAATATGAAATTAAATGAATAATAAAATAATTCATAAACATGAGTAAAAATTCTTGAAGGATAAACAAATAAATATACTTCTAATTCAACATATAATAAAGGAGAATTATATAGTGGAAATCGAGATGAGCAGATAAACATTCTTACTTGAATTTATTGAAGCAAAACTGAAATAGTTACAAGATTCAAGGACTGGATGCAAGAAAATTGAAGATTACAAAGAAAGGAAATTGCAGGGATTTTACAAGGCTAGTAGAAAGGCTAGAAGTGTTTTGCTCTCAAGTTTGCTCTGTGAAATTCACTCTGTCTTCCTCATACATCATACTGGCCTTATATAGGCTAAGGAATAGATAAAATACAAATATCAATAATTCACGAGCAGTAGAAAAGATTCCGCATGTCTTCTGAACAGTTAAAATTGGCATGATTTTCTGACTGATTCTGAGACTTGAACAGTAAATGCAGCAATAATTCTTGAATACTAATAAATTTTGTCAGTCTATTATTTTGTCTTTTGTGTCTGCAGAGGTGGTGCATAATCTGCTGGTGTTTCCATAAATTTTCACTTCCTTCATGTTCTTCATGTCATAATGTCTTCATGTCCTTCATGTCATCATGTCTTTTGTATTTTTTTCACATTGTCATAAATTATCAGATTCCTTGCCTTTCTCCACTAGTGCATTTTGTCATATTCTTCCACTTTCTCACATCATGCCCTTTCATATATACTCTTCACTTTATTATATTCTTTCATGTTTCTGCTCCATTTTTTCCCACTTTCATCAAATAATACTGAATCTACTTCCTTTTAATCATCACTGTAATAACCATCATACAGATCATAATCACTGTCAGTGCATGTAGGTCTCCATTCGTCTTCTGTAAATTCGCATGTGAATGTATCATGTCCCCATTCATTACAGTATGTACAGTATTCCAAACTCTCCGTGCCATTAGAATCTAATGCAATACTCTCATCTATAACATCCCTGGGATTTATGTCTATCTGACTCCACCATTTCTCATTTTGGTAAATATATTTGCTTTGACGAAGAAGTTGTTTCCAAATTCCTAGAGAAGAAACATCTTCTCCGAAAATGATAATTCTATCACTTTTAGCTAAGACTTTTCTTCCTGGAGATAATTCCTGGACAACATTTATCATGAATTTTTTCTTAAAAGTTCGCCATAAATTCATAATTCCTAATGGATCATCCAATTTAAGAGGAATCCCATTCTTAATTCTGCAACTTGATCACTATCAGATGGGTTAATTAGGATGTAGTGTTGAGCCGGTTTGACTTCCATATAATTTTCTGGATCAAATTCTAAAACTGTATTCCAAATTCTCAGGATAGTAGACTGATTAAGACCCATACCCAAATGTCTTTTTTGTAAATTATTTTGTACATTTTTAACAGTGTTATGGACTATGGGAGGAAAGTCACGTAATTCTTCAATATGCTTAACATGATAATAAGATAAGAATCATTCTTCAAAAAGTTGTGCTCCTAATTCAGGGCTTCCTATTTCGTAATGTTCCTAGTCTCCATTCATGCGTTGCTTGGATATGCCATAATCTTTATCAAGAATATAAATTAATCCAGAAAAGCTACAATGAGGTTCAAAGACTCTAACAATCTTTCTGCCATAGACTTTCTTTTATTCTTTATCTTCTCCATTGACAATTAACATCATTCTCTAAATCCATCTTTCAAAATATTTAGTATATGAGGGATTATGAAAGATAAGATTTTGGATCTCGCCAGGAAGGTCGAGAACCTTTTGTCGGACTTTTACCATTTCCTTAGGACTAATTCTTTGAGTCTGGTAGATCTCAGTGGGAGATCGGGCCCGATTAATGATCTTTGCCGCTGGCTGATCATTAGGAGAAGCAATGGATTGTAACAAAATCTCATTGCAGATTAAATGATATTCGAGGGCTTTCATAGATTTTTCATGGAGATTTTTGTTAGATTATCTAATAGTATCTGAATATGAATAGGGTAACTAGTGGGATTACCCCCTAAAGATTTGGCAAAAGTTTGAAGAACTTCTTCCAGGATGATACTATTAGTGTGATTCGGATTAAGAAACTCAATCCGTTGAGGAATTTTCGGTTGAATTTCTGCTGGAAATTCTTCATACTCACTAACCTTAGCCTTTCCTTTCTTCGATGGAGTGAGGCGCTTAGGATTTTGAATTCTTCTAGGTGTCATTATTCCTGATATAAAGAACATGTCAATCTGCAAAGTTAAGTGCTTGCCATTTAAAGTGTCAGCTATATAATTCAGATTTTGTAATAAATTTACTCCAATAAAATGGGACTACTAATCTATTATTCTTCATTATTTCAACAAATGTTTGAAGATGTTTCCAATGCTGTTCAATAGTTTTTGAGAAAATTAAAACATCATCAATGCATATAATAGAAAGACTGGTGAAAGGGATAAAAATTTCATTCATAATATTTTGAAATTCATTGGGAGCATTTTTTTAACCCAAATAGCATAACATTCCATTCATAGTGTCCAAAAGGAACTATAAAAACAATTTTATACCTATCTTTCTCATCAATTTGGATTTGCCAGAAATCATTTTTCATATCAAATTTTGAAAATATTGTAGCACCATATATTCTTGAAAGTAAATCTTTTTTATTAGGTATTGGGTATCTAATCTATTTCAATGCCTCATTCAAAGGTTTATAATTTATGACTAATCTTGGGGTTCCTCTTTCTAATTCAGTATTTTTCTGGACATAAAAAACTTAACAAGTCCAAGGGGATTTACTCTTTCTTAATAATCCATTTTGTAATAATTCTTAATTCATTTGAATAGGCTTGGCTTTTGTCGGTATTGTTTTCTCATTAAAATTTGATTCATAAAGTAATTAGACAACATGATTTTCTCTATTTCTTATTTGTTTGGAAATCACATTAATTTCTTGGAATATGAAAATATTTTTTAACATATTAATATATTTAGTCATTGGTGGTAAAATAAATTTGAATAAAATTTTCTTTCCCATAATTTCTGTGCTAATACCTTCTTTTGTTTTTGTAAAAGGATCAAGTAATGCTAAAAATTGATTTCCCAATATTATCTTAGAGGTAATATTTTTTTACTAAAATAAATGTAGTTTTAAAACATATTCCATCATCATTAGGTATTTTATACTCTATATTTAATCTTGTTCCACTAGCTTGATGCAATCTTTCAGTTCTCTTTTCATAATATTTTATAGGTATAATTCCTTCTTTGATACAATTCATATTTGCGTCTGAATCTAATAAAGCTACATTTGTAATTTGAAATTCAGCATTAATTATTAATGTTACTTCAACATACCATTTTTGAAAGATTATCCTATCTATAAGATTAATGAATAAATTATTATCTGTTGAATTCTGCTTGTTTTCATTATTTTCTTGAATTTCTTCAATTTTAACTTCATTATCATTTTGCAAGATTTTATTTGTTTGTTGTTTTTCTGTTTTTAGTGTTATAATTTCTTGTACTAATTGTTCATTAGAGATTTTAAAATCAGGTTTTAATTCTTTTATCTCTTGTTTTATACTATTTATTTCAAATTGTAAATCTTGAACTGTAATAGGATGTTTTTTTTTTTTTTTTTTTGAATCTATTAGATACATCAGTAAAATTGTAATTTATGCTATTAGTAATTATCTTATCTTTTTGACTACACACACACACACACACACACACACACACACACACACACATATATTTTCTGGATCTTCAATTTGATCTATAAGTTCTACTATTATTATTTCTTCTATTGTTAAAGTATTTATTTCTTTTCTACAGGGGCACATATCCTTATCTTTGCAGAAATAAAATCCTATTTTGTTTTCTTCACTCGAATCAGAATATTCTTCTTGGGATGTAGTATTATTATTATCAATTTGTAATAATTCTTCAGATTTTGTATTAGATTCAGATAATATATTTAAGAGTTGAGATTTTAATTTATTATCAATATTAAGTTCTTTACTTTGCAATTATTTTTATAATGACCAGTTTGACAACATTTATAACACAGGTTTTTCTTATTATGCTTGAATTTATTTGGCCGAAATTTTTTAGAGTTTTTTATCTATAATATTTCTTATATGGTGATTTTATTTTCTTATTACAATATTTTTTATGTTTATGCTTAGTGGATGGTGCTATTAAAATGGAAAAACCATATTGTTCACAAAAAGATCCTATTTCTTGCTTGGCATATTTCATATCATTTTTTAATTGGTGCGTTAGTCTTAAATCACTACACATATTTAATCATATATGTTTTATTGCATTAATAATTTCTCCATATGTAAGACTTTTGTTTTTTTGAACAGAATACTCATCACCACTTTCATTGCTGAGAATATCAAAAATTGATCCTATCAACAGAGGATCTAGGGACACACATAATCCCTAAAGACAATATCCCGAACACTCCTTGGAGTCTCTTCCAACCAACATATGTCTACATTATTACTAGAAGCCTCCCTAGCTAAAACATGGGCTGCGGCATTACATTCTCGGGGTGTAAAAACAAAACTCACTGACCTGAAATAACCCTTCTCAATATGTATATTTTCTAGAAAGTGCCCAACTCGTGACCCATAAGGAGGAGCAGAATTTATTTCCTTTACCACTTGGGCTGCATCACCTTCAAATACTGCATCTAAAATCCCACTTCTTTGCTGAATTGCATTGCATAAAGAGCCGCTATAACCTCAGCTGTCTTGGGATCTACCTTCACTTGCTTTGTCACACTCCTAGCCCCCAAGCACACACCATTGCAATCTCTCACTATCACTCCAATCCCAAGCCTTCCTTTTTCCACACTCAAAGAGGCATCCCAGTTTATTTTGAAAACACCACTGGGAGGTAGACTCCAGGATGGTTGGCGAGGAGTAGAGCTCGTACCCCTTAGAGATAATTCTGTACCTGGCTTCTCATTGCATCTTCTAAAATCACACAGCGACGTTGCCCCTTCTTTGTATACAGTGTCAGGGTGGGCAAAAATTCCTTCAAACACTAATGAGTTTCTCCGAAGCCAAATCCGTCTGGCTAGTACTGCCAACAATTCAAGGTCCTCCTTGCTCATTTTCCCCAGGCAGTGCTCGACTAAGACTCGAAATGAATCACCTTCACAATAACACTTTTGAAACGCAGACAGATGGCTTCCCCAAACATCTCTAGCAGCAGGGCAGGACCATAGTACATGGTAAGTAGTTTCCTCTTCTAGAGTGCAGCAAGGGCACTTCGTATCTTCTACTACCTTTCTTTTAAAGAGGTTGGTCTTGGTTGGTAATAGATCGTTGCAGGCCTTCCACATAAAAAGTTTGATCGAGTTTGGCACCTCCAAGGACCAAATAGATTTCCATACCTCTTGTCCCTTTTGCCCTTGAGAACATTGACCTCCTTCTTGATCTTGAAGCTCCTTACCCAAGTGATATGCACTTCTCACAGTAAAGACGCCATTCTCCGTACCCTTCCATATAAGCCGGTCACGTGGTAGCATCGGGCTAAGAGGGATATTGATAATTACCGTAGCCTCTTCCTCCTCAAAGACTGACCTTATAAGATCAGCTTTCCAACACTGTGTCTCCGCATTTATCAGTTCGGCTACATGGGCATTTTCATCTAGAATTCTTGGATGAGACTGAACTGTAAATGTTGTTGGCGTAGGAAGCCATTGCTCCCCCCACACTTTAATATCTTTTCCATTTCCCACTCGCCACACCAACCCTTTACTCAACAAAGAACGAGCATTAGCAATACTCCTCCATGCAAAGGAGGGCCTAGATCCTAAAGATGCCTGCAAAAAAGAATTCTTTGGATAGTACTTTGCTTTAAGTATTTGCGCCGTCAAAGAGGAAGGCTCCTGCAATATTCGCCATCCTTGCTTTGCTAGCATGGCCTTATTGAAAAGTACCAAGTCTCAGAATCCAAGTCCTCCAATAGCTTTTGATCTACCCATTTTTTCCCAGCTCATCCAATGAATTTTGGACGATTGGGACATATGGTTCCACCAAAATTTCTGCATCAATTGGTTAATTTCTTTGCAAAGGCCAATAGGAAGCTGAAAAACTCCCATGCAATAAGTCGGGATGGCCTGGATAACCGCCTTCAAAAGCACCTCATTTCCAGCTTGAGATAAAAATTTCACCTTCCAGTTTCCAAGTCTCTGTGCAACTTTATCAATTATGTCATGGAAAGCCAATTTTCTAGACTTACCAACAAAGGATGGAAGTCCTAAATACTTATCAATGCGGTGTGTTTCTGTCAGGCCAGACAATGAAAGAATTTCTTGCCTTTTCTCAACACTTGTATTGCGGCTGAAAAAAATGGAAGTTTTATTCAAATTTAACTTTTGCCCTGATCCCGCCTCGTAGGTCCCCAAGATTCTGAAAAGTCTTCTCCATTCTACAGAATTTGATCTACAAAATAGCATACTATCGTCAGCAAAGAAAAGGTGACTCAGTCGGGGGCCCTTAGGGGAGGTAGGAACCCCAGAAATGATTCCTTTTTGCTCTGCCTTATGGAGAAGTGCACTGAGAGCCTCGGCACAAATGAGGAAAAGGTAAGGTGATATGGGATCTCCCTGCCTTATGCCCCGAGAAGGTCGGATGTTGCCCACCGGGGTACCATTAACCACCACCGAATAGGTTATTGTCCGGATACAAGTCATTATCAAATTCACCCATTTATCATCAAATCCCAACCGCCTCATAGCCGTCTCCAAAAACTCCCACTCGACTCGATCATATGCCTTACTCATGTCCAGTTTAAAACCCATATAACCAATCTTACCCCACATTCTAGTCTGCATGGAATGCATTGTCTCAAAGGCAGCTAGGATATTATCAGTGATCAACCGGCCTGGAATGAATGCACTTTGTGTGGGAGAAATTATTTTGGGCAATACAACCTTCAATCTATTAGCCAAAACTTTTGAAATCAGCTTGTAGATTACATTGCATAAGCTTATAGGACGAAAATCCATGACTGAAACAAGGGACATATTTTTAGGGATAAGAGCTATATGAGTCCTGTTGATCCTAGCATCCATTATACCAGAATTGAGGAAATGTAACACAACAGAACAAACCTCAGGGTGAACCGTGGCCCAATTGTGTTGATAGAAACAAGCAGAAAAACCATCAGGCCCCGGGGCCTTAAGAGAGGGCATCTGATTTAAAGCCACCGAAATCTCTTCCAAAGTGAACATTGCCACCAGTTTCTGATTCATGTCCTCAGTTACTTTATGATCCAGAGCCTCAGTACAAGCCGCCACCTCCAGATTTGAGCCCCCATTGAAAAGCTCTTGGAAGTAGGACACGAAGGCACTCTCAATTTCTTCTTTAGATCCACATGGTCTGCCTTCCTTATCATTGATTACTGATATTCTGCCCCGGCCATGCTTCTGGTTAGCACATGCATGGAAAAATTTGGAATTGCGGTCCCCATTTCGTAGCCAGTTCTCTTTTGCTCTTTGCTTCCACTTCAGCTCCTCCTGTTCTAGCAGATTATGCAGTTCATCTTTGAGAGAGGCTTTAGAAACAGGACACTCCAATTGCTCTTGTTCCTGCAGGTTATGAAGCTCCTGTTCTATGGACTGGATCCGCTCTTCAACTGAATTTGTTTTTTTCCTTACCCATTGTTTCAAGGATCTCCGACAGCTATATAGCTTTTTGTGAAAAATACTCCACGGGTCTTGATCTCTCTGTTTGACCCTCCAAACTTTTTTAATGATTTCCTTGTGCTCCTTCTGTTGTGTCCAACTGGCCTCATATTTGAAGAAACTGCTTTTATTCCAACAGATGTCTTTGCTATTGGAAAAATCCACTACAATGGGGTGGTGATCCGAAATGCTCCGTGGCAGTACATTAACTCCCACCACATCAAACATTCCTGTCCATTTCACGTTCGCCACTGCCCTATCCAACCTCTCCCTGTTATAGGAACTGCCACTTCTCCCATTACACCATGTGAACTTAGGGCCAGAGAAACCTAAGTCGGCTAAATGACTGTCATCCAAAGCTTGCTTGAAAGCTTTCATTTGATAAGGAGGCCGAATAGTAGAACTAGATTTCTCTGCTGCATTAGTAATTTCATTGAAATCACCAATGCAGAGCCAAGGCTCGGGAGCCAGGCGTGAGAGGTGTCTGAGTAATGCCTAGGAGTCTGGCCTCTTAGCCACATCCGGGTTCCCATAGAAGCCCGAGAATTTCCATTCCTTCCCTACATTCCCGGATTGAACTACAGCACTTATATGGCCTCTGTTGTAATTTTGTATTGTCACATGAGCTTCTTTTTTCCACATGAGGGCTAAGCCTCCACTGCGTCCGTGACATTCTACTACAAACAGACCTTCAAAACCAAGTCTTGTTTTTATGGCCTCCATTTTACTCCGTCTAAGCTTGGTTTCCATCAAGAAAACCAGGCTGGGTTTTTTTGCTCCCACCAAACGGTGGAGAATCCGAACTGGCTGGGGGTTCCCAAGCCCCCGACAATTCCAACTCAATACTATCATTGGGCTTGGCGGGGCTGTTCCACAGCCACCGCCAGTTCTTCAGTGCAACAGAGTTGGACTTCCACCAATTTCCTTCCTTTTTTCTGTTGGTAATCAACCTCCTCCACAGTTCTCTGGTCCTCCTTGCTTCCATCCGCAATAGTACCCTTCTGAGCCTTGCTCTGTGTAGAGGCTGCATCTTGTCTAGCCCTTTTCTTCCAGTTGGACACCGAGCCATTTGATGCCTTCGGTCGTTCGGTTGGGTGAGTGAATTGCGGTTGTGCTTCTATGGACATTTCCCGCACCTTCTTTTTTGAGCAGCTAAGTTCTTTCTCTGGGAGCTTCCTTTCAATATCACCCCTTTCTTCACTTAAGTTGGAGACAGGCTAGCCTTTCTCTACCCGACTGGTTACAACACGTGGATGATAAGAGTCACTGCATGGGTCCCTCTCCAACATGATAGTGCTAGAATCCTCATCAATACACTCATACACCATCTGGCCTAAATCCGAATCCCATCGGCCCAAGAACTGTTTTTTCTTTTTTCCCGCAGGCCTTTCCTTAATTAAGTCTAGCTCTCCATCTGGCCCACTCCCTTCCATATTTAAATCTCCCGCGACATCTTCATCCATCAGCTTCTTTCCTTCTAAAGACCTCCCTTCTTTCCTTTTGAGTTCTCCATCAATCTCGCAGGAATTCCGCACTACTGTCAGGGACGCCTTCTTCGCAGCAAAATCCTCCCGCCGAATCTTCTCACTTTCCATAGCTGGATCTTTTCGTGGTGCACTAGGGTTTGGTGCGGAAAGCTTCCTGCCGCCGCCTAAACGCTGCCCCTCCACAGGAGGACTAGTTGGAGGGGTGTCCTTGGCTTTTCCAGCCGCCCTCCACTGCTGCTCGTCACCCGGGGTTCCTTCTTGCCGATAGCCCCCATAGCGATTCTCACCACCCATTCCCCTACGCTGAGGGAACTGAACATGGAGCCACGACCCATATTGTTGTTCTTCTGTTTCACCTGTCTTCGTGTGAACTCCAGCCCTCTCACATCCCATGCGGCCGTGTTTGATCAGCCCACAAGTAAAACAAAACTTGGGTAACTTTTCGTACTTGAAGGCCACCTCTGTAGACCTATCCTGTAAATGGAGCATCCTTCCCCTGGCTAAAGGTTTTGATAAATCAATCAGAATCCTTACCCTCAGGTATTCTCCCCAGCCCGCGTCCTCCTCCAGCACATCTACATCTTCCACCACTCCGACAGTAGCGCCAATCTTTTGACCTGTATTTCTTCCCATGCAAGCCAACGGCAAGTTGTACATCCTAATCCAAAACGATGCCCTGTCGAAATTAATCTTTGCCGGAGGTGTTAGACCGTCAAACTCAGCCAGAGACACCAGATTACCATCAAACAGCCATGGCCTTCCCTCCATAATCCGAGATTTGTCCCACTCGTATTCAAACTCCACGATGAACATGTTCTCGCCAGTCACTTTAAACGACGCCGACCCTGCAGGTTTCCATGCTCGTATCAGCGGAGCCTTATAAAACTCCTTTGGAATTATTCTGTCAGCCACCAATTTCCCCACCAAACACGATCTGCCCCGGTTGACCATAGGAACAATCTCCAGAGTCTCCAGAGACATCCCCACCGTTTCCTCGTCTCTCAAAGAAAATTTTCCCCACATAGCCGAAATCTCTTCCATCACTGCCAACAATACCTTGGCCAGACGAGGCAATTGCACTACTTCAAAAGGATTACACAAAGCACCGCCACAGCTCTACGTCCAGGAAAGGACTAGAGGAACCACAGCTCTACGCCCTAGAGGAGGACTAGAGAACATGCCTTTTCACAAATTTCAATAACTTAAATGATCACTAATAAGACTTGTATAATCATTGTGACCATCATTATTTAATTTTTATCTAACCTTATGGGCAAAATATTTGGGTAATCCTCCTATAAATTTTTCTTTCCAATAAGTGGTTCTATTATCTGTTCTAACTAATACTCTTTAAAGAAAGACATCCTTATACCACCTAAAATCTATTACAGTAGGTCATTTTAAATGTTCTAAACTATCATAAATATTTTCTCTATATACTGCGGGGTCTCCTACGAAATTTTTTGTAATTGCAAATAATAGAGTATTAACCGCATCTTCTATAGGTTGATTATGCTCATTTGCTATAACATTTCTAGCAATATCAGTTTTATAAGTTGTTTTTAAATATGATCTTTGTTTTTCTGTTAAAGTATTATCCCACCATCCTTTTAATTGTCCTGTAAAACCTGTTATTAAACTACTTGCTACTTAATGATCTGATCTTTTCGCACATTTATAAACATTTGCTACCATCATCATTTCATGTAAGACATTCAAAATTTCATATTCTGATAAACCATCTACATTCCTCTCATACAAAGCATCAGCTGTGTAAGCAGCTCTTATTCCTAGTTCTCTTTCTTCAAATTGTATATCTGGAGGTGTGGGTTTAGGGTACCAATTACGAGTTATAGAAGTATGCATTGCATATTTTCCTTTGTAATTATTTCTATGCATTCTTCCTTGATCATTTCCTGAAGTCATTCTATTTAGATTTAAATTTTAAATTGAGACTGTAATTTATCTATATAAGATTTTGTATCTACTTTTGTTTCTGTTTCTTCATGTGATTTTTTTATGGTCAAAATTTCTTTATTATGATTTGATGTTTCTTTATTATGATTTGAGATGGATGCATGATTTTTAATTTTTAAAGTATCTAATCTTTTAGAAATTTCTTCTAATAATTATGTATTGTCATTTTTTAAAGAAAACTGTAAATTTTGAGGGGTTTCATATAGTATAAATACAGGTCTTTCAATTTCTTTTTCTTGATTTTTAATCGTTAATGGATTTATTTGGTTTTTAATTCTTTCTAGTTTTTCACCAAGAACTTTTATATATGTATTTGTAAAATTATTCTGTTGTATAATATTGTCCATATTTTTATTATCATCATTAAGACTTGCCTTTTTAAGAGGAGAATCAACTAATTGCGATCCTCTGTGTGTAAGGGTTATAAATTCATAAATAGGGTATTCTTCATGAGTAATTTCATTAGTTTGTAACTTTATCCAATTATTTTTAGCTCTATTGATAATATTAATTTCTCTAGTGTTAATTTGTTTATAATTATGTTCAAACCAAGGGAAGAAATATATATATATATATTTGTTATCATTTCATTCATTAAATTATACCATTTAGTTCTTATATGATTTTGTTCTATTTGTGAAAATGTATTAAAAAATCATGTTCTCTTAAGCTCATATTCAGGAGACATAAAATCTTCTCTTAATTTTTCTTTATTTATTTTATATTCTCGAGTTATCGTCATGATTTGTGGATCTTCCATCTGAGATTGAGTTGGAAAATCTGGATTATTTATCTCATTATAATTATTAAGAGGATTATTCATTTCACTAATACTGGTTGCTGAGGCTACAGAATAAAAATGAGTATCTATAAATTTTTCCTTTTCCTTGCAGATTATTTTTTATTTTTTATTTTTTTCAACTAAACAAAACCTTCTAAGTTGCCTCTCTCTGGGTTTCTCCTCACGAAAAACTTAGATTTTAAGAAGCTTTTGTCTCCTATTGTTTTACGGCTGGGAGTTTCAGTAGTTTGTTTTTGCTTTTGGTATTGTGGTGGCCGGTTGTGGATTCGGTGTTTGTGGTGTTTTTGTTTTGTGTGGTTTTTGTTCCTAGATTCACAATGGAGGAGTTGCTAGATACGCTTGGTGCTACTATGATGTTAACAGATGGTGAGAAAGTTGGAATTACAATCACTGAAGATGACACTGCTGATCTTCGTTCCAAGAGTGGGCTTTGTTTGATAGGTTGCTTGTTATCTGAACGAAGAGTACAAAAGGATACTTTTCAGGTCATGATGGCCAGGCTATGGAGGACGTTGGAGTCGGTTACCTTCAAAGAAATTTATGAGAATATGTGGCTCTTAGAATTTGCTACTGAGTCGAATAAAAGACGAGTGAAGGATGGTAGACCGTGGCTCTTCGACCGGTGTGTTTTGGTCTTGAAAGAGGTGAAGGATTCTACTCCTCCATTACAGATGGATTTTACAAAGGCCTTATCCTGGGTCCAAGCGCATGACATGCCACTTACGTGCATGAATAAGGAAGTGGGGCTCTGGATTGGGGGTACAATAGGAAGGGTTGAGAAGGTAGATGGTACGGGTGATGGAATTGGATGGGGAAGGTGCTTACGGATTCAGATCTTTCTTGATCTCACAAAACCCCTCGAGCGAGGTCGATCTCTCAACATTAATGGTAAATCAATTTGGATATCCTTTAAGTATAAAAAACTTCAACAGTTTTGTTATACTTGTGGGAGGATTTTTCACGGGCAAAATAAGTGCATGGGTAATGGTGGCTTCCGGATGAATGGAGAAGTGCCTGTCAAACCATGGGGGGTTTGGTTACGTGCGGATGATCTCTGCTATCAGATAAGTCGTTTCCCGATGAGTTGAGTGGATCAAAAGGGGCAGCTGCAGGGAGGGAGGAATCTAGTACATCGGCTGCTGGCGGTGGTGGTTTCTCCGGAGAGGATGGCTTTCAAACTTCTCAACGACCTGATATGGCGCCTATTTTTACTCCAAGAAATTAGGCACCTGTAGGTATAGTTATACCGGCTATGTCCACTCAATCGCAGAATCTGGTGGGGGGAGATATTCTCGGGAACACTGTAGTGGATGATAAAGAGAAAGAGTGTTGTTTAGTGGGGGAGTCCTCCCCTCTAACTGACATGTTGATGGATTGTTATATCCATAAGGATTATCATGCAACACCTATTTTAAAGGAGCATATTTTGGTGCTAGCTGGGCAATGTGACGATCATCCCATTAGTGTGTTTGCATGTAGGGAGGAAGTGTCTCGTCATAAGGGTGATGTGTCTTCTTCTGGAAGGGACCTCCCTGTCCAGGTGTCTCTTTCCAATTCTGTTCAGTCTATTATGGAGGTGCCAGCTGTTCATGCTCCCATGCAGAATTCCTCTATACCTCCTATGACTGCTCCAACTGTGGATGTTTAGGATAAGGTACTTGCTAGTACTACTCGAACTTGGAAGAGGAAAAAAAAGCTTATTCGGCTGTCGTAACAGCTTCGAGAGTTAAGGGTAACTGAAAACTTTCATCTTCTATTGCGATAGATGTGGAGGTGTGTGGTTCGGGTAATAAGAAGGGACAGCAGGAAGTGGTGTCTACTCAATTGGTGATGGCAGAGGCTGTGGAGCAGCCCCGCCCGCCACAATGAATCTCTTAAGTTGGAATTGTCGGGGGCGAGTTCAAGACCTTCACCAATTACTGTCGGGGGCGATAGATGTGGAGGTGTGTGGTTCGGGTAATAAG
Source organism: Alnus glutinosa (assembly GCF_958979055.1). Taxonomy (NCBI): domain Eukaryota; kingdom Viridiplantae; phylum Streptophyta; class Magnoliopsida; order Fagales; family Betulaceae; genus Alnus; species Alnus glutinosa. Next base: position 22,369,084 of record NC_084888.1, on the reverse strand, counting down.
AAGGGACAGCAGGAAGTGGTGTCTACTCAATTGGTGATGGCAGAGGCTGTGGAGCAGCCCCGCCCGCCACAATGAATCTCTTAAGTTGGAACTGTCGGGGGCGAGTTCAAGACCTTCACCAATTACTGTCGGGGGCGAGTTCGAGACCTTCACCAATTGGTGAAGGAAAAGAGGCCAAGCATTGTGTTTCTTATGGAGACATTGTGTTCAAAAAAATATTTGGAGTGTATTCGAAGTCATCTTAGCTTCGAAAGTTTATTTGTTGTTGATCCCGTGGATCGTACTGGGGGATTAGCATTATTATAGTCGAATTCAACTCTATTGGAAATCTATAACTACTCATGGTCTCATATTAATGTCGTGGTGAAAGACTCGGATGAGAATGAGCAATGGAAGTTCATGGGCTTTTATGGTCAACCTGATAGTGCAGGAAGAGATGAATCCTGGGCTTTGCTTCAACATCTTCACATTTTCCAGCCTACTCCTTGGCTATGTGCTGGGGATTCTAATGAGATTTTGGAGCAAAACAAAAAATGTGGGGCAACCCTTCGTCGAGAATCTTAGATGGATGGGTTTTGGCAAGCTCTTGATACATGTGGTTTAGGTGACTTGGGTCATGTTGGTCCTTGTTTTATGTGGAGTAATGGAAGAGCCGATGATTTTTTTACAAAGGAGCGGTTGGATAGGGCTCTAGCAAATCGGAAATGGTGCTCTCTCTTTTCTTATGTCACAATTAATGTTTTAGCTACATCTTCTTCAGATCACAATCCTATTTTAGTTCAAGAGGATCGGTAGACCTATCGTCGGGGTTTCAAGTTTGAGTCGGCTTGGACTAGCGATGAAGATTACCAACAGGTTTTGCAATCTGGATGGGAGGATGAGATTGGGAATGAGGCTCCAGTCAGGGGTCTTCAACGAAGACTTTTATCTTGTCAAACTCAATTTTCAAGATGGAGTAAGAAGAAGTTTGGTAGAGTGGGAGAAATTCTTAAAAGGAAAAAACAACAGCTCCTGTATCTTCAAAGTCGTGCTCTGCCTTCTTTAGATCCAGCTATCAAATCTCTTCAAACATAGATTGATGAGCTTTTGGCAAATGAGGATGTGCATTGGAAACAAAGAGCAAAACAGAATTGGTACCAAAATGGGGACCGTAATACTCAGTTCTTCCATTCTTGGACTAATCATCAAAGAAAGATCAATACCATTCGTATGAATACTGATGGAAATGGTCGGGTGTGGAGGAAGAAAGGATATTGGTAAGTTATTCCTTAACTATTACAAAATGTTATTTTCTTCTTCTAATTCAGTAGGTATTGAGGGCTGCATGAATTCTATAGAGTGTAGGGTTTCTAATTCTATGAACCAAAGACTATTACGGACTTTTACTAAGGATGAGGTTCTGTGTGCTCTCTTCCAAATGCATCCTCTCAAATCACCGGGACCGGATGGTTTTTCAGCGGACTTTTACCAAAAATCTTGGGAAGTAGTAGGGAAGGAGGTGTTAAGGGCTGCTTTTTATGTTCTTAATGGGGGGTCTTTTGATGATGGCCTCAATTCAACTAATATTTGTTTAGTACCTAAGGTGGCTACCCCATCCCGAGTGATTGAATTTTGGCCAATTAGTCTTTGTAACGTGATATATAAGATCATTTCAAAGGCTATTGCTAACTGGCTGAAAATTGTGTTGCCTTCCATTATCTCTCAAGAACAAAGTGCCTTCATACCGGGTAGATTAATCATAGATAATATTTTGGTGGCATTTGAAACATTGCACATAATGGATACTCGGCTGAAGGGACGTGAGGGATTTATGGCGATGAAACTTGATATGAGTAAGGCCTATGACAGGCTTGAGTGGGATTTCTTGGAGGCAATGATGAGAAAGTTAGGTTTTGCAAACCGATGGGTTAATCTTATGATGTCTTGTGTTAGAACTGTAACCTATTCTATTCTCATCAATGGACAACCGCATGGCCACATAGTTCCTACCCGTGATATTCGTAAATGTGATCCCCTCTCACCTTATTTTTTTATAACATGTGCGGAGGCAATGAGCTCAATGTTGCAGAATTCAGCAAGGGAATGAGCTATTACGGGAGTTCCAATTATTAGAGGTGGGATTCGGATAAACCATCTACTATTTGCGGATGACAACTTACTTTTTTGCCGTGCTAATCTACGAGAATGGGAACATATTCACATGTTACTTTGTACTTATGAAGTAGCATCGGGATTGTAGCTGCACCACGAAAAGACAGCACTATTTTTTAGTCGAAATACCTCTCCACAAGACAAAGCAATTCTTGTACAAGGTACGGGTGTTAGTTCTGCCTTTCATTATGAAAAGTATTTGGGTCTCCCTGCTCTAATAGGGAGATCCCGAGTTTCAACTTTTAATGGTATTAAGGGTCGTATATGGAATCGGATTAATGGATGGAAGGAGAAATTTCTTTCTCATGCCAGGAAGGAAATTCTTCTAAAATCTGTCATTCAGGCAATACCAACTTATACTATGAGTGTCTTTCGTCTTCCAAAGACTCTTTCCTGAGAGATAAACTCAATGATGGGAAAATTTTGGTGGGGTTTTAAGGATAATCATTCTAAGATTCCTTGGATGTCTTGGAGTGGATTAGGAAGGAAGAAATCGGTTGGTGGTTTGGGGTATTGAGACTTGGAAAGTTTTAATACAGCTCTTCTTGCAAAACAAGGTTGTAGACTAACAAAGTTTCCAACAACCCTAGCAACCAAAGTATTTAAGGAAAAGTACTTTTCGAAGGGGGATTTTTTTGAGTTCTAATTTGGGTTCTAGACCTTCTTATGCATGGAGAAGTATGTGGGGCTCTAAACCTTTGCTTAAGGAAGGGCTTTTATGGAGAATTGGAGATGGTTCAAACATCAATATTTTGGGGGATAAATGGATTCCTACTACCCATTCACATGAAATTCAGGTTCATTCACAGGAGATACAACCAACAGCAACAGTAAGTGAATTGATTAACATGGATAGTAATTGGTGGAACATACCTCTCATTAAGCAACTGTTTCCACTTGATATTGTTGAACATATATGCAATATTGCTATCAGTCCAAGAACCATGCATGATAGGTTGATTTGGGGAGGTACTACTAATGGGCAGTTTGCAGTCAGAAGTGATTACGACATGGAGATTGAGCTCCGAGAGAGTCTCACTGGTAGCAGTTCAGATTCAGGTGTCCATTCACCTCTGTGGAATTCCCTTTGGCAGCTTTAAATCCCACTGACAACCATCATTTTCTATGGAGAGCATGCAACAAGATACTGCCAACTAAGGTTAATCTTTGTCGGCGTCATGTAGTTGAAGATCCTTTTTGTTCGATGTGTGGATTGGAGGCTGAAACAACAGTTCTCACTATCTGGAATTGCACAGCTGCACATGCGGTTTGGATTGAATGTCCTGCTCGGGTATACAAATGTAGTGTAAGGGAGGGGGTTTTCTTGTATTATTTGGGTTTTTGAGTTCCAGGTTGATAAAGGAAGAACTTGAGTTGCTAGTAATGGTGGCTTAGAGAGTATGGTTCAGTTGGAACAAGAAGGTTTTTGAAGGTGAGCTAGTACCCCCCAGCTGTTCGGTGAAATGTGCAAAAGAATGTCTTGATGATTTCTGAAAGTTTAATTCCCCTTCAGTACCAATTTCACGTCCTATCTCATCTCCTGCCCAGTGGATACGTCCGCCTTTGGGAGTTATTAAATTAAATTGGGATTCGGCTTTAGACCATGGAAAGCATTTGATGGGAGTGGGAGTAATAGCTCTAGATTCAGAAGGTCAAGTAGTGGCGTCTATATGCTCAGTTCAACACCATGTTTTTGATTCAGCAATTGCGGAAGCTTATGGGGCATGTCAAGCACTTGAGTTTGGTAGGTTTCTGGATTTACAATCAGTTTTTTCTGGAAGGAGACGCGCTTGAGATTAGTACTGCCTTGGGACGTATGGACGATGAATCTGGTAAATATGGTTATTTAATTATGGATGCTAGAAGTTTGTTTAGAGGTTTCCATTTTTGGAATATTACTCATGTTAGGCGAGAAGGCAATATGGTTGCACACTCTCTTGCAAAGTTTGCTGTCTCTTTTGAGCAAACTAGAGTGTGGTTTGATTCTTATCCGACTGTTTGTCAGGTGTTGTAATTTTTTATCGTTCATTGTCAACATTTCAATGATATTACAAGAACTCTTCCCAAAAAAAAAAACTATAACTAGGAGGAGAAACAGGCTTATTTATTATTTCATTACAGGAGGTAGAAGCTCTTGAGCATGATCTTCTATAAGACTGAAAATTTAATCCTATAGTACCATCTTTTCTTTGGGTAACATAATCCAAATCTGTTGCATTATTCTCTACTTTTGGTAATTGAGCTAAATTTTCTAAAGTCCACTTATTTGGTAAGACTATATCATCCCAACAAATATTTTTTGGTGTACATATTGTAGAATTTTGTGTGTTACATTGTAATAATAAAGTTTGTCATTTTGGGCTTTCTAATATGCATGAGGTTCTAATGTTATTTTCATAAGTTTATAATAAATTCTATAAACAATAGTTAAAGGTTGTGATCCTTTCATCATATTATAACCATGCATTTTAATATTTAATTCTAAAGCATGTAGAAGAGCAGGGTCAAGTAGGGATAATGAAAAATTCAATTAAAATATACATGGCCTTCATATAAAAATGATTCTATTGATCCTAATAACGAATTTCTAAAATTTAAATGTCTACCATTTCTTAAACATAATAAGAAGCTATTATTTAATTATAATCGTGTTAAAGGTTTAACGGTCACTTGGACAAGTCCTATATGTATAAAAAACTATTTTTGCTTATGCTTTTCAATATTATCTTTTGAAAATAATTTAATAGTTTCATATTCTTTATTTAAAGAAAATGTTCTTTCAACTGTTTTGATGGTATAATCTGAAAGAAAAGATAAATTTGAAAAAGTTGATTGTTTATAAATATTTCTTGTAGTGACCAAAGGTAAATTCCATTCTTGAATATTTCGTTCTTGATTCATAATACTAATTTCTTTATTATTTATGACATTGTCACTATTATCAGAAGAAGAAGGCATATGAGATCTAGAGGAAGAGTTCCTAGAGGTTGAACTCATTGTTTGATTTAAAAATTTAGAATAATTATTAATGCAATAAAACATATAGGATTAAATCTATGTAATGATTTAAGACTAACACACCAACTGAAAAAGGATATGAAATATGCTAAGAAAGAATTAGGATCTTTTTGTGAACAATATGGTTTTCCCCCTTTAATAGCACCATCCACTAAGTATAAACGTAAAAAATATCGTAACAAGAAAATAAAATCATATAAACCATATAAGAAATATTATAGATAAAAAAATTCAAAAAAATTTCGGCCAAATAAATTTAAGCATAATAAGAAACAACCTGTGTGTTATAAATATGGTCAAACTGGTCATTATAAAAATAATTGCAAAGTAAAAGACAAAATTAAAGAACTTAATATTGATGATAAATTAAAATCTCAACTTTTAAATATATTATCTGAATCTGATACAGAATCTGAAGAATTATTACAAATTGATGATAATGATACTACATCCTAAGAAGAAAATTCTGATTCGAGTGAAAAAAACGAAATATGATTTTGTTTCTGGAAAGATAAGGATATGTGCACTTGTAGAAAAGAAATAAATACTTTTGTTTGCAAGGGGTATGAGATAGAAGGACTAATCCATAGTCAACAAGAATAAATTCATAAAATTTTTTATTTTTATTTTAACCTTCTGGCATAAAATCCCATCCAGGTGGGAAAACTTTTGTTACTAATTCCCTAGCATTTTTCATATGTTGATATTCAGGTTCGATAGGAAACAATTTTGGCCGAAATGATTTATACTTATGTAAAATTTGTGAAGGTAAGGAAAAAATAGATATAGTTGGACTAGGAGAAATAGAACTCATACTTTCTGATGTTGGAGAAGAATGTTCTTTTGAATGATCCTTTGAGGAGGAGGATGCAGCTTGGGCAAATGTGGGTAATTTAGAAGGTAAGGGAGAAAAACTTCATAGAACAATAAACTTATTCTGAGTAAGAACATTGCTTAAGAGCTTCTACTTCATATAATGAAATAATAAATAAGCATGTTTCCCCTCCTAGATATAGTTTATGTCAATTATAAACTAATTTACAAGGAATTAATAAGGAAAAATTTATAGATACTCATTTTTATTTTGTAGTCTCAGCAGCCAATGTTAGTGGAATGAATAATCTTTTTAATAATTATAATGAGATAAACAATCCAAATTCTCCAACTCAATCTCAGATGGAAGATCCACAAATCATGATGACAACTCGAGAATATAAAATAAATAAAGAAAAATTACAAAAAGATTTTATGTCTCCTGAATATGAACATAAGAGAACATGGTTTTTTAATACATTTTCACAAATAGAACAAAATCATATAAGAATTAAATGGTATAATCAAATGAATGAAATGAGAATAGATATATATTTATTCCCTTGGTCTGAACATAATTATAAACAAATAAACACTAGAGAAATTAATACTATCAGTAGAGCTAAAAATAGTTAGATAAAATTACAAACTAATGAAATTACTCATGAAGAATATCCTCCTTATGAATCTATAACCCTTACACACAGAGGATCGCAATTAGTTGCTTCTCCTCTTAAAAAAGCAAGTCTTAGTGATTATAATAAAAATATGAATAATATTATACAACAGAATAATTTTACAAATACATATATAAAAGTTCTTGGTGAAAAACTAGAAAGAATTGAAAACCAGATAAATCCATTAACGATTAAAAATCAAGAAAAAGAAATTGAAAAAATTTTATTTATACCATATGAAACCCCTCCAAATTTACAGTTTTCTTTAAAAAATGACAATACAAAATTATTAGAAGAAATTTTTAAAAGATTAGATACTTTAAAAATTAAAAATCATGAAATACTAAATAATATTATGCATCAATCATAATATTTATACACAATAAATATCATACAATAATATTATACCAATAATATTATTACACAAATAATATCATACCAATTAATCTGTTGAAATTAAGCCTGAGGTGCGTTAAAGAAAACTGAAGAGTGTTGAGTAGATCGAGCACCATATCTGTAGATTGATCGCCAACTTAGATCGCGCGCAAGAATTAGTGGATTTATCGCCATCTTGGATTGATCGCTAGAGATAGTGGATTGAGCGCCAACTCTAGACTAGGCGTTTAATTAGTCTTAAATTCTAATTTAAGGTGCTCTATTTTAAAGTTTAAAATCTAAAGCGCTACATTGCAAGTATTGGAAGAAACTCAAAATCTATCAAGTTCCAAGCTTAGAACAAAGTTTGCAAGAAGCTAAAGTTGGTAGAATCATTATTAGAAAGATCTGGATTTGTTTGCTACAGAAAAGGGAAATTGGCAAAATCTGTTATTTTTTTGAAAGATTCCTAAATGAGTACGTCTCTATATTTTAACCTTAACTTTCGGCTCAAGTATTGGATTACGATGAAATTAGCTGAGTTGGATAGCTAATACAAAAGAAAACAAATATGTCTGAAATAGGTTTTTTCTAATTCAGACGTTTATTATGCCAAAATCGTCTTGCAATATAGGACCAAAAATTTGGACAAATTTGGAAAGATTCTAATCATTTTCCTTCTTGGATTGGGTTTCTAGTCTCCTACTTGGACTAGGAAACTAACTCCTGATTTTTCTAGGATTTCTAGAGCTTCTAGGACTCTCCTAATTCCTACAAATAGGCCTCTAAACATTGAAGAAAATACGCAATGCTACCAAGAACTTAAATTTAGTAAAATACTTATTAAAGGCTTGAAGAGTTGAAGAGTTGAAGAGAAGTAATCATAACAGGAGGCCATCTTAGCAGCATCAAGAGCAGATAAAACCCTTTGTTGGGTATTGATGTAGCCCTATCCAAGCACAATGGTTTGATTGTATTTTAATTTAGAGAATTTCATTTTATGCATATTGGTTGTATAATAGTGAGAATTGCTACAATTTGATATTGTTCTTAATATTTTAATGCAATTGTTCTTAAATTCAAAATCAATATTGGTGAAATTCTTCTATTGTCATAAAAAGCTTTTTACCTTTATTAAACTCAAATCATTCTTATTTTCTGTGATTATGAGAATGATGATTATACAATGGGTTTAATTGATATATGATCAAGAGGGTTAGATAGGCCATGCCTAGAGAAGGCGGATTGTACTGCACCTTAGTTTAGTGTAATTTAAGTAGACGGTCCGTGCCAACCAAAAATGGGTTATACTATTCTATTGATTGTATGTATCTTATTAAAGAATTCGATAATCGATACATAAGAAAGACGGGTCGTACCGCATCTTAGTGGTTAGGTGGATGATCCGTGCCAACCGAATATGGATTATACTTATTCTTTAATAAGGTAGTTTCTTGTTTATCTATAACATGCATAGAATGAATTTCTTTGATTAAATATGATTGATCATTGATGTGTGAATAGAGGTGAAGTTAATACTCTACTATCTCTCCCTTTCTCTCTCTTTTATTTCAATTCTCTTTTGCATTTATATTATGCACTTTAGCCAACAACAAAATCAACAATCTTTACTTAAGTTATTTTTAAACTTCATAAACTTGATAACAATACCCATGTAGTCCTTGAGGTTCGACACTCTCTCTATAGCCTTATCCTACAAGGATTTGTCTATTACGAGTGGTAATTTATTATTGATATATTTTTGCTTTAAAAAGACCACATCAATTTTTGGTTCTATCTTTTGGTCTTTCCATCTTATACCCTAAAACCACATTTGGCTTAGGCATTGGAGCTGTCCCTCTCCGGCACATCCCAACAAGCTCTTTGGCCTCATTTCCTTCTATTTTGCATGAATCAGCTTGTGTTTGAAACAACCTATGTGATGCTCCATATAAAAATCAATATTTTTATAAAAGATTAATCCAATCACACAACCATCAAAAATATTCTTACAAAATTGAATGTTTTAAAATTCATTTATTTCCGCCTAAAACACGATCTCCATTATTCTTAAAATGTTTGATGCACTTTCGATGAACGTTTGTCATTCATTCATGAACGATTGAAGAAACCCTAACTGACGTAGCCAGTCATCCTTATCCCTTTTGCGAACATTTGTGGTCCCCACCACAAACGATTGTTGGCGTGTTGTACAATGTGTCATAAGGTACATCCCACGCCTTCAGCATGTGTGTCAGATTGTACCACAAACGATCTCAACCATATGCCGAACGATCGTCTAACCCTAAAATTTACACGAACATTCGTTATTCACTTGATGAACATTCGTCAAATAACAAAATCAGTTGATCCTTATACTCTGCATTCATTGCCTATAAAAACCCCTTACCCTACATCTCTCAGTACAATTTCTTCTGCATACACCTATTCTATCATACTTCTTGATTAGAGGAAAGTTATAGAGTGAGAAGATGAGTTTTGTTGATAATCCACCTTCATTTAAGGTAACCCTTGTTGCCTAACTCTTCTTTCACGTAGTTAATACTATATCCTTACTGGTTCAATATTCATTTTACAATTTTCATTACATACAAGCTTTATAGATTAATTTTCCTTTTCGAAAATGACATTTTCAAAATATAAGCTTTCAACCACTCTTGATTTTCATAAATGGTCATGGTAACATGTTTTATAATGTCCTTATTATGCTATTAGGAGCTTTGTTTAAGAGCTAGCATGTTAGGTTTAGATTATCTTAAAATTTTCTTGCATTCTGGTAATGCCGAACGTTCTCCAAGCCTTGCACGGACGTTTATCACTCGTGAGATGAACGATCGTCTTTGTTGTCGAACGATCGAGGCATGCCAAAAATGCTAAAAGTAGGGTTTTTATCATAGATTAGGAATGTTATTAATCTTAGGTTATGTTTCGCTGTAGCATAGACTCAAAATGTCCCAATTTATGGATGAGCAGATGATGTAAGTATATACTTATAAAACTGAGTTCATAATAGATGCGATATGTCAGCTGGCTGAGCATGATTTATTTTTCTCAAACGATATGTTATAAGCTTGTTAAATTTCCATAAGTATTTGATGACTATTCCAATATGAGTATTACTATTTTATAAAAACAATAAATGAACCATATTATTTTATTGTAGGACATGATACACTGGTACGTGTGGTAGAACAGTATGAGCTTACTATTATACGGGTTATTCTTTACGGTCAAATGTTTACGATGTATTATGATGGCCTTTTGATCTAAAGGTTGTTTGTGACCGGAACACCATGCTTGAATAAGAGTCAGGGTTACGGCTTTTCTAGTTGCGTGGGCCACCCGAGGTTGGACTCAGTCGGACAGCTAGTATATGACGATATACGTACATATCCGAGGCAACGGTATTGTATTATAGGTCCCTTGGTACAGCGCCAACCTTGCCGGGAATGGAATAATATCCTAAGTAGACCATATGAGATGAAATGTGACATATACATATACATATACATATATATTTTAGCATGATTTTCTTTACATAAAACTATAAGTGCTGTCACCGAAATAATGCCTCTATAAATATTTTCAAAACAACTATGACCTTTTAATGAGAGCAGGGTAACGAGGGGAATACTTACCATTTTTGCAAAATACTCATGTTTATCTCGAACACCTCCTCTGTATGTCAATATATATAACATTGGTTAGAGTTGGAAAGTTCGCAAGGATGAAGACGCCAAGTGAACGATCCCTTAGTATCAGGTTTGTTTAGATTGAAATTAATTTTTGATAACTCTCGGTCTATATTGATGTGGTCTTTTGTTTACCAAAATATATCAATAATAATAATTACCACTCACAATAGGACGAATCCTTGTAAGATAGGGCTATAGAGAGGGTGTCGAACCTCAAGGACTGCAGGGGTATGGTTATCAAGCTTTTCGAGATTAAATATAACTTTATTAAAAGATTGTTGAATTTGTAATTAACTAAAGTGCATAAAATAAACGTAAAAGAGAATTGAAATATAAGGGAGAGAGAAAGAGTAGAGTATTGACTTCACCGCTATCCGCACATCAATGGTTAATTATATTTAATTAGAGAAATTCATTCTATGCATGCTATAAATAAACAAGAAGTTACCATATTAAAGAATAAGTATAATCCATCTTCGGTTGGTACGGACCGTCCACCTAACCACTAAGATGCGGTACGACCTGTCTTCCCTAGGCATGGATTAGCTACGTCTTTAATAGGATACATACAATCAATGAAAAAGTATAACCCATCTTCGGTTGGCACGAATCGTCTACCTAAATTACACTAAACTAGGGTGTAGTACGATTCGTCTTCCCTAGGCATGGCCTATCTAATCCTCTTGATCATATATCAATTAAACCCGTTGTATAATCATCATTCTCATAATCACAGAAAATAAGAATGATTTGAGTTCAATAAAGGTAAAAAGCTTTCTAAGACAAGAGAAGAATTCTACCAATATTGATTATGAATTGAAGAACAATTGCATTAAAAGATGAAGAATAATATCAAATTGTAGCAATTCTCATAATTATACAACCAACATGCATAAACCAAAATTCTCTAAATTAAAATACAATCAAACCATTGTGCTTGGATAGGGCTACATCAATACCCTACAAAGGTTTTTAGCCGCTCATGAAGTTGCTGCAATGGCCTCCTGCCATGATTACTTCTCTTCAACTCTTCAAGCCTTCAAGAAGTTTTTCTCTGAATTTGCTCTAGGTAGCAGTGTGTCTTTCTTCAATGTTTAGAGGCCTATTTATAGAGATTAGGAGAGGCCTAGAAGCTCTTGTAATTCTAGAAAAAATCGTCTCTTGAGTCTTCTTGTCCAAGTAGGAGATTGAAACTTCAATCCAAGTAGGAAAATGATTCCAAATTCGGCCAGAATTGCGGTCCTTTATTGCGAGGCAATTTTGATATAGTAAACGTCCGAATTTGGGAAAAGCTATTTCTGATATATTTGTTGGATTTTTTGTTAGCTTTCCAAAGCCATTAATTTCTTCGCAATCCAATATCTGATGCAAAAGTTATGATTAAAACACTGAGACATGTGCAGAATCCAAATTTGAATCCAATCCGATTTTGACTCTTAGTAGAGAAATTCTGATTTAGTCCTTCCTTTGATTTGATTAAACTTAACCACATCACATAGGTATTCTATTATGATTGGTTAAGTTTAAACATATCTTCAAGGTCTTCTCAAAGTGTGCTTTAAGCCCAAAATTAATGGAATTAATTGCATCTTTATTTAAAACCTGAAAACAATAAAACAACACAAAATCAAACAAATAACAATGCTAAGGAATTAACATATATAAGTTAAGGAGCTTGAATGTGCAACATTCGACGCTTATCATATATTTAATGATAGCATTATTTAAGGTTTAATTACTTTCAGATTCTCAAATTTCATATCCTTCCGTTTTTTGCTTTTCTTTCACTTTGATTAGTTTATAAATGGTGGTTCCACTAGGCAAATTACTAGTTAATTGTTCTAGAGGTACTAATAGTAACTTTGCAAGTTAAGTAAAACCATTACCTAATTTTGGGGACATTGTAGCCTAGTCACCAACCAAATACTACCTTAATAGTTTGGCGCCATATGTGGGAACGACTTTATCGCTTATAAACAAAAATAAAAAATGGTGACTACAATATCAAAAAGCCTCCAAGATTCTGATACGGAGATAGAGCAATAGGGAGATGCCCCCCTCATGATAGGGAATCCTAAAAGAGGTGCGGTTAGGCCACCTGCTATAAAAGAAAGAAGAAAAACAAGAAGGTTGTGGGAACCTCCAAAGGCCCAAAGGAGAAGATGAGTCCTTGGAGGATCAGTTACGATGAATGGCTCAGTAAATGCAGGATGAGGGTCTCATCGACCACGAACCTTAGGGAGGAAGAGTAACCTGAACGCAGAAGTTGATGACCTAATGGTCATGTACACGAAGATGGCCCAAAAGATGAAAGGGAAACAGTTGATGGTGGAAGACTTTTTGCAAAACATCGATCTCCCGTTTACTGATCGGGTGATAGAGTTTCCCCTCCCAGAGATATTTATAGTCCTTCTTATCAAGATGTACGATGGGACTTAGGACCCTGCAGAACACTTAGAGACTTATCGAATGGTCATAGGCTATAGAAATTGAAATTCTTCTCAATTACATCTTGCCGATGAGTAACAGATACATGGCTTGAAGATGTGGGCAAAGGTTGCCCAAATTTTAAACAGTTTTGTCTTCATAAGGTGCATGTTTATCTGTTAGTGGGCAGGTCTCTTTTGCTAAAGCTGCAAGGTCACTTAAGAGCCTACAATTGGAGGAGTGCCACATGATTACCCAAGTTGGGTTTTTTGGTGCACTAAACTGTGGTGCAAAATTGAAGGCTTTTGCTATGGTGAAATGCATGGGTATTAAGGATCTCAATATGGGATTGCATATGTCATCTCCTTGCAAACCCTGGGATCATTGTCCATCCATAACTACCCTAGGTTGGTAATGCTAGCCTGGTAGTGTTGGGAAAGTTGTGTCTTTAACTGCAACATTTATACTTGAGTGGGCTTCAAGGAATAATAGATGATGGGTTTCTCCCTTTGCTTGAGAACTTTGAGGTTGGTAACGGCTCCCAATGTACTAGGGAGTTATGGCTACTAGTATGAAACAACTTATAAAAAATGGTGAAGGAGGAATGGCTCTGAGGATAACCGATAACCGAGTAATGGCTTTAAATGAGTGAAGTGAAAGAAAGAAAATAAATAAGGCTTTTCATATAAAACTATCATTATATCATTACTTTATATATATGTAGACATAAGGTCACATCGTTGCATTATGTACTTCTAAATAAATCAATAATCTTTATGTTATTGAAACTGTTGACTCACACAATTACTGTATGGGATTGTGGTGATGTCCACAATCACATAATTATGGATGCAGGTTCAGAAGATGAATGCTTGGATTTCCTTTTGCTAGCTTTAATGATTTTAAGTTAACATTTGTTTAGCTAGTTATATTTATTTGTAATACTTGTGTGTACAGTCATGATTGTATGTAATATGTTTAGAGCAATGTTTGTATTTGGTAGGCTTTGTCTTGTATGTTTATGTGCCGTTTGTGGCACTTTTTTTGAAGTACCTAGTATACTTATCACATGTAAAGAAAACCTAAATAACTCTTAATTAATGTCTTGAGGTAATTCAGTTAGCTCTGATGTGTTATGTTCATATTTTGTATAGACGTTTGATATATGGCTTGTGCCGTAGCTAATGTGGTAAACACATGCACTTGTATGAAGAGAAACTTTATTATTTTACACACACATTATACATATATCAAGTGGCTAAGCCATACTCGTATATGAGTTGTCCAACGTTCGAGAAATACAAGTATATGAGTACGTCTTAAGCAGAAAATGAGTGGCATCATAACTCAGCTATACAAATATTCGAGCATTTCCAAACCTTCGAGAAATACACATATCTAAGCACAATTAAGCATAGTGCCTTATAAAAAATCATATGCACTCTAGCCATAACTATATACATATGTTCTGTTCTATTCAAACTCACACGCATATTGGTACATCTGGCAAATACCATATAAAAATCTATGCAATCTAAGTGTAGCTGTTTACATATGTTATGTTCCATTCAAACTTATAGGCAATCTAGTCATGAAATCATCTTAAAACATGTCACATATCATCATCATGCTATGCATGCTTATCATCTGTTTTCGTCTCATTCTGGTGCCAAGGGGTATGCAGCCCAACGGTCTTTCGTTTCATGATGTCTAGGGGTACGCAGTAACGCAGCCCAAGGATCTTTCGTTTCATGGTGCCAAGGGGTACGCAGCCCAATGGTTTTGTTGCATGGTGCCTAGGGGTACGCAGCCCAAGGGTCTTTAGTTCAGCATTTTGTTCCATGTACATGCTTGGGCTCTCGTGACTTACATCATACGTGTTCATGCTTTCGCACACTTATGCAATTTTCAACATTTCGTGCTTTTCACATGATTCTCATTGTAACATGAAACCTTAACTCATTTGAAATCATCTTAAAACATAACTTAACATAATTGAAAGTATTAAAATCAAGGGTTAACTTCACGAAACGATATCGAACTATCGACGTTTTTGACGGATGGGTACCAAACTAGCAAAGCTCTTGAGTCGGGGAATCCATCTATCAAAAATCCTCACTTAAGGGCATTCTGTCAGGATTCGGTGTTAACTCCTAACGAAGCCCAACTCATGTGCCTAACACGTGCTTCACTTAGCCGCTTCTACCCGTTTTGCCCCTCAATTAGCTAGTACACTCTTCTAGTCAAGTCATTCTTCACAAAGCCACTTTGTGACATTTTTGAAGTTATTCGTTCAGCTCCATCAACGCTTGAATGGTGGGTTTTTTGTTCAGAGCTACTTTCCTCCCAAAGCTTCACTAATTTCGTTCATCAAAAAGACCCAGGTGAGCGTTCAAGGCTACTGTGGTGAAATGGAGCCTATGTCCGACAGTGAATTGAGCTCGGCAAGATCTACTGATCCATTGTGCAAATGTGGATTGAAAACATCATCGTGGACATCCTTCACACTAGAAAATTTTGGTAGGAGGTTTTTTTCTTGTGTAAATTACAAGGTAAGAAGTATTTGTTAATTTCCCATGATTTTTGTTCTTTAGGGTTCTATCTCTAATTGCCCATTATGTGGTTGATTTTATTTCCGATTATGTAGTAACAAGATGTGAAATGTGATTATTTCTTATGGCGTAATCTTGAAATCTACGTGTACAGTCAAAGAGTTGTGTCGAGGTTGAGGAAGTAGCACAAGAGTTTGAAGGCTGAACAGGAAGTGAGTGGAACAAAGATCTCGGATGAAGTGAATAAATACAAGTGTGAAGCTGAAAGGTGCAAGAATGAAGTTGATAAATGCAAGAATGAAGCTGATAAATGTAGGAATGAAGCAAAGAAATGCAAGTCCAAACTAGGTAGACAGAAGATGAAGTTTCGGTTAGTAGAGAGGAAGTATCAATTTGCCTTAGTTTGTTCCTGGGTGATATTTTTGTTGTTGTTGGTATATCCTTCGTCTCACAGAGTGTGCAATGCATCAAGGATTATGCTCCAATGAAACATTATTGAAATTGTATTGTTGTTGACGGTTTAATACCTTGTAATGATGTGACTGTTGGTTGAATTTTGTAATGGAAGAATTTTGTTCATGGGTGATATTTTGTAATGTTGTTGATGTTATGAAACATTTCCTTGATAACTGGCTTGTAATTGTTGTTAACTTTGGTACAACTTTGTAATGCTCTATTTAGTATAACTTTTTAAACTTGTTGGTACCATTTGGTTCCAAAAAACTTATAAATGACCAATTGTTGTTTAGGTGTTCTTGTAAACTTGTTGGTGCCATTTGGTACCAATTGTTGTCTTGGTTCCTAAAAAATTCTCCAATTTTTGTTTAGGTGTTCCTTTGAACTTGTTGGTACCAAATGTACCAAATGTTGTTTAGTTCCTGTAAACTTGTTGGTACCAAATGGACCAATTGAATGGGCAGTAACATCCTGTGAACTTTGGATTTTGGGACTTGTAAACTTTTAGGTAGCAAATGCCATTCGAAAAACCTACAAAAACTATTGTAACACCTGTATTCCTCTTTTATGTGTACTCCATATAGTTGCGTAAATCCAATTACATAATACAAAAGCTAGACTCATCCAAATGCAGCAACATTATTACATATCCTAAACCCTTCACCCTGTATGCATAAACCAAAAAAATTTATCTAAAAGTTACAAAAGTCAAATGACATCAAAACACATCAACACTATCCTTAACCTTTCATCAAAACACTTCAAATGCAGCAACATCATTTCACATCCTAAACCCTTCACCCTGTATGCATAAACCAAACAAATGTCTCCAAAAGTTACAAAAGTCAAATGACATCAAAATACATCAACACTATCCTTAACCTTCCATCAAAACATTTCAAATGCAGCAACATTATTACACATCCTAAATCCTTCACCTTGTATGCATAAACTAGAAGGGTAACATCACAATGAAATCACAAACTAAACAAATTTCTTCGAAAGTTACAAAAGTCAAATGACATCAAAACACATCAAACAGTTGATAACATTCCATCAAAACACTCATTACACATTAAACCCTTCCAAAAAATAATAACATAAGTTAAGTATCATTACACAATTATTACATATTGTGCATGCCCTTCCATTCCAAAATACACATCAAGGGCATGTTGTCCATGCCCTTCCAAAATATACAACACAAATAAAGATCATGACCATGTTGTCCATGCCCTTCCAAAATATACAACAAAAATCCAAAATACAAATCAAACATGCCAAATCTTCTTATTCCCTTTGTCTTTTTTGCTTCCAATGGTATTCCCCTTAGTTATCCTTGCAACTCCTTCAAAACCAGGTGGAGGAATGTTAGTAGATGTTGCTTTTGACTTGCTTATGTCAAAATCAAGAGGAGCAACTTTGAAAGTTATGCCACCTGCACTTCTGGAAGGACCCCATGAGCATGCTGGTCCACTTCCGGGAATTTTGGGTGGTCCAGCAAGGTTCCTAGTGAGATCAACAACAAGCTTTCCTCGGTCGTTTGGGTTACCAGTTTGTATAGCACCTGATCTCAATCTTGCAAATACTCTGGTCCTAGCTGCCAAACTGAGACTGCCCTTCTTCCTACTATTGGGTGTGGTAGTGGCAGTGCTTGCACCTTTTCCGCTTGTGCTCTTTTCACCCCTACCTTGCTCTCAACCTCAAATAAACAATCACCAGCATATGTACACCAACAATGTCCAGCCTCATCTTCCTCTATCTCTAACTTCTCCTTAATTTTTTGCCCTACATTCCCCTCCATTGCCTTTATATCATCTATTTTTTTCCTTTGGTACCTTCTCATTAAATTGCCTCTGATTCCTTCCAACATTGCCAATATGCTCTTATCTCAGAACTTGGTGATCCAAGCATTGAAGCAATCAGCCAAATTGTTGTGTAGTAGGTCACACTTTGCACTTGTGTTGAACCATCCCCTACACCAAGTTCTAGGGTCAACCTTTTCAAGGTACTCGTATGCTTTATGCTTAAGGCCCTTAAGCTCCTCCATTGCAGCATAGAAGTCAGTCTATGTGTAAGATGAAGCAGCTCTCCACAGCATGGACTTCAGTAACATCCCCCGATGACCATTGTTTTTGAAATTGACATACAAGTGCCACACATATATACGATGCTCAGCATAAGGACACACCTCATGTAGGGTTGGTACAAGGCCCTGCACACATGAAAACTAAATACACAAAGTCATTGCATTTAACCTACCAAATCATCTACAAGACATGAAGAGCATAAATAAAAACAATATGGAAATACTTACCTTTTGTCTATCTAAAATGAAAGTCCACCCATGTGGACCACTACGGCCAAGGTTTGCCAATAATGCTTCGAAAAACCATATCCAGCTATCATTGGTCTCTACTTCTACCACCGTTATAGAAATTGGGTACATATTATTATTGGCATTCATTCCAATAGCTGCCATTAACTATCCCTTGTAAACTCTCTTCAAGAAGCAAGCATCAAGGAGCATCACAGGCCTACACCCATCTCTAAATCCATTTCTCATGGCTGCAAATGATAGTACATCCTTTGGAATCTACAAGGTACTTCGGGCATAGGTCTCTCAACCATTAAAAGTACACAACTCCCAATATTTGTGCTTCTAATTGTTGCACAATAGTCCCATAAACGGTAGTATTGCTCACTCAACTTTTCATAAATGGCATCTTGTGCATTCTTCCTACAAGGAACTAGGGTGGATATCAACATTCCACTTCTTCTTCACCTTTTTCTTCAAGACATCTATAGGCATGTTCGGCTAATCCATAAAACTGTCCATACACCACTCGGCTATCCAGTTCAAAGTGATCAAGTGATTCTTGTATTTCCTGGCGCATGTATGTCTAGGCCTAATTGAAATCAGCATAAATGTTGACTCATCTTTCAACTGCCTTCCATAAACTCTGTAATTACAATTCTTGTCTGCATACACTGCAATAAATTTCGTCATTGAATTCTTTTTGTAAGTCAAGCCCTTCCCTTTCAATATATTGGCCAACTTAACGACTTTTCTGAACTAATACACATCGTCAAAAGTGTTATCGGGCTCCAAAATCGGATTTCCCATATCTTCTTTACTAAATGGCACCCTCTTGGTGACGCATGGCCATTCTAAAGACTCAACCTCAACCTCAACCGTAGCCTCTTCATCACTACCACGAGGTGATATCAGTACATTACTTCGTGAAATTTCTGAATCATCCCCATCCCCCTTACCCTCTTCATCTTCATCTTCACCAACTACTGCTTCTACTCCAACCCCTTTATCTACACCATCTTCTGGTTCTACTCCATCTCCTTGATCTACTCCTACTTCTTCTACACCAACATCATCATTATCTAATCTTACTTCTGCATCTCCATACTGTGTGTGATCATCACTATCTAATTCGAAGGCATCAGAGCCATCACTTAGCACCTAATCCTAGAATGAGTCACTTCTATATACAATTTGTCTCTTGTATTCTTCTTCCTCTTTCTCATCAACATTATCCTCTTCTCCTCCTTCTACATCTACATCTACTACACCAAAGACAACCAAATATAACTCTACAAGTCTATGCTCATCATGGTGCTCCTCCATTTCAATGACGTCATGTTCAGAAGACAGAAGTCGTAGCCCTTCATCTAGACTCTTGGTAGGTATATTGTAGTAAATTAGGTTACCAGGATTATACCCATAAGTCTTAACTACTCTCTCTATCTCAATAAATGACAGTTCATCACTGTCATATGGGTCAGGGTAATGTGATACATCCCACCACCTATGTTCCCTATTAAACCGACCACCATGGTGCACCTCAAACATTAGCATTTCTGGATACATTATGTGTCCTACAAATTGACAAAACAATGACAATTCTTAGTGAGCAAACAACTATAAACAAAGTAAAGGCATTGGGTCCACAAACAGAGTAAAGACAATAGCTTTATGTTGTGCAAATATCTACCTAAATAAATAGATAAATATTTGTATGTTTTACTTGCAAGTGCACAAGATCAAAACGATAGTATAGTAGGCAAATACGAGATCATTCCCAGGAGAATTGGTAAATTATGCTTAAAAAGATTTCCTAAATAATTAAGATGAGTGAAAAGAAATAAAAATATTAATAAGATCTAATAAGAGAAGAGACAAAATATTAAGGAAATATAATAGGAGATAAGATATGGCTTCGATATCCACCGTAAATCATATTCAATTAAGATTCACAATGCCAATGCTATAATTATAACTTGATACTTAATGTTTACCAGCTATAAGGGAATGATAACTTCTCCTAAAGCTATTGACTTCCCTAAGCAACGAATTAGGCATGGTATCTACTCTAACTCTTTTCTTCTTTGAAGGATTTAGTATGATATCTACTAAGTTGTTCTTTAAGAAAACATAAATCTATGGAAAGCGATAAACACACTCATATTGGAACATGGTATCTATTCCAGTTGTCTTTATGTTAATTAATCTAAGAACCTGTGATGGGGTTCTTTTGTTACTTTATTATGTCAGGACTCGGTCATCCAAATTGACATAAATAACAAATCTATACCGCATGCATATGATGATCAAGCATAAATATTAGAGGAATTCAAGAAAATAGGAAATAATAAAGTTAAGCATCAATATATGTATTGTAGCAAAGACGCCAATTGAAAACCATAACAAGACATAATTAGGGCTTCAATCGAACCATAACTAAAGTATTAGTTACAACTAATATAGACTAAAATTATATACATACGGAAAATAAATAAAGGAAGAAAAAAAAAAAACCAAAATCCTTCTTGAAGTAGCCTCCAATTCTTCTTCCCAAGCTTGTGTGTTTTTGCTTCAAAGGTTAGAGGCCTATTTATATGGATTAGAGAAGCTCTAGAAGCTCTAGAAATCCTAGAAAAATTGTAAATAGGTCTCCTAGTCCAAATAGAATAAGTACAAGTCTTTACTTTTTCTGAAATTCCAATTCAAGTAAGAAAATGATTCCAAATTCGTACAAATTTGTGGTCCTTTATTGCGGGGAAATTTTAGCATAGTAAAATTCTGAATTAGAAAAAACCTATTTCTGACATATTTATTTCATTTTTTAGTAGCTTTCTAACACCACCAATTTCATTACAATCCAATACTCAAGTCAAAAGTTATGATTAAAATACAGAGACGTGCTCATTTTGGATTCTTTCCAAAAATAACGAATTTTTGCCGACTTCTCTTTCCTTAAATTCAAAATTGATTTGGAGTTGAATCTTTGCAAAAGTGAGTTTGCCGAATTCGTTATAATCTTGGAATTTGATGGATTTTCTTCCAAAACCTGAAAAATACAAGAAAACCAAAAAACAATACAAAACATCAAACTATAATAAAATTAAGAGCTTAACATATGTAAATTAAGGGCTTGAATGTGTAGCATTTAGTACTTATCACTTTACTGCAAGTCAGCAAACAAGTCTAAAATATTCAATAAGGACATTGAGTCCACTTTATTACATTTACAACATGCATAAAGACATCAGACAAAAACAATTACAAAAGACACCCAACACTGGCAAGCTCATCAGGACCCACTAACCACAGCAAATAGTGTTTAAAAAAAAAAAAAAAAAAAAAAGCAAACTTTTCTGCAACCCTAAACAACAAACCTGAAACTGGATAATAACAACAAAATGGGACCACAAACCAAACAAAATGGGGCCACAAACCACACAAAATGGGATAACAAATCATATATAATATACACCCTTTCAGCAACATCAGTAAAACCCAGATATTGTCGAAGATGAAACACACAGTCCCGTAACAACCTAAATCTTAAACAACGGGAAAAGTATGAGAAAACCCAAATAACATCCAGCATTTCGATAAAAACTAAGAATCCATAAAAAAAAAAAAACAAAATAACGGCATACAACACAGATTAGGGTTAAATAACTAAACTTTTACACTGAAAAGAGCAAAATAGTTTGTTACCTTTAGTGAAAATCAGCCTTTGAGTCTTGATTCTTATGTATATTGCCGAAACAAGCAATGGGGAAACAGCACGGTTATGGTTCTTTGCACAACCAAACTAGGTGGACAACTCGGGTTTCCGAAGACTTTGAAAAAAATTTGGGGGAAAATAAATTTCAAATGGGAAACGGCCGAATGTATGTGGAAACCTATTCATTGAAAGTGAGGGGCAAAATGGGTAGAAGCGACTAGGTGAAGCAAGTGTTAGGCACGTGAGTTGGGCTCTGTCAGGAGTTAACATCGAATCCTGACGGAATGCCCTTAAGTGAGGATTTTTGAGAGATGGATACCCTTATTCTAGAGCTTTGCTAGTTTGGTACCCTTCCATAAAAAACGTCGATAGTTCGATAACCTTTCGTGAAGTTAACCCTAAAATCAATCACAAGCATATATCATCTCAAATTATCATTGGCTCGGGTTTAAGCAAATTTAGCATTTTGCATATTATAAAACTACAAAACTTAGTATTTTTTTTCTTAGTGAGTTGAATACTCACATAGGTTGCTTGATAATTGGCTATGAATAAATGCTCATTGTAAGCCACACAATGTATTACTATAACAATACATTGTGATGACAATTAAAACTAGCTCATAATATTTTCTAACTCTAAATTCTCACTTAACTCTTGAATTGTTCATGAACTATGACCCATGGAAAACCTATAAATTTATAGGGCTCTATTTGACAACCCATTAACTAATAACAATAACCCATAAGATTATCTTCAGTTTAGACACACAAATTGCTACTTTTACAACACTTAGAAAAATCTCGGGTTTTTGGTCTTACCTTGATTTCTCACCAAAAGTGAAACCCAATACCATTTGACAACCCATTAACTAAAAATAATAACCTATAAGATTATCTTAGGTTTAGACACACAAATTACTACTTTTACTTACAACACTTAAAAAAAAATCTAAGGTTTTGGGTCTTACCTTGATTTCTTACCAAAAGTGAAATCTCCAATACTTGGAGATTGTGTAGAACACTTCAAAATACAAAATAACTAAAGAAAATTGAGAGATCAAAATCAAACTCTAAAAAATCTACACAAAATCCAGAGGAACTAGGATTTTCGGAGTTACCTCAAAACGATCGGTGAAAACGTAGATCTTGTAGCAATGATCACGTTTTCAGTGTCGAATTTGAGTTTGGAAGCTTCAATCTACCGAAATCTAGGGTTTATTATCAAACCATAGGATAGAGGATGGAGATAACTTGTTTGGGAGGAGAGAAATGAGGAAGAAATGAGCTGAAAATTCACTTTTAACAATTTCTACTGAGGCCTGTCTGGACACATTAGTGGGCTGTACGGACACACGCTGAAAATGCAACTTTTTGCCAAGCCTATCCGAACATGTGCCGAGAAATAAACTTACTGACTAACCCGTCCAGACACACAACCCAGAAACTTAATTCTAAGTGTTTTCTAAGTGTTTTTCTTCATCATTTTACCTAATTAATCACTTAGTTACTCTAATTCATGTTTTTAACACTTAATTAACATCTTGGACATTACATGGGGGATAGCTAGCTAATCATTAAAGCCATGGGAAGACTTCAATTCTTCATGCAAGACAACGATGTGTGAAGTTAGACGATCAGATCAAAGTCTGGCCATTCGATCTTTAAAAAAAAAACAGATTTGACGACAATTGAAAATTTGATAGTCAGATTAAAATTTGTCTGTATATTTTTTAAAAGAATAGTTCAAATGATTGTATTGAAATCCTTTCGTTCGATCTTTAAAATATATATATATATATATATTATGATAATTTGATCTAACAATTGATATAATCTTAAATCATGTAATTTAGTAATTTAGTGATTTATAAGTATTTAATTATAATATTTTGGGGTAATTACCTTTTTCCCCCATGAACTACCAAAAAATGCGCAATGCCCCCATGAACTACCAACTCGACCGAAATAGAGCATTCAACTACTAAAGACAACCATTTTCCCCCCTTCCATCAGTCAAAGGGGTTAAAACAAACGGTCAACGGGTCATGTGCCGTTTTATATGGGGGCATGTTGGAAGATGATGGTAGTTTATGGGGGGAAAAGAGGAAGATTGTGGTAGTTCATAGGGGGAAAAGAGGAAGAAAATGAGGGTAAAACGGCGTGTGACTGACGGAAGGGGGGAAAATAGTTATCTTTGGTAGTTGAATGCTCTATTTTGGTCGAGTTGGTAGTTCATGGGGGTATCGCGCATTTTTTGGTAGTTCATGGGGGGAAAAGGTAATTACCCCTAATATTTAAATCATATGATTATACTCATATGACATAATGATTAAATGATACAATATTATATGGCACAGGGAAAAGATTTTTGCACAATAAAATTGCACAACACTAGACGCATGGGTCACCCATGCGTCTAGTGTTGTGCATGTATTGTGAAATTTTGTTGTGCACCAAGCACAACTCTATGGCACAATGTTAGATCATATAATCACGTGATCTAAATTGAATGACAATTTACGTTATCATATAATCATATGATTTTAATTCCAATGATAATACTTAATTTATAATTGTAACAAACACATTATTGATTCCAATACTGATCGCTTAATTTAGGATTATATGATCATGTGATCTTAAAGAGCTTAGATAATGTGATATAACGATTCATAAGTATCTAATGATAATACTTAGATCATATTATCATACTCATATGATATAATGATTAAATGACCCAATGTTATATCATATGATCATATGATCTAATAATTATATGATCATTTGACACAATGTTAGATCATGTGATCTAAATTCGGATGATAATTCATGGGATTATATAATCTTATTATCTAAATTATTTAAATTCATATTATTATTATTTTTTCTTTTAGTTATGATAATACTTAGATTATATAATCGTATGATTTAAGTATTATCATTAAATACTTATGAATTATTATATCGCATTTCATATGATCTAAGATTTAAGATAATATGAAATGTGAGATCATATAATCATATGATAATACTTACATCATATAATGATTAAATATTAAGTAACCTCTATAAATATAATACATATTACTTAGTTATTAAAATACATACTTTGATACTTAAATTTGGGGTAATTATCTTTTCCCCCTATGAACTACCAAAAAATTAGGGGTGTAAATCCGGAGCGTGTTCCGGGTATTGGGTGAAACCCGGGAACCGGCTCCGGGTCCCCGGGTTTTAGGATTTAAACACCCTGGCCCGGACCCGGGTATCCCAGGTATCCGGGGTGTCCGAGTACCCGGTTTTACCCGGGTATCCGGTCCGGGTTGTATATTAAAAAAAAAAAAAAAAAATTTGCCCAATTGGGTCCGGTTTGATGACCACGGCCTTGCTATCACTGACTGTGGCGGTGCTGGTGATGGTAGTGCGGGCAAAGGGGTACTATCAATTGGGTCCGGTTTGATGACCACGACTTTCTGGTCGGTGATGACTTCGTCGGCGGATTCAAGGACATAAAAGCCATCGGAGTCCTCGACTACTTCGATGTCGGCGAAGAACTCGAAGGTCTTGGACTTGAAAGCCAGGGCGAATTTCTGGAACATTTCAGAGATTTGTGGGGGTTTTGAGGACCCATCTGTGTCCGTCATTTTACCCAATCCTCATACAGAAAACAAATATAGACGGACAGAAGAACCAGCAAACAACCTGTGGTATATATCAAGAACCAAAATCCTCTCAGCAAAACTGGAAAAACAGAGCTACTCACAGTAGCTACAAACTACAGCAAAGACAGAAAGGTAGGATTTGATGAGGAAAAATTCTTAAAACAAGCAAAAGAGAGTAAACAAGCACAGATCGAACAAAACCCATGAGTTCCCTTTCTTTTTGAACTAAACGTAACCGAGAAAGCTTCAGAATTAAGGCTCACCTACCTGAGATCGGTTGGTGGATCGAGCGGACCCAGTCGAAGCCCTAAAGACAAAAATGGATTTGATGAGGAAAAACTTTCTAATAAGCATGTCGTGACCGTGTCGACTATCGAGTGAGAAGTGAGATTGTGAGGAGAACGACGGCTTGGGGGGAAACCAGAAAACGTAGGGCAACAAAAATTTTAAGTAAAAAGACGAAAAAGCCGGATCCTATTTAAGTTCCTAAGCATGTAGTTCAGGGGTAAGTGGGTAAATTTATTTTTTTAATTGCTGAAACTACCCGGATCCGGGTACCCGGGTATACCCGGGGTTTTTGTAAATAAATACCCGGCTCCGGCTCCGGGTACCGGGTTTCCCGGCTCCGGCTCCGGGTACCGGGTTTCCCGGATCCGGGTTCCAACCTGATTTCCCGGTTTCCTGGAGCCGGTTAATGCCCGGAGCCGGTTTCCCGGCCGGATATATCCGGTCCGGATTTACACCCCTACAAAAAATGCGTGATGCCCCCATGAACTACCAACTCGACCAAAATAGAGCATTCAACTACCAAAGATAACCATTTTCCTCCCTTCCGTCAGTTAGAGGGGTTAAAAGAAACAGTCAATGGGTCATTTGCCGTTTTACATGGGGGTATGTTGGACGATAGTGGTAGTTCATGGGGGGGGAAAGAGGAAAATGGTGGTAGTTCATGGGGGAAAAGAGGAAGAAAATGAGGGTAAAACGGCGTGTGACGGTCATGTGACCCATTGACCGTTTGTTTTAACCCCTTTAACTGACGGAAGAGGGGAAAATAGTTGTCTTTGGTAGTTGAATGCTCTATTTTGGTCGAGTTGGTAGTTCATTGGGGCATCGTGCATTTTTTGGTAGTTCATGGGGAGAAAAGGTAACTACCCCTATATTTATATATCCCACTTTTTTATTTATTTATTTATTTTTATTTTTATCAAAGTAATCTATAGTTAATTATGCTTAGTTAGAGTAACTTAATATATATTAACTTAGTTAATATGTTAGTTTATCTACTAACTAGTTACTAGTTAGTATAATAATGC
The DNA here is from genome assembly GCF_958979055.1 of Alnus glutinosa. Classification (NCBI taxonomy): domain Eukaryota; kingdom Viridiplantae; phylum Streptophyta; class Magnoliopsida; order Fagales; family Betulaceae; genus Alnus; species Alnus glutinosa. The sequence continues at coordinate 22,341,890 of NC_084888.1, read as the reverse complement.
TATTGTATTACACACACACACACACGCATAATATATATATATATATATATAGAGAGAGAGAGAGAGAGAGAAACATCCTTATAGTTAATTATAGTTGCTTAGTATATGTTAATTAACTATATAATATGTTAGTTTATGAACTAAATAGTTAATATGTTAATTAATGCACACACATATAAAAATTAAGTAACATATATAACGTATGTTACTTAATTACTAATATACATACTTAAATTTATATAGTATACCAATATCAATATATCATCATTATCATCTGATCAAGTTGCCGTCTGCTCAATATCTTTATCTTTACTTCATTACTTGTATTTGCTCAAAAAGAGAGGAAAAAAAAAGAAGAAAAGATTTGAAGTCTTTGGAATATTGTGTGTTCATCCAAAAGCATGCAAAAATGTAGAGCATTTAAGACTTGGTTGACTACACTTTGCAGCAGCGTGCCAAACAGCTAGTGTGCCAGAACCAGTACAACAAATCAATTGTACAAATGGCAGTCAACAGAAAAGTACATCACCGGCCGGCACGAGGGAATATTATACAACAGAATAATTTTACTAATACATATATAAAAGTTCTTGGTGAAAAATTAAAAAGAATTGAAAATCAGATAAATCCATTAACGTTAAAAATCAAGAAAAAGAAATTGAAAGATTTTTATTTATACCATATGAAACCTTCCAAATTTACATTTTTCTTTAAAAAAAAGACAACACAGAATTATTAGAAGAAATTTCTAAAAGATTAGATTCTTTAAAAATAAAGAATCATGAAATAAAAAACTATGCATCCACCTTAAATCATAATAAAGAAATTCTGACCATAAAAAAATCACATGAAAAAAAAAAAAAAAAAAAACAGAAGTAGATACAGAATCTTACATGGATAAGTTACAGTCTCAATTTAAAAATTTAGATCTGAATAGAATGACTTCAGGAAATCATAATGATCAAGGAAGAACGCCTAGGATAATTACAAAGGAAAATATACAACGCATACTTCTATAACTCGAAATTGGTATCCTAAACCCACACCTCTAGATATACAATTTGAAGAAAGAGAACTAGGAGTAAGAGCTGCTTACACAGCTAATGCTTTATATGAGTGAAATATAGATGGTTTAACAGAATATGAAATTTTGAATGTCTTATATGAAATCATGATCGTAGCAAATGTTTATAAAGGTGCGAAAAGATCAGATCATCAAGTAGCAAGTAGTTTAATAATAGGTTTTACGGGACAATTAAAAGGATGGTGGGATAATACTTTAACAGAAGAATAAAGATCATATTTAAGAACAGCTTATAAAACTGATATTGCCACGTGTGACTTGCCAAATGACCCTGCTTACAGAACCAATTTTTACTCCCTTGCATATTTAATCAAAGTTCTTTTAACCTTGATAACATGTCAAGGGAGATTTATTATTTAAGATTTGTCTAGACAGACTATACATACCAATTAAGAGTTAAGACATACCTCATGACTCATGACATGAGTCATACCAACTTCTCCAACAAAAAGGGACAAAGGGTATATTAGCTCAGGTTAAACAGATTGTCCAGCAATAGATTGTCCAGCAGGAAGCAGTTCAAGTTTCAAACAATTCAAGTTTAAACAGATTGTCCAGTAGTTCATATTACATACTAAACAAAAAAATAAACATATATAAAGTTAATAATGTCTGAATATCTGAATCAAATCTCAGAAGAATCAAGATGATGGCAATTCAACTTCAATCAGTTTCTACAAAAACAAGCACAAAGTCAGTTAATAAAGTAAGTTTATACCTAAACAAAAATCAGTGATATACACATGTAATTTCATGCAAATTATGTGCTTAAAATGCCACTTATAGTTTAAGAGGTTTTTTTCTTGAGACCATGGATTGCTCTCACCCAATCAAAGCCACACAAAAGCATTTGAACGGTTTCAATTTTTAAGGATGCTCGGTGTGGATCAATTACCCTACCACCTGCACTGAATGAAGATTCAGAAGCAACTGTCGTGATTGGTACGGCTAGAATGCCCTTTGCCATCTTAGACAAAATTCGGTACTTCAAGGCATTCAACTTCCACCATGCCAAAGCCTCGAATTAGTTATCAATATCTTCACCACTGTCATCCTTCTCGCCTATGTACGCATCCTCTTCAAGATAGATATCCAAATCTGATTTAATGGACTGAATGACATCAGTAATTCTAACATGATCCCAATACCTTGATCGAGCTGTGGACACTGTAGGAACATGTGGGGTAGAAACACTTTGTGAAACTACTGCAGCCTGCTCACCAGCACTTAGTTTCAAAACAGAAGAATTATGGGTAGTGAACATACACTTCAAACAACTCATGCAGAATGGCTAGCACATTCTGTATGTGCTGTGGATACTCAGAATCAGGGCAAATAAGAGGAAAACAGAAATTGATCAACTTCATCTTGTACCTCGGATCCAAGACAGCAACTATGGACATCAACCAATTGCATTCCCCTCAATACTTATCAAATTTCTGAGCCATTTTTCCTGCCATTGATGTAATGTAGTCATGCCTATCAATACATTTCAACTGCAGAATTTCCCTCATTCTCCATACCTCAAGTAGAAACAGAATTGAGGTAGGATAATCACTTCTCGATACCATGTTTGTAACTTCATTAAAAACCGACAAAACCTGGTTTACATTCTCAACCTTCTCCCACTGTTTCGAACTCACAACCCACTGAAATGCTTGATCAACTTGGTGATATCTTGGGAACAATTCTTTGAACCCTATTGCAGTGGCCAGCATCAAGTATATATTGTTCCAACGTGTGGAGATATCTAGACCAGTTTCTTAAATGGCAAAGGCAAACGTTTAGCTATTTCGCTAAACTCTTTCAACGTTTTCTCTGAAGCAACCACATACTTTATTCCCTGCTTAATAGAATCAACAATGTCTCCAATTTTAGCAAGCTCTGCTTGCACCAACAAATTTGTCACATGCGTACAACATCGCACATAGAATAACCGACCCCCCAACATCCAGCTCATTCCTCAACTTAAAATCATCTTTAATGATTCTAATGGCATAATCATTTGCTCTTGCATTATCAACTGTTATTGTTAATACCTTATCCTTAATGCCCCATTCTATGAAACACTTCCTAAGGGCATCAGCAATAACAACACCACTATGAGGAGGAGGTACATTAAAAAAGTTCAAAATTCTCTTTTGGAGGAACCAATCTGAATCTACATAATGGCAAGTAATAACCATATATGACACCCTCTGTGAAGATGTCCACATATCAGTTGTTATGTTTACCTTCTCAACCCCACCAAGCATTGCTTTAATCTTCTTCTTCTCACTAAGGTATGTAACCATGCAATCACCTTTCAAAGTTGCAGGACTGATCTTTTTCCAATGGGGTGTGCATGCCTTCATAAACTTGTTAAAAAGTTTATGTTCCATCATGTTAGAAGGGTACTCGTGGAAGAGCACCATGTGGGCAGCAAGTTCACTAACCCTCTTCTCACTATAAGAAAAATTTGTCAAACTAGCCCCCCCACCTAGCTGACCATGATCATAGGTCAGAACCTTTTGTTTCTTAATGTTGGACTCCACATACTTCACACAAACTACCAAATGCCTACCGAGTTTTGAGGTAGAACTAGATTTGGAAACAGCAAACAGCCTTTTACACCAATTACACTAAGATTTTTTTACACCTAAAACTTCAATTTGAGAGAAGTCATCCCAAACTTTAGAAGTCTTTTGCCTCTGTTTCTTCTCATATGCACTAGTATTAGTACTAACATCACCAGGAGTAAGAGCATTACCCACAGTGTGAGAATCAGTAGGACCAAGAGTGCTTACAGTTTGGGGATCCAAAGGACGAGTATCAATAGTTACTAGTTGGTCTGGTGCATTTCCACTGCCAACAACTCCAGCGGTAATGGAATGAGTAGTTGTATCATCACCTAGGTCTACTTCATTGACTAATACAACTTCATTTACATCCATAGGCTGACTTCTATCCTCCATGTGCTGTTTTAAGTTGTAAACAATTATTAAGCTTTTATCTTTATAACAAAACTAGGGCTATTAACTAAAGATTATGTCAGATTTCTAATATAGATTACAGATTTAGGGTTTTAGAGTTTTAGAGATTAGGAATTTAGGGTTTCTCACATTTCAGTCTTATCATTAATGCCTAGCTTAGGACTCGGGTATTTGGTAATGGGACTTGCATGTAAGAAATTCTCATTTGCGTCCTATGCTTTTGAGCTTAAGTCTTGCCAGGCAAAGTGTGTTATCTATATAACACACTTCAGCTGGCAAGGCCAAAGTTCCAAGGCATAGGAGGCAAATGAGAATCTCTTGAAATACAAGTCCCATCACCAAAGGTCTAAGTTAGGCACGATTGACAGATTGAAATGTGAGAGTTCTAAGTTTTAAGTATTTAGGTTTTTAAGGTTATAAGGTTTTAGAGCTTTTTAGGGATTATGGTTTTTGAGTTTTAGAGTTATAGGGCTTTGGGATTTAGGGCTTTAAAGTTTATACTTTTAGAGTTTATGAGGGACTAGGGTTTTAGGGTTTTAGAGTTATAGGGCTTTGGGATTTAGGGTTTTAAGGTTTATAGTTTTAGAGTTTATGAGGGATTAGGCTTTTAGGGTTTTAGACTTATAGGGCTTCGGGATTTAGGGTTTTAAGGTTTAGAGTTTTAGAGTTTTAGAGTTTTTTAGGGATTAGGGTTTTAGAGTTATAGGGCTTTGGGATTTAGGGTTTTAAGGTTTAGAGTTTTAGAGTTTTTTAGAGATTAGGGTTTTAGAGTTTGTTAGAGTTTTAGAGTTATAGAATGTGGACTATCAAAGAGAATTGCATATTTCTATGTTCTAACAAACCAAAGCATAATAGATTGTGGCAGGATATATACTCAAACAGGTAGGGCTGAGCATGGGGCCGGGGGGGGGCAGGGATGGGGTTTTTTTGCCCCCGCACCCCATAGATTACCCCATGCACCCGCACGGGGCGGGTGGGGATGGGGCAGGGACTCCGTGGGTTATGATGGGTTATGATTCATAAAAAATTGGGAAAAAAAATAGAACCAAATGTGCACCGGAAATAATAGAACCAAATGCATTGAATTTTATATTGAGTGTCAAAAGAGTTAAAAGGCCATATTCATATTCTCTTATGCTCCGTTTGTTTCGGTGTAAAATGGTTTCCGTCGTAAAATAGTTTCAGGGAAGTCATTTTTCACAAAAATATTTTCCGTCGAAATCATTTTTCGGTGTTTGGCGCATACGGAAAATTACAAATATTTATTATATTTTAATTTAATCATATTAATTTTAAAAAAAATTAAATTTTATTTACAAAATAAAAAATATTAATAAAAAATAATATAAAAATATTTTTTTAAAATTTGGCATATACAAATTCCAGCAAAAGTTGCCAGATCCCGGCCAGTTGACCAGAAACCTGCCGTCCTGGCCAGTTTTCGGCCAGAACAGCCAGATCCGGCCAGATGCCGGGGGGTCCGGCTGTTCTGGCCAGATCCGTCCAGGATCCCGGCCAGATGGCCGGTGATCCGGCGTTCTAGCCGGATCCGGCCTCTCCGGACAGTATCCCGGCCAGACGGCCGGATCCGTCCAGGATTCCGGCCAGATGGCCGGATCTCTGGCGTTCTGGCCTGATCCGGGCCGGGATCTGGCGAGATAGCCGGAGATCTGGCCACTCCGGCCATTCTAGCCGGAATCTGGCATGGTATCCCCGAAATCTGGCGACATCTGCCGGACGTCACCTGATTCCGGCTTAATTTGTCGAATTCCGGCACCGACCGGAGTCGGAATCTGACTTGTCGAAATTCGGCAATAGTCAACTGTTTGAACGTAAAGGTCGACTGTATTGTTTAAAAAAGAATTGACTGCATCTACCATTTACGGAAAATGATTTACGCTTTTAAAAAGTGTTAATCATTTTTGGTCAAAAGGAAATCATTTTCCGGTTGACCATTATTTTCGCCCCTACCAAACACCAGAAAATACCGAAACTATTTTCCAGAAATCATTTGACGCCGAAACAAACGGGGCATTAGTCTATATCAACTAATATAATGAATCCATAAAAATCTTTTAACAATTCACCATATCAACTAATATCAACTAATAGTAATATCCATAAAAAATTTAAAAAGAAGAAAGAAAGCATTTTTGCTTGCAATGTTTTCAATCACTTAGTGCAGAAAAAATTGAAAAAAAAAAAAAAAAACAAATTACGAAGCAAAAACATAATAGTCGTAGATTAGTAGGGTTTAACTGCTAATTACGAATAGAAATTCAATCCCATAAATGAACAAATTATTGACAACGCAAAGAACATATTACAAGATGAAGAAAACCGAAATGTTAAATGTTCCAAAACATCAAGCACCTCTCAATTCCCAATCGGTCACCACAAGCATCAAGCACCTCCCAATCGATCACCACAAGCATGAAGCATCAAACACCCAAGTTTCAACCAAAATTTTGAGTCTTCACTTCACTAATCCTCCTCAAGCAAAATATTGATGTTCTTCAAATTTATTTCTACAAAGATTGGAACCGATAATTAGAAATTTAGAATATTTAAATAGAAAAATAAATTAAGAAGTGAATAATAGAAAGCTAAAAGCTTACCTGACTCGAGCTTATAACTTTCAGGATCTTCAACCATCTCAGTGTCATAACCATTGATGGGTTTTGATCTTAACCAGTTTTGTGTACACACCAATGCTTCAACCGTTATTGGGGCCAATGAACTTCGAAAAGGATCCAACACACGCCCTCCAGTGCTAAATGCCGACTCTGAAGCAACTGTAGTAATGGGAATGGCCAACACAATACGTGCTATGTAGGCTAGTACTGGGAATTTGGTTGAATTCACCTTCCACCAATTTAAAATATCAAAGTTCTCATTCGGTTTTTCAATCTCCTCCATCAAATACCGATCTAACTCCGATTTGTGTTGAACATCACTATTACAAGTCATGAGCTTTGAGTACCTATTCATCAATTTATATGGACGTTTCCCAGTTTCTCTCGAGGAACCTTGAGGAAGTGCACCACTATGTTCACCTTGAGAGTTTTCTCCAGTGTTGAAATGATCAAACAATTTTTGAAGGCAGTTCTTCAATTTTAATATCATATCATTGCATTGCTCAACACCAAGAATATCACTGAACCAATATTCCAATGATCCCAACTTGGTCCGTGGATTGAGTATAATAGCAACAAACAACAACACATGAACCTTATCAAGATCCCCCCAATACTTTTTATACTTCAACATCATTTTCTCCGCCATAGAACTCAATATATAATCATCACTGTTACAATATTCTTGTAAATGCAGTTGAATGGCAGAAACTTCTTCAATGTACATATTACATGTCACATACAAAGACCTTAAAAGTCGCATTGTGGCTTCATAAAAAATTTTGAGGAACTTGAGAAAAACCCTAATACGAGCCCAATCATCACAAGTAGGAGGTCCTAAACCATTTTTACTATCCCACAACGTAGGACCATAATATCCATCCAACTCTTCCATAAGTTCAAAAGCACTTTGACATTTTTCTTCACCTTCTAACATCTTAAATGTAGAGTTCCATCTAGTTGAAACATCCAAACACAACAACCCCTTGAAATTAATGTTTTCTCTTTCCAGACAAGTCTTAAAACTCTCAAATCTTGCAGGAGAAGACTTTACATATTTAACCGCACTTCTAACCCTCATAATGGATTCATCAACCTCTTTCAACCCCTCAGTCACAATAAGATTTAAGATGTGTGCACAACACCTCACATGCATAAGCCGATTTTCTAATATGGCACTAGGCTTATGAGCACTTCTCTTCCTCAAGTACTCCAAAGTAGCATCATTGGAAGAAGCATTATCAACCGTGATAGTGAAAATGCTACCAATGCCCCATTCATGCATACACGACTCAATCTTTCCCCCAATGGTCTCACCTTTGTGATTAGGAATTAAACAAAAGTTTAAAATTCTTGTGTAAGTTCCATTCATTATCAATAAAATGAGCAGTAATACACATGTAATTAAGGTTCTGTATTGAAGTCCAACAATCAGTGGTAAGGCAAACCCGAACACCAGATGTCAAGAACATTCCCCTCAACTTTTCTTTCTCAGACATAAAGAACTTAAAACAATCCCTCATCATAGTAAAACGGGAAGGAATTGAAAACCTAGGTTCAACTGTTTTCATAAAGTCCTTGAACCCTTCACCTTCCACAAACCTAAATGGCAACTCATCCACTATGATCATCCTAGAAAGTGCTGCCCTTATTTTTAAAGCATTAAACTTCGCAATCACAAGGTTACCACTAGATCCTTCACCCACTGCCGCTTGTCCTTCCCTCTTAGCCTCAAAGCTCAACTTCGATTGTGTCTCATCAAACCTACCAGGATATTTTCTACAACTTTTCCTGATATGTTGTAGCATAGATGAGTACCATGGCTTCTAGGGTGACAATTAAACTCCTTACAATAATTGCACTGTGATTTATGATCATCGGGGTCACTCGATACTAACTTGGTAAAATGTTCCCAAACCGTTGATGTTTGCTCACTTTTTTTAGGTTTTGGTGGGAGAGCTACACTAGGATTTTGAGGGTCCATAGTTGAAGAACTAGAACCCATATTAGTATCCAAAAAACTAGGCCTAGATGAAGTAGAACTAGAACCAATAGGTCCAATAGTAGCACTAGTTGAATCGTCCATGACTTGATTCTACAATTTAAGTGGAAAAAAAAAAAAAAAAAAAAAAAAAAAAAAACATAATCAACAGCAGATAGAGGCCTAACATAATCATACATTGATAATCCTAACATATTCTATTAAGACCAATTAACTTAATACATACATATAAATAATTATCCAACAAAACTCAAATTTCCAGAACTTAATTAATCACCAATTCTCATAACCGGCTAAAACCCAGTAACAATTCCACAATTAGTATAAGGCTAAAATCAATTCACATGAAATGCACAATACTAATTTCCAAATTCAGAACTGGCTAAAAAGACTACAAAACTGAATTACACCACAACACACACACATACACCGGCGAGTTGAAACAGGGGAGGCACCAAACACGGTTCAGCCGCGAATCAACAACAACAAAATACCCATCACCAAAACCTTACCCAAATCAGCCAATAATCATCAACAACCCAACCATAATCACTACATCAAATAAATCAAAATTTGATCCAAATTAATTAAGCCAAATCACAAGAAATTACCTAGGGATTTTCTGTTGAAACATAGAGAAATCCACCGTGTAAGACCCACTGAAATCGCCAAAAAACCGACTCGGGTCGCCAAAAAATAGCCACTGGAAGTCGCCGGATTTCCCGCCAGAAATCGCTACATATTTACAAAAGATCAATCATTCTAATAATAATTCATAACAGAAAATTAGAAAAAGAAAAAGAAAATTAGAAATCAAAAATCGGTAAAGCATCATCGATCCAAATCATGACCAAAAGCAGAAATCAGAAACGAACTGACCTGCAGGGGCCTTCCCTTTCCTCTTCTGCTGCCTGCTGGTGTGTGAGTCTGTGACATGTGTCCGTACGACCGTGCGTGCGGGGAGGTGAGGGCGTGAGGCGACGACTAGCGACTAGCGACTAGCGAGTGACAGAGTGAGGGCGTGAGCCGTGAGGGCGTGATTGCGTGAGGGCCAGTGACTGGTGAGGGCCGTGAGGCGAGTGGCGGTCCTGGCGGAGTGAATGTGATGCGGCGTTGGGAGTAAGAAACTTAAGAGTTAGAGAAGTTAAGTTAAGGTTAGGGACTAGGGAGTGAATGTGTTGCGTGACTCCACTGACTCGTGAGGGCTGCCTCTTTTTTCTTTTTCCTTTTTTTTTTTCAAAATCTGCGGGGCAGGGCGGGGACCCGTGAAATTTTAAGCCCCCCCCCCCCCCCCCGCAACCCGCCCTGCACCGCACGGGGGGCCCAAAAACGCCCCTAAACCTGCACCATGGGTGCGGGTTTTAGGCTTCACGGGGCGGGGCAGGTTCTGCTGGTATTTGCTTAGCCCTACAAACAGGCAGTATAATTTTTAAAACAATTTAGTTACTCAAACAAAGGCCAGCATAACAGATTACAGATTATAGAATGTGGACTATCAAAGAGAATTGTAGATTCTCGGGCTGTTAACTAACTAGTCTAACCTCAAACAGCAGGGAAGATTATATAATACAACAAAACAAAGCATAATAGATAAAAGAAGGAACATAGCAGATTATGTTTTGTTAACTAACAACTAAACATGACACGACTATAACAAGCTTACAAAAACAAACCCTAACACGACGACAAAAGACAACAATAAACAAGCCAAAGCAAATGGCATTAACTAATGTGAAATGTGAAATAAAGCAGAGCATATGTCAAAGTCAGTCAAACAAACCTCTGACTGGATATTGTTCTAATTTCTAATAGGGTTTGTATTTTGCAGATTTGAAAACTAATCCGTGATTCTGTCACCTGAAATATGAAATAAATCCAAACATTAACTAATGTTTTGATAAGTAAATAAAACTAAATAATAAAATGTAAAAGAGAAACTCCATTGACACCAGGATTACATACCCAAGAGGGCCAAGATCTATACTTGTAGACGTAGATGCAGTTGGATTCAGCCTTCTAGCACTTTTTAGAGTCAAAACTCAAAACACAAACCCAGGGTGCAAGAATGAACAACCAATGAAAACATAAAAAGCAGATATATCAAATGGGTGGATTAGAGAAAGAAAAAACAACAAAAAAATAATATAAAACACACAAAGGCAGAGAGTCTAGTAGTGGTAGCACATCCATCAGATCAATTAGGGATTCTGGCTGCGAGAGGTGAGGCTTGGTAGCCTTTGGTATGATCAGGATCGAGAGGATGGGATGGGATGGCAGATGGATCATCGCCTTGTGCCCTTTTCTGGTTTGAACTCGACGATATTGAAGAACAAAAATGAAATGGAAAACTGGAACGGCATATTTGCCCTTGGATTTTCTCCTTGATCGTTCATTAACTGCAGATGGAGAAAGTACTGGAACGGGTCGTTGAGAAAATTGAATGAGAGCATTCAATTTTCGCCTTATTTTTGCCATTAATGATCCTCGACTGAATCGAGTGACGGCAGGGTTTTTTTATACGCATTTAAGAGCATTTTCCTCTTTCTCATCGTTCGATTGCTTATTTGATAAAATCAACGGCTTAGATCAAGCTTTGGTGATGGTGAATGAACGGTAAAAATTTATGGGTTGTCAGTGTGCAACTGTTTCGAGGAAATGCGTAGGTTCAAAAACAAATGATCCCCTGTGTGTGTGATGGTGTGTCTTTGGCTAAAACCAGTGTCATCTCTACAGAAGCATGACCGTTTATTAGGATTACTATTTTTTTAAACTCAAATCTAGTCATTTAAGTGTTGAGCTCATGTGGACATGCGCAACACCAGATTAATACCACTTCAGTTATGCGCTATAGCTGTCATCCACGTTCAAATCCAACGGTCCGAATTTATTCCACTTTTAATCAGACGGCTACGGTGGTTGCATTTTGAAATTTCGGGAATCGTGCTGGCCGCTTCAAATTTTGGGGGAAAATTTGTTTTCCCTCTTCCGAGTTCTTCCTTCTTTTTTTTTAGGGTTTATTATTTTTTATATGAAAAAAAAAAAAAAAAACAGAGACTAGTCTAATTTCAGTAATTTGTCTAAATGTTACTTAAAATAAAAATTGTCTAAATGTTTAATAAATTATTTATTATTAGAATTAATAAAACAAACAACTTAACAAAGGTTAGTCTAATGAATTAATAATATTATGTAATATGTAGTGTGTACATATGAATCTAAATTATCTAATAAATCTATGATGTCGTTTTTTTTTTAAAGGACATGAACATGATATAGTTATTACTTAATAGTTATTAGTTATTAGTTAAAGACTAAAGTATAAACTATAAAGGATTAGGGTTTTAATGTAGATGGAGCTATTACCTAATGTTAGTAACTTAGTAAGTTAGTATAATAGTATTAATGTATTAGTATATAAGTTAATTTAATTATGAATCTATGATATTATTTAATTTGTAATTATAAATAAACACATTACACATTGTTAATTATAATACTATTAAGTCTATTATACATTTATACTATTAACTTAAATTGAAATTACATAAATCATATTGTTACGTATCTAGTAATAATGTGTATATAATTATATAATTTATATTAGTATTATAAAATTTATAGACTTATAGTATATGATACGTTGATAATGATATGAATATATGATATAATCATCTCTCCTATCCGAAGTTCTAGTGCTAAGGTCCTAAGGATAGACTATTGACTAATCTATAACTTATTAATGCTTTAATATATCGAAAAGATTTAAAGCATTAATAAGTTATAGATTAGTCAATAGTCATTAGTGTATATATAATATACTAACTAATAGTTAATGTAAAATTATATAGTTTGTATATAATATCACGCAACTCACACTCACACACTAACAAGTAACAAATAACATAGTTACATATTAACTAACTCTCTTATAATTACTTATATTATTATATTTTCTAATATAGTATATATTTAGTAAGTTATTAACTTCCTAAATTTTATATTATAATATATGAACTGAGTGATTATGTAATACTAATTTATAATGTAACTAATGTTAAATAACTTAAATCCCAACATATTTGATTGCTTATGAGTTATGAGTTATGATAATATTAAATTTATTATGTTATGATAATATTATGCTAACAACGTAATTTAATAAATTTATGATTCAATGAATCACATTGTTACGTTTGTAGGTTATGTAATTTATATAGTTATAGTTGTATTCATATGATAATGATAAAATAATATGATCTATATATGATATATCATATAATTAATAAATTATTATATCCAAATTGTTGATTCAAATTTTCAAAATTTCGAGTCGAGTTAGGCGAGAGGGTCAGGTCGAATCAAGCGTTATTCGAGCCAAAAATTTCGAGCCTTAAATAAGCCAGTCAGGCCTTAAACAAGCTGGGCTCCAGAGGCCTCAAACGAGCCAAGCAGGCCGAGCCCCTTAACGGGTCGAGCTTGCGAGCCCCAATTGAGTTATATCGGGCGTGTCGAGTATGTATCACTAACTAATCGAACGGGTTTCAATAGTGCCGAGCTTGAGTTTGGATCATGCTAAACTGGGTGGGTACCGAGCGGGACCTCAAGCCCGGCCAGCTCGCTTACAACCCTATTATGGCATATCCAAGCAACGCATGAATGGAGACTGGGAACATTATGAAATAGGAAGCCTTGAATTAGGAGCACAACTTTTTGAAGAAGAATTCTTATCTTATTATCCTGTTAAGTATATTGAAGAATTACATGACTTTCCTCCCATAGTCCGTAATACTGTTAAAAATGTACAAAATAATTTACAGAAAAGACATTTGGGTAATCAGTCTACTGTCATGAGAATTTGGAGTACAGTTCTAGAATTTGATCCAGAAAATTATATGGAAGTCAAACCGGCTCAACACTGCATCCTAATTAACCCATCTGATAGTGATCAAGTTGCAGAATTAAGAATGGGAAGGATTCCTCTTAAATTGGATGATCCATTAGGAATTATGAATTTATGGCGAACTTTTAAAAAACAATTCATGATAAATGTTGTTCAGGAATTATCTCCAAGAAGACAAGTCTTACCTAAAAGTGATAAAATTATCATTTTTGGAGAAGATGTTTCTGCTCTAGGAATTTGAGAACAACTTCTTTGGCAAAGCAAATATATTTACCAAAACGAGAAGTGGTGGAGCCAAACAAACATAAATCTCAGGGATGTTATAGATGATAGCATTGTATTAGATTCCGATGGCACGAAATGTTTGGAATATTGTACATACTGTAATGAATGGGGACATGATACATTCACATGCGAATTTATAGAAGACGAATGGAGACCTACATTCACTGACAATGATTATGATTTGTATGATGGTTATTACAATGATGATTAAAATGAAGCATATTCAATATTACTTGATGAAAGTGAAAAATAAAATATGGAGCAGGAGCATGAAGGAGTATGATGAAGTGGAAAAATATGGAGCAGGAGCATGAAAGAATATGATGAAGTGAAGTAAGAGCATAAAGTAGTATGATACAGTGGAGTAAGAGCATGGAGGAGCATAAGTATGAAAGAGCATGTTGGGAGAAAGTGGAGAATCGCGGCAAGGTGCACTAGTGGAGAAACATGGCAAGATGCACTATCACAAGCAATTTGATAAATTATTCATGCACAAAATGACAAAATGGAGAAACATGGCAAGATACACTATCACAAAGAATCTAATGAATTATTCATGCCAACACAGAAGACAAAAATAATAGACTAACACAATTGTATCGGTTTTCAAGAATTATTGCTGCATTTACTGTTCAAGTTTCAGAATCAGTCAGAAAATCATGCCAACTTTTACTGTTCAGAAGACATGCGAAATCTTTGCTATTGATATTTGTAATTTTTCTCTTCCCTTAGCCTATAAAATGCATGTATGATGTATTAGAATGTAGGGTAAATTTGAGAGCAATCAATATTAGCCTTTCAAACCTTGTAAAATCCATGCAATTTCCTTTCCTTGTAATCTTCAGTTCTCTTGCATCCAGTCCTTTGAATCTTGTAACTATTTCTGCTTTGCTTCAATGAATTCAAGTAATAATGTTTATCTGTTCATCTTGATTTCCATTATATGATTCTTCTTTATTATATATTGAATTAGAAGCATATTTATTTATTTATCCTTCAAGAATTTCTACTCATGTTTCTGAATTATTTTATTATTGATTTAATTTCAGTATTATTATTTTTTGCACTATATTCCCGCAAGGCAGATTACCGCCTAATTAGCTTATCCCCTCATTTCATTATTATTTTGCACTGCATTAATTCTCTTCATTATTTATCTGTCATTCTCTTTATTATCACCTGGTTTTATTGTGTATATATATGAGCAAGCGAGCAAATGACTCGGGCTAACGAGCCGAGCGAGCGATCCGATCCAGCTTTAAGTAAGCTAAGCTTGCGAGCTCTTATCAAGTTTCGTCGAGCGAGTCGATATGTATCACTTACTAATCGAGTGAGTTTCTACAGTATCGAGTTCGAGTTCAGATCGGACTTAACCAAGCGGGTATTGAGTGAGTTGTCGAACAGACTAGGTATTTACAACCCTGTCTCTACGGGTGGCCTGGGCCACCCCTAAGGGGGCACACCCACTCCTGGTGGTGGCCAGTGGTAGGGTGACTTATTTTTTAGATTTTTGAAAAGTTTTTTTTAGATTGTACTTTTTAATAAAGTGAAAAATAATAATTATTATTTTAAGTTGATTTGGCAAAACAGCTTATGTGGCAGTAACGGTATACATAAAACTTGGACAGAAAACTCACAAATGAACCTAATGAACCTATTTCAAATTCGCTAAAACTCATGCATCAAAAATTGAAAATTAAAAAAATAAAGGAGTGATTTCAAATCGCGCATTTATACAGGGATTTATTATACATTTACCATTTCATTTAAGGCTAAAACAAACGAGCAGACCTTAGTTGTGCTAAACATGTTAAAAAGTACACTTTTATTAGATTTTGTTGAGGTGTCACTCCTTATTAAATCATTCGATCAGTCATTGTTAAAAAATAAAAAATAAAAAATAAAAACTAATGACAAATTCTCAGTGCATGAGCAAAGTAATATAAAAATGTAACATATAACCTTACATTTTCTTAATGTAGAGCATTTGGAGAGAAACAAATCATCGGCTCTTTGAGAATATAGCAAGACCAATGTGCTTATTCCTAAATTCGCATTTATGAGATCTCTTCTGAATTGGGCTATTGTTTATATTCCTAATTTTTCCTCAGGGAATTTGGTAGATTTGATTTGTTTTATAGATTGTAGTAGCAGTTTGACCCTTGGTTCTCTTGTATACTCTTTATGTACGAGGATTTTGCTTTTTTTTTTTTTTTGGGTAAATGTATGATAAATTCATCAGTCAACGCCCGATTTGAAATCACTCCATCACTTTTTAAAATTCAATTTTCACTTCTTAAGTTTTTCGAGGATTTGAAAATGGTCCTTCCGTGAGTTTTTGGTCCAATTTTTTGACATCTGTTAGTGCCAACTTAGCCTTTTTGCCACATCATCTTAAAATAATATATTTTTAGTGTTTTATAAATTAAAATCTAAAACATAAATTTTAAAAATAAAATCTAAATAATAACAACTACCCAAATGGCATCCCCACCACTTTTCAACCCTGGGGGTGGTGGTGCCCCTTGGGGGTGGCCTGTGCCAAAGTTGGTTGGTTGGGGGTGGCTATTGGCCACCCCATGGACAGCTAAGCCGCCCTTTGCATTTCTCTCTATGGAACCTAGATCGGTTGGAGCGAAGGTTGATTGATCGACCCTCATCATCAACAGCAGATATGGGTGGACCATGGGAGCCACAGAGCTCAGATCGGTGGAGATTTGATTGTTATGGTTCTTGTGCATGGAGAATGAGCGGCCTACGATTGTGCTCGATCCATAATCATTTGGGGAGCAGATTGGGTCAATGGGTCAACCGAGTAAACCGGTTCTTTAGGGAAGGGGTGCTGCTGTCATCCATGTCTTTGGATTATTTTTGATGTTCATTGCTTAACTACGGGGGATGATAGCAATTGCTTATCAATGTGGATTTGCTTAATGTCAAAAGATTATGGTTCTTGGTACTTAGCCAGAAAAACATAGAACTTGGAGAAAAGAATGGCAAAGAAAGGCATCATTTCCATGACATACATCTACATGGTGCTTACTCTCATTTCATTGGCCGCAAGGAGCCATTTTTTTGGGAGGGGGGGGGGGGGGGGGTGGTGTGACAGGAGAGAAAAGTTTGAGTCAATGGAGGGGGTCTGGGTTCCCGAGAGTCATGCTCAAAGAGAGGGAGAAAAATGCAGAAATGAAATAGAGGGGTGGCTCGGCTGTCCATGGGGTGGCCACCAGCCACCTTCAACCAGCTTTGGGGGTGATTCGCATGCCACGTTTAAAGGGACACTACTGATGAGTGCCAAATATTGTATATTTGGACCCCTTAATTTGCATTAGTTAGACCTTTAGTTTTGTTATTTTCTAATATTTTTGGTTAGTTTTTGTATTTTGGTATTTTGCAGATCCTGGAGAGAAAACAGTAGTTTTAAAGTGAAAAAAACTGCAAATTTTGGAAGTCAAAATTGGATTGGATTAAATTTCAAGTTTTGCACAAGTCATAGTATTTTGATCATAACTTTCAGCTCAAGTATCAGATTGAAGTGAAATCAGCGGCGTTGGAAAAATAATTCAAAATGCTACAAATCATTGTGAAATAGAATTTTCCTAATTCGAATGTTTTCCCCATCATAAATGCCCCGCAATGTAAGAGTGCGAATTTCTTTGATCCTGGCGACTGCAGATACTCCAAACCCTAGCATTCTTTTATCTTATTAGGGTTTTTGAGGGGTAGAGGTGCCATTTTAGAAATATGGCCCTAAACCCTAGCGTTCTTTTCTCTTATTAGGGTTTAGAGGGGCAGATGTACCATTTTGTAAAAGATTGGTTTAACCTAATCTTCTGCTATAAATACCCCCTGCTAGGTACCACTTAGGGCATCAATTTTTCTTCAGAGCACTTGTCTTAGCTCTTGTCTTTTCTTTTGTAAGTCATTACTTTGTCATATTTCTTTTAATTTAAAGTTATTAACTTTTCAAGTCTTTTGTTTATTTTAGTTTCTTGCTATTTAATTTTCAATTGATTCTTCTTTCTTTTAGTTGTTTTGTTGCTTACTTTTTTTTTGTTTATTATTATTTAATTTTCATTCTTCTTTCTTTTCCATTGTTTTAATTTATTATTTCCTTTTATTAAAGTTTTGTTCTTCCTTTTCTTCTTCACTTTTATTGTCTTATGATTTTCATTCCAAGAGTTTTGGTATTTTTGGTCATGAAAGGCTAAAATCCTCAACTAAGGTTGATGATGAAACTTCATCAATGATAACACCTATGCTCTTGTCATGATATTCATAGATTCATTGTTCTTCTATATATTCAAATTCCACGTCAATTTATTTTAGATTGATGATCTTTATTTAATGTTTGTTGTAATTCAATCGATGGATACATCGATTGATTTCTTTGAGATTGGGATATCTATTGTGATTTCCGGATACAATAGATGATTTCAATTAAAAATGGATAATCCTTGTGATTTGTTTGAATTAATTTCTTCAAATGTTTTCATGTTTTGAATTTGAATATTGAGCCCATTGAATTGAATTTATGAATAAAATGCAAGAGTATGGTGTTTGATTTGGTTTGGTGAATTTCGATACCGTAGTGTCTTTCTTTATAAATTGTTCTTATTAAGTTTATTTTTTGTTTATTATTTAGTTTACAAAAATTCCAAAATCTTTGGGTCTAGGTTAAAACAAGATTTATTTAAATAGAAAGTGATTTTCTTTTCTTCACACACACTTCCCTGTGGATTCGACCTCGCACTTGCACACACTATGTTACATACGATTCGTGCGCTTGCGAGTTAAACAAATTTGCACATCAACTACCATTGTTGGAGGTGGCTAGCGGTAGGGATGCCTTTTGGGTGGTTGTTATTTTTTTAGACTTTAATTTATAAAATTATAAAAATATATTATTTTAAAATAATATGACAAAAATGCTGACGTAACATTAATGAATGTCAAAAAATTAGACGAAAAATTCACGGAGTGACCATTTTCAAATCCGCAAAAAAAAAAAATTAAAGAGTGAAAATTGATTTTTAAAAAGTGAGAGAGTGATTTCAAAGTGTGCGTTCACTCGGGAATTAATTGTACATCTATTTTATTTTAATTTATTTAATAAAATTATTATTATTCATAAAAAATAAAAAGATAAAAAAAACAAATAAAAGGAAAAAAGAAAAAACAGGAGAGAGAAAGCGGGCACCTCCTATAGGGTTTTGGATACACAGAAATTGTCATCTCCTCGATAGTTGTTGACTAGCAAATCTACAACCTGATGGCAGGAGCTGGCATCCACCCTTACCACCAGCAGTGGCCCCCAGCAGCCGCCGCCCCTCCCCCAGCAGCAGCAGCAGCCGCGGCCACCGCTCCTCCTCCTACCCACCCTTCCTCCATCCTCGTCGACAACACCGATGAGGTTCACTTTGTTTCTTTATTATAATTGGAACAGAAATTGTGCGAGTCTGTGTTCTATGGAAAATCGATCTAATTTTTGTGTGTGTGGGTGTTGTGCCATAATAGGTGCGTACGATCTTCATAACGGGGCTTCCCGAGGACGTGAAAGAGAGAGAGCTACAGAATCTGCTGAGATGGCTTCCGGGATATGAGGCTTCGCAAGTGAACTTCAAAGTCGAGAAGCCCATGGGTTTCGCTCTCTTCTCTACTGCTCAGCTTGCCGTTGCCGCCAAAGATGCCCTTCAGGTTTTTCTTTTTCTTTCATTAATTTCTAATTATTTTTATTTTTAGTTTCAAATTCAAGTTTTTTTTTTTTTTTAGGACATGGTTTTTGATGCGGAGTCAAAGTCGGTGTTGCACACAGAAATGGCGAAGAAAAACCTTTTTGTCAAAAGAGGTGGGATTGCGTATCATTACTGCATATTTTTTTTCGGGGTTTCCGAGGAAGTATTGAAGAGAGAGTATTATGAGAATGTTAGGATCTTAAATATATGTGTGGGAATTTGATTGCAAACTGATACAACATAGAATCTACAATCAAAAGGCATAAGCAGAGAAAGCCTTGTTTGCAATAACTGGTTTGGGCCTCTTCCAGTGTGTCACATATGCCAACTTTTGAGGACATTACCTTGTTTTGTAATATCTATGAGAAAATTTGAGTTGAATCGCCAGTATTCCCATGTCAATTAAGAGAAAAATAAAAAGAAAATGATAAATGGAAACAAGACAATAAAAGAAAGAGCTAGCATTACTTGTGACCACCCTACATCTTACAAAGCTTGCAAATGTTGTGACTGTCAATGATTTTCAATGGTTCTGATTTAGGACTCGCTGCCAAGAGATTGCTATTCTGATGTTCTGTGTTACAGCATGCTAATCTCAGTTGATCTGTAGGAATAATAGCGGATTCAAGTCCCTATGATCAAAGTAAACGCTTGCGCACTGGCGGTGACTATACACACACTGGTTATACAAGTCCATCACCTTTCCATCCTCCTCCAGCACATGTTTGGGGACCACATGGGTAGAAAATTTTACTTATCTGTTCCTATTCTATATATATTTTCCTTGTATCAATAGAATTAACCATAAAGGGTAGTTACAAACTCCAGAAAATAATTTAGTTGTGGATATTGTTTCAGCTACTATAGGAATTTTATATTACTTCTGTTAATCTCATTTTGACGTTGGTCTTGTGGCCTAGGTATATGGCTCCGCCTCCCCCTCCTCCTCCTCCATATGATCCATATGCAGGCTACTCTGTTCCTCCAGTACCAATGCCTGCTCCTGCTCCTGTGCCAGCACCTAGCAGTTATGTACCCGTTCAGGTAATGCCTGTGTGCTGTGTTTTTTTTTTTTAAAAGTATGTCTTGTTAGCTGAGGCTGATTATTGTGCTTATACTCTCTTTAAGGATGACCTATATTCTGACTGCTTGTATCTCACGATGTAATCATTCTCCGCTGTGTAGATGAGTTTTTCCATGATAGATACTTATTTGCTTTGAATGAGTTCTCTTGCATGCTTAGTGACATATTCTTAATCTGGTCTTGGTAGTCATAGGAGAAATATGTTGAAAATAGTTTGATTGTTTCATGATTTGAATGTTCTGTGCATGACATATGTGAGTAGTTTAAACTATGGACTTGCGCAAGACATTTTGAAATCATTTCTTAAAAGAGAGGAGAGTTTTTACTTAGGATGAAGTTGGCTAGGATGTAGAAAGACCTTTAAAGGTAGTGACTAATTTTGATGGATTGCCAAAAAACCAAATGTTATTCAAGTGAGGGCCTGAATCTTATGCAAAAAAAAAAAAGTGAACTGAATTTTTTGGGGAGGAAAAGGTGACTTGTCGCCATTAGTTTCAGTAGCTTATCTTTGATGAAGGTTGATTGAACTGCTACTTTTGCCGTTATTTATTTATTTTTTTCAGTCCTGCTATCTTATTAGCTGCTTAATTTGTGCATTATATGTGAGGATTAATTACCATTACTCTGGAATTTATGGTTCTATTAATGAATTTTCAGTTTTTCTCAACTTGAGGCCGGCTGTTAGTCCCTTCCACCTCTCTCCTTGCCCTCTAAGTTGGCACCGTCTTCAACTTCGGAGGACAAGGAAAGTCGGTATTGTGAGGGACAATGGCATTACCCAGTCTCAATAATGACTTGTTGGGTTCAATCCTTCTGGGGAGGTCGTGGTGTGGGAGCAGGATGAGTTTTGGGATGGGGTGCCTTTGGATTGAGAGATGGATGATGGTCTTGAGGTGGAGTCGTTAGCTATTCTCGATGCTATTACAGAGGATTTTTATCGAGTTCAATTGGTAGCTTGCAAAAAGACTAAAGGCAAGATGGAGCTTTTGAATTTGAAAAGCTCCGTTAACTATGGAGATGTGAGCGCTCCCTCAAGATGTCGAAAAGGAAGGATCCCATGACGTAGGGTTGTGTTCTCTTTGGTGGGTTTTGTGGTCTTGGGTTGTTTGGTTTGTAGGGTTTGTTTGGGCTCCTTTGGGTTTGTTTGGGCTCTTCTTTTGGTTGCTTCTCTGTATACTGCTGGTGTACTTAGGGGTGCCTTACGCTTTTTAATAAAACTTTTCTTACATATAAAAAAAAATAAATTCTAAATTTTCTCATAGTTGATGTTTGCTTCTAGAGCGGTTTACTGGTTTTTAAGGTGCCTACAGGCTCACCTCTGGGCGAGGCTTATTTAGTTTTTTTCTTTGGTTTTGTTTTGGCTGTGAGGCCTAAAGAAATTAGATGGCAAACTACTCTCCAGAGAGTATTTTTTTTCCTCTTAAGATTACTGTCTTAGGTACTGGGAATATCACTCAGTACTGGGAATATCACTCGATCTTGTGACTGTGTGGCTCCTTTCCGTCGAAAATGTGATAATTCTTTGGGTCGGCCGCTTGAGTTATGGGTGTTTTTTGAGATGGAGTTAAGTTTTATCGTGGAGTCGAAGACTTTTGTCTTCTTGGTTCTGGATGGGGCGTCGACGCTGAGGGTGGGGGAGAAGAGAAAAAGCTTCTCCAGTGAAATTTTCATTAGTTCTTCGTGCTCTGAGTGGTTGGCTTCGACGTTGGAGTTTCTTGTGGATTATCCGGAAGATCAAGTTTTCATCAAATCTTTCAGGGAAGGATCGAGAGTCTTGATTGCTCGAAGAGGGTGTAACAAAGCCGGCCGTTTCTTAGAGGCAGCTTCTTTCGGGATGGGTGGCCGGAAAGGGTTTATTCTGATCCCTGAGGGACGTGGAAGGTGGGGTTGGATCATATTCTCCGATGAGCTGAGAAAGGCCGCTGTTTCCTTCTTTGCTTCAGTGGTTTGGGGGTCTGGGTTCTTGCATGAATCGGTGGAGAATAAGGGGAAGAAAGTAGAGACTTGGCCGGGTTTGGTTCCTTTCTCGAAGGGGCCCTCCTTTGTGGAGGTGTTGAAGGCAGGCTCAGTCGCTGCCGTGAAGAAGGCGCCTATTGTGGGGGGTCGTTTGTCCGGGAGAATGGTTACGCAAGTGGATCCGTGTGAGCTTGACCTTCTTTCGCCGGTGAGGGTGATAGATGTAGATCTGAGGTCGGCGTTGGATTGTTCTACCTTGGAGTCTTCTTTGTTTGATCTGTTGGGTAAGGACCAGCCTCTCCGTTCGATGGGTAAGACTTATCTTCCACATGCGAGTTTGAAATTTGAAATTTCAAAGTTGCACATGTGGAGTAAGCGGGTCATAGGTTTCAACTTGGCTTTGGGCTGGGCTGTTAAGAAGCTTCTGGGCTGGCTTGTAAGGAATGGACTAAGACGAAAGGGATTGCGTTTGGGTCGCTTCTTGCGAAAACCTAATTCCTTCCGGTCATCGAGTTTCTCGCCAGAGACGACGCTGGTGGCTTCTTCTGAGCCGTGCCATCTCAATCTGTCGGAGTTTCCCGTTGGGGATCCTTTGTGCGAAGATCGATTTGGGGGTGGGTCGTCTCTGGTTAAGTCGGTTCCTCCGTTCGTCTTCCCACCTCTGCCGAATGCGGAGATGTCATCACCGGCGACATTGGCTGCTCCTTCGGCGTTGACTGGGCTTCTGTGTGGTGCAGAACGCTCAGTCTCTTTTGTTCCTTATCTCTTAGGGGCCTCTGAGTTGGGGAAGAAGATTCGTTCTTCCCCCTCCCCCTTGCTGCAAAGTCGCCCGTTTCAGCAATATTTCAGGAGGGCTAGGGAGCTCAGGGCAGGGCATTCTGTGTTATGGAACGATGGGTTTCTTTCTGACTCTTTGGAAGCCGTGAAGCTGTCTGTAGAACCTATTCTTTTTAATCTTCCCCCGATTGTTTCTGTCCCTCATGTTTTGCCGCGGGAGGTCAAGGACGTCGGGGTGGCACGACCTTCCTCTCCTCCGAGTGGCTGCATCTCTCCTTGTTCCGTTGAGGGAAATGGATTCTCCCAATCTCGAAATTGGCCTGTCGGTTTTGATCACAACGGGGAGATTGTAGTTTGGGAGGAGGAGGAAGATGATTATTGGGATGGATTGCCCTTGGATTGGGCATTGGAAGGGGCTTTTGGGGAGGAGGCCTTGGCAATTAGGGATGTCATGGAAGAAGATTTTCAGCGGGAGAAGATGATTGCGCGCCAAAAGTCTAAAGGAAAAAGGGAGCTACTAAATCTGCATAGGTCCATCAATTATGGTGATGCTAAAGTTCCCTCTAGGAGTAGGAAAGGCAAGGCACACATGATGTAGGTTTGTGTGCTTCGGTGCTTGGGTGGTGGGTTGTTTTGTTCTTAGTTGGGTGCTATTGTAGTTTGTTTTGGGGTTTTTCTTCGATTTGGGGGGTTTGGGTTTTGTTGGTTTTGTTGGGTTTTTGCGGGTTAGCTTTGGTTGTTCCTGTGTATAATTCTTGTGTACTTAGGGGCGCCTTACGCTTTCATTAATAAAATCTTCTTACTTATAAAAAAAAAAGAAGATTACTGTCTTAGGTGGCAACTATTTCTGCTTTTCCTTTGACTTGGACTGTAATTTCTTCATTTTTGTTTCATCATCTTCTTTTGGCTGTGCCTTTATATTCGACCAAGTTTTTAGTTTTTTCCCTCCCTTTCTTTTTTGGCTGACCTAAAATGTTTAGCATAAGTTATGTTTTGAAGTTCTTGTGCTTTATTTTCTTGCTTGCTTGCTAGCTAATAATTTAATTTGATTAATTAAATGCAAAACTTAGTATTAATCCTCTGTCGCTTAATGCGTTAAGACTCAGATTGTGTTGCTCTTCCCTCATAGACGAGGTAGAGTGTGAGTGAAAAAACAGGTTCCATCCCATGCTGGTGTACCAGTCAATTTACATATTAAAAAAAAGGCCCCTTGAGTCTTACATGCTCTAATTAAGGTATGGAAACACCAAGACCTTGAAAAAGTGACCATGATTGAAGCAAGCTGTAGCAACATTTAATTTTGATAAGAGGACATAGCTTAAATGAGATTGGAAGGACATAAACATGAATATAATAGAATCATTTTTTTTTATAGGTAAGAAAAGAAATAGCATTAAAAAAGCAAGAGAGGACATGCTGGTTGCAGATTCTTGTGTGTAGTGTGGTTTTCAATCTTAATTTTTTTTTTTTTTTTTTTTTTTTTTTTTTTTTTTAAATTTTTAATTTTTATATATATAAGTAATTCAATCTTCTTAAAGTGCAAAGGGGCTTTTACATCGGAGATCGAATGTTGGCGAAGGTGCTCAGACGGATGCTTCTTTGTTTGATGAGGCTGTGATGGTGATTAGAGTTTCGACGACGCCGTCTTTGGGTGCTTTTTCTTAGGCTTTGGTCAGGACCGTGGTTCAGTCCTTGCTGAAGTCAGGTGGGGGAGTGGTTGAAAAGTCTCCTCCGACTAGCCTTCTTCGGCAAGGCTTTCTTCTCGCGAGCGTTCCTAGGGTAGCTCCTCATTTCTCGCCTAAAGATGGGGTGAAAGGGGTTCCCTCCCTTTTGGGTTTTTGCGTTACTCCAATCGTTGAAAAGGGTGTGGATTTCAGGTTGGATGGGTTGATTAAATCTCAAAAGCGGCCGGTAGGTTTTGGCCTTGTTGAGGAGATTGTTGTATGGGATTAGGGCGTTGAGGTTTGGGTTGGGGAGGATGGAGACTCTTCTCACCCTTTGGGTGTTTGTCCTCTTGACATGCCCTTGGATTGGTGTTGGATAGTGATGAGGATGATGATTCGTCCTTTGCGATTTTGGATGCCATTTAAGAGGATTTTCATCTGGCAGCAAAGGTTGCGCGTCTAAAGACCAAAGGTAGGAGTGAGATGTTGAATCTGAAAAGCTCCATTAACTATGGTGATGCTAGTGCGTCCTCTCGGCGAAGGAAAGGCAAGGCTCATGTGCTGTAGCGTCGATTGCTCATTGTGGGTTTCAGTTTTGAGGGCTTTAGGTCCGTGTGGGTTTGTTGGGTTTCTTTTTGTGGGCTAGTTTGGTTGTTTCTGTATATACTTCTTGTATACTTAGGGGCGCTTTATGCTTTTTTAATAAAACATTTTTTACTTATCGAAAAAAAAAACTAAGAGAATAAATATAAATATACCCAAAAGAACTCTCCTAACATGGTCAATTTATACTTTTTTTTTTTTTGATAAGTAATTGCAATTATATTAAAAAGCGCAAAGGGGCGCAACCCTTATACACGGGAAGTATACAAGAGAACCCCTAACAGGGATGAGCAGGGAATAAATTTAAAAATTCTACATAAGTAAAAGAACTCAAACTATGATGGGGCGCTATCCAAGAATATAAAGTATTGAGCAACCGCTTCCGAAGCTCCACCATAGATGTCTCTACATCTTCAAATAGCCTAGCATTCCGCTCCCTCCAAATACACCACAGCAAGCATAAAGGAGCTAACCGCCAAGCTTCAATAGCTAGAGCACCCCCAAACGCCGCCCCCCAACAACTCAGCAACTCCAACACCGTACGTGGCATAACCCACTCGACCCCAAATAAGGTAAGGACAAAGCTCCAAAGAGCCTGGGCTACCTCACAGTGAAGCAACAAATGATCAATAGACTCCCCACTCTTTTTACATAAACAACACCACTCAATTACTATCACCTTCCTCTTACGCAAGTTATCATGTGTCAAAATTTTGCCCAAAGCAGCTGACCAAACGAAGAAGGCCACCCTAGTTGGAGCCTTAACACGCCAAATATTCTTCCAAGGGAAACACGGGACAACAGGGCCACCTTTCCTAATAAGCTCTTTGTAGAAGGATCTCACCTCAAATAGACCTTTTCTAGAGGGATTCCACACTATCCTGTCACCCTCCCCATGCCGAGCCGAACTGGAGTATAGACGATCGAAGAAAGAAATGACCATATCCACCTCCCAATCCTGAATATGTCTCGTGAAGAGAACATTCCACTGAATAGCCCCATTATGAACCACCAAATTATCTTCTACCGTCGCATCTTTATTCCTTGCTATACTAAAAAGAGCTGGAAAGCATTGCTCCAAGGATCTATCCCCACACCACCTATCTTGCCAAAAGTTAATATTTGATCCATTCCCCAGTTCGAACCGAACAAAGTTACGAAATTCCTCCCACCCCCTCCTAATATGCTTCCATACACCTACTCCAAATGAACCCGAAGCCTCTTTCGAACACCACCCCCCCTTTAAACTCTCAAACTTGGCATCAATCACCAATCGCCATAAAGCCTCTCTCTCCCTACCATATCTCCACAACCACTTACCCAAGAGAGCTCGATTGAATTGGATGAAATTGTGAACTCCCAACCCACCTGTAGGCAAAGGTGTGCAAATCTTGTTCCAATTAACTAGATGAAATTTGGTCTCGTCACCAATGCCACCCCACAGAAAATCCTTACGAATTTTATCAAGACGATTAGCCACCCTCACTGGGATAGGAAACAATGATAAATAATAAATGGGGATGTTGGAGAGCGTACTATTAATAAGAGTCAACCGAGCACCCTTTGACAAGTACATCCGCTTCCACCCCGCCAACCTCCTTTCCATTTTTTCAATAACACCATTCCAAATAGAGGTGGACTTGTAAGGAGCACCCAACGGCAAACCCAAATAAGTCATAGGCAGAGAAGCAACCCGACAACCAAGAAGATTAGCCAGCCTTTCGACATCCTCTACTCCACCAATAGGGACGATTTCTGATTTCTCTAAATTAATTCTCAAGCCAGAAACTGCCTCAAAACATAAGAAAATACATCTCAGATGTCGAATCTGTTCTTCTTGAGCGCCACAAAAGATCAAAGTGTCATCCGCAAACAGCAGGTGATTCACAACTACGGCCTCGGAATCCCAGGAGCCCACTGAGAACCCAGTCAAATTACCCTGATCCAAAGCGGCAGTCAACATCCGACTCAAAGCCTCCATAACCACCACAAACAACAAAGGAGAAAGAGGATCTCCTTGTCGCAACCCACGAGAGCTACTAAAAAAACCGGCTGGGGTTCCATTTACAAGAATAGAAAATCTCACCGTAGATATACAAAAACGTATCCACTTCCTCCATCTTTCCCCCAAACCACATCTCTGCAACAAATAAAGCAAGAAATCCCAGTTCACATGGTCATAAGCCTTCTCCAAATCCAGCTTACACAGAAGTCCAGGTTCCCCCGAACGAATATGACTATCCACACATTCATTTGCAATAAGCACAGAGTCTAATATTTGCCTACCACCAATAAAAGCATTCTGAGTGTTGGAGATAATCTTGGCCACAACGGACTTAAATCTGTTTGCAAGAACCTTTGAAATAATCTTGTAGATCCCCCCAACCAAGCTAATAGGGCGAAAATCTCTCACATCCATGGCAGCAGTCTTCTTGGGAATCAAAGTGACAAAGGTAGCATTCAGACTCTTTTCAAACTTGCCTCGATCATGAAATTCTGCAAAAACATTCATAATGTCAGTTTTTAAAAATCCCCAACACTTTTGAAAGAAAGCCGCAGTGAATCCGTCAGGGCCCGGAGCCTTATCTCCATTCAAGTCCCTGATAACATCCCACACCTCCTTCTCCTCAAAAGCTCTTTCTAGCCAGGTGCTCTCCTCCTCATCAATGGATAAAAAAGAAAGGCCCTCCACCCTAGGCCGCCAGGAACAGTTCTCTGAGTACAGCTTACTGTAGAAGTTAACTAAATGCTCCTTAATCTCCGTAGGATTTCTTGAAATTATACCGTTAATATTCAAGGAATCCATATGATTGAATTTACGATGTGAGTTGGCCACCCTGTTAAAAAATTTTGTATTCTTATCCCCCTCCTTTAACCACAAAGCTCTAGACTTTTGCCTCTAGCTCATTTCCTCAAAAAGAAGGGTCTTCTCCATCTCTCTCGCCATATCCACCCTACGAATTTTTTCGTCCTCCTCAAGACAGCGACATTCTTCGATTAAATCCAGCTCTCGAATTTCCTCCAATAATTCTTTCTTCTTTTTCCCTAGATCACCAAACACTTCTTCATTCCATTTCCTCAAGTCAGCTTTCAAAGCCTTCAATTTATTGGCCAAAACGAAGCTTGGCAAACCAGAAAAATCATAGGACATCCACCATTTTTGAACCTGCTCAACAAAACCCTCGTGTTTCAGCCACATGTTTTCAAACTTAAAATACCTGTTCCCTCCTCTATTTGTCCCACACTCCAATAACAAGGGAAAGTGATCAGAGAAAAGCCTTGTCAATCTCTTCTGAGACACATCAGGAAATCGTTCCTCCCACTCCGAAGAAATTAAAAATCTATCAATTCTAGACCAAATCAGATCTTCCTGACCATTAGACCAAGTAAACTGGCCATCCTCCAGGGGTAAGTCCACCAGACTATGTAAGGAAATGAAGTCTGAGAACTCTTCCATAGCTGCCGAGAAGCTAGCACCATTAGATCTCTCACTGGGAAAGCGAACCACATTAAAATCCCCCCCAATACACCAAGGCATCTCCCACCAACTCATCAATCCAGCTAACTCATCCCACAACACCCTCCTCTCCCTGTCATCATTCGGACCATAAACACCCCCAAACGCCCAAATTACATTATCACCAGTGTTGCGCAAGGAACAAGCAACAGAGTATCTACCTATACACTCCTCCACTTTCTCCACCACCCTTCTATCCCACATTAGCAAAATCCCACCCGATGCTCCGCTGGCACCTAAATAACACCAATCAACGTGAATACAGCCCCAAAGACTTTGCACCACCTCTCTAGAAATAACTGCCATCTTCGTCTCCACCAAGCAAACAATATCCGCCTTCCAAACCTTAAGAAGCCCTCTAATCTCCAATCTTTTCTCGATCGCATTAAGCCCTCTAACATTCCACGACAAAATTTTAGGCATCATAATAACGAGATGTGCCCCTACCCTTCTGTCTACCTCTCTCAGACTGAGCCCCTTTCTTCTCATAATTAACAGACCAAGTCAGCCTATTTAATTCTCTCTTCCCTTTCACCCCTTTAGTAGGCGTACACTTCGACTTGGAATCTGCCAAAAAGAGGTCTCTAGCCACTTCAATTTCCTCAAACAAAGCCAACAATCTGTCCTCAAAGTGACCACAAGAAAGCCCAATGGTTGGATAGTACCTCTTAATTCTTTCCAACACCCACCTAGGTGATACTCTCTGTCTGTCTGCATCTTCCACTGCCAGTGGAGCAATAACTAAGGGCTCAAAGCTCTGTAATTCCCCCTCATCGACTCTGATTTTTTCTTGCATCAGCAGTCCTTCATGAAAATGCTCAAGCAACATCGAAGAACAATCAAATTGAGCACACTTCTCATCCTCCACACATTCAACAGAAACCCCACTCTCCATAATGTCTCCTAATCCTTTCCAGAGGTCAATATCCATCGAAGGACCCCCTAAAGAAGCTTCTGAAACGATACCCTCTTCTCCTTCTACTTCGGAAAGCATCACCAACTCAAGACCACCTACTCCCTGCCTCTGAGACACTGGGTCCACACCAAACCCAGAGAAACCTATTCCAGCACTCGGCTGTGAAGTTCTCACCTGAGGAGTCACCAGCAAACCTCCACCTACTGCCGACACAGCCAAGCTGAAATCATTGCCAACGACAGTACCCTCCTCTTCTGGATCGGAATTCTCTGACACTGTCGTTGGGTCGAACCCAGACTGCCGAGAGCCGTCTGTAACCAGCCCAGGTAAAGAAACGACAGCCTCCTCCGACTGACTAGCTGCTAGCTGCAAGGCTGTCGTCACTCCCGCCCCACCACCCAGCACCATCTCGGATGCCTGGGACGCTTCCTGCTCCCCAAGCTTCGAAGAAATCGCCTCCTTCTCCCTGTCCTTATAAGTTCCTGCATCCTGGATGGGCTGCCCTGTCTTAACTCTCCAGACTGCAGAAGGACGCTGGATCGGTCGCTTCCGACGCTGATAGACCCGGCCAGAGAATCGAGGTCTGCACGCAGACCGCGAGACCGCCAACCCCAAACCCAACGACTTCAACTGCACCGCAGAAGTGGAAGCACCGGCGTCCAACGAGAACTTACGAGCTGGGATGGGGCGCAGAACCGACCCTGCCTTGGGCTTAAACAAAAGTTTGGGCCTTTTGATTGGAAACTGCATAGGTGCTGTCCCTTTAGAATGTTGGGCAGGCTTTGAAGGACCATGGGTCGAGGAGGGTCTATCGGGTATGGAGAAATTGGGCCGAGAGAAGCTAGAGCCCAAAGAAATGGACCGACCCAACAACTCTTCTTCCCACAAATGCATACGATCCAGGCACTGCCCGACTTCCACGTACACCATCTCTAACGTCTTCCTGATACTGCGCAGCTCGAGGCACTCTTCGACGTGAGAATTGCGTGCTGCAGTGGCCAACATAGAGGGACTAGAGCCCGCCCCCCTACCCTCTAGGTCTGACGCAATCTCACTGCTCGACGAAGTGGACAGTGAATTTTGAATCTTCATCCCGGCGGGAACCGCCGGAAAAACCTTCTTCATCTCAACTATCTTCGGCCCAGCAGGTTCCGCCGGAAGTTCCTTCTCCAACTTATCCATCTTCATCCCAGCCTGATTCACCGAATCCAACTTAGCCGTTAAAACCTCCTGATCACGACCACCCTTCACCGGAACCGTAGCCCTGAGCCGGGAATCTTCCTTCGTAGCATATAAAGAAGTCTTATCTTTCGGCATGGAAGCTCTGAGCACATCAGCGTAGCTCCTCCTCCTCTCAGCATGATACTGTGGCTCTTCCTTACCTTTGGCATGCTTCGGGAAACTGCCAGCGAGCAGACAATTAAGGGCTAACCGAATCTCCTCCCCAAAGCGCTTCCACCCTTCTCCAAATCTTCCTTTTGGCACCAAGACAGATCCTTTCCTTCTTCTTCCCTCATATTCTTCTAAGGTGATAAAGTAACCATGCCTATTTGCACGTTGTTGCGCAAGAAGCCGCGGAAAACCCGAGACGGATTGATTCCAGAACACTCTACAGTCCTGAGCCGTAACCAGATCATGATACGACTTAAGCAACCATGCAGCCTCATCTTTGTCTATAAGAATGGACCTCGACACTCCTTTTCTACGTTCATGAATCCTAATGCCTGTGAAACCACCCACTATCGCCACAGCGAACTCCTTGGACTCTACTGCCCACCGACGGGACTCTACACACAAATTCATTGTTACTTGTGGGTTCCTTGTGGTTTTATTGACTGCTTGGTCAATTTATACCAAAAGAACTCTACTAACGTGGTCAATCTAATTTAAATTGCCTTGAAACATTTAGTTCAGAGTTTAGACCTTTTCATATGACTTCTCTACTTTGCTTATTTTTCGTTTCAAAGTGACTATTGTTAACTTATGCACTCAGTGGATCTCATATAGAACTTCACTCTCCACTCCATTCTCTATATGCGTCACTTTGTTACAAAGTTATGCACCCAGTAGTTATTGATGGATATTGTGTACTAAATTATGTATAATATATCTTAATTATTTTGTGGATTTGTATAGTTTATAATTAGAATATATTTTTTTATAAGTAAGAAAGATTTATTATTAAAAAGTGTAAGGTACCCCTAAGTACACAGAAAGTATACATAGGAGCAGCCAAAGCAGCCTACAAAATGAAAAAAAAAAAAAAAAAACCCAAAAAAAACCCTCAAAAAACCGAAAACCCTCAAACCTGAACCCTAAAGAAGCGATCCCCGCTACCGCATGTGAGCCTTCCCTTTCCTACACCGAGAGGATGCACTTGCATCGCCGTAGTTGATGAGCTTACCAAATTCATGATCTCCCTCTGCCTTTGGACTTTGAGCGTGCAATCTTAGCAACCGGGAAAAAATCCTCTTCATTGGCATCCATAAATGCCAAGGACAGATCCTCACCCTCAAAGCTATAGTTCGCATATGCGAGTTGCTCAAACAATCTCAAGCAACCCCTTTCACTGTGGCAATTAGTTTTTAGAATCAATAGGTCTTCAAATTGTTGATTTGATTTTTTTTTTAAAATATAAGTGGTCAAGATATCATTAAAAAATGTAAGACGCTCCCAGGTACACATGAAGTATACAAGAGAAGCCACCTAGCTAGTAGGGGTAAAAATAACAAGAAAATCATGATACTAATCACCAAAGGATAAACAAAAGTGGCTGTCCAAAGATACAATGTGTTAAAAAATAAGGACTTAATCTCCTTCAAAGTTCTCTCATGTCAAAACTTCTATAATTCATTTCCCTCCACAGACACCACAAAAGGCACAAAGGCACCATGTTCGACACAATAACACTCCAAGTGTTGCCGGTAGTTCACCAACAAGCATACAAATCGACTACTCATCTAGTCATAAAATCCAAGACATCCCCAATCGACTGAAGAAAACATTCCAAATGGCACAAGCAATCTCATAATGAAGTAGAAGATGATCCACAAACTCCTTATTCATTTTACACATAAAACACCAATCAACTACAATGATGCGCCGCTTTTGGAGATTGTCTATGGTAAGGATATTCTCTAGGGTTGCCGAACAACCTAAAAAGGCCACCCTCAACGTAACCTTAGTCCGCCAAACACTTTCTTCAAGGGAAACGGAAATCGTATGGCAACCCGTGACACTGTAGAAAGATTTACACCAAACGACCCTCTTTTGGAAGGGACCCACCCCAACTTGTCTTCCCCTTCCTGTCTCATTTTCACTAAATACAAACACCTTGAATAACAAGGCAAAGGCTTCCATCTCATAATTATGACTCGCTTTATCATAGCTCACGTTCCACAGAATGATACCTTCAAAAAATTTTCACGTGAGCCACAACAAAAGTATTCTTTGCGCAGTCAATACCAAATAAAATTGGAAAGGCTTCCTTAAGAGCCATATTTCCACTAGGGGTGTACATGTGGATGCGTATTTTTACAATATTTGTAATTGTATCCGCAAAATGCGGATATCACTTTTACATATTCACATCCGCATTAGGTTTTTACTAATTGCATTCACGTAGTTATTCTGGTCATTAAATGCGGTTATTATCCACTATTCGCATATTAGGTATTGGGCCTTTTGGGCATATTTTAGTCTTTTAGGCATTCTTTGGGTCTCTATTAGAGCCTAAATGATTTTGAAAATAATTTAGGCCTATTTTTATTGTTTTGGGCTTGTTTTAATTTTATTTAAGCCTTAATCTTTTGAAAATATATTGATTTTATTTTACTTATAAAAAAAAAAAAAAATATTGATTTTATATTAGTTTTGCCATTTTGTCGAAGTTTTATACGAGGAAGCAACACAACCAACCAAACCAATGTAAACATAACTTATATCTAATCCAAGATGACGCTAGTAACCACATTTGCATACCCTAAAACCGGTATCTGTACCCGCATATGTGGATATTGATTTTTGCTAACTGCATTCGCACCTGCATTTGCGGATAACGAATGCAGACGGTTAATATCTGCCCACATGTTCACTCCTAATTGCCACACCAAAGATCTTACCAGAATCTAACATTGGAGCCATCTCCCACCTCAAATTTGTTATTGATTAAAGAACTTCTCCCAAACCCTCCCAATATTCTTCCACAAACCCACCCCATACGCCTCGATAGGCTAACTAGAACACCACCCTTCCCATTCACTTCCATATTTAGAGTCTACCACCACTCTCCAACCAAGCCTTTCTCTCTAGCCCATAGCGCAAAAGCCATTATTTACCTAAGAGAGCATGATTGAACCTCAACAAGTTCCTAATCTCCAACCCTCACTTAGAGGTTGGCGTTCTTGAATTTGGAATGAAAAGAGTAATGCGGACACAAAATAAGACCACTTAGTTTAGAATAGCATTCTCTGAAATGTTTTAACAAAGTGTAGAAACAAACATAGAAAAGATGGGCGCCTAATTCCAATACAATAAGGGTCTATTAGTGCAAGTTAGCTGAACATTGTGATTGTTGAGTGGGTAGGTGGGTTAGGTGCACCTCTCGCCCAGTGGGAAGTAATGAGGCTAGTCCCCTCCTGGATGAAGTAGTGGGGCCCCCTTCCTGCGTATGCACCTTTATTTAGATTCTTTCTATGTTTAATTATTTATGGAGAATTTTTCTAAAAAATCTTGGACTATCTCACCAGGTGATCTTTGAATTCTTCACCTAGCCCCTCATAAGAAATCACATTAGAGCTTCTCAATGCTTCTCAATACGGTTTGCAACACTTGCAGGGAGAGGAAATAGGGACATGACTTAGGTAAATTGGATAGAGTGCTCTTGATAAGGTTTATCCTACAACCCTTAGACAAATACAACATTTTTTAACTAGCCAACCGACGTTCTATCTTCTCAATAACACCATTTCATATATGCTTAGTCTTATAGGATGCCCCTAATGGAAGATCAAGATACTTCAAGGGTAGAGACACAACCTCACAAGCCATAATTCCAGCCAACCCAGCTACATCATCAACATCTCCCACAGGAACCAATTCTGACTTGGCTAAGTTCATCTTCAAACCCGACACAACTCCAAAAAGTTAAAATAAGCTCCGTAAATTGCGAAGATGGTTTAGGTCAGGCCCACAAAAATTTAAGGTATCATTAGCAAACAGAAGATGAGAAATATCAGTCATTGTCCCCATAGAGAAGCTAGGCAATAAACCTCTACTCATTGTAGCCGAAAAAATATCATATCCAATGCCTCCATTATGACAAACAACAAAGGAGAGAAATGGTCCTTTTGCTTCAAGCCACGAGCGCTGCTAAAAAAGTCTGTGGGAGAGCTGTTCACCAAAATTGAGAACCGCATTGAGGAAATACAATGAGCTATCTATGAGCATCTTTTTGATAAAGTCCATTAAGCCTTACTCTTCCAGAAAAGGCACCTTAAGGGAAGAGGTTTGCTCAATGCTTATAAAGCCCACAAGTATACCTTGGTAATGTGGGACTCTTAACATGCCCCCTCACGTGTGGCACTATTGTCTAAACACGTGTACAACGGGAGGGAAGGCCCAATATTGTTCAAGGCCTTGAAGCTCTAATACCATGATAAAGTCCATTGAGTCTTACTCTTCCACAAAAGGCACTTTATGGGAAGAGGTTTGCTCAAGACTTATAAAGCCCATAACCCAAGTATACCTTGATAATGTGGGACTCTTAACACGCCCCCTCACTTATGACACTATTGTCCAAATACGTGTATAATGGGAAGGAATGCCCAACATTGTCCAAGGCCCTGAAGCTTTGATACTATGATAAAGTCCATTGAGCCTTATTCTTCTACAAAAGGCATCTTAAGAGAAGATGTTTGCTCAAGGCTTATAAAGCTCACAAGTATACCTTAGCAATGTGGGACTCTCAACACGCCCCTTCACGCGTGGCACTATTGTTCAAACATGTGTACAACGGGAAGAAAGGCCCAACATTGTCTAAGGCCCTGAAACTCTGATACCATGAAAGAAATAATAAAGATATAAAAATATAAAAGTAATAGCGGAATAATAGAAAATAGACGAGATTTTACGTGGTTTGGTCTATGACCTACATCCACAGGATAAAGCTTAAATGGCTACATTATGCTTTTATTCCTTGATTTTTCACAATACAATAGATTCCTATTTATAGGAGGATTTGGGTGGATAAGTATGGTAATCAATCAATGTGATTTGATTATCATCAAATCTGATTATAAACAAATCAATCAGATTTGATTGATTATAATTATAATAAATTGCTCAAATCAAATCTCCTAATATATGGGGAGTATTGCAAACTCAAGTTTCCATATTATAATTAGGGGATTTGATTTGAGCAATTTATTATAATTATAATCAATCGAAATTGATTGATTTGTTTATAATCAGATTTGATGGTAATCAAATCACATTGATTGATTACCATACTTATCTACCCAAATCCTCCTATAACTAGGAGTTTATTGTATTGTGAAAAATCAAGGAATAAAAGCATAATTTAACCCTTTAGGCTTTATCCTATGGATGTATATCATAGACCGAACCACTTAAAATCGCTTGTCTATTATTCTGTTGTTGCTTTTATATTTTTATATCTTTATTATTTCTTTCACTTTTCTCCCCAACTTGCACCTTTCTCAGCATGTACTACAAGAAATCCCAATTAACATGATCATAAGCTTTTTCTAAGTTTATTTTACAAATTACCCCCAGTTCTCTAGATCTCAATCTGCTATCAAGGCAATCATTGGCAATAAAAATATGATCTAGAATTTGCATACCTCAGATGAATGCATTTTTGTGATTTAGAAATAATCTTCTTGAACAGCATCTTAAGCTTGTTCGCTTGAGTCTTGGCAATAATCTTGTAGATGCTACCTACTAGACTGATTGAGCGAAAATCCATGGGGTTGACAGCCCGTGGAATCTTCGGAATGGGGGCGAGGAACGTAACATTCAGGCCTCTCTTGAACTTACCACTAGCATGGAAATCACAAAAGACCTTCATGATGTCTTCTTTTAAAACAACTAGAAGAACACCATAGAGTAAACCATCAATGCCCGACGCCTTATCACCATTCATTGCTTTCACAACCTCCCACATTTCCCTTTCCTCAAAATCACTCTCCAACCAACTAGCCGCAACCTTGTCAATAGAATCAAAGGAAAGATCGTCCACCATTCATTGCTTTCACAACCTCCCACACCTCCCTTTCCTCGAAATGACTCTCCAACCAACTAACCGCAACCTCATCAATAGAATCAAAGGAAAGATCATCCACCACAGGCCTCCAACTAAACTGCTCTGTAAACAACCTTTTATAAAACTAGACAATGTGCTCGTCAATCTCCGATCGGTTGGTAGAAATAGTGCCATCAATCAACAAGGAGTCAATGGAGTTCTTTCTTTTGTTGGAGTTAGCAAATTGCGTGAAAAAACTTCGTGCACTTGTCACCTTCCCTGAGCCATAAGATCCTAGATTTTGGCCTCCAACTCCTTCCTCCATTAGAGTGGATCTTTCTAATTCGCTAACAATTTTTGCCTTCTTCATACTCTCTTCAACACCTAATGCCCTACCCTCTTCAATGATACCGAGGACACGTAGCTCCTCCAAAAGAACTTTCTTATTCCTTTATGCATTGCCAAACATCTCATTCTATCTCTTTAGGTCAACTTTCAAAGCCTTGAGCTTGCTAGCTAAATTGAAGCTAGGATTGCCTTGGAAATGATAAGAGTCCTGTCACTGTTTCACCATGTCCACAAAACTTTCAAACTTGAGCCGCATATTTTCGAATTTGAAGGACCTACTATACTACTATGAAATTTACCACAGTCGAGGAGGATCAGGAAATAATTTGAGCAAAGTCTAGGAAGCCTCCTCTGTGACATGCTAGGAAATTGAGCTTACCACTTTGGAGAGACCAGGAGCCTTTCAATTCTGGACCAAGAGGAAAATTCTCGATTATTAAACTAGGTAAAAGTTCTGCCCACAAGACTCCATGGGGCCTTGATAAAAAATGTAATCAGGAAACTCCACCATAGTTGGGCGTAAATGAGCTTTGCCCGATCTCTTACTAGGGAATATGGTAACATTGAAAACACCCCCAATGCACTGAGGCAAATTCCACCAACTGAGTAAACCAGCCAACTCATCCCAAATGAGTCCTCTATCCCTATCGGAATTAGGGCCCTAGACGCCCACAAAAGCCCAAGTGAAATGATCCTCAACATTTCTGAAGGCCACAACGAAGGAGAATTCTCCCATACACTCGTCAGTCTTTTCCATCACCCTCCTATCTCACATAATCAAAACTTCACCTGAGGCCCCTTTGGAGTCCAAACAACATCTATCCACATGATGGCAACCCTACAAATTACGCACAACACTACAAGATGACTTCAAGCTTGGTTTCTTGGAAACAATGTCAACCTTCCACTCTCTGAGTAAGTTCCTCACCCTCAAACATTTTCCCTCATTCAATCCTCTCACATTGCAAGATAAGGGCTCGTTTGGTATGGGGAATGACTATTCTATTAGGACAAGAAATAGCTATTATTGGGAATGGAAGATGGTGAAATGAAGTAGGTATTCATATTACTCAGTTTGGCAACAAAACATGCTTTCATTGGAATTGAACCAAAATTACTAAAAAAACTCACATGATTTCTTATTTTTTTAAATCTCTCAAATTAAAAAACAAAAAACATAAATGGTAGAATTTCTGTGGGTGGGTGGTTAGTCACCCACAATAGAACCCAAGGGTGGTTGTACCACCCCCAGTGCCACCCACCCCCGATTTTTGCTCTGGGTGGCTGATCACCCACATAATTCCAATGTTTAAGGTTTTATTTTTTTATTTTTTTTTAACCGATCGCCCGGCTGAAGGTGGAGAGTTAGAAGCAGCGCCTAAAATAAAGAAAGTGCTGTTTGTTTATTCAAAAATAACCTTTTTTTTTTTCAATATTATTTTGAAGTTTGAAAGAAAATAAAAACTAAAGTGAGTATGTTTTGGAAAATGTTGTCTATTCCTCTTCGTAAG